>NC_140585.1:1010289053-1011489053 GCF_964204655.1 Triturus cristatus | reverse complement strand
ACAGACTGTGGTACTTACTTGGCATGGAGCGATTCTCCCTCTCTGCAGCCCACACATTGGAGTCATACCCCAATATGCGGGAGCCCCAACTAAGCATTCTTGCAATGGAGTTCAATGAGCTGACATGCCCCAAGTATCTCAGACTGCTCCACATACTCCCGCCCACCTCAGAAAAGGTCTCAGAGGCAGCACTACAACGATCCACACATGGGTGTTGACTGCACCAATACCAACTACTCATCAGTGGAGGAAAGGACAGCCCTATTATTGCACACTGGGGGAGTGCACTTGGGGAGGGAAGATTATTAGATTTGTTTTGAGGAAAGGGGTGTTTGAGATTGAGTTATTTTCTCCTCAGGTCCTAATTCCTCTTCTAAGGCTATCACCACCAGCCTCCAGGTAATAGGCATCAAGGCTGTATCATGTATATTTCCCTAACCCCTGCCCTTTGTTTACATCACAAAATCGATAAAACAGAATTGATCCATAAATTGATAATTTTTAGTCTTGATTAATGTGTGTGAGAGGGATTTGTATTCTTTTTTATGGCGAATGATTCTCAAAAGTTACTTAATTATTATTTTCTTCCACTCCTAATTGTGGTCAGCTAAACAGCCTATATTCACAGAGTACGCACTCTGTTTTAAAACACACACACTTATGCTGACAGCCATGCTGAAAACACAAATTCACAAATAGTTTCGGCAAAAAAGGAAAGAGCAAAAGGAGAACAACAATATGGGATTCATAAGTTATTGTGTGAATTATTTGAGTAGGTAACCATAACTGCTTTATTTCAGTGGTTTGCCAAGTTTCAGCCAGAACCATGACTCAGGGATCGATTTGGAGTTTGGCAGACAGGGTACTTTGTTGCAAATGCGATATAGTATCCTGCCCACTAAACCCCTGTCCACCTGTCTTATTTAGAGCTGAGCGGACCTTTATTATTCTGTCGATGCTGACCCCCATTGACAGCGTTGAAGGAACATTCCACCAAAGGCATGATGGAGTAGGATCCGTCAGAGGAAGGATATTACATCATATTCACTATTTAAGGTGGACGGTGTAATGCCTTTTTTGATAGTATGACATTGCTTGGAAAAACGTGGTGATGAGGGCCAGAAAAAACAATAATGACCCCCACAAACTGGGATAAAGCATCCAGAATGTGGGGGTAATTTGTGTTTTGTTTTTCAAAAACAATCTCCCACTTTGGGAATTTGTTTCATAAAAATAAAAACACTTTAAAGGTTTGGAATATGTCAGTCAAAACTAAAGGCCAACGTACACCAAACGTTTTATACATTGCAAGGGACTGCCGTATGGCAGCTCCTTTCAATGTACAGAGTTGTTCGCTGGGCTGATGGACAACTCAAATTTGACCGGCAAAGTACCCTCAGAATGCTGGAAATAATGTCCTCACCGATCTTGAGGGACACTATTCTGTCTCCTAAATCTAAATTGACCTTACAGTTGTTAACTGTACCTTTTCATTGAAATTTATATATATATATATCAAGGCTCCACGGAGCCGAAACGTTATGACGACAGCCTCATGAATCGATTAAAATAAGCACTTTACCAAAGGTCCGTGTCCGCGAGTGTTTTTGGAGCTATAGATGTCTACTACGTCTTCCACGCACCAGTGATTTCTGGATATATATATATATATATATATATATGTGTGTCATAATTTTTGTCTCGTCACCCTCTCCCCCATTTTGGACTGATGCTGGTTGCTACTGACTCTGAAAGTGCCCTGGGTTATGCTAACCAGGCGCATGGCCAGTGCTGTAACCTCTAAAGGTATATGCTGATCAGTATAATTTCAATTTGTAAGGGCAGCCTACCTGTAAAGCCCTGGTATATGATAGATCATGTAGGTTTAGAGGCCCCTATGCACTGCTGTGGTGTCCGATGTCATTTTAAAGCTCAGCCTGCCTTGCAGTGTGGTTTTGAAATAAAACTGTGTCCAAATTTGACTTTGGAATTAAAAGCACTTCCAAAGTCCAAGTCTACCTTTTCAATTATTTATAATCCACCCCTATGGTCTGCCCTAGGTGCCCCATGGGTTGGGTGCATAATTATAAAAAGCAGGAAGAATATAGAAAATGTTTTATATGCCCTGGTTGGGAAAAACAGCTAAAGTAATGTTTACCTAGTGTACTGCTGCTAGCCCCATAGGGTAACATGGCAAGGGCTTTAATAAAACGTAATATAGTCTAATTTTGGATTGGAGCTAGCTAGCCATAGCATTCAAAATATAAAATGAATAGTTACATTAAGCTCAACAACTTGCCATGGTTGGAGTTAATATAATTGTAGCAGGAAAGGGGTTTTCTACTTACTGTTCTGAAGTTACCTAAAGCAACGCCGTAGCATCTTCTTTTGTGGGAGCTAGCATTGCTCCCACCCAGTGAGCAACTAAAAATGCAGCTCCCTGTGGGCAAGAGCAATATTTTCATCTTTTTCACTGCCTGCTTCAGTGCGGGCAGGGAAAAATATGAAAGTACGCTCCCAGCAGGTGGGAGCATTTTTCATGCTCATTCTGGCTAGGACCAGACTTAGTGTCAGCTCTCGCTTGGCATGAGCTTTGAAATTGCTCCTGTCAAGAGAGAGCAAGCACAGGTTTTTCTGCCTGCACCAGTGCAGACAGGGAAACCGCTATGGTTCTAGGAGGGGGGCCATGTAGACCTCCTCACTATTGAAAGCCAGTAGGTAATATGTATATATGACCTACTGGCTTTCAATAGTGACATATGCTAAGAGAGATGAAATTTCATGAAGAGCCAGGCTTAGAGTACAACATAAATTATTTAAAAAGGAAGCTGGGAACGTTTGGTAAATCCCATGTTTTAGGTGGTGAGCAGCCCCTTTATATAGAGCGCCCTCCAACACCATGAAAATCTGAAGCTGCTCAGAGTGTCGATGGTGTTATAGGGTGCTCCACATAAGCATAAAAGGGTGCTCGACATCCCAGCTTCCTTTATCATATATATATCTATACATATAGCTATCTATATATCTATATCTATATCTATATCAATATATATATCAGCAAAGAACTCTCCTCACTCGTGTCAAACCAGCTGAGTACAAGGGAGCACGGACCACGGGATTCTTGTCAAATATCTGCTTGTTTATTCAGAGAACTCAGACAAACAAGATATATATATATTATCTACTGGCGGTCGCCAGTAGATAGTTATAGTTAGGACCGTGTTTCCATAGGAAATCAGCAACATTCTATTTGGAATAACTTTGGCGCCGGTTGAGGAATCCTAGCAAAATTTTCAAAATAGGTGGGGCGCTCCGCTCCGCTCCTACCCTGAAAGTCTCGGGGTGATTCGTCAAGCGGGGGCCGAGAAAAAAGGGGGGTCCCAAAACACGTTTTCCCCATGCATTTTTCCATAGGGACCTTTAGTTCAAGGTACAGCCCGAACGGCTGAACAGAATTACTTGAAATTTGGCAGAGAGGTAGTCCTCAGGTCAGGGAAGTGCTTTTTGCAGGTCTGGCGTCAATCTGTTCAGTAGCTCCTGAGAAAATCAAAAGTAAAATCATATATATATGTGGGCGGAGCCTAACCACACATCTCATCCTGAGATCTGATTGGCTGTCAGCACTTCATCCAAGAAGTGTTGGCAGCCATCTTGGGACCAATATACATGATATCACCTCATTAAAAAGCATTGCAGTTAATAGAAGGTTTTAAGACTTTAGTTACATTATAAATCATTTGTTGATGGTACCATACTCATTTTAGGAATTGTGGTATGTTCTAATGTGATTTCACCATGTGAAAAAGCCTTCTGCTGGGATATCATGATTGAGAGAAAAATATTTTCTCATGCTTTTCCCACAGAGGTTTGGAAGGTGATCTATAAGCTAAACTGAGAGCATATTTTCTCTAAATTCACATTATCTTTCTCAGTCATGTGAGAATGAAGTCTGACATTCTCAGTAAAACATGTACATCCAACAAGGGCAGAGACTGTCAGTTGATTCCTTTGTGTTCTACTGCAGCTTCCCAGAGTGTTCCAAAGAACAACTAGAGCGCTAACAGTCATACTTATGATAAACGTATGGCACACCAGAAGCCATCTTGCTTGGATTAAAGTGGTAACTCTTAAAACATTTAATTTAAAAAGGAACAAAATGAGGGGGTTCATTTTTCCATAAAAAGTATGATTAGTGCTGCAGAAAGAAAAATTAGGGCACATTTTGAGTGACTTCTCAAATCCTCTTCTATTTCATAAAAAAATTCTGACATGCAGACTTAAACATGCACTTTCAATACCAGCAGCAGTTTTCCCTGGTGAGCAGTAGCTTTACTACAGTGATCTAATGAGCAAAAAGAGTGCTAACATTCTGAATTTATGGCAAATGTGCGACACATCTGAATGCCTTCTTGATGGAATCAAAGTAAAAAACTGATAGTATTTCCTACTGAGGAGACTGCAGTACATGAGGAAATTAGGAAACTTCATAACAAATAAATCTCCCAAAAGACAAAAGAGCCCAAATGTAGCCCAAAATCACCCAGATGTAGCCCAAATATAGCCCAATGACAGAAGTGTGCAAAACACTTATTATTTTGTGTTTTTGCAGTGTTATATAGTGCAGACTTGTCAGGTATTGGAGTGCTTTACATGAGCATTGGTTACATCACACAAGAACAAATTCATTTTGGTTGTAGACATGGGGAGACTAAGTAATTTGACCAGAATCACAGAATGTCGAGCTGAAGCAGAAACTCCAACCTGGTCCCCAGTTGCAAAGTCTGCAGTTCTGGAAGTAACACCACATCCTCTCCCCTAAGTGCAACATTTAATCAAGTGGTCAACTGGATAAAAAAACATAAAGATAACAAATAATTTAAAAGTGCTTTGTCGCTATTTGAAAACTCAGAAAATAAGTCCTTATTTTAGTCTTTTAGAGCACTAACCATAATTTTGATGCCAATAAGACCCTCTAATATATGTAATTTCTAAAGGAAATGCTCTAGGTATTACAGTTTTGATTACATCAAGATGACGTCAGACGTTCCACACTTTTGTAATAAATATAGAATGTTAGCAATCTAGTTGTTCATTAGGATACTGTTGAGAGGCAGAGGCCAGGGGCACGGACTCTGAAAATTGAAGGCAGGTAGGAGGGTGCAAAGGCAAAAATGTAACCACACTGAGCAGGCAGGAAGGGCCGTGGCAGCACAACAGACTATGGAGGGCAGTGGAAAGGGGGGCAGGGGAAACAAACCAACAATACAGGACTTGCAAGAGAGGCTGTGGCAATGTAATAGACCATTGTGGCAGAAGGAAGAGGCAATGGTAGTACAACCATACATGTCAACAGACCCGATTCAGCCAGGAAACGTCTAATGTTTTTAAGCTCAAATGGGCTTTATTTGATCTATCTCCTATCTCCTCTTTTTCAATGTAACTCAAAGGGGAAAATCAATAACCCAGTTTTTTTTCAAAATCTCCCTCTTACCAAGTTCAAAATGTTCGCAAGTATGGTACATTGGATCATGGAAGGAAATGGGGTAGGGACATGGACTTGGATAACAGAGGACAGGAGGGACATGGAGAGGTGCACCAAACTGACCCTGCAGGGCAGGCATCAGGGTTTGCAGCAGCACAATACACCACACAATGCATGCGGGACGGGAGTGCAGCACAACAATCCATAGAAAGCAAGAGGGAGGGGACAGGACCATGCACATGGACAACAGAGAACAGAGGGGCAAGAGGCAATGGTAGCTAGCTGACCATAATGGACAGACAGGAGAGAAAGCTGCAGCATAACAGACCATAAAGGGCAGGAGGGATGGATCAGGGGCATTACAATGGAACAGACAAGCCAGGAGGGAGGGAGTAGGGGTCTGCACATGTAAACAGAGGGCTGGGGGCAAGGGGGCAGGGCAGGAGCAGCAAGATAGCCATGGAGGTCAGACAGGATGGGCACTAGAAGCAAGACACACCATGAAGAGCAACAGTGAGACTGTGATGGCATACACACAGACCATGGAGGGAAGGTGGGAGGGGTTCAGGGGCAGCTAACTGACCACACAGGGAAGGTGGGAGGGGCCATGGCAGCACAGAAGACCATGCATGGCAAGTGGGAGGGTTAGTGGCAGCACAATGGCTATGATGGGCAAGAAGGAGGGTGCAGGGGCATGCACAAAGGACGATGGAGGATAGAAGGGAGGGTCAGGACCTGTGCACAGACAAGAAAGTTCAGGGGAAGGGGCCTCACAACAGACCGCATGGGGCAGGCAGGAGGAGCAGTTGCAGCACAACAGACCAGGGAGGGCAGAAGGGTGTGGCAGTACAATGGACCATGTGGACAGGAGGAAGAGGATAGGGGCATGGCATGTGGACAGGCAGGGTGGAGGTGGCAGGGACAGGTTACAGTCATCTGACAATGCTAGGCAGGTGGGAGGGGAGTGGCAGCTCAACAGAACACTCAGAGTAGATAGGAGTGGCAGGTCCATGGAACATGGTGGGCAAAAAGGATGGAGCAGGGGCATGCACAAAGACATCGGAGGGCAGGGGAAGGAGAATAGGGGCAGCAAGCTAAGCACAGAGTTTAAGCAGGAGGTCAATGATGGGACATAGAATTGGGCAATGGAGGGCAGGAGGAGTGGACTGGTACATCATACTAAATTGAGGGCAGTGGCAGCACATCAGACCATGCATGGCAGGAGGGAGGAGGCTAGTCCATGGATTCACACAACAGAGGATAGGGAGGAGGGGGATGGGGCAGCAAGCTAACTGTTCAGAGAATGCGGGTATTAGGAACTTTATTTTAAAACGTGTGTCTGTGCGAACTACTTAAAATATGAACAAGTATGCAGCATAATCTCACTTTTATTCAGGAAGAAGAGGACGTTTGTGACTGTGACTCCGGGCTCACTTGGCAGAAACACCCCTGATCCTCCACCCCCAAAAATGTTTAGGATTTATGATGAACGTCCATATAGTTTATCAGAAATTGTCTCTATGGGAATACGTCATTGGTGTACACTGGGAACCTTTACCAGGTGCATGTATGAATTTGTGCTATCAGTGATGGATAAGTTCTAGGACCAGTGTCCTCCATGACGCGTTTCACTCCTCTTGGGAGCTTGATCACATGATGCGTCTCCAATTACTGACTAATTTTAAAGTGAAAAATGTGCACAGTCAGCTATAAAAAACAGGCTATATATATATATACACATCATCATAGCTTGCCCTTTGTGGAAAAAGCCTTCACAAGTGAGTTACGCCTCTCAATGGTGAGTATAACCAGTAGGGCGGCACCTCATTGCCCCAACTTCGTGCCAAATGCGTTTTGGGCTACAAGCCCTTTTTCACTGGCACGCACAGCTTTCACACACGGATCTTGCAATCACCATTTTTAATTCAAAATAAGCCCCGCCTTCAGGCATCCTGGCATCTTGGTACTTGTAGTGTCTGCATAGTATTCCCTCAGTGGGCTCCATGTGTTGCTCAATAAAATGCTCATTAAAACCACAGTGGGTGGACTACGATGTCACAGTCCTTTACAGTATGTGTACTTGCATTCTCACCCACAGGACCTCACGAGTCTCGAGTCACAAACATCCTGGACTCTAGATCTGCTTTTCTGTGGCGGGCAGTTTCCGCGACCAGACGGGCTGCTAAAAATCCATCATCAAAGTTTGCCCTTTGTGGAAAAAGCCTTCTCAAGTGAGTTATGCCTCTCAATGGTGAGTAGAACCAGAAGGGTGGCACCTCGTTGCCCGAACTTCTTGCCAAACGCGTTTCGGGCTGCACGCCCTTGTTCACTGGCAGGCACAGCTTTCACACAATATATATATTTATGGTTGCCAGTAGGTAGTTTAGTTAGGATGTAGTTTCCATAGGAAGAGTGGGGCATATTATCAAGAAACGGCGTTAAAATTATCGCTTTAGCGGCAGAAAACTGCCGGTAAAGAGTCGATAATGGGCTTGATATTTGCCTTTGAGAATTCCAATAGAAGCCCATGTTCTGGTGTCAACATGGGCTTCTATTGGAATTCTCACGCCCATTATCGCCGCTTTAGCGGCAGTTTTCTGCTGCTAAAGCGGTGATAATTTTAACGCCATGCTTGATAATATGCCCCACTGTTTTTCCATTTGCTAATAACCTTAGCGAATTTGACAAATCTTTGGGAAATTTTCAAAACCAATTTGCCAGTCACCTCAGCTTCTGGATTAAAAATTTTGTGGTGATCGGTCAAGCGGGGGCCGAGAAAAAGGGGGGGTCCCAAAACGCTTTTTCTCCATGTTAATTTCCATAGGAAATGATAGACACGGCTACAGCCTGAACTGCTAAACGGAATTACACCAAATACGGCAGAAAGGTAGCTCTTGGGCCAGAAAGTAACCTTTTTGGCAAATGACGTAAATCCATTAGTAGTTTTGGAGATATTTGAAGAAATTTCCTATTGTATATCTGGGGACGCGGAGGATTCGCAACACCTCCTGATCTCGTTCCTGAGTTGCCAGCCATCTGCTGACTCGGTTGAATCGAGTAACAAGAAAAAATGTTAAAAAAAAGAAAAGAGGGCATGGTAGAAACACTCTGACCACCAAGGCCTCTTAGGGGGGTGTCCAAGAAGGACACTTTGGGGCAAAAAAATTATGTATTTTTAAAACTTTTTGGCAGGAGTCACACTGGATGCCCAACTTCCACAGATTTTTGTTTTTAATTGTGGACTGCTGTGCTTCTTTTAATATAGGCCCCCGGGGGCCAGGTCCCGGAGGCATGTGTAACTATTTATACAGGGCATGCGCAGGCCTCCTGTAGCCCTGGGGACTGCCCCCTCCCCAGGGAAAGACACACGAGAAATGCAGGTGGCCACGCGGCCCCCCATGAGACCTCAGACTACCACACAGACTGCCACCTTCCTGGGGCTAAGTTAAATATTAAAGCGTGGGGGGGCTCTGGCCCAAGCCACACGCCACCAGGGATTGCCATCTCCCTGGGGTACACTATTTTTTCATTTATGTAAAATGCCCACCTTCCCCAGGGACCTCCACCTCTCTGGGGCACATAGATTATTAAACAAATAGCGGGAGAAGGACCTATGGCCTCCCACATAGTCCCGGGGACCGCCACCTCCCCAGGACACATCGATTATTTTTAAAAAAGTGGGGGGAGGCCCTATGGCCTCCTCTGAAGTACCGGAGACCGCCAACTCCCCAGGGCACAAATACAACAATTAATGTTAATGTTAATGTTAATGTCATTTATAGAGCGCAACAATTACTCGGAGGTGTCCTGGCGCTTCTTGATTCTCTAAAGACTGGCAGGAAACAATAAAAGGAGGCAGACTACTCTTTGGAAAAGAGCCACGTTTTTAATTCCTTACGAAAGGGTAAAAGCTCGGTGAAGGATCTCAGATGGCGAGGTAATTCATTCCAAGCCTTCGCTGTCCCATAAATAAAACTTTTGCCTCCCCAACGGGCTTTCTTTATACGTGGCACCCAAACCAGGTTGGCCTCTTCAGAACGCAGGTGTCTGCCTGGAACGTACCAGCGCAGTCTTTGCTGTAGAAACTCTGGACCTATGCCATGTAAGGCCTTAAAGGCCAGGCATAGTACTTTAAATTGTATACGGCTTTTTACTGGGAGCCAGTGTAAAGCTTTCCTCTCTTTGGAAACGGAACAGGGTTTTGAAGAGTCCATAAGTAATCTAACTGCTGCATTTTGCAGTAACTGCAGTTTCTTTAATCCTTTTAGTTGCATATTCAGATAAAGTCCATTACAGTAGTCCAATCTGGACATTACCGTAGCACCAACTACAGTTTGTCTACTGTCCTTAGGCAGTAAGGGCAGGACTTTTCTCAGCATTTTAATGGTATAGCTGATTTTAGAGGCTAGTGCGTTTACTTGCGGTCCTAAGGTCAATTTGTCATCCAGTATGATCCCCAGGTTCTTAACCTTTCTAGTTGGCACCGGGGCTTTCCCCATTCGGTCTGGCCACCAGGAAGGAGTCCAAAAGCTGGTGTTATTCCCAAACAATATAACTTCAGTTTTCTCTGAGTTTAGTTTGAGACAATTGTTTGCCATCCAGTTATCTACTGCTAGCATACACTCTTGAAAACGACCTTCTACATCAGCCTCGTACTCCGGTGTCAGTGATACCACAATTTGAGTGTCGTCGGCGTATGATGTGAGGCCGAAACCAAAGGTGTCTATTATTGGGGCCAGTGCACTAACATAAACATTAAAAAGAGTCGGACTGAGTGAGGACCCTTGCGGGACCCCACAAGGCAATGAAAAGGGATTGGACTGATAATCTCCGAGGGCAACAATCTGTTTCCTGTCCTCGAGGAATGACCTGAGGAGTTCCTAGGCCTTCCCCTGAATACCACAGGTATTTAGACGGTTCAACAGTATGGAATGGTGAACCGTATCAAATGCTGCGGACAGGTCTAACAGGATTAGTGCCGCCCTCCCTCCCTGATCCACAGCAACCCTGATTTCTTCCGTAGCCTTTATAAGAGCCGATTCCGTACTATGACCATAATTAAGGGAGTATGTTGGGGCCCCCAAGCCCTGGAGACCACAACCTCCCCGGAGCTTAATTCAGAAATGAGGGGGGCTGTGTGACCCCCATCCAGGAGCCCTACATGGCCATGGGGACTGCACCCCCAGGGCTGGCTCCAGCAATGTACTGGGATGACCACCCTGGGACATTGCAGTTTGATAAGGCTTGGCTGGAGCACTGCTCCCGCCAAGCCATAGTAAACAAGGGCTCTGGTTTCATCAAGCGAGAGCACAACATTCTCCTGCTTGCTGAAAGCAGAGCAAGTCTGTTTCCCTGCCTACTGTGAAGCCAGCAGGGAAACAGACATTGCTTTGGGATCCAGGGAGCTGCATGTGAGCAGCTCTCTGGGTCTCTAAGGCAATGCCTGCTCCCTCAGGAGGCAAGGAGCTGGCTGAGACTGCAAGGACCTTCAGCCTCCCCCCATGGTCCCCAGTGAAGAGGCCAGGATCTTGGAAATGGGGTCCCTGGGCGATATTGGCCAAAGGAGGGGTGCCACACGGGCCCCCTCCAAATTAAAAAAAAATATTACGGCCTGGCCACAGGGGATGGGGTCCCCGGGCTGAAATTGGTCTGGGCAGGGGGCTGCGAGTCCCCTCCCCTATTTTTTTAAAATATATAAAGGCCGTGCCCTAGGTGAGTCGGATCTCCAGGGCCAGAATTGGCTCGGGAGGAGTGTCACGCAGCCCCCCTCTCTTTTTTTATATCTATTTTTTTTTAAAGGGGCAAGCCCTGGGGACCACGTGGCCCATCATTCCTAAAAAATAGTTTTTTTCAAATCAACAGCTCACTGGAGGCCCTGCTCCCTTTCTCCACCACTCTCCAAACAAGCCTCCTGGCATGCTGTTGATTGGAGGATGAAGCCCCTTTGGCTGCTGAGGGTCCTTAGAGACCACCAAGACCACCTGTTACCTCCAGTAAGTCCCACACAGTGGTCATCTGAGGCCACCCGCCCTTTCTCCACCACTCTGCAAACCCGCCTCTCGGTGCACTGCTGGTGGGGGGATGAGGTCCCCTTGCCTTCTGAGGGCCTCAGGACTAAAGTGGGCTACATCCCCAAGCAGCAGTGTGTCAGGATGCGCAATTGCAGAGTGGTGGAGAAAGGGTGTGCGGCCTCTGATGATCTCTCAGCAATCCAGCTGTGCTGGTCTTATTGGAGGTAACAGGAGGGCTAGTTGGCCCCCAAGGACTCTCAAGAGCCATGGGTCTTAATACCCAACTAGTAGTGTGCCAAGAGGTGTGTTTGCATAGTGATGGAGAAAGGGGGCATGATCACCTAAAAGCTCTCTGCAAACCCACTGTATGGGACTTACTCAAGGTAATAGGAGGGGCAGTTGGCTTCCAAGGACCCTCAATAGCCAAGGCGACTTCATCCCCCACTAGTAGTGCACCAGGAGGTGTGTTTGCAGACTAGTGAAGAAAGGGGGCGTGCCTCCTACCAGGTTTCAGCAAACCTGCTGTGTGGGACTTACTGGAGGTATAGTTGCCTTCCAAGGATGTTCTTGGGGCCAACTACCCCTCCTGTTATCTCTAATAGGTCCCACACAGTGGGATTGCTTAGAGGGCTTCAGAAGCCATGCCCCCTTTCTCCACCACTCTGTAAACGCTGCCCGTGGTACACTAATGGTTGGAAAATTAAGTCCACCTTACTCCTGAGGGACCTTTGGTACCAAGAAGCCCTCCTGGTATCTCCTGTAAATCCTACACAGCTGGATTCCTGAGAGCAGATTAGAGCCACTCTGCAAACGTGACTACTAGTTAAAAAAACATAGAAATTCTCTGAAAAAACCCAAGGTTACTGGGACATTATAGTTAGGAATTAGCTATTTTTCAAAAACCTTAAAAATCCACAGAAAAAAACAAAGGTTGCAGGGATGTTATAGTTAGGAAATGGAATTTTAAAAAAACCTTTGAAATTCAATGAAAAAAACAAAGGTTACAGGGACGTAATAGTTAGGTTCAGGTTTCACTTGTATAAAACCAGAGAAATTCAGCCATTATAGTTAGTGAGCTAACTGTAACATGTGCCCCCGCAATGCACTGCTTATGACCTCACATATTAAATCACTAATGACATGGTCACTGACATCACTGATGACATATTACATGACTTTATTAGTACATCTTACACAGAATCTCTGACACACCCACTCACAAACCTATATAACCTTTCATACACCCACTCCAACTTCCACAATACCATTCTCAAGCCCGTTCACACACCTATACCTACACTTACACAGTCACTCACTAATTCATAGATCAACACACACATCTACTCACTCACCCATACTGCTACTCACCCACCCTTTCACTAATACAGCTGCTGACATATCCACTCATACACTCATACAGCCACTAACACAGTGAGTCAATCACCCATAGAGCTTCTCACACACCTTCTCATTCACCCACAAAGTCAATCACACAGCCACTTACCCACTCATACAGTAACACACACACTCACTCACTTACTTATACAGATACTAACACATACTCACTCACCTATACAGTCACTTACACCAGCACACACTCACCCATACAGCTAATCTCACATTCACTCACTTATCCATACAGTCACTAATATACCCCATCACTCACCTATACTGCCTTTCACATTCCCAGTCATTCACGATGTCACTGACCATGTCATGATAGATGTAATATGTGAGGTCAAAAGCATTTAATTGTGGGGGCGCGAGTTATAGTTAGCGCACTATAACTGCTGAATTTCTGTGATTTTGTATGAGTGACACCTGAGCCTAACTACAATGTCTCCGTAACCTCAAGCACCTAAAACATGGGAACTACCAGGAGTTCCCAGCCTACTTTTTAAATAATGTATGCAGCACTCTAAGCCTGGCTCTTCGTGCAATTTCAGCTCTCTTAGAATATGTAGGTCTGGCTTGTCAAGTTCTGTACAGTTCCATGCAGGTAAAAAAAGTAAAGGGGTGAGTGTCAATATATGATCTGTTTTCTTTTCTAATCTTCGATAGAAACTTTTGCTCACTTCTACAACGAAAAATGCTGAACTAATTTACCTCAGCATAAAGATAGAAATTTACTCCAAAATCATTCTATTCTTAGTGTGGCTTGAATCTGTTGAGTTTTGTTTTTTTAGAAACTAGAGCGAAAAAAGGTGGGGGATAGCTTGAAAGGGTTACCACTTTTGTATACATTGTCAATCACATTTGCCTTTGTGATAGAATGTGACTGGTTAATAAAGGGGACTTAAATATGTTTGCACTGTCTTTAGAAGCGGGATTTTGCCAAAAAATCTGTGCTTCACAAAAATATTCCAGAGATTGAAGCAGAGGCCTGACAACTAATACTAAGCACCAGAGGGGACCAAACACGGACATTGAGCCATATAAAAATGCCAGAAACATTGTTTTAACTCATTTTTAGAATGCTAAATTTTAAAATTCCGAGATATTCGTAAAAAATGCATATTTTGGCGAATGCGTGTTTAAGGAAATTCACACATTTTATTAACAAAAAGGGTAAACCCATCAAGGTTATGCTTGCGTGCAGGCCCTTCTAGGAAACATAGGCTGATGGTTTCAGTGCCTCTGTAGCTGGTAAATGCACTACATCATTTAGAAAAATAGAAATTCACTGAAAAAACACAGTTAAAATTTAGTTATCGTTCAGCGAACACAACCCCTAAAAACAACAAAATTCACCAGTTGTGATATGCAAACCACACCATAACTCATGCCCCCTCCATGCTTATTACCAGCTATCATAAAGTGGGAGCGAGCTGAGACTGTTTACTCCATGTCCCTGATCTTTTATGATCTTTTTATGGGCCTCGCGTTGCCACGGCTAAAGTGTTTATATTACAAAAAACATGCTTAACCTGCATATGTGATACATTAGTGAGACAGCAGTAATGTCAGTGGCACATGATGTCGCCATATAGGTTAGGTACCCGGGCACCAAAAAGCCTTCTGACACACCTCCTTTGTGCACCCATTTTCAGAAGAAATTAATACATAATAAGCTGTCTACCAACAACAAAAGGTGGAGGGGGTTTAGTTATGGTGTGTGCTGTGCATTTCAAGTTTAAATGGCAAATTTCATTGGGTTTTAGTGCTGGCTGAAACATAATTCACTTTTAACACACACACATTCTAGGCTTGGCAATGCACAGTACTGTGCTCCTCACTGCGTTGCATTCACCAATGCATCCTGGAGTGTCCTAGGTCAAACAGAATTCTAGTTTATGCTTCAACTGACCTCACTTTGAGAGGATATTCAATACTGCGGACCACTCAGAGAAAGTGCAGAAAATTTGAAAGTTAAAAACACATAGAGGCACTGTGGAGAAAAGAAATCCAACAGATACGTTCATTTTGTGGTTTCTTCCTTTATACAAAATGATTTTTTTCCATTATCTGACAGTATTGTACATAAGCGTTTAATTAAATTAATTCACAACTAAGTAAAAATCGTATTTCTTTTTCATTAAGCAAAAAGTGAATTTACATGTGCAGTTCACAAATGTCTTCTTCAGAAACTACATCAAACTAAGTATTTAAAAAAAAAATTCTACTAACACAACTATAGATTCCTGTAAATTTTTTATTCAGACAATAACCCAATGAAAAGTCAAGCTGTTGAAAAGTTCAAAGGTATGTGCATGAGTTCAGCATATGTTTTGTACTGAAAGGACACAACCAGATGGGAAATGTGTATGTAATGTGGGTACAAAATGTGATATCATGCACATACTACTAGATTGTTTACATGTTTTACCATTGCGAAAAGTGTTTTTACACCCTATCTTTTTAAAATATGGAATTATGTGTCGCACCCGAGCAATAGAATTTTTGGTTGATATGTGCAACCTTGAAATTGCAATAGCCATTGGAAGGTACCTGGCTGCTGCAAAAAAATTTTATATGGTGTAGTGAGTCAGACAATGTTACCATGGGGAAGTAAGGAACTATGCGAAGGTGAAGAACTTTAGCTTATTCAAACAGAAAAACTACAAATAGGATAATTATATTTGAGTTTTTTAAAAATTATTTATCTTTTTATCAAGTATGTATTAATATGTGGTGTGAATATGCCGTATATATACTGTGGGATTGAGCAGGGAAGTGTTATGAAAGTGTAACCGATTTATTTTTATGGACGGCTGTTTTAATAGTATTAGTTGAATAAATTATTTATAATATTAGAGTGTATATACATTGATTGCTCTTATGCTGTTTAATGACTAATGGTCCAAATAAACATTATCTTGACTGACTGACTACTGGAAGGACACTATTCTTGTACAAATTCCTGTTCTTAAATTAACTATGAAACTATTCATATGTGCTATACAATGCAGCTCACATGCAAAGTTTGAAAAGTTTAGAGAAATAAAAACATTTCTCCTACTTGCTGACTGCATCCAGGAAGAATAGTTTGTTTGTGAAAAGCTCTGTCTACCATTATTATTAGGAAGGGCTTTGCAACAAAAGCCATGGCGAGTAGAAGAGGAACACCTGCATACTACTCCAAGTATGTCCTCATAGAGCAAAGTAATCAAATCAGTGCACAGTTTTTATATAACTATCAACCACAAAACAAGTTTTGAGCTGGAAAGTAAATAACAAATCAATTCTTTGCATCAGTCTGCATACTTTTTTTTGTAATTTTGCACTAGTGCAAAGTGTTGTTAACTCTGGTCCACAAGGTATAAAAGAAGAGCCTGACTGATGCAGGATGGACATTAGTCTACCATCGCAGTGGTGACAGCCTGTCCTTTGTGTGGAATGCTACGCTTTCTTGAAATCTACAGAGCAGGAATCTGAGTGCCCAAGAAATATGCCTACTGTTCCAGTAGTAAGCCTGGACACCTGTGCCTGGTGCAGCCTTCCAGATGTACTACTGGGAATGCTGATTAATACTAAGAGATGTAATAAGTACGTGCCGACAGCGATCAAAATCTCCTTCCATTATTTACATTTTTTATTGGTGAATCGGGCCCAACATATTCCTATGGTGACGTCTGCTTCTCACTTTCATGAGATCCCTAAGCTTTAATACTTTTCAAACAACATACATACCTTTGTAGAATACATATTGTTCAATAAATCTGTTTCTAATGCTTTAATATCCTCTTCTGAATCTGCAAAACAAGAACATAAAGCATATGTTACAAGTGTTATATGTTGTGCATATAGCATCCCTCCCGATGTCTCCTGTAAGCCACGAGGTTCATCAACAAGACGACATAAGGTACCACGTTTGCATGCTAATAAAATGAATGTACAATAGTTTATTTATGCATAGCTGGAAACAACTAACAAGATTATT
Source organism: Triturus cristatus (assembly GCF_964204655.1). Taxonomy (NCBI): domain Eukaryota; kingdom Metazoa; phylum Chordata; class Amphibia; order Caudata; family Salamandridae; genus Triturus; species Triturus cristatus. The sequence continues at coordinate 1,011,472,180 of NC_140585.1, read as the reverse complement.
GTAATCTTCTGTTTACGATACAGGAATGATTTGTGTAGTTAAAACTTAGAATTGTATATTCATTTTAAGACGAATAGTTTGAGGTTTCTCCCTTTAAAACAGAATTGGAAGGAAGTTCTCCGCTTATGTCTTCTTTAAAGAGGTGCCAAGCACGTAGAAAACTTACAACCATAGGTGCTGTACTGAAGTTTAACAATGCCCTCTTCTGTCTTGCAGAAAGTCAAAACCGTAAAATTGATCTAAACCTTGACTTGAAATTTGAGAAGATTAGTAATTTTATCCTAATTCCAGAAGTACTTATTGTGAAATTTCAAACGTTAAGCACCATATTTTCGTTCACATGTTAAATAAAGTTGAAAGAGACATATTGATGGGTCATGTCCCATGGAACAATGCCCCACGTCACCCTCTTTGAGTTACCTCAAAATAATAGAAGATTCTCTCTCTCTAAGATACAAAACAAACTTACCTCCAGCAGGACCATATCATTACGCCACGCTATGGATGACATTGGTCAGCCATACCTCATACAACTATACCAGAACAAGCAACTGATACCGCATATCAGACTGATGCTACATAAAAACCAGTGCTCATTAAACATGGCAAGTGAGTTAGTGGAAAAAGAGCAAACAAATAAGGCAACAGACCGACATAGAAAATTGCTCTCTATCACCGCCTATCACCGCATCAATTGCACTGACAACACTGCAAGTGACACCATCGCAAGCATGGCTGATGTTACTGAAGGAGTAGACCACAGGCAGGGGTGAAGGACAAAAATTCAGGTCTTCACCAAAGTAGAGATGAATTTCCTAGCCAAATGAAATATCACCCTGCATATTAAAAAGCTTCACTTTGCAGGCAAAGCACAGGCACATCAAAGGAGAACCATGGGACCGCTCATGCATAAATATTACCAAATGTGACTCCCCATCCAAGCAACGACCCAGCTGATGATAAAAACAGAGAAAGAACACACGGAAAGCACAGCAATATCAAGAAACAAGACAAAATGAGAAGAGGTGTGGTCGTGCGGAGTCCTGTTGGGGCTGGAATCTGTGATAAGAATCATGGGATGTTCTTAGAATGTTATGATAAGAACTGAACCGGCAGTGACAGAAGTTTTCCTGCCTGGTTGGTCGTGTTTCCATCTACTTGCATGAACTCTAAAAAAGGAGTGGAAAGGTGCCTGTTGTTCATTGGTACTTCCTTTAAAATCCTTTCTTAAGTAACAGCAAATAAAGGGAGTGACCCAAGGTAATGCAGGTGAATAAGGTACGCACACAGTACACAATGTGCACTGCTAGGTCACAAATCCTTTCTTAAGTAACAGCAAATAAAGGGAGTGACCCAAGTTAATGCAGGTGAATAAGGTACGCACACAGTACACAATGTGCACTACTAGGTTACAAATCCTTTCTTAAGTAACAGCAAATAAAGGGAGTGACCCAAGTTAATGCAGGGGAATAAGCTACGCACACAGTACACAATGTGCACTGCTAGGTCACAAATCCTTTCTTAAGTAACAGCAAATAAAGGGAGTGACCCAAGTTAATGCAGGTGAATAAGGTACGCACACAGTACACAATGTGCACTGCTAGGTCACAAATCCTAAGTAACAGCAAATAAAGGGAGTGACCCAAGTTAATGCAGGTGAATAAGGTACGCACACAGTACACAATGTGCACTGCTAGGTCACAAATCCTTGCTTAAGTAACAGCAAATAAAGGGAGTGACCCAAGTTAATGCAGGTGAATAAGGTACGCACACAGTACACAATGTGCACTGCTAGGTCACAAATCCTTTCTTAAGTAACAGCAAATAAAGGGAGTGACCCAAGTTAATGCAGGTGAATAAGGTACGCACACAGTACACAATGTGCACTGCTAGGTCACACAGAGTGATGACGTCCATATATTTAGCTGACAGTGGAGGTGAACTGCACCAAGTGCAATGCTCCAATAGTGCAAACCTCACCACAGTAACCAAACAGCACTGTATAGTGTAATCACTGCATTGGTGGAATACACACACATTAACTGACAATGTCATGTCCTCTGCAAGCAGCATGCAATAAAATAGCATGGAGTGTCGAAGTGAGGTGCTGCTGAACTTCTCTTGAGCAAGGTGCCACATGGAGGGAGGAGAGAGTGGGTGAATCATTACAGCTAAACCACCCGATGTGATATTCACAACCATTCTAATCTTGTAACCTTGAATGTTATGGAGCAAATGGAATGTCCAGGGCACGAAATTGTGACAAAATGAGTTGGATTGACAGGCTGTGCTCTCTTCTCTTTTCTTTAACCCCTCTTGTAATGTTTATTACTAACTCTTCCACACCACAATGAACAAATCAGTCTTTATGATAATGGTATAATAAAGGATGTAGAGTGGCAAAACCCATCTCCTAGATGCCATTAAGGGGGGTTCCTATCACAAGGTTAAGATCGCCAGTTCGAATTACAAGCAAAGCCAAAAAAATGCAAAAACTAATTGGGACACATAAATCCGGAGTGACCTACTAGTTGCTGTAAAAGGGGGAATCACAGGGATTTCTAGCTTGTAATCTCTTATGGTGCTAAATCTGTAAAATGAAACCATAATCCCATATTTTTCCACATGATTGGGTGACTCATTTGAATATCTTATAGTTGCCCTATCCCTTCTCCAAACGGCGAGTCCCTAAACAGATCAGGACAATCAAAAACCACTAAAGTGAACCTACACCCTCCCAAAACATATTCCACCTATGAGGCCAGGCTTTCCTTTAGTAACTCGGAGGTTAAATTTGCCATAATCTCTCAAAATCCAGATAAGGCCCCAGGGGTTGACTGAATTCTAATGGATCTCTTTATCTCAGAACAAGCCATCTGGGTTCCATATCTCACCTACATCTTTAATGCTACACTGCCAAGAGATATCCCCCAGTCATGGAAGGGGGCGGAGATTATTCCTATTCCCAAAAAAGGGACAAATTTGGATTCTGCAAACTACTGGCCAATCAGTCTCATTGAATCTAGCCAAAAACATTTTGTAACATTATACTTGATCGATTACTGTTCTGGATTGCAGAAAGTAAAATCCTGACCCCATTCCAGGCCGGTTTTCACCCCAAGACCAGCACAGTTGACCAGGTCTTCAGGTTTCAGTTGGTAAGGTGGAAAGAGGTGGAGAAGTGTGGCTCAATGGTTAGAGCAGCAGACCTCGATACAGAGCACTGGTCCGGGACCAGGGTTCGATTCCCGCCGCGGCAGGGTCTCAGGCTATAAATTCCTCGGACCGGATATTCTCGCCTCAGTGCCATTCTAATCATGGGTCCCACGCTGCAACTCTGGGCAATAGCTTGCTTAATCTCCACAATGGCCCCAACAGCGCTGCGATGCCTGGCCTCACCATGGGGGTGCCCAGGAGTGGACACCTCACATGGAAAGCCAGGAAGGGTTCCTTTAGCGGTATGAGTACAGCGCTGAGATACCTGTAGTGGTCATCAGCGCTATATAAATACCTATACATTTACATAAATACCTATACATTTACATTTGGGCAATGGTAGTCTATATGCTGCTTTTGTAAACATTAGAGCGGCCTTCGACATGGTCCCCAGGGATAGATTGTGGAGAACCTTAGCAATATGGGGATCCTGGACCCCCTCCTTACCATGATTACACGTCTCCACAGCAATAACTTTCCTCAGGTCAGATGGGGACAAAATGGGGAATCAACTGGCCCATTGGGGTTAAAAAAGGAGTTCAGCAGGGTTGTGTACTTGCACTCACACTATTCCTGTTGTTCATAAATGGATGCATTGACTACTTACAGGCCTGCAACAATGACTCCCGGGCTCTTGGAGGGTCCAAGATTCCAGCTTAGTTATTCACAGATGACATGCTGCTAATATCTAAGACCCCATAGGACCTAGAGACCCTTTTGAGCAAGTTTAGTCTCTTCTGCTCAGATCATGGCCTAGTAATAAACAAAACCAAACCAAATTCATGTCCATACACCCGCATAGAGGTTTCAAAGGGAAAATATTGCTAGAGGGGAAACAGATTGAGAGAGAGTGATTTAATTTGACTATCTTGGAATACGTCTGTCCAGTTACCAACTCCTGGGCAAATCAAGTCACCAAAAGCCCCCTTATCTTAAAACACCGGGCAGCAACATTATTAGAATTTGCAAATAATTCCTCCATCTATTCAGTCTCTCCGATTCTTGAAGCCTAGAGAACCCAAGCTCCTAGCTGCCGGTATCTATGGTGTGAAATTGTCAGGTCATGTTAACTTAGATGCACTGGAAGGGGCTGAGAATAACGTTTTGAGAAAGTTTCTTAAAATACCCCAATGTACCCCTCTAGTATTCAAATTTGATCTACGCATCTGGCCCATTGTCCACCTAATACAACTCAGATCGATTTCATACTGGTTTGGATTCTGGACGACCCCTGATTTGGTAAACTACAGAGAGGGTTTTCTAGACTTACTTGATAGGTCCCATGGTGGAAGAAAGCTCCTGTGGTTGGCCTTTGTGAAACAGACATGTTTCTCACTAGGCCTAGAAAAGTATTCAACAGATCCTCAATCAATCTCTTCTCCTGAAATAAAAAACCTGAAGGCAATGTACTGGGATCAGGTGGGGTCAGAACTAACTAGCCGGGGAAATAAACCAAATCTTTCCCAGATTTTAAACCATATTCTCTCTTTGAGAAATACATGAATGAAATTGACCGCCCCTTCACAAAACCATTCTATATCAGATTTAGGTGGGAGACCCTACCTTTAGCATCAGTTACTTGTAAATGAAAAGCAAATCATGGTGGTTCGAATTTATGCCCTACGTGCAGAGAAACCGAGGAAATGACAGATCATTTATTGTTCTGTTGTTTAAAATACCCTAAACAGAGAAGGCGCTGGATAATACCATTATGCCATTCACTTGTTGTCCACCACTACAGGGTAGCTATAAGATTCTGTAGAACTGATATGTCCCCACTCATAGTTTTTCCAATCGCTACATTTTTAGAGAGTATTTGGCCAATTTGGTGCAAAGTTTTAACATCTATTACCCCACACTAAAATCCAAGACATTAGCAGAGGTTACCAAACTGCATCTCTAGAACAACGCTGTATGATTTTATAGTCTAGACCAGTGTTTCACTTTTGCTTTGCTGATTTTATGATACTTTTATGTATTGTTTTTGGCAGGATTGAAGTAATTTATTCGTACTGTATTGTATGGATATAGGGGTTTATGACCGAACTAAAGTAAACAGACGAGAAACGAGAATGGTATACATGTAAGGGAAAATGACTATATATTGATAATCATTAAGTACATTTTCCACACGATTGGTACAAGCCATTAAGATGCATTTTATTTGCTTACAATATTGCTGATATGACTGAATGTGAGTCTTATTTATCTCTATGACCAGTACAGGTTGTTTTCTTGTACATCATTGCAGCATGACCTGGTTCAAAAACAGAATGTGATAGGGATAGAAAGATAGTCTCTCTTCGTTTCCTTTAATTGCTCTGTGAGGATTATATTTTCTGAATAGGCAGTATCAGGATTTCCGCAGAGTAACTACTATTAGTGAACATTTATATACTCAATGGATTAGAACCGCATGGATGAAAACGTGACCTCTCTTTCTATGAACACTGTGGCCAAATGTTATTGAACAATAAGCCGGCATTGAAAACAGACTTTGATATATGTGAAGAAGAATTGTGTTTTTTTTTATATTAGTTCATCATTTTTTTTCACCATAAACAAATCAAATTGCACTGTTTGAGAAAGGAGGGTTACTCCCGAAATGCATTACAAATAAGGTAGCAGCTATTTATCCCGCTGCTCTGTAGATAGTAAATTTGCACTGCAGGTTACTTGGCCACTGGCTAAATAGTAGAAATGATTTACTATTTGACTGGCAGCCTTGGAAATAGCAGAGAACAGTCACTATTTATTTGCCCACTGGTTAAATAATAGAGATTCTGCTCTGTTCGTCCCGTGGCCATGCAAATAGCAGAAAAACTTCACTCTTTACCCAGCTGCTTGCTTAATAGTAGTGATTCTGCACAGTCTAGCTGGTGGCTGTGCAAAGTGCGGGAAAGCTTCACTATTTATCCAGCTGTTGTCCAAATAGTAGAGAGTTTGCCCTGTTTGGCAAGAAGCCATGCAAACAGCAAGAAACCATCACTATATGCATGCCTTGGCTAAATAGCAGAGGTTTTGTTATATTTAGCTTGCAGTCAGGCAAACAAAAACAACTTCACTCATTATCCAGCTGCTAACAAAACAGCAGTCATGTACAATTAAGCAAGCAGGCATGCACATAACAAATAAACATAATTATTTTTGTGGCTGCTGGTTATATAGCAGAAATTATATATTATCTTACCAGTAGCCGGGCAAGTACAATAGAAATTTCAATTTTTACCCAGCAGCTGCCTAAATAGCTGAAATGATGTACTCTGTTGCTGGTGGTCTTGCAAATAACTATACAAGAAACTTCATTATTCACCTGGTGACTCGGTAAAAAGTAGACAGTATGCACAACTTGACCAGTAGCCATGCAAATGGCAGAGGAACTTCACTATTTACTCGGTTGCTGTTTCATTATGCCATTTACAGATTTCAACAGGTACATACAACAGGTAGAACTGCAAACAAGGAGTGAACATGATAGGTATCCATCTCCTTATGAAAGTTAGGGTTCTGATACATTACCTTTTCATTCACAAAAGTGGTCACTAATTCCACTCATAATTTTTGCAAATGGAATTATATATTGTAAACCGACTGGTTCACAAAATACTGGATCACAGGGGGTTGAAGAACACTCAGCCAAATAAATATTCATTAGACAGGCGTCAATTTGCTACCCTCTGTGATTGCCTTCAATTGCAGGGATGGTGCCTGCAAGGGACTCCACACTACCATCCCTATGACTGCATTTTAAAATGGAAAAACATTTTTTTCAAAGCAGCCCATGTTCCTTAAATAAACCAGTGTTGGTATGAAAAAATAAGTTTTTGGTTTTGGAAAAAGTCTCCTTCCTGAATCTATCCACATGATTTCCAAAGTGAAAGTGATCTTAAGGGGACCCCTTCCTCTGCAAATCAGTTACAACCCTATCTCAGGGGTTGTTAGCTCATCAATGGTTTGTGACTGCAAATGCAGTCAGAAACTATCAATAAATACCTTTCTGAACTGGAAAGGAGAGGGAGGAAATCCCGTTCATGAACCCTCATATCTATGGTTTGGAAACAATTGCAAATGTTCTTTCACTATTCTAAAGAATTTTCCATTCATAAAAAGGATTTTGTGCATAATGATAAACACTTGTGTGGTCCCAAATCCTGTGATTTTGCCACATGAGGGCCTTAGTGCTAATACTGGTTTAGATGCAGGCACTAACTTATAGGTCTAAAGGTCCCAAATGTTTGGATGTTTCCGTTATTTTCATAAACATAGCACAGAACGCCACTCCATTACACCATGGGCAAAGAGATACTGACTTGAGGGGCCCTTTATGGAGCTGTCTCTTGCTCAATAAATTCTCCAACTCCTTAAAGTTTTCCTACAGTCGTGACTAATTATAAAGATGTCTAGAATCCTTGCAAGACTAGTTAAAGCTGTTTACTCTTCTAAAGCTATTTACTCGTTCTTTCTCACAAAGCTACGGAAATGTACCAGGGCCAGATACAGGATTGCTATAAGGCTTGATGTTACCAGAACACCTCTTTTTCTGCAGCAAAACATTTCAATTAAACAAATCAACTGAAACACCTGAAATCAATGATATGGAAAAGCAAAACCCAGACTTGAAAATTTAGTGTCCCAGTAGTAAGGAGCCCTATAATATTTAGGCAGATTTTATAAAAATATTAAACAATTTCATAGGGCCTTATAAATGACCATCAAAGTATAATTGAGAGGATTCATTCTAATCTCGTGACAGACAGAAAAAATCATGGGCCTGATTTTTTTTTTGAGGCTGAAGTAATCTTCATCAGAATGGCACAGGACAATACTTCTGCCATCTTGAGGGACCTCCGCCTATCCACTGGCCTTTTGGACAACTCTCTTTCATTGACAGGATCTGCTGTCATGGTGGTTCCTATCTATGCATAAAATGTTTGAAGGACAGTACCATCAGACATGATGGCTGGCAAGCAAACTTTTTAAAATCTTTTGTTTTTCAAAAACAAATTCCCTACAAATTCCCAATGCAGGAGATTATTTCTGAAAAATAAAAAACTAATATTCCCAAATGCTGTGAGTTTTCTCCCAGGATGATGGAGTCCCTTAAAGCCAGGTTTTACTCTAAATGGGGTAGGTTATATAAAGTCCTTCCTTCGATGAGTCTTGCTCCATCTCTGTTGGGTCATGAGAGGAACTATTCCTTTGAGGAACCACAAGCAAAGGAATGGGACTATACTTAATTGAACTGAATGTCATTGGAATATGAATTAATTTTCCCAATAAATCGGAGAAAGACATATTAACATGAAAGACACAGATGGAAAAAAACTCTCAAATATTTTTATTAATTTTATTCCAAATATTGTAAGAAACAAGACACTGAAGAAACAGAGACAATATGTTATCTGCATTCTTGTAACCTATGGATCGATCATTTCGCAGTTTCACTTTGATTCTCATTTTCCATACAGGGGATGTGGATCCACTATTGAGGTTTTAGAACTGATATGTGCTAATTCTATTTAAAATTAAATTTTCTTACTGTAGCTGAGACACCGCCTTTGTGATAGGCAATGTCTCTCACAGCAGTAACAAAAGTGCTTTCTCCATGCAGAGTGTCCAACACAAGTTCACAATGAAGCATATGATCTCCTTGATCTCAGCACTTGGCTGTCATCAGCATTCTTGAGCAGTCATCAGGCACAGACAAAAGAGCAGTCCAGTATAAAAATTTTGACACCTTTAACTAGTGAAACCGCTGACCAACACCTTCCTCCTGCCATCTACCCTATGTTGTCAACTAAACTAAACTAAACTAAACTAAACTAAACAGCAGCCCTTTGCTAAAAAGGACCTCACAGAATTCCTTGGGGTATCCTTTTCTCCATTCTCCATTACTTCAGTTCTGAGTCTACACCCTCCATCTACAGGGATGCAGTCAATACCTGCCCACTGTGTACGGAAGCTGCAGCAACTCTCCATCATGTCATGCAAAATTCATCCACTAGTGCATGCACGTAGACTTTCACCCCACAAGGTCTTACTACTACACACTTGCTACATACCTACCACACATACACACACATGGAATGTCAACACAAAGATTGTGGGGTCACACTGACAGAATCCCTAGTTGAGCTCTCTCAGATGATCTATCTGGAGCCTCCATTACCCCCTCTTCTTCTCATCAGAGCCTTTTTGTGATCCTAAGCTCCCCTTTGCTGATTGCCATAGCCCTTTGACCCCTTTGGAAGCCAATAACCATTTTTGATGACTTCAGCCATCTGAGTTTCTCAAACCCTTTTCTGTTTATTTTCACCCATCCACCTTTAAACTCCTCCATCACTTTTCAGTCCCTATGCTCTCAGATCCACCCCCAGACTCATGTGCCAGCATCAGACAGGGTCTTCTATCACCCAGAGTTCAGAATGTAACAGTCCTGGTTTTTAATTCACTTTGTATGCTCGGATTTTTCAGAAAAAACTTATCAGTTCTATACATGGGCTGAAGAAGTTCAGATGTTAAGGGTTGGCAGCATAAAAAGCATGAATAAGAATCATCTACAAAAGGGATATCCTAATACATGTGACCTAGAATCACATAGGTGTCCTCCTGCTCCTCTTCCTTTTCTTCCTTTTCTTCCAGGTCTTTCTGAGTCTTTAAGTGTTGGTCCTCCGCTTAGTCCTGTTGCAAATCCTCCTTTTCTGGGTTGGTTTGGTTCCCTGATTCTTCCTTCTGGGACTGATCCAACCAGTTCTGTTCACCCTGGTACTGGTTTCCTGAATCTGGTGCTCATGATAGTAGTCCCTCCTCACCCTGTTCTTCCTGGCTCTGCTCAAGGCTCATCCTTGTATTAACTCTTCCTGGGCATCTGAAAACTGGTGCTAAAGACCCTCACCCTAATCCTGTTGGTCTGATGGGTCCTTATCTACCAAGCACTGTTGTCCTGGTTCTCCTAGGGCTGGCACCCCTAGACTTCCTGGTATGGGTCATCCTGATTCTCCCTGCCCTGGTCCTTGTGGTCCACCTTTTTCTGCATCCACTGGTTCTGGTCCACCTTATGAAGTCTTCTCGGGCTGGGCCTGGTCATTTTGGTCCTCTTCTGGTCCCATTAGTCCTCCAGTCTCTGGTCCTACTGGTACCCAGGATCCTTACCAAACTGGTCCTAATATCTCAGTTCTTAGTCCTCCCTCTTCACTTGAAACTTCAGGTCCTGGTCCCCTTGGTTCTAACCCTTCTAGTCCTCCTAGCTCTGTTCCAGGTGAGGTTCACCCAAACCTCTCACATCTGCTCCCTGGTGTTAATGGCCTTAGTCAACCTGCTCCTGACCTGACTAATTCTCCAGGCCCTCCTCCATCAGGTCAAAATATTCTTGACTCTGGTCCTCCTGCTCACTGTCATCCAAGAATAACTTGTCCACTTTGTTCTGATCCTCCTTGTTCAGGTCATCCTGTTTTTAGCTACCTGGCTTGGTCATCGTGACTCTTATCATCCTGGCCATCCTTGTTCTGGTCCTACTTTTTGCCCTTGTCTGGTCCTGCTTCTCCTGGTATGCCAGGTCTGGACACCCCTGGGCCTCTATAACTTGAGCTTCCATGTCACCTTGGTTGTGGTCCCACTGGTCCTCCTTGTCCTGGCCCTCTTAGCTCCTGCTTGCTTTGGTTGCCTGGCCATCTCCTCTTGATTCTTCAGGTCTCGTTCTCCTAGTCTTCCTCACTCTTAATCTGGTTTGCCTAGCAATGGTCTTCTTATTCCTGGTCCTCACAGTCTGAATTCTCTTCCTAGTTGTGTGCCGACTAGACTTGATTCTTTTGTTTATGGTGTTCCTTGTTTGGGTCTTTGTATGCCTAAACCTGTTGGCTCTAGTCGTCCTGTCCATCCTGGTCCTTTCAGGCCCCCTTCTCCTATCTCTCAATTTTCTTTCCTGATCCTCTTGACTCTTGTCTATATAACATGGTCTTTGTGATCCTTCTTACCCTGCACATCTGATTCCTGGTACATCAGTTCCTGGTCCTACTTCTCCCCTCGCTCTAACTTTCATTTTATGGCCTGGTCCTCTTAGGCCTTTTCTTCCTGGTTTGGATCCTTGAACTCCAGGCCCTGTAGCTTGTTCTAATGGTTCTCCTGGCACTGAACTGAATGGTCTGAGCCCTTTTGGCCCTGGTTCTCTTTCTTTTGGTCCTTCTGAGTCTTGTTGTTTTGGTCCTGGTCCTCCAGGACATCCAGGTCAGTGCCATAAGACTTCCTGGCTCTGGCTGTTCTAGTTCTCCTGATCTTCCTCATACCGGTCCTGCTACCCCAGGCCCTGATCTTTCTGCTCCACTTGGTACTTTGGACTCTGGACCTATGGCCAAGGTTTCCCTGGCACTACTAAGGCTGTTCCTGGTACTCTTGTTACTCATCCTCCTAATCCTCTTTGCTCTGGTCCTGGTCTTTATTGCTCTGGTCTTCCTTTTATACTTGGCACTGATCCCCCTCACCTTCCTTGCTTATTCTGGTTCCCTGGTCCAATTGGCTGGATCTGGTTCTACTGGACCTGGTCCTAATCCTCCAGGCCCTAGTCTTCCTGCCCCTTGTCATTGTGCTTTTACACAAACTCAAAATGGTCCTCCTTTTTCTGGCTCTCCTGAGCCTGGCGATGTTATTACTCATCTTCTTGGCCTGGCTATTCCTAGCCTTGTGGCCTGGATCTCCAGGCTGTAATCATCCTGGTCCTTGTGCCCGTGGTCCTGATTCTCGTTTTCCTCCTCACCCTGGTCCTCCTGGCCATGATATTCAAGGCCCTGATCCTCTTTGCCCTGAAACTACCTGGTCCCCATAGTTCTTTGTTTTCGGGTCCTCTTAGAACTTTTCCCTCTGACTCTGATTGCCTGTATCCCTGGTCTCAGCTACCTGGCTCTCTTGGCCAAGGCCACACTATTCCTGCGTTTCATAAATCTGTCCTTCTCAATATTCTGTGCCAATTGTCCCTTATCCACTAGGTCCTGTTCCTTATAGTGTGGGTTCACCTGGTCCTAGTTCCCTGAGACTTGACTGACCTACCATTCTAGCCTTGGCCTACTTGGTACTGGTTGTCCTGGTCCTTCTTGTCCTATTGTGTTCATTATCATAACATTTGCCTTTTGGCCATCATGGCTCTTCTTGAGACCCACAAACTTGACCCATCAGACTGTGTTCCTCTCTGTTCCTCTCGGTCCTGGTCACCTTGTTCTGGTTCACCTCGTCATCAACCTACTAGGCATGGTACAGCAGGCCCTGGTCCATCTTGCTTCTTGTGTCCTGGCACTCTTAGACATTGTTCTCCTGGTCTTGGTTGCCCTTGCTGTCCTGGATCTGTTGCTTGTCCATTTGATCCTACTGGTACTGCAGCCATTGATTCAGGTTCTCTTGATTCAGGTTCTCCTTGGTTACTCCTGATTATGGCCATTTTTGTCCTGGTCCTCCTGGCCACTACTGTCCATTCCATTTGGTCTACTAGATCTTGGTTGGCCTTTTTTACATCTGATCCTCCTCACCCTGGTCCTACTTGATTGCTCTACCCGGCTTGGTAATCTGCGCCCTGGTCCCCTTGTTCCTGATCTTCATGACCCTCTTAGCCCTGTTTCTGGTTCTCTTGGTCATGATCCTTTTAGTTCACCTAGTCCTTTTTATTATAGTGTTCTGTGTGCCCTTGATACTACCCCCAGTCTCCCTAGTCCCTGTCCTACTTATACTTTTACCCAGGACATGCTGCCATAGCCCTACAGGTCCTGATCTTCATAGCCCTCTTCAACCTGATCCTAATCCTTCTGATCCACACCCTCCTGCTCCTTGCCTGCATGGTTCTGCAATAACTTGTCCTGTCAAAGATCATACTAGCCTCTCCTAGTTGTGATGGTCCTTGAAAGCCGGCTCATGCTTATCTAAGACATGTCTAGCCCTGTAGTTCCTGGTCTGTCTGGTCATCACCCCGGGTACTCGTGTCCCTAGCTCTTTAGATCCTGGGTCTCCTGTTTCACAGACTCTTGGTCCTGAACCTTTTCAACCTCCTCACCCTAATTTTCACCCATCAGTCCTCCTGGGCCTGCTCCCTTAGTTTATCTAGTCCCCTGGTTGTCTGTTCCTAGTCCTTCTGATCCTGACCCCTGTCAACGTAGTCCTGGTGTTAGTTCCGGTACTCCTTTGTCCAGCCCTCATGTATCGGGTCTTCTGGTACTGGTCCCACTAGCCTTGGATTGCCTTGCTCTCCTAGTCCACTTGTCATCCTGCACCCATGCTAGCCTTCCTGGTTTCCCTGTTATTGTCCATCTGGCCATGGTCCCCTTTATCATGGTCCTCCTGGGGTGGTCTTCCTAATCCCTGTGACAATGGCCCTCCTAGTTCCCATGTTGCATGTTCCCAGGTTCAAGGAGACCTTGTTACCCTGGTTTAGGATCCATGTGAGTCTGACCCTTATAGACGTTCTGATCCTAGTCCCAATTGGCCTAGTTTGGATCTAAGGTTTACTGGTCAGGCTTGCCCTAATCCTATTCAGTCTTGGTCTTCTGGATCTTAGTCTATTATCTTCTGGTCTCTTGGTCCTCCTTGATCTGATATGGTTTTGGCCACTCTGTGTCAGATCCTTCTTTCCATTGATCTCCTGGTGCTGGTCTTCTTTGGATTGTCTACCTGGGTATGCTAATCCTAGCCCTGGTCATCCTCATCACTCTAGACATGGTCAACACACTCAGATACTCCTCATTCTCCTTGTTGTGGTGTTCCAGGGCCTTACCCCAGGTCCTTCTTTTCCTTGGGGCATTATGCTCTGGGTCCAGATCTCTCTGTTCCACATGTTCCTGGCTCTCCTGATCCTTCTCACCCCAGTTCTTGTACCCCTAGTGTTATTTGTCCTTGACCTTTTCCCCCTGATCTGTTTTTCCTGTTCCACTTTGGCATTGGTAACCCTGGCCCTCTTGGATTAGGTCTCCCTTGCCCTAGTCTTCGTAGGTCTGGTCATCGTAGCCCTCTTTGTGGTCCAACTTCTGGCATATATTCTCCTACAGGTTATTACCATCTTCCTACAGGTCCTACTTCTTTCTTCTACAGATCCCTCCTCATAGTTGTTAGTCAGGTACAGCCTCTAAGCTTGCCACTCAGATTTGTTTTTATTTTTTTGGCTTTACTGAAAAATCCCTGTCAAGGACAGAAACGAGGGCTCAGTCAAGACATAACCTTGCACACTTAAAATACTGTGTAGCATGCCAAGAAACAAAATTACCATTACCAGGATACATTGTGCAGGTGAGTAAAATGTCAATATGGCTGAATGACCACTCGTGACATGGGACATATCAGCATGTATGCTTCAAAACAATTCTGCTCGGTAAAAAGTGTAAAAAAAGTTTGTTTATTCAGCAGGCAGTTGAGTGAACTAAACATATGCATTACTTACCTGCCTCCTGCTTTCACTTCCCCATTCCACAGAAATCCCATTACTGTGTCTTACTCAATGTACCTCCTGCAAGTATCCCAAAGCACCGTGCCCCCAAGCACTAATTGTCTACTGTAGGTATCCCTCTCTGTGTGGCCCTATCTTGCAGCATTCCTTTTTACTGCTGCTTGTTGGCTGCTGGTGTGTTGCCAGGTTTGAAATACTAAGGAAATACTAAAGAAATGAAACACTCCTTAAAAAGAAGCCTGAAGCTAGCACACGGCCTTCCATAAGAAGCCCAAAGACTCCAGTCCTCAAAAATCAACAAAAGGAGCATCATGAACATTTAAAGAATACAATGTATTTGCATGAGTGAATAAAAGATTTATGTAACATGTTTTTAAACCATACTGATTATTATTTGCAGTTAGCCAAATAATCCTAGACTGCAGAGCAAAATATATGTGTGCCATATCGTGAAGTTCCTGAAACAGAAGTTTTATTCCTGCATTTCTTATTTCTAAAGCTCTTAACATGAATGTTTTTCTTCAAAGTTTAGTCTACTGTTTTTTCATTTATAAAGAGCTTAGCTTAATCCATGAACATACCTTTGTACCAACTGTGGTAACTTGTATGTGCACTTACTTTCACATGCTTCATACATGTTGCATCCAGAGTACAAGATGGCCACCAAACTCCCATTGCCTGGAGTCGCTGTTTTCTTCATGCTTCACACTATTTATCTGGCAACCAATTCAATTGTACATCATCTGCGCTATTTAGCCTGTGGCCGGCTAAATAGCAGCGATAATGCACTATTTCGCCGGCCACTGGAAAAATAGCAGATTATGCACTATTGAGCTAGCAGCCTTGTAAATGGTCATTTCACACGAATAAACCCTCCTTGATTACACACCTCAGAAAGTGGACTTTGTGATGTGTGTGTGTGTAAATATATATTTACACACACACACACACATATATATATATATATATATATATTCACTGAAAAAAAACATAGGTTTCAGAGACATTATAGTTAGAAATTAGCATTTAAAAAACCTTAGAAATTCACAGAAAAAAAACATAGGTTTCAGGGGTGTTATAGTTAGCTGGCCATTCTGCTAACTATAACTCGCGTGCCCGCAATGCACTGCTGATGATGTCACATATTGCATCATTCACGACATGGTCAGTGACATCACTGATGACAATACTGATGACATCACTGATGACATCATCCAGTGAATGTGGTTTAGTGTGAAATTTAAATATGTATTATATATATATATACCAATCTGCATTGAAGATTGAGTGGCTAAATAACTATGTGGATGGAGGATTTAGTAGCTGTCTGACTGTCTGTTTAAGTGAGTAATTAAAAGTGTCTCACTTAATACATGGATTTGTAACTAAACTATGTGAATGTGTGCAGCACTGTCTCTGTTGTTGTGTAACATGCTGCATCAGTTGGTCAGTAACTACATGAGTGTGTATATTAGTTATTTATTAGTTGGGTGAGTATTTGTATGGGACACTGAGTTTGTGTGTGGTTGGATGGGGTGTGTGTAACTCTATGTATAGATGTGTGAATGGTTGATTGACTAGGTGTATAGGTTTAAGAGTGCATGGGGAAACAGTTGTTTGGATGACTGAGTGTATTTATTTGTGTGTTGGTGAGCGAATATATGTTTATGTTGTACATCTTCAACAAAGTAAAAAAATAAAAGGCATTGTATGTGAGAGTTGGTGTATATAAATAAGTATGTGTAAGAGTCAGTGATTGTGAGAGTAACTATATGAATGAGTGTATAATTGTAATGGTGATTTTTTAACATATTAACTATGAGTTACTATGTGTTTGAATAAATGAGGTGTTGTTGGATAATTGTGAAAGTAGGTGAATGTAAGTGTGATTAATTTTTTTCATGAGTGAGTAGGATGACTGCATAACCGACTAAGATGACTGCTGATGTGTCAATGTCTATATATGTGTATAAGTGCATTTGATAGTGTTCTAGTGACTGCATGTATAAATGATTCTGTTGTTGAATGGGTAGTTGTGTGTGTAGACTTAGGAATCAGTGAGTGGGTATGTAGTAACTGGTATTGGTGTGTCAATGGTTTCAAATATGTAACTCTGTATTTTACAGGGAGTGATGAAATGTTATACTAGTGTATGATGAGGTGTATCAGATTGTCACATGGATGATGTCATCAGTGATGTCATTTGAGATGTCATCAGTGATGTCATCAGTGATGTCACTGACCATGTCATGAATGATGCAATATGTGACATCATCAGCAGTGCATTGCGGGCGCGCAAGTTATAGTTAGCAGAACTAACTATAACGGAGGAATTTCTATGGTTTTGTACGAGTGAAATGGCCAGCTAACTATAACACCCCTGAAACCTATGTTTTTTTTCTGTGAATTTCTAAGGTTTTTTAAATGCTAATTTCTAACTATAACGTCTCTGAAACCTATGTTTTTTTTCAGTGAATTTCAAAGGTATTTTAAATGCTTTAAATTTTTAAGTGTGATATAAGTGTGAAATATTGATTAATTTTCTTGTTTTCATTTTTTATTTTAATATATTTATATTATTTTCTTTCAAATAAAAATCAACTGTTTTTTTCGGAGTCGCGCACTCAAAGAGTACACATCATGGTGGGTGCGTGCATTCTATCTGCCATTTTATAAAAGTCTTGAAGGACCCGGAACGATGTGCGACAGCTGCGTGTTTTTCAGTTACATCATATACATTTAATATTACGTGATGTGCGCGATTGGTATGCGACCAGTCCGCGACTCCTGCTGCTGCACATTGCCGATACATGCGCATTACAGTACGAGATGCTTGCGCGGTTGCAGGTCCTGCGTGATGTCATATACGTGCTGGGGCGCGCTGGGCAATATATTATCTAAGATATTCATGAAAATAATATATTTGTACTTATAATAAACTTATATTATTTTTAAATATATTTTCGCGAAGTCGGGTGCATTCATCGTGAGTGAAGGGAACTAGGTCAGCAGAGCTGGTGTAGAGCCAGAGAACCCAGGTCAGCAGAGACGTTGTAGAGCCAGAGAACCAGGTCAGCAGAGCTGCTCTAGAGCCTAAGAAGCAGGTCAGCAGAGCTGCTCTAGAACCAGAGACCCAGGTCAGCAGAGCTGCTCTAGAGGCCGAGAAACAGGTCAGCAGAGCTGCTGTAGAGCCAGAGAAACCAGGTCAGCAGAGCTGCTTTAGAGGGAGAGAACCAGGTCAGCAGAACTGCTTTAGAGCCAGAGAACCAGGTCAGCAGAGCTGCTTTAGAGCCATGGAACCAGGTCAGCAGAGCTGCTCTAGAGGCAGAGAACCAGGTCAGCAGAACTGCTTTAGAGCCAGAGAACCAGGTCAGCAGATCTGCTCTAGAGCCAGAGAACCAGGTCAGCAGAGCTGCTTTAGAGCCAGAGAAACCAGGTCAGTAGAGCTGCTTTAGAGCGAGAGAAGCAGAGCTGCTTTAGAGGGAGAGAACCAGGTCAGCAGAGCTTCTTTAGAGCCAAGGGACCAGGTCAGCAGAGCCGCTCTAGAGCCAGAGATTCAGGTCAGCAGAACTGCTTTAGAACCATAGAACCGGGTCAGCAGAGCTGCTTTAGAGCCAGAGAACCGGGTCAGCAGAGCTGTGGTAGAGCCAGAGAACCAGGTCAGCAGAGCTGCTCTAGAGCCTAAGACCTAAGTCAGCAGAGCTGCTCTAGAGCCAGAGAACCAGGTCAGCAGAGCTGCTGTAGAGCCAGAGAACCAGGTCAGCAGAGCTGCTTTAGAGCCAGAGAACCAGGCCAGCAGAGCTGCTTTAGAGCCAGAGAACCAGGTCAGCAGAGCTGCTTTAGAGCCAGAGAAGCAGGTCAGCAGAGCTGCTCTAGAGCCAGAGAACCAAGTCAGCAGAGCTGCTTTAGAGCCATAGAACCAGGTCAGCAGAGCTGCTTTAGAGCCAGAGAACCAGGTCAGCAGAGCTGCTCTAGAGCCAGAGAACCAGGTCAGCAGACCTGCTGTAGAGCCAGAGAAACCAGGTCAGTAGAGCTGCTTTAGAGGGAGAGAACCAGGTCAGCAGAGCTGCTCTAGAGGGAGAGAACCAGGTCAGCAGAGCTGCCCTAGAGCCAGAGAACCATGTCAGCAGAACTGCTTTAGAGCCATAGAACCGGGTCAGCAGAGCTGCTTTAGAGCCAGAGAACCAGGTCAGCATAACTGCTTTAGAGCCATAGAACCGGGTCAGCAGAGCTGCTTTAGAGCCAGAGAACCAGGTCAGCAGAGCTGCTGTAGAGCCAGAGAAACCAGGCCAGTAGAGCTGCTTTAAAGGGAGAGAACCAGTTCAGCAGAGCTGCTCTAGAGGGAGAGAACCAGGTCAGCAGAGCTGCCCTAGAGCCAGAGAACCATGTCAGCAGAACTGCTCTAGAGCCATAGAACAGGGTCAGCAGAGCTGCTTTAGAGCCAGAGAACCAGGTCAGCAGAGCTGTTGTAGAGCCAGAGAACCAGGTCAGCAGACCTGCTGTAGAGCCAGAGAAACCAGGTCAGCAGAGCTGCTTTAGAGGGAGAGAACCAGGTCAGCAGAGCTGCTTTAGAGCCAAAGAACAAGGTCAGCAGAGCTGCTCTAGCTGACACTGACTGACTGACACTGACTGATTGACACTGAATGACACTGACTGACACTGACACTGACCGACATTAATTGACTGAAACTGACTGACTGACAATGACTGACACTGACTGACTGACACTGACTGACTGACAATGACTGACACTGACTGACTGACACTGACTGACACCGACTGACTGACTGACACTGACTCACACTGATTGACTGACACTGACTGACTGACACTGATTGACTGACACTGACTGACACTGATTGACTGACTGACTGACACTGACTGACACTGATTGACTGACACTGACTGACTGACACTGATTGACTGACACTGACTGACACTGATTTACTGACACTGACTGACTGACTGACTGACTGACACTGACTGACACACTGAATGACTGACACTGACTGACTACTCTCTACTACACTACTACTCACTCTCTACTACTCTCTACTACTCTCTCTCTACTACTCGCTCTATACTACTCACTCTCTACTACTCTCTACTACTCACTCTCTACTACTCTACTACTCTCTACTACTCACTCTCTACTACTCACTCTCTACTACTCTCTACTACTCTCTCTCTACTACTCACTCTCTACTACTCACTCTACTACTCTCTACTACTCACTCTGTACTAGTCTCTCTCTACTACTCACTCTCTACTATTCACTCTCTACTAATCACTCTCTACTAATCACTCTCTACTACTCACTCTCTACTACTCTCTACTACTCACTCTCCACTACTCACTCTCTACTACTCACTCTCTACTACTCACTCTCTACTTCTCACTCTCTACTATTCTCTACTACTCTCTCTACTTCTCACTCTCTACTACTCACTCTCTAGTACTCTACTACTCTCTTGTACTCACTCTCTACTATTGTCTCCTACTCACGCTACTACTCTCTACTACTCTCTACCACTCACTCTCTACTACTCTAATACTCACTCTCTACTACTCTCTCTCTCTACTACTCACTCTCTACTACTCACTCTCTACTACTGTCTACTACTCACACTACTACTCTCTACCACTCACGCTCTACTACTCTACTACTCTACTACTCACTCTCTACTACTCTCTACTACTCACTCTCCACTACTCACTCTCTACTACTCACTCTCTACTACTCACTCTCTACTACTCACTCTCTACTATATTCTCTACTACTCTCTCTACTTCTCACTCTCTACTACTCACTCTCTAGTACTCTACTACTCTCTTGTACTCACTCTCTACTATTGTCTCCTACTCACGCTACTACTCTCTACTACTCTCTACCACTCACTCTCTACTACTCTAATACTCACTCTCTACTACTCTCTCTCTACTACTCACTCTCTACTACTCACTCTCTACTACTGTCTACTACTCACTCTACTACTCTCTACCACTCACGCTCTACTACTCTACTACTCTACTACTCACACTCTACTACTCTCTACTACTCTCTCTATACTACTCACTCTCTACTACTCTACTACTCTCTACTACTCACTCTCCACTACTCTCTACTACTCAATCTCTACTGCTCACTCGCTACTACTCTCTACTACTCTCTGCTACTACTCTCTACTAGTGACTCTCTACTGCTCACTCTCTACTACTCTCTACTACTCACTCTACTACTCTCTACCACTCACTCTCTACTACTCTACTACTCACTCTCTACTACTCTCTAGTACTCACTCTCTACTATTCTCTCTCTACTACTCTCTCTCTACTACTCTCTCTCTACTACTCACACTCTCCTAATCACTCTCTACTACTCGCTCTCTACTACTACTCTCTATTATTCACTCTCTACTACTCACTCTCTACTACTCTCTACCACTCACTCTCTACTACTCTACTACTCACTCTCTACTACTCATTACTACTCTCTCTCTACCACTCCCTCTCTACTACTCACTCTACTACTCTCTACTGCTCTCTCTCTACTACTCACTCTCTACTACTCACTCTCTACTACTCGCTTTCTACTACTCTCTACTATTCACTCTCCACTACTCGCAATCTACTGCTCTCTACTACTCACTCTCTACTACTCACTCTCTACTACTCTATTACTCTCTACTACTCACTCTCTACTACTCAATCTCTACTACTCTCTCTACTACTCTCTCTCTACTACTCTACTACTCACTCTCTACTAATCTCTCTCTACTACACACTCTCTACTACTTGCTCTCTACTACTCACTCTCTATTACTCTCTAGTACTCACTCTACTACTCACTCTCTACTACTCTCTACTACTCACTCTACTACTCACTCTCTACTACTCTCTACTACTCACTCACTACTACACCACTACTCTCTACTACTCGCTCTCTACTACTCACTCTCTACTACTCTCTACTACTCTCTCTCTCTACTACTCACTCTCTACTACTCACTCTCTACTACTCTCTACTGCTCACTCTCTACTACTCACTCTCTACTATTCACTCTCTACTATTCACTCTCTACTAATCACTCTCTACTACTCACTCTCTACTACTCTCTACTGCTCGCTCTCTACTACTCCACTACTCTCTACTACTCACTCTCTACTACTCACTCTCTACTACTCACTCTCTACTACTCTTCTACTCTCTACTACTCTCTCTCTACTACTCTCTCTCTACTACTCACTCTCTACTACTCACTATCTACTACTCTTTGGTACTCACTCTCTACTACTCTCTCTCTACTACTCACTGTCTACTACTCACTCTCTACGACACACTCTCTACTACTTGCTCTCTACTTCTCGCTCTCTACCACTCTCTTGTACTCACTCTACTACTCACTCTCTACTACTCTCTACTACTCACTCTACTACTCATTCTGTACTACTCTCTACTACTCACTCTCTACTACTCCACTACTCTCTACTACTCACTGTCTACTACTCACTCCTTACTACTCTACTACTCTCTACTACTCTCTCTCTACTACTCACTCTCTACTACTCTCTCTTACTCCCTCTCTACTACTCTCTCTCTACTACTCTCTACTACTCTCTACTACTCACTCTCTACTACTCACTCTACTACTCATTCTACTCACTCTACTACTCACTCTCTACTACTCTCTAATACTCTCTCTCTGCTACTCACTCTCTACTACCTTCTACTACTCACTCTCTACTACTCACTCACTACTACTCTCTACTACTCACTTTCTACTACTCTCTGCTACTCTACTACTCACTCTCTACTACTCTATACTACTCACTCTCTACTACTCACTCTCTAATACTCAGTCTCTATTACTCTCGACTACTCACTCTCTACTACTCACTCTCTACTACTCACTCTACTACTCACTCTCTGCTACTCTCTCTACTACTCAGTCTCTACTCTCTAGTACTCAGTCTCTACTCTCTAGTACTCACTCTCTACTCTCTACCTCTCTACATCTATCTACCTCTCTCTCTACTACTCTCTACCTCTCTACCTCTCTACCTCTCTACCTCTACCTCTACACCTCTACCTCTACACCTCTACCTCTCTACTTCTCTCTACCTCTCTCTACACGCACACATATGCACATATATATATATATGCATATGTATGCATATGCATTTATATATATGTATTTGTATATATATATACACATACATAAACATATATATAATCTGCATATCTATATAAATACAAATATAAATGCATGCATACCTATACATATATGCATACAT
Source organism: Triturus cristatus (assembly GCF_964204655.1). Taxonomy (NCBI): domain Eukaryota; kingdom Metazoa; phylum Chordata; class Amphibia; order Caudata; family Salamandridae; genus Triturus; species Triturus cristatus. The sequence goes on along the minus strand of NC_140585.1, from coordinate 1,011,449,256 downwards.
ATGCATGTTATGTACATGAATGTTTGAAAAAAACGAATACAAGCAAAGCTAAAAAGCCACCTATTTACAAACAGAATTGCTTTAACTTAAACGAGGGCGAGACCTATTGCATTTTCAATGCTTGTTTACTTTGGTTCCATCAAGAAGGCCTTCAGATGTGTCACACATTTGCCATAAATTCTGAATGGTAGCACTGTAGTTGCTCATTAGATCACTGTAGTAAAGCTACTGCTCACCAGGGAAGTCTGCTGCTGGTTTTCAAAGTGCATGTTTCAGTCTGCATGTCAGAATCTTTTAATGAAATAGAAGAATATTTGAGAAGTCACTCAAAATGTGCCCTAATTTTTCTTTTTTCAGCACTAATGATTATTTCTATGGCAAAATGAACCCCCTCATTGTGTTACTTTTAAATTAAACTACTCACTCTCTACTACTCACTCTCTACTACTTTCTACTACTCACTCTCTACTACTCACTCTCTACTACTCACTCTCTACTACTACTCTCTACTACTCACTCTCTACTACTCACTCTCTACTACTCTCTACCACTCACTCTACTACTCTCTACCACTCACTCTCTACTACTCTACTACTCCCTCTCTACTACTCACTCTACTACTCTCTACTGCTCTCTCTCTACTACTCACTCTCTACTACTCACTCTCTACTACTCGCTTTCTACTACTCTCTACTATTCACTCTCCACTACTCGCACTCTACTGCTCTCTACTACTCACTCTCTACTACTCACTCTCTACTACTCTATTACTCTCTACTACTCACTCTCTACTACTCACTCTCTACTACTCTCTCTACTACTCTCTCTCTACTACTCTACTACTCACTCTCTACTAATCACTCTCTACTACACACTCTCTACTACTTGCTCTCTACTACTCACTCTCTATTACTCTCTAGTACTCACTCTACTACTCACTCTCTACTACTCTCTACTACTCACTCTACTACTCACTCTCTACTACTCTCTACTACTCACTCTACTGCTCACTCTCTACTATTCTCTACTCACTCTCTACTACTCCCTCTCTACTACTTACTCTCTACTACTCACTCTCTACTACTCACTCTACTACTCTCTACTATTCACTCTCTGCTACTCTCTAGTACTCACTCTCTACTCTCTACCTCTCTTCCTCTCTCTACCTCTCTCTCTACTACTCTCTACCAATCTACCTCTCTACCTCTACACCTCTACCTCTACACCTCTACCTCTACACCTCTACCTCTCTACCTCTTTCTACACGCACACATATGCACATATTTATATGCATATATATGCATATGCATTTATATATATGTATGTGTATATATTATCTACTGGCGGTCACCAGTAGATAGTTATAGTTAGGACCTATTTTCCATAGGAAATCCGCAACATTCTATTGGGAATATCTTTGGCGCCGTTTGACGAATCTTCACGAAATTTCACGGTGATTTGTCAAGCGGGGGCCGAGAAAAAAGGGGGGTCCCAAAACGCATTTTCCCCATGCATTTTTCCATAGGACCTGTTGACGCAGCTACAGCCCGAACTGCTGAACAGAATTACACCAAATTTGGCAAAGAGATAGTCCTCAGTTCAGACTCGTGCCTTTTGCTTAAATGGTGTAAATCCGTTCAGTAGTTCCTGAGAAAATTAGGGTAAAAAAGTTAGTGATATCTGGGCGGAGCATAACCACACATCTCATCGTGAGATCTGATTGCCTGTCAGTACTTCATCCAAGAAGTGTTGGCAGCCATCTTGGGACGGTAAACGGCGTTTACTTAGCATGCGTTACTTCGCATGCCATTACTACACGAACGTTAGTACGCACCCTTTGTTACTTAGAAAACCTTTACTACGCAAGTCGGAACAGCGACTTGCGTTAGGGGGGGAAGGTGTTGGATTTAAAATCCAACACCTTCCCTAGTGTCCGCATAGACTGGAGTTGGAATAGTAAATTATACTATTCCAACATCCAGCACCCCCTACTGCAATTCGTTGTTCCGAATTGCGTAGGAAAGGAAGGTGAACTAAAAACGCGGTCGTACTAACGACCGCGTAGTAATGGCATGCGTACGAAACGCATGCGAAGTAACGTTGTATATTCTCTTGGGACCAATATACATGATAGCACCTCATTAAAAAGCATTGCAGTTAATAGAAGGTTTTAAGACTTTAGTTACATTATAAATCATTTGTTGATGGTACCATACTCATTTTAGGAATTGTGGTGTGTTCTAAGGTGATTTTACCATGTGAAAAAGCCTTCTGCTGGGATATCATGAATCATGTTTGTGAGAAAACTATTTTTTCATGCTTTTCCCACAGAGGTTTGGAAGGTGATCTATAAGCTAAACTGAGAGCATATTTTCTGTAAATTCACATTATCTTTCTCAGTCATGTGAGAATGAAGTCTGACATTCTCAGTAAAACATGTACATCCAACAAGGGTAGAGTCTGTCAGTTGATTCCTTTGTGTTCTACTGCAGCTTCCCAGAGTGTTCTAAAGAACAACTAGAGCGCTAACAGTCCTACTTATGACAAACGTATGGCACACCTGAAGCCATCTTGATTGGAATAAAGTGGTAACTCTTAAAACATTTAATTTAAAAAGGAACAAAATGAGGGGGTTCATTTTGCCATAGAAAGTATGATTAGTGCTGCAGAAAGAAAAATTAGAGCACATTTTGAGTGACTTCTCAAATCCTCTTCTATTTCATTAAAAAAAAAATGACATGCAAAATGGCCACCAGAGACAAAAGAGCCCAAATGTAGCCCAAATATCACCCAGATGGAGCCCAAGTATAGCCCAATGACAGAATTTCCCAGAGTGTTCTAACGTACAACTAGAGTGCTTTCAGGCTTACTTATGACAAAAGTATGGCACACCTGAAGCCATCTTGATTGGAATAAAGTGGTAACATTTAAAACATTTAATTTACAAAGAAACAAAATAAGGGGGTTCATTTTGCCATAGAAATTATGATTAGTGCTGCAGAAAGAAAAATTAGGGCACATTGAGTGACTTCTCAAATCCTCTTCTATTTCATTAAAACATTCTGACATGCAGACTGAAACATGCACTTTGAATACCAGAAGCAGACTTCCCTGGTGAGCAGTAGGTTTACTACAGTGATCTAATGAGCAACTAGAGTGCTAACATTCAGAATTTATGGCAAATGCGTGACACATCTGAATGCCTTCTTGATGGAACCAAAGTAAAAAACTGAAAGTATTTCCTACTGAGGAGACTGCAGTAAATGCGGAAATTAGGAAACTTCATAACAAATAAATCTCCCAAGATGGCCACCAGAGACAAAAGAGCCCAAATGTAGCCCAAATATAGCCCAATGACAGAATGTCCCAGAGTGTTCTTAAGAACAACTAGAGCGCTTACTGTCTTACTTATGACAAAAGTATGGCACACCTGAATCCATCTTGATTGGAATAAACTGGTAACACTTAAAACATTTAATTTAAAAAGGAACACAATGAGGGGGTTCATTTTGCCATAGAAATTATGATTAGTGCTGAAGAAAGAAAAATTAGGGCACATTTTGAGTGACTTCTCAAATCCTCTTCTATTTCATTAAAAAATTCTGACATGCAGACTGAAACATGCACTTTTAATACCAGCAGCAGACTTCCGTAGTGAGCAGTAGCTTTACTACAGTGATCTAATGAGCAACTAGAGTGCTAACATTCAGAATTTATGGCAAATAGGTGACATATCTGAATACGTTCTTGATGGAATCAAAGTAAAAAACTGAAAACATTTCCTACTGAGGAGACTGCAGTAAATGAGGAAATTAGGAAACTTCATTACAAATAAATCTCCCAAGATGGCCACCAGAGACAAAAGAGCCCAAATGCAGCACAAATATCACCCAGATGTAGCCCACATGTAGCCCAATGACAGAAGTGTGCAAAACACTTATTTTTTGTGTTTGGCAGTTTTATATAGTGCAGACTTGTCAGGTATTGGAGTGCTTTACATGAGCATTGGTTACCTCACACAAGATCAAATTCATTTGGGTTGTAGACATGGGGAGATTAAGTGATTTGACCAGAATCACAGAATGTTGAGCTGAAACAGAAACTCCAACCTAGTTCCCCAGTTGCAAAGTCTGCAGCTCTGGAAGTAACACCACATCCTCTCCCCTAAGTGCATCATTTAATCAAGTGGTCAACTGGATAAAAAACACATAAAGATTACAAATAATTTAAAAGTTCTTTGTCGCTATTTGAAAACTCAGAAAACATGTCCTCATTTTAGTTTTTTAGAGCACTAACCATAATTTTGATGCAAATAAGACCCTCTCATATATGTAATTTCTAAAGGAAATGCTCTAGGTATTACAGTATTGATTACATCAAGATGACGTCATGTGTTCCACACTTTTGTAATAAATATAGGGGCAGATTTATGAGCCCCTTGCGCCACTTTTGCGTCACTTTTAACATGGGAAAAGTGACGCAAAAGTGGCGCAAGGGGCTCATAAATCTGCCCCATAGAATGTTAGCAATCTAGTTGTTCATTAGGATACTGTTGAGACGCAGAGGCCAGGGGCACGGACTCTGAAAATTGAAGGCAGGTAGGAGAGTGCAGAGGCAACAATTTGACCACACTGGGCAGGCAGGAAGGGCAGTGGCAGCACAACAGACTATGGAGGGCAGTGGAAAGGGGGGCAAGGGCAACAAACCAACAATACAGGACTGGCAAGAGAGGCTCTGGCAAAATAATATACCATTGTGGGCAGAAGGAAATACAACCATACATGCCAACAGACCCGTTTCAGCCGGGAAATGTCCATTGTTTTTAAGCTCAAATGGGCTTTATTTGATCTGTCTCCTGTCTACAATCTCCTCTTTTTCAATGTAACTCAAAGGGGAAAATCAATACCCCAGTTTTTTTTCAAAATCTCCCTCTTACCAAGTTCAAAATGTTCACAAGTATGGTACATTGGATCACGGTAGGCAGGAGGAATTGGGGTAGGGACATGGACTCGGATAACAGAGGACAGGAGGGACATGGAGAGGTGCACCAAACTGACCCTACAGGGCAGGCATCAGGGTTTGTAGCGGCACAATACACCTCACAGGGCATGTGGGACGAGAGTGCAGCACAACAATCCATAGAAAGCAATAGGGAGGGGACAGGACCATGCACATGGATAACAGAGAACAGAGGGGAAAGAGGCAATGGTAGCTAGCTGACCATAATGGACAGACAGGAAAGAAAGCTGCAGCATAACAGACCATAAAGGGCAGGAGGGACGAATCAGGGGCATTACAATGGAACAGACAAGTCAGGAGGGAGGGAATAGGGGTCTGCACATGGAAACAGAGGGCTGGGGGCAAGGGGGCAGGGCAGGAGCAGCAAGATGACCATGAAGGTCAGGCAGGATGGGCACTGGAAACAAGACACACCATGGAGAGCAACAGTGAGACTATGATGGCATACACACAGACCATGGAGGGAAGGTGGAAGGGGGTCAGGGGCAGCTAGCTGACCACACATGGAAGGTGGGAGGGGCCATGGCAGCACAGAAGACCATGCATGGCTAGCAGGAGGGTTAGTGGCAGCACAATGGCTATGATGGGCAAGAAGGAGGGTGCAGGGGCATGCACAAAGGACCATGGAGGATAGAAGGGAGGGTCAGGACCTGGGCACAGACAAGAGAGTTCAGGGGAAGGGGCCTCACAACAGACCGCGCGGGGCAGGCAGGAGGAGCAGTTGCAGCACAACAGACCAGGGAGGGTAGAAGGGTGTGGCAGTAAAACGGACCATGGAGGGCAGGAGGAAGGGGTTAGGGGCATGGCATGTGGACAGGCAGAGTGGAGGTGGCAGGGACAGGTTACAGTCATCTGACAATGCTAGGCAGGTGGGAGGGGAGTGGCAGCTCAACAGAACACTCAGAGTAGATAGGAGTGGCAGGTCCATGGAACATGGTGGGCAAAAAGGATGGATCAGGGGCATGCACAAAGACATCGGAGAGCAGGGGGAAGGAGAATAGGGGCAGCAAGCTAAGCACAGAGGCTAAGCAGGAGGTCAATGATGGGCCATAGAATTGGGCAATGGAATGCAGGAGGAGTTGACTGGTACATCATGCTAAATGGAGGGCAGTGGCAGCCCATCAGACCATTCATGGCATGAGGGAGGAGGCTAGTCCATGGATTCAGACAACAGAGAATAGGGAGGAGGTGTATGGGGCAGCAAGCTAACTGTTCAGAGAAGGTGAGTATTAGGAACTTTATTGATTTTAAAATGTGTCTGTGCGAACTACTTAAAATATGAACAAGTATGCAGCATAATCTCACTTTTATTCAGAAGAAGAGGACGTTTGTGACTGAGACTCTGGGCTCACTTGGCAGAAACACCCCCTGACCCTCCACCCCCATCGCAAAATGTAATGCCCGTGAAAAGGGTAGGTGGACACAGTGTTATATAGAACATAGTCCTGAGAGCACGATTGAAAATGAAAACTAGATATAGTATATGGTATAAACTATGCACCAAAAAGTGTGATATAAGATGAACCGGGCGTGAAATATAATATTCAATACATTGTGCGCAATGACAGATTCATTGGAGAGCGCGAGATAGCACAGGCACTAGCGCGTGCTATGCGATATGCGCCTTGGAATGTAATATGCACAGGGCAGTGTTGTGTAACCTAACTAGTCTCTAAAGTTGTAATATAAAATATGTGCTGGGGAGTGTAACGTTGCATATACACTGTGACAAAGGTATGGATCCCAGATTGTAATATGTACGGCATAGCGCTGTGCGTCATACCATAGGCATCGAGGAAGGCACGATAGATGGGGCAATATAACCCGTGCAAAGGCAAGTGTGGCATTACATATTCACGGGGTGGTGTTACAGTGCACATGGGCTAGAGAGTGTCATAGCATATGCACTAGCTGGTGGAATACAACACAGAGGTGTGTGGCACTCGGCAGGCACTGGTGGGTGTAACACAGCATTGGGCTCAGCCAGGAGCACGCTGTGACTCTCAAGTGAGGTTCGTCTCCTTTCCAGAGAGTAAAATAAAATGTATTACACATCCGGCGGTGGATGTTTGTTTTATTAACTGTGAGGGGGGTTTCTTGCATAGTTTGGTCGAATATTTGTCGAATCCCCTTTGAATGGCTTGGTGTGCGTGTGTATTAAATGTGTCCGTCAATAGCTACCCATGTTTGTATAAATAAATGACAAGGGTGTCTACTTGGAGAGTACCCACCGGCGGGGGTGCCGGGATTAGGCACGGTAGGGCGTCAGGCACGTCAGAGCTTCAATAGCGGTGTAAATACATTACACGTGGATTCATTGTATGCATAGTCGCCTTTTAATGAATATCACACAAATCGTCATGGTGATAGGTACATACGGTTTGTCCAGCATCTCCTAGGTGTTTCTATAAATATATATTTTTTTTAAATAATAAAAAACAATGTCCAGCCCCGGAGGATGGGGTCCCTGGGGCCATAAGTGGCCTGAGGAGGGGGGCAACGCAGCCCCTCCTAAAGAATAAAAAAAAAAGGCCATGACCCGGGGGTTGGGGTCCCCGGGGCCGATTAAGGCCTTGAGAGGGGGGTCACGCGGCCCCCTTCCAAATTTATTTTTTTCAACAAAAAAAATTAGGGTGCAGGCCCTGGGGGATGGGGTCCCCAGGGCCAATAAATTAGAAAAAGAAGGGGGGCCACACAGCCCTCCTTCTTAAAAAAATAAAATAAATAAAAGACCGGCATCGCGCCGGAGGCCATGCCCCTCCTTGCAGCACTCTGGAAACGCGCCCCCTGGCCAATTGTAAGTTGGGGAAATAATTCCCCTTCAATACTGAGGGTCCCTGAGGGCCAACTAGCTGAACAGGTATCTCCAGTATGCGCCAGGGAGCTGCGTTGCAGACAGGTGTTCTGAGGCCACGCCCCTTTTTACACCTCTATGCCACGCAGCTCTGTGGCGCTTACTGGAGGTACCCAGTGGGCTAGTTCGACCCTAGGGACCCTTAGGATTCAAGGGGACTTAATCTCTCAACTTAGAACGGCCACAGGGCGCGTTTACACAGTGGTGAAGGGATGGGACGGGGCCTGAGGTGACGTGTGCAAACACGGCCTTCGGCGCGTTTTAAGTTGGGGAAATAATTCCCTTTCAATCCTGAGGGACCCTGGGGGCCAACTAGCCCACCAGGTGCTTCCAGTAAGCGCCACTGCTCTGCGTTGCAGAGAGGTGGTGCAGGCCGTGCCCCTTTTTACACCTCTCTGCAATGGCACTTACTGGACGTACCTAGTGGGCTTTTTCGCCCCTAGGGACCCTCAGGATTCAAGGGGACTTAATCTCCCAACTTAAATTGGCCACAGGGCATGTTTCCACAGTAGGGAAGGGAGGGGGGCGGGGCCTGAGGTGACATGTGCAAACTCGCCCTATGGCGCGTTTTAAGTTGGGGAAATAATTCCCCTTCAATCCTGAGGGCCCCTGGGGGCTAACTAGCCCACCAGGTGCTTCCAGTAAGTGCCACTGAGCTGCGCTGCAGAGAGGCGGTCCAGGCCGTGCCACTTTTTACACCTCTCTGCAACGCAGCTCTGTGGCTCTTACTGGAGGTACCTAGTGGGTTAGTTGGACCCTAGGAACCCTCAGGATTCAAATTAACTTAATCTCCCAACTAAAAATGGCCACAGGGCGTGTTTACACAGTGGTGAGGGGACGGGGCCTGAGTTAACGTGTGCAAACACTCCCTGTGGCCTATTTTAAGTTGGGGAATTAATTCCCCTTCAATGTTGAGGGTCCCTGAGGGCCAACTAGCTGAACAGGTATCTCCAGTATGCGCCAGGGAGCTGCGTTGCAGACAGGTGTTCTGAGGCCACGCCCCTTTTTACACCTCTATGCCACGCAGCTCTGTGGCGCTTACTGGAGGTACCCAGTGGGCTAGTTCGACCCTAGGGACCCTTAGGATTCAAGGGGACTTAATCTCTCAACTTAGAACGGCCACAGGGCGCGTTTACTCAGTGGTGAAGGGATGGGACGGGGCCTGAGGTGACGTGTGCAAACACGGCCTTCGGCGCGTTTTAAGTTGGGGAAATAATTCCCTTTCAATCCTGAAGGACCCTGGGGGCCAACTAGCCCACCAGGTGCTTCCAGTAAGCGCCACTGCTCTGCGTTGCAGAGAGGTGGTGCAGGCCGTGCCCCTTTTTACACCTCTCTGCAATGGCACTTACTGGACGTACCTAGTGGGCTTTTTTGCCTCAAGGGACCCTCAGGATTCAAGGGGATTTAATCTCCCAACTTAAAACGGCCACAGGTGACATGTGCAAACTCGCCCTATGGTGCGTTTTAAGTTGGGGAAATAATTCCCCTTCAATCCTGAGGGCCCCTGGGGGCTAACTAGCCCACCAGGTGCTTTCAGTAAGTGCCACTGAGCTGTGTTGCAGAGAGGTGGTCCAGGCTGTGCCACTTTTTACACCTCTCTGCAACGCAGCTCTGTGGCTCTTACTGGAGGTACTTAGTGGGCTAGTTGGACCCTAGGGACCCTCAGGATTCAAATTAACTTAATCTCCCAACTAAAAATGGCCACAGGGCGTGTTTACACAGTGGCGAGGGGACGGGGCCTGAGTTAACGTGTGCAAACACGCCCTGTGGCACGTTTTAAGTTGGGGAAATAATTCCTCTTCAATCCTGAGGGACCCTGGGGGCCAACTAGCCCACCAGGTGCTTCCAGTAAGTGCCACTGCGCTGCATTGCAGAGAGGTGGTCTAGGCCGTGCCCCTTTTTACATCTCTCTGCAACGCAGCTCTGTGGCACTTACTGGAGGTACCTAGTGGTCTAGTTGGACCCTAGGGACCCTCAGGATTCAAGAGGACTTAATCTCCCAACTTAAAACGGCCACAGGGCGTGTTTACATAGTGGGGAAGGGAGGGGATGGGGCCTGAGGTGACATATGCAAACACGCCCTGTGGCGCGTTTTAAGAGGAAGTTTTAATCCCTTGCCCTATTATATACTAGGGGCTTACAGAGGAGGTCATGCTAATCACAGGGGGACCCCAACGCATAGTGTTCCCTAGTGTATGTAGTGTCTTTTAACATAGCACTGGCTCTAGGACTGGTTAGTCAGACTCAGTTACCACCAGTATCTGTCTGAAAAAGTTGAGGGTACAGGATGATTTTGCAACAAAGCTTATTTCTGCTCTTCTGTATGTTCTTTCTGCACGTTATCCTTCTTCCTGCACTTTTCTTCGTCTTTGAGGAGAAGTGTGGCTCAATGGTTAGAGCGGCAGACCCTGAAGCAGAGTTCTGGCCCGGGACCAGAGTTCAATCCCCCGCCTCGGCGGGTCTTGGATTCAATTTCCTCGGACCTGATAATTCTTGCCTCGGCGCCTATTCTAATCATGGGTCCCACGATGCAACTCTGGACAATAGCTTGCTTAATCTCCACAATGGCCCCAGCAGCGCTGGGATGCCTGGCTTCACCATGGGGGTGCCCAGGAGTGGACATTTCACAGGGAAAGGCCAGGAAGGGTTCCTCAGCGGTATGAGTAAAAGCGCCAGGAGACCCCCCATTGGGGGTGGCAGTGCGCTATACAAGTACATACACATTTACATTTACTTCTGTTGCTTCTTTCTGCATTTCTTTTTTTTCTTTCTGTGCGTTTTTTCTTCTTTCTTCACATGTCCTATCTCTGTAGGCATAGTTAGGAATTAGCATTTAAAAAACCTTTGCAATTCACTGAAAAAAACATAGGTTTCAGGCATGTTAAAGTTAGCTGGACTTTTCACTCGTACAAAACCATTGAAATTCCAGCGTTATAGTTAGTTCAGCTAACTATAACTCGCGCGCCCTCAATGCACTGCTGTCACCAGTGATGTCATTTGAGATGTCATCAGTGATGTCATGAGTGATGTCACTGACCATGTCATGAGTGATGTAATATGTGACGTCATCAGCAGTGCATTGAGGGCGTGCGAGTTATAGTTAGCTGAACTAACTATAACGTGGGAATTTTAATGGTTTTGTACGAGTAAAAAAGCCAAGTTAATTATAACACCCCTGAAACCTATGGTTTTTTCAGTGAATATATATATACATACATACATAAACATATATATCATCTGCATATCTATATAAATACAAATATAAATGCATGCATACATATACATATATGCATGCATATGCATGTTATGTACATGAAAGTTTGAAAAACACTAATAAAAGCAAAGCTAAAAAGCCACCTAATTACAAACAGAATTGCTTTAACTTAAACGAGGGCGAGACCTATTGCATTTTCAATGCTTGTTTACTTTGGTTCCATCAAGAAGGAATTCAGATGTGTCACACATTTGCCATAAATTCTGAATGGTAGCACTCTAGTTGCTCATTAGATCACTGTAGTAAAGCTACTGCTCACTAGGGAAGTCTGCTGCTGGTATTCAAAGTGCATGTTTCAGTCTGCATGTCAGAATTTTTTCATGAAATAGAAGAGGATTTGAGAAGTCAAAATGAGCCCTAATTTTTCTTTCTGCAGCACTAATCATAATTTCTATGGCAAAATGAACCCCCTCATTTTGTTCCTTTTTAAATTAAATGTTTTAAGTGTTACCACTTTATTCCAATCAAGATGGCTTCAGGTGTGCCATACTTTTGTCATAAGTAAGACTGTTAGCTCTCTCGTTGTTCTTTAGAACACTGTGGGACATTCTGTCATTGGGCTATACTTGGGCTACATCTGGGTGATATTTGTGCTACATTTGGGCTCTTTTGTCACTGGTGGCCATCTTGGGAGACTTATTTGTTATGAAGTTTCCTAATTTCCTCATTTACTGCAGTCTCCTCAGTAGGAAAAACTTTCAGGTTTTTTACTTTGATTCCATCAGGAAGGCATTCAGATGTGTCACACATTTGCCATAAATTCGGAATATTAGCACTCTAGTTGCTTATTAGATCACTGAAGAAAAGCTACTGCTCACCAGGGAAATCTGCTGCTGGTATTAAAAGTGCATGTTTCAGTCTGCATGTCAGAATGTTTTAATGAAATAGAAGAAGATTTGAGAAGTCACACAAAATGTGCCCTAATTTTTCTTTTTTCCCCACTAATCATAATTTCTATGGCAAAATGAACCCCCTCATTGTGTTCCTTTTCAATTAAACTACTCACTCTCTACTACTCACTCGCTACTACTCTCTACTACTCGCTCTCTACTACTCACTCTCTACTATTCTCTACTACTATTCTCTACTACTACTCTCTACTACTCACTCTCTACCACTCACTCTCTACTACTCTCTACTACTCACTCTACTACTCTCTACTACTATCTACTCTACTATTCTACTACTCACTCTCTACTACTCTCTACTACTCTCTACTACTCTCTCTCTACTACTCCCTCTCTACTGCTCACTCTACTACTCTCTAGTACTCTCTCTCCACTACTCACTCTCTACTACTCACTCTCTACTACTCACTCTCTACTACTCGCTCTCTACTACTCTCTACTACTCACTCTCCACTACTCGCTCTCTACTACAATCTACTACTCACTCTCTAATACTCACTCTCTACTACTCACTCTCTACTGCTCTACTACTCTCTACTACTACTCTCTACTACTCACTGTCTACTACTCTCTACTACTCACTCTACTACTCTCTACTACTCTCTACCACTCACTCTCTACTACTCTACTACTCACTCTCTACTACTCACTCTCTACTACTCACTCTCTACTACTCACTCTACTACTCTCTACTACTCACTCTCTACTACTCTACTACTCTCTACTACTCTCTCTACTACTCACTCTCTACTACTCTCTATACTACTCGCTCTCTACTACTCACAACAACTCACTCTCTACTACACACTCTCTACTACTTGCTCTCTACTACTTGCTCTCTTGCTCTCTACTACTCTCTACTCACTCCACTACACTCTCTCTACTACTCACTCTCTACTACTCTCTACTACTCACTCTTTACTACTCACTCTCTACTACTCACTCTCTACTACTCACTCTCTACAACTTTCCACTACTCACTCTCCACTACTCACTCTCTACTACTAGCTCTCTACTATTCTCTACTACTCACTCTACTACTCACTCTCTACTACTCTCTATACTACTCACTCTCTGCTACTCACAACAACTCACTCTCTACTACACACTCTCTACAACTTGCTCTCTACTACTTGCTCTCTACTACTCACTCTGCTACACACTCTCTACTACTCTCTACTACTCACTCTACTACTCACTCTCTACTACTCTCTACTACTCATTCTCTACTACTCACTCTCTACTACTTCACTACTCTATATTCTACTCACTCTCTACTACTCACTCTCTACTACTCTACTACTCCCTACTACTCTCTCTCTACTACTCACTCTCCACTACTCACTCTCTACTACTCGCTCTCTACTACTCACTCTCTACTACTCACTCTCTACTGCTCTACTACTCTCTACTACTACTCTCTGCTACTCACTGTCTACTACTCTCTTCTATTCACTCTACTACTCTCTGCTACTCTCTACCACTCACTTTCTACTACTCTACTACTCACTCTTTACTACTCTCTACTACTCACTATCTACTACTCACTCTCTACTACTCACTCTACTACTCTCTACTACTCACTCTCTACTACTCTACTGCTCTACTACTCTCTACTACTCTCTCTACTACTGTAGAGGGCCAAATAGCTCAACAGGTATCTCCAGTATGCGCCAGGGAGCTGCGTTGCAGACAGGTGTTCTGAGTCCACGCCCCTTTTTACACCTCTATGCCATGCAGCTCTGTGGCGCTTACTGGAGGTACCTAGTGGGCTAGTTCGACCCTAGGGACCCTTAGGATTCAAGGGGACTTAATCTCTCAACTTAGACCGGCCACAGGGCGCGTTTACACAGTGGTGAAGTAAGGGGACGGGGCCTGAGGTGACGTGTGCAAACACGGCCTGTGGCGCGTTTTAAATTGGGGAAATAATTCCCTTTCAATCCTGAGGGACCCTGGGGGCCAACTAGCCCACCAGGTGCTTCCAGTAAGCACCACTGCTCTGCGTTGCAGAGAGGTGGTGCAGGCCGTGCCCCTTTTTACACCTCTCTGCAATGGCACTTACTGGACGTACCTAGTGGGCTTTTTTGCCTCAAGGGACCCTCAGGATTCAAGGGGATTTAATCTCCCAACTTAAAACGGCCACAGGTGACATGTGCAAACTCGCCCTATGGTGCGTTTTAAGTTGGGGAAATAATTCCCCTTCAATCCTGAGGGCCCCTGGGGGCTAACTAGCCCACCAGGTGCTTCCAGTAAGTGCCACTGAGCTGTGTTGCAGAGAGGTGGTCCAGGCCGTTCCACTTTTTACACCTCTCTGCAACGCAGCTCTGTGGCTCTTACTGGAGGTACCTAGTGGGCTAGTTGGACCCTAGGGACCCTCAGGATTCAAATTTACTTAATCTCCCAACTAAAAATGGCCACAGAGCGTGTTTACACAGTGGTGAGGGGACGGGGCCTGAGTTATTGTGTGCAAACACGCCCTGTGGCACGTTTTAAGTTGGGGAAATAATTCCCCTTCAATCCTGAGGGACCCTGGGGGCCAACTAGCCCACCAGGTGCTTCCAGTAAGTGCCACTGCGCTGCATTGCAGAGAGGTGGTCTAGGCCGTGCCCCTTTTTACATCTCTCTGCAACGCAGCTCTGTGGCACTTACTGGAGGTACCTAGTGGTCTAGTTGGACCCTAGGGACCCTCAGGATTAAAGGGGACTTAATCTCCCAACTTAAAACGGCCACAGGGCGTGTTTACATAGTGGGGAAGGGAGGGGATGGGGCCTGAGGTGACATATGCAAACACGCCCTGTGGCGCGTTTTAAGAGGAAGTTTTAATCCCCTGCCCTATTATATACTAGGGGCTTACAGAGGAGGTCATGCTAATCACAGGGGGACCCCAACGCATAGTGTTCCCTAGTGTATGTAGGTGTTTTCACTGTATTCTGAGTGTCTTTTAACATAGCACTGGCTCTAGGACTGGTTAGTCAGACTCAGTTACCACCAGTATCCGTCTGAAAAAGTTGAGGGTGCAGGATGATTTTGCAACAAAGCTTATTTCTGCTCTTCTGTATGTTCTTTCTGCACTTTATCCTTCTTCCTGCACTTTTCTTCGTCTTTGAGGAGAAGTGTGGCTCAATGATTAGAGCGGCAGACCCTGAAGCAGAGTTCTGGCCCGGGACCAGAGTTCAATCCCCCGCCTCAGCAGGTCTTGGATTCAATTTACTCGGACCTGATAATTCTTGCCTCGGTGCCTATTCTAATCATGGGTCCCACGATGCAACTCTGGACAATAGCTTGCTTAATCTCCACAACGGCCCCAGCAGCGCTGGGATGCCTGGCTTCACCATGGGGGTGCCCAGGAGTGGACATTTCACAGGGAAAGGCCAGGAAGGGTTCCTCAGCGGTATGAGTAAAAGCACCAGGAGACCCCCCATTGGGAGTGGCAGTGCGCTATACAAGTACATACACATTTACATTTACTTCTGTTGCTTCTTTCTGCATTTCTTTTTTTTCTTTCTGTGCGTTTTTTCTTCTTTCTTCACATGTCCTATCTCTGTAGGCATAGTTAGGAATTAGCATTTAAAAAACCTTTGCAATTCACTGAAAAAAACATAGGTTTCAGGCATGTTATAGTTAGCTGGACTTTTCACTCGTACAAAACCATTGAAATTTCAGCGTTATAGTTAGTTCAGCTAACTATAACTCGCGCGCCCTCAATGCACTGCTGTCATCAGTGATGTCATTTGAGATGTCATCAGTGATGTCATGAGTGATGTCACTGACCATGTCATGAGTGATGTAATATGTGACGTCATCAGCAGTGCATTGAGGGTGCGCGAGTTATAGTTAGCTGAACTAACTATAACGTGGGAATTTTAATGGTTTTGTACGAGTAAAAAAGCCAAGTTAATTATAACACCCCTGAAACCTATGGTTTTTTCAGTGAATATATATATACATACATACATAAACATATATATCATCTGCATATCTATATAAATACAAATATAAATGCATGCATACATATACATATATGCATGCATATGCATGTTATGTACATGAAAGTTTGAAAAACACTAATAAAAGCAAAGCTAAAAAGCCACCTAATTACAAGCAGAATTGCTTTAACTTAAACGAGGGCGAGACCTATTGCATTTTCAATGCTTGTTTACTTTGGTTCCATCAAGAAGGAATTCAGATGTGTCACACATTTGCCATAAATTCTCTATGGTTGCACTCTAGTTGCTCATTAGATCACTGTAGTAAAGCTACTGCTCACTAGGGAAGTCTGCTGCTGGTATTCAAAGTGCATGTTTCAGTCTGCATGTCAGAATTTTTTAATGAAATAGAAGAGGATTTGAGAAGCCACTCAAAATGTGCCCTAATATTTCTTTCTGCAGCACTTGTCATACTTTCTATGGCAAAATGAACCTCCTCATTTTGTTCCTTTTTAAATTAAATGTTTTAAGAGTTACCAATTTATTACAATCAAGATGGCTTCAGGAATCAACTGACAGTCTCTGCCCTTGTTGGATGTACATGTTTTACTGAGAATGTCAGACTTCATTCTCACATGACTGAGAAAGATAATGTGAATTTACTGAAAATATGCTCTCAGTTTAGCTTATAGATCACCTTCCAAACCTCTGTGGGAAAAGCATGAGAAAATACTTTTCTTTCAATCATGATTCATGATATCCCAGCAGAAGGCTTTTTCACATGGTAAAATCACCTTAGAACATACCACAATTCCTAAAATGAGTATGGTACCATCAACAAATGATTTATAATGTAACTAAAGTCTTAAAACCTTCTATTAACTGCAATGCTTTTTAATGAGGTGCTATGATGTATATTGGTCCCAAGATGGCTGCCAACACTTCTTGGATGAAGTGCTGACAGCCAATCAGATCTCACGATGAGATGTGTGGTTAGGCTCCGTCCAGATATATATGTGATTTTACATTTGTTTTTCTCAGGAGCTACTGAACGGATTTACACCATTAAATCAAAAGGCACGACCAGAGCGGACCACGAGATTTGAAAATTTCGCGAAGATTCGTCAACCGACGCCAAAGTTATTCTAAATAGAATGTTGCGGATTTCCTATGGATAAAAGGTCCTAACTATACCTACCTACTGGCAAAAGCCAGTAGGTAATATCTATATCTATATCTATCTATCGATATATACATATAATTATCTAATTAATTATCTAAATATATAATTAGCTCATTAATATCTAATATATATCTAATATATATATATATATATATATATATATATATATATATCTTAGAGTTAGAGTATATGTATAAATTAGAGATCTGTTTTTGCTAAAAACAAATTAACTTAGAAACACACTGAAAAAAAACAAAGGTTACAGTAACATTATAGTTAGCTGAATAATTCATGTGACATCTTTAATGTTCTGACCTAAACTAAAACACAGAAATTCACCAGTTATAGTTATCAGAGCTAACTATATCTTGCCCCCGCCATGCACTGCTTATGAACTCACATATTACATCATTGTGACATGTTCTATGACATAATTTATGACATCACTGATGAAATCTCAAATGACATCATCGATGACATATATGCTCCTGAATAGCTTTAATTTCACAGAGCAGATTGGGAAGTGTACGCACTATACTGTCCAGCCCTCAATGCTGAATGTACACCTAATACACTTTCTTAATGGCTGACTTCATCTTTTTTATTGCAGTATCCTTTAAGATAATTTTTTCTGCCATGAAAGACCCTTCAAACAGGCTTGCAACTACTTAGCCAACATGAATATAATTAGGTATACTGTCTTCCATTTTTTCCAAAAGGTACAATTTGCCATAAACCTTGAGAGGATCACTTTTTCAAGATCCTTCCACTCATTCAAAATTACCTCCATTACATCATCATGAAGTTGCATTCTTATACATGTAGATGTTTTACATTTTCTTAACACAGAAAACTTCAAGGTGCAAGGAATCTCATGAACAGAACCTATTGTCTTTGCCCTGTGGGCACCATCCAATGTAACATGCAAGTGCACAGTGTTGCGAAACTCTTGGGCGTTTTCCATACAGGACGCATATACCAGTTTAGAAGACTAACCTGCAACCAGCCTCTCCATGGCTTTGGGCATTTGAGAATCAAATAAAATGGAGAACACTGTAACTAACCACTATATTTTTTTTATCACATTGTGTCTCCAAACTGAGCTGAGAATAATTGTCCTTGCTCAGCTAAGCTGGAAGCAATGTTTCACCACAAGCCTGGCAGGAGAAAACCTTTGTTTCATGAAATAGACATCAGCCCAGGTAGCATCTAAGCACTCCCTTATCCTAGTCAGCAAACTAGTCAGGAAGTGCTGGGGAAATGCCATCACATTATAGCACCCAACTGAGGGTGGGTGGGGTTAGGGACAGCATCCCTGCTTATTTCCTATCCTGAGGTGGATCAAATCTTAAAAGTGATGACTGGAATGAGGCCTAGAGTCTTAGAGGTAATATAAAAAAATAATCTTCAAATATTTCACAACGGCCTCGAGTAACAAAAGCTAACTCCATTTGCATGCACAAGAACATCAGATAGAGCCATGGTACTACAAAGATATTGTGCATCTCCCTCCAGCGCTCTATGTATGTAAGGTGGATTTGTAGAGCACTGCTTGTCACCTGTGAGGGTATCCAGGCACTAAGCAGGTGAGTGTAGGCGTGTGGTGAGGCTGGGCCTGAATGCAAGCAGTCTCAATGGTCTTGAAATAGCTAGGTCTTCAGCTTCTTGTGAAATTCAAGAAGTGAGGAGGAGGCCCTGATGTGTTGGGGGAGGTTGTTCCAGGATTTATCAGCTTGGTTGGAGAATGATCGACCTTTTGTTCTGCTTCTGTGGATTTGGCATGTGTGTGAGTGAGAGTGATGCTGAGTGAAGTTGTCTGGTGAGTTGGGGGAAGTAAAGTTGGTAATTGAGGTATGAGCATCCTGTGTTGTGTAGTGACTTAAATGCATGTGCAACAAGTTTGAACTGGCAGTGCTTCTGGATGGAGAGCCAGTGGAGCTCTCTGAGTAGTGGTGTGGTGTGGGTTTGGCGTGGGAGGTTGAGGAGGAACCCGGCAGCAGTCTTTTGGGTGGGTTAAGATGCGATCATTCCTTTTCTTTTCCTAACCACATTAATGGGAAGAACACCTTCCAACAGACTATGAAACAGCACCTCACCTCCCTTCAAAGGCTGTGGTCAACAAACACCCAGCCTGAGGAAAGGATAAAAAATACTTTGCCAAACTGCTCCTACTCTGAGTGAAATAAATTGTTCCCTTTTCGAGTACTCATACAAATCATGGTCCATTGCACCATTTATTTGGGATTCAAAACACAGCAGCCAGACTTCTACAGAAAAGATACCAGTCTTGACCTACACCCATATCACACAGAATCAATAGTCAACATTTTTAAAAAATGCACACAAGAAAAAAAATCCGATGGATAGGCATAGCATTCAAAACTATTCCCAATCCCTACCCTCTCGACCTATAAGACCAACTGACACATTTTGAAGACTACAGCAGTCTCAGAAATAAATCCATCCTGTGAATCCAAGATTATTAGTTGGGTGGAAGGATACTGGCATTTTTAGGTAGAACACATTCTCAATGAGAAAATACGGGCTTAATGCATGGTAGCATTTACACAAAGCAGCAGTCTTTTTATTTTATTTTTTACAACGAAATGCACTACTTAGAGGCGACTTGGCTAATGACCGAAGCATGCTTTAATATTTCTCAAAAGAGTTTCATCTTACATGTGCCTGCTGCAGTTATGGCCACAGCAGTTCAGAGCTGCAGTGGTAGTCTTAAAGATATGCTTTTAAAGAAATTCATGTGGGTAATGTAAATCTACACTGCGGGCAACAGGTGACTTTTAAATTCGATGTCACTGATTCACTCCTCTGCCATATTTCAGTGGTTTATATAAAAGATAAAATGTCAGCTGTAGCTGGCCAATGTTTCACAATGTTTAGGGATGACAGCATATGCTTTGGGGACAGTTGAGAAGTTTTATAGTGTTAAGTGTTGAAATTAACCCGGTCCCATATAATTTTTACGGGGGGGCACCTTAAAAAAATGAGAATTTCCCTACACAGCCTAGGACATGTAACTTTAAAGTTGAAAGTCAGTCTGAATCATTTTCAGGATCATTCACTTTTCTTTGAAACTCCTTCCCAAGTACAATAGGGACCACTAACCCCTTTGCATCCTCTATTAAAAAGTCTCAAGATGTTTTAATTCAACTATCGTATAAAAACATTTTTCACGCTCTAATTTTCTTTGTATTTGCAAAGCTGCTGCTTGCCTAGAATTATAGAGCTGTCCTAATGTCTTGTTTTTAGGTCTCGCCTAGCAACACAGCACATGCGCTGATCACTACTGGCGAGATCTATTGTCGTGGCTTTAGCTTGCGAAGTGAGGGTGGAAGCTCCACCTATGCTTCATATTGGCGCAGGTTCCAAATGCGCACTTTTTATTGGGAGGGAAACATGTTTTGTTCCCTCCCTGTCTTCGTTCGGCGTGCCTGCCCGGACAGGGCTTGTGCACGCACCCGGACATGAGATATGCACGCGTATGCTGTACGAGCATGGCGGGCTGCTTTGCTTTGCATTCTCCAGAGTTTTCCGGGCGTTTCGTGTAATTACAGCATCTTAGCAGAATGCGCGCATGGCGCGCTTTCACTTTCTTTACTCCTTGTTTCCCCTTTATTTTGCATTGCCTGCTCCTATTTATATTTATGCCCTTCACCCTCTGCTACTTTTGTACTCCCACCACAGTATATACAAATGGTATACACCTCCATGCATCTGTGTGATTTACAACTGCGCCCCCTGCGTGTCCTCTCTTCTTATAGCAGCAAAATATGGGATACAAATCATTGGTGTTCTGTGCCGCTACTGCTTTTAAGCTGCTAATGCAAATCAAACATTACCCCCCAGGGTACTTCTGTTCATTCCTTGCTGCATTTCTCTCGCCGTCGGACCCATCGCCGCTTGTTTATATGTTGCTGCTGGTCACTACAAAAGCAGACATCTTCAACTCCCGGCAGTTAAAACAATACTCTTACAACATTGCATTCCCCCACGGATGAGCGTACTACCCATTTGCTAATATGGTTCTGCACTTTTGACTTTGGGCTTAATAAATAATTGGGACTTAAGTACTTTACATGGCCCAGACGCATGCCCATGCAGTTTTTGATGTGCCTCACGTGTTAATTTAAAACAGCTTCCCGCACATACTTTAAATCACCCTTCGTTCGCTCCTTTCCCTCCCATCCACTCCTTCCTCCCTCCATTCTGTGCCCGTGTTGGTTACATTTTAATGTAACTATTAGCAAATGGTGTAAGGGTTTCAAGCCGCTACCCAAAAACCACTGCATTATACACATAGCACGTGCACAGTTTTGCATCTCCACACTGTGCTACCACAATAATCTTGCGCAAAACATTATCCCACAGCGTCCCACTACCCATTTACTAATACGCTCTTGCTACATGTATTTGCCCTTACTACCTAAATTTGTCTTACAAACTGTTCGCGGCACATACACATGCCTTACAGTACCTTTTGTCCCCCATATCTCTGTATAATTTGGGGGGCCTTAAACCACATATTTTTGTTTCCCTTTGCGCGCTCACTTCCTCTCGTTGGTCCAGCCCCTCCTCCCTCCACTCGATTGGTGCTAGTCACACGCCGACGCGGCTATAAACAGTCAGTTAAACACATGCCCTCCAGCCCTTTTCTGCTGCCTCAAAGACTGATTTCCAGACTTTATCTTTTGCACCATCTTGCAGCGCCATACCACATGGATTCCCGTTTGCCCTTCACTCGCTTTTTACCTCCCCCCGTGTTGTCCCTCGTTTTACATTTCTTCTACTGCTGGTAAAAAGGTCGTCTGGGTATAAACAAACGCTGTAGTAGTTTTAAGCCGCTGACCCGAAATAAACATTACCCCACAGAGTATCACTAACCACATTTAATCGGCTTCTGCACCTTTGATTTTGCCCTTATTAAAAAATGTTGCCCTCCATACTTTGCACAGGCCCCACACATGCTATAAAGCGCTTTGCCTACCTTACAGGTTAATTTGTAGTGTTTATACACAGACTCTCTCACTCCCCTCACTCCCTCCCTCCCCCGTCACGCTTCTCCTCCTCCTATTATATGTTGCTGGTGGTTAGAGCCCGCATACCTATAAACGTACGCTATACAACTTACAAGCTTGTTCCACAACAATACAATAATGTTTATACCACACACTCTGTCCCTGTACAAGCGAGCATGTATAGTGTAGCTGCAGCTACACGATTTTTGTCCAAGCAGGCCTTTACCCCCCAAAAGTACCGTATTCCCGATTTGCTCACAAACTACTGCACCTTAAATCCTGCCCTTAATACAATATTTTGTTACACACGCTTTTCGCAGCACACACCCATGCCTTGTATCGCTTTCATTTTACACCACAAACTCACTAATAGCTCTGACCTACCTAATGCGAGACCTGTTGCATTGCAAATGCTTGTTTCTGTTCAACAGTCTCTGAATAACCTAAGCAGTCCCCCTTCACACAATGTTCTTTCTTAAACTCTCTGATGTAGCAAGATTAATCGGCTCTACATGAAGCATAGAAACATAAATAACTCCATAATTAAAAACCAAACCTCCTGCTGTTTGCGGCATCTTTAAAAAAAAAAGTACACTTTATGTAGTTGTTTGTTGATCTTCCAAGCTTTCCACATTTAGGTGACTCTGCGGATTAATGTGCCAGCTGCAAAGATACTTCTAGGGCCGTTGGAGACAGACAGTCCCAAGGCAGGACAAGCAGCTGAGATGTTTTTTAAAGAATGACATGAAAAGAGACAGTCCGCAACACTACACTGAGAGATAAGAGGGGCTTTATATCACAATCCAGCTAAGCCTCTCCTTGTGCATGTGGATGGCTTTGCCTTCAAACACATCTAAGTTCTTTGGATGAGCTAACGCTGGCCCTTGGCGCCTCTCAAGCACTGCCTCTGAAGGGTAATCAGACATGGATTGTTCAATGTTGGCGACTGCATGTTTCTGCCTCTTCATCGTGTGGTTAGTTTTCCGCGGAGGCACTATTACTAATTCTAGTCTAATGTCATGTTTGTGTTTATGCCACTAGATTCTGCTTCTCAAATGATAAATTGTGCATTACATTCTTAATTGGTTCAAATATATGGATATTAAAGCCATTAAACATTTTTCACCTTGAATGATCTGAATTTTATTTTTTTAGCGTTTTTCTCTCATGTTCTCTTATTTTTCAAGACAGGTTCCACTACACCTCTTCTAAGGCCTTCATTTCGCCTTGCTTCTCCTTGGCTCTACAAGTGCTCCTCATTGTGGAATGCTCTACTTTGGTCATTCTGTGGTAAACTAATATTTGAGAAAGTCAGGAGTGACAAAATTCGATTTCCACTATGGTTGTATCAGGTGATTTAATCATACATTCCAGTGGTGGGCTAGCTCTAAACTGGATTCAATTGTGACACATGTATTCTTTAAAAGTATACTTTGTTTGATTAGAACCAACATGCAGCATTAGACTTCAACAACCAATTTCAAGAGGCAGCTGGAAATGTATTAAAAACGGTTTAGAAGATGTTCTGAAATCTGTATGCAGGTAACTGGACCAGCTGAAACTAGATGCAAAAGACCAACTTGAAATGTTACCAGGAATAGTTGCCAATCCAGCGAATGTCATAGAACGATAATAGCATGATTGTTCACAGCACAAGGGGCACTCATTGACGTCATGGCATTTATTTGTAATGATACCATCTGAGTCAGAAGCTATGTGGTCCCTTCCTCTGATCTGCAAGTAATGTCATTTCTTGTGATGTCATCATCTGTACAAACGTATTATTTTGAATCAAAATACCCCATGGTGTCCATTTTTTAAACCTCATTCGGAGCCGGACTGGGGAATAGAAACAGCCCTGGCGAAAATGCTCAAACCAATCTCACTCCCCTGACAGACAGACAGACATCCATCCATCCCCACCCGTTCGTTCATCCATTCCAGGGCCGGATTGGCCATAGCGGGCACCGGGCATTTCCCTGCTGGGCCATCAGGTGTGGGCCGGTTTTGGACCCCTGGGGGCCGGTTTTGTTAACGGGGGCTGGTTTTGCAGCACAGCTGCAAGATTGGCCCCCTGTAACAAAAGCAGCTGCTGTGCTTTCCAAAGGGACACCATTCCCCACCCCTGCGGCCGGTCCAACTGAATTGCCAGGGCAGGTTTGCATTCCCAATTCGGCCCTGATCCATTCTCCCTCTTTCCTTCTGTTCTCTCTCTCTCATCTCCATTTCTGATCACTTTCCCTCTACATCCCCCCTGCCTCCCTCTCTTTCTCTCTCGCCCTCTCTCTCTCTCTCTCTCTCTCTCTCTCTCTCTCTCAGCCTTCTCGTCAGGGCCAGGCTAGGAACCCAAAGCAGCCATGGCAATTTTCTTGTACCAGCCCCTCAGCAAGCACTGCCTGGCCCTGGAAGGCTGGAAACGCTTGCTTGCTGCTTTTGTTACTTTGAACAGATATTGCAGCACTGCTGCAAAGCTGGCCCCCAATAACAAAAGCGGCTCCCACTGCTGTAAAACTGCCCCACCCTTCCAGCCTCCCTGGAAACGCCTGATGCCCATATAGCCAGTCTGACCCTGCTTCTTGTGCCTTCTGCAATTAACCTCGGGCAGGTGGGGGAAGCGACAGCACCAGGAGCGAACCACTGCACTAAAAACCGGCCTCTAGGGACTCCAGCCCACTGGAGAAACGCCCAGTGGAATAAAAGGCCTGTCCAGTCAGTCGTGAATCATTCCAAATAGTATCATCTCTGATTACAGTGCTGTGAAGCAGGACGCGTACAACATGGCATCCCATCGAAAAATGAGATGTTATCAATCGCGGTCCCGCTTAGCGCCATTATTTGTCTTTCCCGCTGTTACTCATCTGCGAGGTTCCCCACCATACAGCTGGTCCTCAGCTCCTGTTTGTCTTGTGAGATATACATGGTCCATGATATGAAGCCGTCATTACAGAAGCTGATCTAATCCCACAGAATGCATATCTCGATGGACGTCAAATAGAACTGATATGAGGATTCCATGTTAGACTTGTTTTTTCATGTCTTTTCAGAAGCTAATCTAATCCCTGCCACACACGTTTCTAAAGATGTCATATAAGCCTGGTAGCGGGACTCTTTGTCCTCCGCTGTTATCAGAAAAATACAGCTTTCTTATTCGTGTAGTTCTGATCATTGACCAGGTCTGTGGTTACTGGAATCCCAGGAGCATCATCTCCCCAAGGTGAGCCATCAGATTACTTTTCTTGATTAAGCCTCCATTTCAAGTTACACCGAGGGCTGGGGTGGCATTTTTATGACTGCTCTCAGGTGAGACTACATCTTCACCCAAGTTTTACTAACATTGGTAGGGTGAGTCTGGCTTGTCTCAGCGAGCCATGTTTCTATATGTCTGGTGTAATAAGTTTTATTACAACTGCATGTGCAAAGTGGTGCTTGAATGTGTGGGCAAGTGACCGTGTCTGTCACTGTGCCACTTTCAAAAGTGAATGAGGGAGAGAGGATGTGCGCCTTGTTCACAACTGTCTTTGTGCTGTGAAACAACATACTAGACACAATGGTCCTACAAGCCAGGCTGCCTTGGCACCTGCACCTGAGCAGGCATACCTGTTCTCTGTGACTCACAGGAGAACTAGGAATTACATCTAGCAGGACACGGGGTACTCACAGCAAGGAAGATGAAGAGCCATGATGGAGTTCAAGTGAAGCGTGACATGCGAGAAAGAGAGTTACCAAACACCGACTGACATTTGGAGATACAACACTGTTGAAAAAGGTGGCTTGGGGTGGACTAGCTTTTCTCATTACCATTTCCCCTACTTGCTCCCTTTCGTTCTTTCATGTTCCGTGTCCACTTCTTTTCTCACCATTTGTCTTTCCATATCGTACCATTCTTTTCTAAGATTCTTTCCACCTTCTCTTTTTCTTCTCTGTTCTCTTCTTCTGCTCTTTCTTCCCTGTCCTGAATGTGTCCCTTCCACTTTGCCTCCTCTCTATCTCGCCCTCTTTCTCTCTAACTCTATTTCTATCCATTTCTGTTGCTAATTTGCCTAAAGCTCTTTCTATGCCTCTCTCTCTTCTCTCATTTCCCACTACTTCATCACTTTCACCCGCTGTTTCTCTTTTTATTTGTTTTTCCCTGCAACGAACTTTGGGGCATATTATCAAGCACGGCGTTAAAATTATCACCGCTTTAGCGGCAGAAAACTGCTGCTACAGCGGCGATAATGGGCTTGATAATATGCAGCAGAGAATTCCAATAGAAGCCGATATTGACACCAGAACATGGGCTTCTATGGGAATTCTCAAGGGCATATTATCGAGCCCATTATCGCCTTTTTAGTGGTAGTTTTCGGTCGCCAAAGCGGAGATAATTTTAATGCCGTTTCTTGATAATATGCCCCTTTCTTTCCTTAATTCTGTGTCACCGATTGCTCCAAATCTTTATCACATTTTCCGTCACCATTCGTCCTTCATCCCTATTTTTTAACTTTCATTCCAGTTCCATACTTCCGTATTTCTATTCTATGCTTTTCTCTTTCCCCACTTTTTTCTCTCATACCCCCTTTTGCTTCTTTTTTCCATTTATCCTTTATTCTCTCTCTCTCAATTGTTTTCTCCTTTGCTTCCTGCCATGTCTATGCTCACCTTTTTTCTCTCTAGAACATTGTTTCTGGCATTGCACTTCCTTTCTCTGCTTCCTAACTTTTGCCTTTCTGGCTCCCCTGTTTTCCTCTTTTATGTTTCACATTTACATTCCTGTACGCAGATTTCTCTCTTTCACTCTCTCTCGCGTTCACTTCTTTTAAACTTTCTTTCCTACTCATTTTTTAAAGTATTAAAGCATCCAAAATAGGGATAGACGTTTACCCCTGCATTCCGACACACTTTCCCTATCTTGCAAATGACTTCAGGCTTAATTCACAAAGGCAAATGTACACGTTTGTGTAAGTTTGCTATTTTTTTGTATTCACAAAACTGCGTTTTAATAGTAAGTTTACAGCTCTGGAGACTCCGCTGTCGGGGCGGATAACTCTGCACATTAAAAAGATAGGCATGTCCTATGTTTCTATGTGTGGAGTTCTCCTCCCTTACTGCAAAGGCTCCGCAGTCGCAAACTTACTATCAAACTGTAATTTTGTGAATTCCACAAAAGCGTAAACTTGAACAAATGTGTAAGTTTACGTTTGTGACTCGGGCTCTTTGTATCTGCCACTCATCCATGTCTGTAGTAACCACCAAGACCGGCTTCTCCTGCAGACCCATTTTCAGCCAATATGCCTCCAAGACTTTGTCAACCAGGTCTTGACTTTTTGGCTCAGTGGAGTATTCATCTCTCCCCTATTGCTACTGGCTGTTTGGGTGTATCTTTCTGCCTCCGCTCAAGTGCTTGCATTCTCCCCTATTGCTACTGGCTGTTTTGTTGTATTTTTCTGTCTCCTATCAAGTGCTTGCATTGTACTGCATGAAGACAGTGGAGTATTCATCTCTCCCCTAATGCTACTGGCTGTTTGGTTGTATCTTTCTGCCTCCGCTCAAGTGCTTGCATTCTCCCCTGTTGCTACTGGCTGTTTGGTTGTATCGTTCTGCCTCCGCTCAAGTGCTTGCATTCTCCCCTATTGCTAGTGGCTGTTTGGTTGTATCTTTCTGCCTCCACTCAAGTGCTTGCATTCTCCCCTATTGCTACTGGCTGTTTTGTTGTATTTTTCTGCCTCCTATCAAGTGCTTGCATTGTACTGCATGAAGACAGTGGAGTATTCATCTCTACCCTAATGCTACTGGCTGTTTGGTTGTATTGTTCTGCCTCCGCTCAAGTGCTTGCATTCTCCCCTATTGCTACTGGCTGTTTGGTTGTATCGTTCTGCCTCCACTCAAGGGCTTGCATTCTCCCCTATTGCTACTGGCTGTTTGGTTGTATCATTCTGCCTCCGCTCAAGGGCTTGCATTCTCCCCTATTGCTACTGGCTGTTTGGTTGTATCGTTCTGCCTCCACTCAAGGGCTTGCATTCTCCCCTATTGCTACTGGCTGTTTGGTTGTATCGTTCTGCCTCCGCTCAAGGGCTTGCATTCTCCCCTATTGCTACTGGCTGTTTGGTTGTAACTTTCTGCCTCCGCAAAAGTGCTTGCATTCTCCCCTATTGCTACTGGCTGTTTGGTTGTATCGTTCTGCCTCCGCTCAAGGGCTTGCATTCTCCCCTATTGCTACTGGCTGTTTGGTTGTATCTTTCTGCCTCCGCAAAAGTGCTTGCATTCTCCCCTATTGCTACTGGCTGTTTGGTTGTATCGTTCTGCCTCTGCTCAAGGGCTTGCATTCTCCCCTAATGCGATTGGCTGTTTGGTTGTATCTTTCTGCCTCCGCTCAAGTGCTTGCATTGAACTGCATGAGGACTACTTTACAGCAATAGCCCGTCTATCTGCTCTCGTTGGCTCCCTCGTGTGTTTTCACACTAATGTGCTAACACTGAAAATCCAAGCAAATATCTGCCATATGCAAATCATTACTGACCCAGCTCCTCATTGAAACAGTTCATTTCAAACTGCCATGCGAGGGAACACAAGCAGCTTCAGACCGGTTTCAGCCTTACTAGGTGTGGTATAGCTTGGATCACGTGGCACCGCAAGCAAGGGAACCACGTCTGGACATACCCTCGGCCACTTAGGGCATTACAACTAACACATACACAAGAGGTGATGGGAGGAATGCGGGAAAAGTGCCTAAACCACCGGTGATTGCTGTGGGTAGCAGTCCAACCTATCAATGCTGCATGTACGCAAGACGGGTTGTATTTGTAGATGGGCCAACAATCTCCCCTGGGAGGTCTCATTGTAATGGGCAGTCAGCTTTAGAGGCATCAGTCTTTGCCAGTAGCATTGGGATTCACTCTGAGATATCAATCTTTGCCAGGAGCATTGGGATTCACACTGAGATATCAATCTTCGCCAGGAGCATTGGGATTCACACTGAGATATCAATCTTTGCCAGTAGCATTGGGATTCACACTGAGATATCAGTCTTTGCCAGGAGCATTGGGATTCACACTGAGATAGCCCTCTATTGTGCACATGACACAGGAGGCGGGGGAGGGGAATGAATCATTTTAAATAGCTGTTTTGCTGAATGTGCCGAACCCTGTGCAATGAGTGGTCACCAACAAATGCCA
Source organism: Triturus cristatus (assembly GCF_964204655.1). Lineage (NCBI taxonomy): Eukaryota > Metazoa > Chordata > Amphibia > Caudata > Salamandridae > Triturus > Triturus cristatus. Next base: position 1,011,419,908 of record NC_140585.1, on the reverse strand, counting down.
TTTTGAAACTTCCTTTCAGTAAGAGTGCTGGAAAAAGAATAACTGATTAGGCACGTGTACTTTTGGTGTGGTTGTCAGATGTATTTGTTAATCTGTCTATAATTTGACAGGTCGCCTTTTCATAAATTGGAGTGATTGAAATACACAACTATACAATCAAAGTGTATTGCTTTAATGAGGACTGTGTGCATCATTTTATCACACCTTATATTTTACTAGCATTACAAACACATTAGTAGGACCTGCAACTTAAACTGACTCATTGAAAACAGGTTAGGTCCATAAGTGTGCAGTGTATGACATCCAGGGCATGTAATGTTCATTCAGGGACTGAATGTAGAGCTTTCATCTTTCACCTTCCTAATTCAACACCTCTCTTACATATTAGTGTCAGCAAATGCGCAGCAGCGGTCAGAGTGCAACTGTTTCTAGCGCCTGCACATGACATGCATTCTCCGCTCTGCCAGCACTTCACTTATTAACCTTTAATTGTCTCCTAGAATGTTTCATTCGTGGACATGTGTTTCTAACACTGTCAGAAGGGATTGCAAAATTCAACATGCAAAGTGTTGCTGGGTATAAAGGTCAGGATTGGCTGAAGGACTCACATGACACAAGCCCAAAAACAAGCTGAGTTTTTACATTTTACAAAGTGGTCTGGTCCATATCGAGCGTTGTTGCTACTTGTTTCGCATGTAAAACCGCATAAATAATTTTTTACCAAGTTTTGGAAGTGCAATATTTGACTTGCATCACGCATGAGAACAAGCATTGAACATGCCATGTGTTTCTTTTTAACAGACATGATAGGTGTAGCAGGGACCGTAGCGGTGCATACATTGCTAGCACCACACAAATGTAATATGCACAGGTGGCAGCTGCAAGATTTCATCACACACGCAGAACTGCTACAACACAAGCAGCGCAAGCTTCTTCCCTCCCAGACTAGGTACAGATCAGGCAGCAGCAGTGCAAGCTTCCTTTCCATGCAGAACAAGCGCAGCACGGCAGCAGCAGAAGCTTTCCTGTGAGTAGTGTTGTCGCTCTGTAACTCGTGCTACTGTTAAGCCATGTAGTGTTGCTGTTATGTCTGTTCATTATGCATGATCGCTGGCTCGTGAGGACAGTTGAAGGATTTTTGCCAAACTAGCTGAGGGGACGATCTTTTGTGCCACCCTCTTTCCCAATGGCGCCACAATTCCTACTGCAGTGAAATAGGACATTCCCTGCTGGGAGTGCAACAGACTTCCCTCACCAGTATTCATATTGACATGTTCACTGCACGCGCCCTCGTCTCTCTATAGTCTCTCCTTATTTTCATCACTCTATCATCTCACACACATACTCCCCATGCCCTCCTACCCTCTTCCTCTCTCTCATATTTCATCTTCTCGCCCCCTCCGCTTACAAATCACCTACTTTTGCACTCTCAATCTCTGTCCATCCTGTGACCCCCCTGCCCTCACTCACTCTCCCTCCCACTTTCCCTAGTTCACGACTCCCCTCACAATTTATTTTCAGTCAATATCTAATATTACCTTTCATAACCATTCCATCACTAACATTCTTCTCTCCCATGCCCTCCTCTTATTGAATTCTCTCCTACACACTTTTACATCCTCCGCACACTAACCCCCTCACATCTCACATCTCACACCCTCACCTACCACAACCCACTTTCCCACCAAAACCCTGCCCTGTCTCAGCCTTCTCTTGTGCCCGATCTAGCTCCTTCTTCTTATACACTTTGAACCCTCACCCAGCCCTCTCTCTTTCATATTCAAAAGATTCTCAAGCCAGTTCTCCACATGCACTGTGACACTCTCGCCACTTACCACACAAAAACACATATGCGCTCTTGCTAGTGATAGTTTCTTGCATTTCCTATTTACAGGGCAAGTGTAGAGGATTCATTGTAAAACGTGCACTTATGAAAATAAAGCTGTGTTTCACAATACAGTAACATGGATCAGAGAAGTTGGTGATGAAAACCCTCTCCTGGGATGGAGTGAGGTAGCAGGAGAGATTGTACATTTTCTGAATGATGTGGAGAGGAGCATGTGTAGGGAAGCTGACCAGGCAGTGCTTCATTTGTAGAAGAATAAGAGCCGGTGCTCTCATCAGGAGGCCCCTGCATCTTGCACCACACAGTGCCCCTGCCAGTTGCCAATGACAAACACAGCTACTAACCATCACACTCTTACAAGTGAGACAATTCAGACTATTCCAGGCCCCCAAAGCTGTAAGAATGGCTTGGGAGACAGGAATGTGCCATCGTAAATGCAAAATTCAACTAATAAGCAGCTGTTGTTGTGCTCATACCTAAATTAGCCATACACCGCCACCATGTGGTAGACTGTCATAAGCGCCGCTGCTGGCAATTAGCTGCCTGTGCCGAGCACTAGAAACCACAGGCTCAAATTAAGCACTGTCACCAGGTGTGGAGGGACAGTAGGGATAAAGTGTTTTCCATGAGTGGTAGAGGGAATGAAGTGGAAGGGGAGCTTGGGGGAGATAAATATGGGGGCATGAGAGATTATGCACTGTGCATGTGATGCAGAGGCTGGGACGCTGTCTGATACCGGAGGAGATTGGGAGGAGTCCAGAGGAAGTAGACATATTCTGTGTGTTTCAAAGGGAGATACTTGGAAAGGGAAAGAGGGCGATATGACTTTGTTATGGATGTGCTAACGGTAGTGGTAATGAGACAAGTGACAGAAACTAGAGGGCAAACTCCATCAACAGGTACACGTACTATGCAAGTTTACCGATATTTGCACCAGCCACTATGACAACTGTATTGGCAGTGACTTACTGGAGAAAAATGTACTGGTTCTGCCAGTTGGTCAGCTGAAAACTCGGTTGATTGTACAAATGCTGGTGTAAAAATGCACTGCACAGCTCATCGTGTAAATAATGTGGCTGCTGCTTTCTGTGCAGTTGGCAATAGATTGGCCTTAAAAGCCGATGAGATGACAGTTGCCCACGGAGCACAGACTGTTAGCTGATTTCCTGACAGTCTCTTGCTGAATTGTTAAAAGGCTGCCATCAATATCTGTTTTCTGAAAAAGATGACAGCTCATTGGCGGGTTTTAACCATTGGTAAGTGTGAACAGGAGATATCTAGTTAAATATGTTGCCACACAGTGGCCCACTCATTATTACTGTTCTGGATGCAGGAAGGAGTGAGGCAGGGGATACATGTTTCTACTTGTTAAAGGCTGCGTGGGGTGACCCAATGCCCCATCGCAGTAAAACCACCGTGCTACCCCCAAGCTGGTTCAAGACCTCACGGGAGCACCTCATGGGGAAATTGGGGGTGCTGGGTTGCCCATAAGTGACTATCTACTAGACGTTTTGAAGTAAGTGGCACCAAGGCCCTTTGCAACGCTTGGCAAGCCAGGTGACTGATCAGTGCAATAAAGACATTCCTCAGCTGTTGGCGAGATCAAATGTTGGTACACCATTGGCATCTACGCAATCCAGTAGTATCTATGAATGATTGCACCAGCACCAAGCAATCTATGCAATCCGATAATATTGGCACTAGTAAAAATGTTATTTAGGTCATCTGTCAAAGGTGCTACCTATTTGTCCAGGCACAAAGTAATCAGTGTAGTCTGGCACGGTTGGCAACCAATAGTGTCTGCATCAATGCAATCGATGGAATTCGACGATGTCGCTGCATAAAGTCACCAGCATCAGTCTAAGTAAACCAGCTGTGGTGGTGCATATGTATACCCTCTCCAATTAAACATATTTAATCCGGCAAGGTAGGTCTAAAACAATGCATTTTATGCAATCTTGCCCAGCTGCCTATGTTGACAGAACCTTGTCAAGCGACTGCAAAGCCACATTCCCTGCTGTCAGAGTATCACACAACACAGATGTACATCGGTGCCTTATGGAGTACAGAACAGAATACATATAGTGTGCAAGGAGCGAGACGAATCAGCAGTCTGATAAAGACCTCAACGATAAAGGATTATCTGGTAGTCCTGTGGTGAGAGGGTGGTGTACAGGGCGGGTAATGCGGGGATCCTGCCGGATCCCTTATACGGCAGCCATTATTGGACTGGATCTGCCCTGGACCTAGTAAAGTGGGCTAATCTCGTGCGAGCGCTGATGAGGTATCAGGCATTTTGTGTGCTTCATGTGCGTCAAGCTGCAGGGGTCGGACACATGAATGCCTCACGAAAGGGCTATCAGCACTCTTTTTATCAAAGTCTTCACCTGACTGGGAGCTAGCTGGAGCCTAACACCTTGCTGCCAGGAAGGAAAGACAAATCTTGCCTCTCCAGAAGTGCTTCAGAGATAAACTGTGATTTGAGGACAGTTTCCTTAGTTTTTCTATCATTCATCAGTAGAAGATGTGCATGCACTGGAAGAATGACATATGCATCTGTCTGTAAGAGTAACTGCCCGACCAGCTACTCATATATCACTTAGCTCTGGTAAAGAGCCACTAGCATGAAACAGTGGTGTAACGAAACTTGAGCCCCCCCCCCTGAAAAGTACAGGGAGGGGCCCCCTCCGGACAGACTGAGGAGCTCTCAGGCCAGGGTACTGTGCTGAGGGGTCTCCCTGGAGCTCAGCGACCTCCCACTCCACACTGCGGGGGCCTTTGTTATGCCACTGGCATGAATGACTGAATTATAAATCCAATATCTCGCTGCTGTGACACAGCAACGATGACTAACTCAATGTGTTACCCACTGGTGCTACTTCATTAAGGAACCCCAGGCTGCTCTTGCAGAGCTCTCTGGCAGCATGGCGGCTCAGCACTGGCATAACGAACGTTGAGGGGCCCCCCCTTCAAGGTAAATGAAGGGGTCCCCCCTCCGTATTTAATATGGAGCTCTCAGGCCTGAGTACGGTGCTGAGGACCCACCCACACCGCGGGGGCCTCTGTTACGCCCCTGCAGCACAGAGAGTGGTGGGTGTGGATTCCAAGAGGCCAGGTTTTTTCTTTTTTTTGGGACACAGAGAAGAGATCATGTTCTGTATGGCTCCCAAAATATTCATCTGCCCCAGAATAGTAATTGAAAGAAGGGTCAGATGATATTGGGGGTGATACATAACATAAAGGTATATTTGGGAATAAATTGAACTAAGGGGAAGTTTTTCACCTTGGGGTTCTGAGTGACATCACAGACAACTGGAGCTTCACTCCCATTGTCTATTTGATGGCACTCTGACCCCCTCCATGAAAAACATTCCTATAATTCACTGTTACCCATCTATAATTCTAAATATTACTACCAAAATGAACCATTTGTATCAACCCCAGAATAAAGGAAGATTGAGGGACAAAAGAGTTCTAAATGTATGCTTTGCAGTATGCATGCAGTTCCTTGAGGCCAACTAATTAACATTACAAGGCTTGCCCCTTGTGACCTACTGGTCAAAATAGGAGTTTTGCAACATAAGCAGTAATACGCTGAGGTATCTACATAAAATACAGATCTATGACCTGCCTGTTCCACACTGTGCTTTGCAGCAGGCACACTAACTCTCTAAGCTATTTTATGACGGGTCAGAACAGTGACTAGGCTGCATACAGATCTCTCCAACAACTGCATTGACCACTGAAGTTATCTTACCGTTGTTACACAACACAGCCTGTTGGGTATACAAAGATCTCCTCAGGAGATGCATTAAACCCATCTGTTAGCTTAAAATGCAGCTATTGTGACAATTAAGGAAGCCAGAACAGAATTACTATCACATTTGTCCTTTTTGCCAATTTCCTTGTGGCAGATTCTTTCTTTTCTTCAAATGTGTATGTTGACTGTCAGATTCTGTTCCTCGTGACTGCCCCATGTGCCTCCGCCACCTTTCGGACGCCACGCATTCACCCCAGTTTGTGGATCCCGGAGCGAATGTTCTCCACTTCCAGCACTGATTATAGCAGCTTGGAATGTCGCTGTTCTTACAGGATCGCACGTGCAAAGGGGTGCGGCACCCCTAGGTTTCTGCCAACATCTTCCTTGCTGTGCAAATTCGAAAGGGACACCTATACCCTCGAAATACCTCATCTTTAACTGTGCTAGTAAGCAACGTGCACTCGTCTGCCCAGACAACCCTCATTTAATGAGGATGCGTTTGTAAGGCTTCAGTGCCAGAGCACCACCAAAATGCAGCACCAGTGATGAGGTGTGACTGGTGTGCAAACAGTGTGCTGAGGCGTGGGCCACTTTACCTGTTAAATATGCTAAATATGCTCACAACATGGCACGTGTTTGAAGGCTGTGTGTGTAATCGAAGTAGCAAATGTGTGAAATTCATTCTTTCCAGCGGGCATATGTGTGAAAGAAAAATATAATTCCTTGGTACCACATCCGCTTAAAAATGTACATATTTCTTCCAACACCAGACAAATGAAATCTAGAACCTACAGATGACGAAAATGTCTATTTTTTATTTTACTCTTAAACTTATGCTGACCTAACTTTCATGCCAAGTTTTTTAATATAGAACATAATACCTGGAGGGGAGGGGGGTCTGTATCTATGTGTTTCAAGTTCTGGCAGAATAGAAATCCGTTGCAAAGGATCACACGTTTTACTCAAGTGTGGAGTCAGGGGAGGGCCATAGATTCATAGACCACAGCTTTGTTACTAGATCACTGTTTAGTCGCATACATATCTTTAATTTGCCCAGTTAGAGATTAGGCTCTCCAGGGTTTAGTCCAGCCATGCCCGACTAATACATTTTGGCTAGTCGAATTATAAGCCATCCAAACCTACTGGGGGGATAGCTCAGTGAGCTAAAGTACCTGCCTAGAAACTAGTGTTCCATGACTGAGAACACTGGCCTTGTTAAACTTTGACAGTGGTAGAAATAACACTTACATGTCCATTGAAAGTGTGTGTACTCAATGTTGGAAACTGCAGCAAAGGCATCAAACACCTGTTGACGATGCAGCTCGGTCGGCTAACTGCCTGCGTAGAAACCCACAGGACAGGACTGTGAAACCTGGCGGGACTCAATCGACCTCTTATCCTCCTGGATTGATGAAAGAAGTATCTTTATGATATGTAATTATTACACCTCTGACTCGATGCTGGGAAACTATTCAACTTGTGGTATGCGCCACCAAAATATTCCTTATCATTACACCCAAGCCCATAAATCCAGGTGCGCCATGAAGAATGGGGACATTTTGCAGCTTAGCTCACACACACGAAGTAATGAAGGGTGTAGAAAATGAGTTCCTGAAACATGCCACACAAAGGACACTGAACATTACAACAGCATGCCAACTGTAAGCACGCTGCAATGGTGGTATGCACAAGGCCCTTGTCCTTCTTTCATGCCACGGTCCGGTTGGCTTCTCCCTGTCTGATGTTTGTCTTTACTGTCTGGTGCCTGCTCCTACCATAGCTGGTTTAGAAATACTTAGACTGCAGTCTCTACAGACAAATATACTGAAAACATAATACCAAGATCTAAATAGAGGATCGATGGATTGCAATGGCTAGGACCCTAATCCTAAATTGAGATTCCAAAATGTTCAAAAATGAAGAAAAAAAATAATCTATTTTAAGAAACCAACGCGAAAAGGCCTAAAGCTCACCCTGAATCTTGAAAATAAACATAATGTTAGCATGAAACCTAACCTTAACTAATACCGTAGTAATATCTTTAATCTGAGCCCTGACACATAACTTAATGTTGACCCTAAAGATAACCCTAGACCTGGCCCTAAGATCAGCACTAACTAGATGTGCAGAACTTATACCTAACAGTACCCGTCTGTCTGACCCTAGCCATCACCCTAACGCAAGCCCTATTGAAACCCCTAGCCTTGACCCTACGTTTAACTTTAGTCTTCTAGCCCTAAAAGCAACTCTATACCCTGTCCACAACACAGTCCCCAAGCCCTGAACCTAAACCCCATACTAATACCAACCTATAACTTAAACGTTAATTGTTTAGTTATAAAACAAAGACAAGTTTTTTCAGCACAGCGTGCTTTAAAATGTAAGAATTTGAAGCTCGGTTTGTGGGAAATTATGTTTTAGCTGTCCTTGCTTAGTTTACTCAGGCTGCGCGTCCCTCTGGTCATTTTTCGGTAAAAAGGCAAGCGGTTATTTCACTATTTGTGCATTGTAAACGAGGGGTCACTTGGCGTCTGGGTCAACAAAGGCAATTTTCCTTGCAATGGAGGAGTTAAAATAAGTGTGGCAGTGTGTCTAACCACCTCGTGGGATCCTGTAGAAATCGCTCGATCTTCCTGTGCTTAATTTCTCCTTCCAGCAAAAAAAAAACAAAACAAAAAAAACAAGACCTGTGCTTAGAGGCCATCCAGTTCACTTTGTGAGCTATATAAGAAAAGTTAATTTACTCACTACAAAACGGTCACACCTTCCAATATACTCCGTTTCTACAAGATGAAGGGAAGAGAATGTCAGTGCCTATTGGGAAGAGGCGCATTTCCCAGTAGACACGACGAGCACCAAACACCACACAACCTAAACTGAGCAGGGGAGGTAGCCAGCAGCAGTGGCGGAGTAAAACCTACACAAACATAGAGAAGATCTGACAAGTCACCCCGACAGGAAGACAGAAGTAGAGCTCGGCACTTCTATAGATGGTTTAATGCCGCTGCGCGTGTCTCCTTCAAACTAACTACAATTAGTTTAGCAAATTCGCGGCATCTTTCTTTAACAGAAGCACCCCGCGCTTCTTCAGAAGCCCCTAGTTAGTGGAGACCCGCTGGTGACGCACCACCCTGGCTCTGACGGACGAGAGTACGGCTCCCCAGTACCTGCACACGTGCCGCAGGAGGTCAGCGCCAGGAGCGCCAGGCACGCTAGGGGGATCCGCAGAGACGCCATGGCCGGACACTTAGAGGCAGAGGTCCATGAAGGAGTGAGCAGGGATGTGAGCTGACTGCTGCCGCTGCTGCGCTGGCCTCCAACCCGCCTGCACGCCTGGACCATAAAGGGGGCTCCCACTCTTTCCTTTACTATATAAGCGGCCGAGTGACGTCATGGGACGGGTGCGTGTGACTTCTGAATGAATAGCCCGCCCCGCCTACGCCTCGTTCCACCCGGGAGCCGGGCGCGCCTAGTGCGTGAGGGAGTGACGCCCGTCTCAGAGAGATGCGCTCGTTTAAGGGCTCCTGCGTGGGGGCTTATGTGCGTGTGAGAGAGGGAAGCGCCTCAAACGTAGCAGGTGCATCTGGACTGTGACATCTTTCAACGTGGGACACCTGTCTTGTATTCTTGCTTAAATGGGCAGGTTTGTCAAATACTGAGAACCTGCGCTTCTTTATTCCTAATGGAGAGTTCAGGCACTTCTACGCGGGGGTGTAATTATTTTAATGAGATACAACTTCTCATGAGCAAACACGTACAATAATGAGGCAGTATCTGCACTTTTATAAAATCCATACCATGAATAGGGCAGTACCGACTTGCATAGATGGTGGCCCTTTACCCCTCTCCCTTCCCGTCCCGCCAAGCCCAAGAGTCCAGGAGGACACATCAGCGTATAATACAAACACGAGAATGACAATGTATCTCGTAAAATGTAATCTAACCGTGTGCCGCAAAGCCCTGGCGATAGCAGCATCTCTCTCTCCCGTCCATAAGCAGTTCTAGTCTCGAAGAGCAGTTGGGTTTTATATCTCTCAACTTACAACTCTCCTCCGGGCTTTATGGCAGAGTTCTATTGATTTTCTGTCAACCCCAGTGTTTTCCGTGTTGATTGGCAATGATGCTTTCTTTTCAAGTAGTCTACAACTTTCTTAACCGGTACCTCTGGAGAGCGGTGTTTGTCGGATGCGCAGCTATAGTGGCTCACTGCAGTTTATGACCGGTAGGTGGCGCGGTTTACACTGGAAACACTGATAGCTCTGTCCAAGGTGCTGAAGCAACTCTGCTAACGACTCGCACTGAAAGTTGCCTATTTCCTCACGCAAACGTAAAATAAATATATCGGTTTTAAGATACCACGCTTTCACGTGATCTGTGAGGCTAATTTAACACTCCTTTTCACTGTGGCAGTGTTATATGTGAAGTGTAGATGTTGCAATCTAATGGCGCTAATACAGCATGCAAGCTAATGTCCACTTACGAATGAGTGCCGAAGAGCACTTATTGGGCGCTCTGTAGCATGGTACTAACATACGAAGGCAAAAGTAGCAATCTTTAAAAAAAGGAGCACTTCGAGGACTATTCAGGATAGCTTAAAATCTTAAATATGGGTGTATTTCTGACTACACGTATGAGGAAAGGAAAATGGCAAGGGCTTATTAGCACTGGGTTATTCATGTCACAATATTCACAGCTCAGAGAGTGTTTGCAACATATATCATGGTGACACTTTAAGAATGCAGCCATCTGTGTATTTACAAAACACATAAAAGGCTTCCGGTGTCTTTTCACTCGCTTCCAGACCTTCTCCATGGGGAGTAGGCAGAGTGTGCACCTTTCTGGGCTTTTCTAGTGCTCAATCTCTTTTGTGCAAAATGTAAAAAAAAAACAAACGAACGCAAGAACAATTTTTAGGCTAACAGCACCCAGCCATTAAAATCCTTAATGTCTTTTTCTAAGAAAGCAGAGGTGAGAATTGACGAGGAGCGCCCGGTTTATGAAAGAGCATTTGTAATACGTTCGGCAGATGGTGTGGACTAGGCACGGCTATTAAAGGCCACCTAGGAGAATACCGAGGCACAACAGTAGGGACTTGTTAGCAGAAACCTACCAATCAAATGATCAGCCCACGCACAGGGGGAAGATGAATTACACGAGATCAAAACAATAGGAGTGAAAATGAGGTCCGAACAATGGCTGGCCAGATGGACAGGCCCTATTACCATTTGTCGTAAGTTAAGATCAGAGTGAGTCAAGCAATAATGCAGAGTCCGAACTAGAGGGTATGTCCACTCGTATGTTAACTTCACTGAATGACATTAATAGGGAATGCCTGAGGAGGACTGATGGAGGTAAAAAAGTCAGCAAATTAATTTCCAAAATCGTGAGTGGAAAGAGCAGCCTGTTAACAGAGATGGCCCACAAGAGATAATGATGATGCGATGAGTGTATGAAATCCAAGTGCTTCACAAGGAAAAGAGTTAAGTTGAGAGGAAAAACTTTCAAAGAACGTCTACAAATAATAGCAAAGTTGCCTCCGGTGAGGAAAATGGATAGCTTTAAATCAATTTTTGTAAAGAAAAGCTTGGTCAGGGGGAAGCCTCTGAGGTCCAACACTCTGTAACGGAGAGCAAATCTAACGGATGACAGAGTAAAAGGTTATGCATCCCAAGTGAGCGTTTGACCAGTAATCGGGAGGGAATTTAATTATGGTCGAATTAGCTAATTGTTGGCTGAGACCAATATGACAGAATTATCTGATTATATTCTAGCCAAAACCGAAAACGGCGACTCAACCACCAATGGGAGAGGAAGGCTTGAAGCTGGAAGGACCAAATAGACTGAGCAAATAATGCAAGAGGTGGAGCAGTAGGGCATACTTAAGGAAGGATGGGAAGTGAATCTGACAGTCATATCAATTACTGAGGAGTCCAGTGTATAGCAGGAAATAAGAGAGAGAATCTCCCGTGTAGGAGGCAATGAAGGCTTACCTGAAGAGGAGACAGGTGTGGTTGACAGTAGGTGGTGGTTAGACCTGGCACCATTGTCTCCCCTGCATTTTTTGCTTTTGCCTCCTGTGTTTTTGTTGTGTGTTGGGTTCCGTTTTGCTGGTCTAGATACTTTTCCCATTTTGCTACTGTTGTTCAGTGCCAAAGTGCAAGTGCTCCCGTTGTAAATTGGTGTTATGGATTAGTGATTCCATGATTGGCATATTTGGTTTACTAGTCAGACCCTAGTACAGAGCACTATGTGTTCCCAGGGCCTGTAAATTAAAGGCTGCTAGTGGGCTGCAGCACTGATTGTGCCACCCACAGAAGCAGCCTGTAAAATGTGACTCTAGCCTGCCATTGCAGAGCCTTTGTGCAGTCTGGGACTGCCATGTCGACTTGGCCGGTGCAAACACTTGCCAGGCCCTAACCTTCCCTTTTCTACATACGAGTCACCCCTAAGGTAGGCCCAAGGTACCCCTGTGGGCAGGGTGGATTGTATGTGAAAGGTGGGAAGTATTACGGAGCCGCTGCTGTTCCTGGGAAGGTAACGCCGCCTGCAACGCGCTACGCACCTATCTGGTACCACTGTCGCCACCATCACAGAGCCTGCAGTCCTGGTCGCACCCGCCGCCGTGCTTCACATCTCGCGGCCGCGGAGCGGTGCGGACCACAAGTCCCAGCTCGCCCTGAGTCTCCGCCCACTGCCAGAATCCCGCGCCGGAGGAGCTACAAAAGAGGGCTGCTCTCTCCGCCTCGCGGACGCGCGCGGGCGGCGCCGGGCTGAGCCCGGGCAGAGGGCGGGCCGTCTGTGGCCGTCAGGGGCAGAAGGAGGCAGGGCGGGGCCATCCCCCTGACATCGGACACCAGACCACCCACTGCACTACAGGTACTGCTGCTGTACGCTACTTTTACTGCTTCGCCCCTTGTGCATTGTTGTGGTGCTGTTCAGTATAGACGGACTTGTGGCTATTGTCTGGGTCCTGTCGTGGGGGCCGCAACTTTTAGCCATATTCTACGATGTCAGGTCCCAAGAAAAACAAGATAGTCTCGGGGGCTGGCTCTATGAACAATTTTCTAGTCAAGAGGGTGACCAAGATTAACGAGGATAGAAGAGCTTCGTTGGGCAAGGTAGATGATACGGTTCACGCTCCCTCCCTAGCTATAGCCGCTACATTGGAGGACTTCCCAGATGGCGATAGAATCACGGACTTATTACCACAAGATAATAACGTTACCGAACTAATTTGCAATACAGTAGCCCCTATTCTCCAGGAGCATGATAACGCAGCAATGGCCTCCTTAGTGAATGATACGTTACGCCATGACTCTGAGGAAGACTCAGAAACAGTGGAAGAAATTAGGGGCAAGAGACCCGTTAGAACATGCAGAAGGCTCCAAAGTAAGAGGGGGGGTAAGACCACCCATAGGAGAAGGGTGGAAACTCATCGGCCGGATAGCCACAGTCCCCCCAAATCCAACCCAATTATAGAGCCTATGAAGGATCCCAAGACCACTTTGAGCCTAGAGCAGTTCGATCTGTTAATCAAACGTATTGAGGCTGCGGTAGACCTAAAACTTAAAGCCTGTATTGACTGTCTTACAGCCAAACTGGATACCGCAAATGCGGAAATCAAAAGACTTGGAGTTCTATTGGATGGACAGCTGGCTAAATCCTCTCAGGCGAATCCCTCACCCACTCACATTAGCTTAGCAAACCTTGGGGTGACGGGACGTAGTGTTACAAAAGCTTCCAACTCTTTACCCATGATTCGTCCTGTTATTGGTTCGGGCGATAATCTTACTGTTCCCCTAGTAACTCATCCCCCATCAACAGATGTGGATTGCGATCAGGCGAGGGGCTTGCAGAGACCTGACATTAGCAGTAATGCTGTACAAAGCAGACGCGCCAACACTATCAATTTGCCCCCAGAATGCGCACCATACGTCATTGTACTTACAGACGTCCCACTACTCTGCCCAGGTAACACAGAGCTGCAAGTGGAAGCGCATGAGTCCCTCAAGAATAAAGTGGTGGCCTGGTTAGGCGCTAAATGTGGTTTTCCTTCCAAACTTGCTGGAGACATAATCACGACAAGGAGAGTGAACTGGATTGGCCCATCAAGGAAATTTTGTAGAGGGGACTGCGTGGTTGTGAATTTTAAATATCCACAACACGTGGCCACTGTCCTCCTGCGGGCAGCTTCCCTGATGGAGGACAGTAACAGTATTCGTGTTCGCCCATTGGGGTATTTCTACAATAAGGCCAATTTTCCCTCCGCGTCGAGATCAAGATCTTATCCGTTTACCCCGGTGGGGCCTAACCCGGCGCAGCAATGTTCTTTGCAGGGCCGTGAAAATGCCATTTCATGGGGTCCCCCAATTTTAACGCATAATAGGTTTGATGTGCTCTCAGGTCTTGACCTCTGTGATTGACGGGAAGAGGGAGAGGGTACAGAGGACGCCGTGGCTGCGGCCCGAACATCTATGGTCCACGTACCTTCTTCTGAGGTGGTCAAGAACAATTTACCTGAGATTATTATTAGTGATAATGGGGGAACGGTTAGGCTGTTATCGTGGAATATCGCAGGTTTGCGGGCTAAGAAGGGAGACACCAGCTGGGAAAGCTTTGTCAAGAGTTACGATGTTATTGCCCTGCAAGAGACTTGGGACTTGGAATGTGACTACTGGTTAGATGGCTTCACTTCCTTTTTCGTCCCTGCTTTGCCTTCTCCAGCTGGTCGGAACAAAGGCGGCCTTATGATGTTGGTTTCAGTGAATTTGAAAGGTAAACTGACTATGCTAGACTGTGCTTCCAAAAATTTTATCATTCTGGAGTTAACAGCAGAGGATGGTGGTAAATTGTTGTTGGTTAACTGTTACAATGCCCCCAATAGCAACCCAGAATCTCTGCATTTTAACTGGTTATTAGATTTTTTAACTCTCTACGGAGACAAGCAAACCACTTTGTTTCGAATTATTTTAATGGGTGATTTTAATGTTCATTTGTGCTATAAATGTGTTATGGTTGAATTGGAGGGGCCAGACAGTGTGTCACCCCCTCATTTAGAACACACACTGAATGGTCGAGCACTTGAATATGTACTGCTGGGAAATGAGCTATTCGAACCTGAATTTTCTGATATCACCACACGGGTTGCTACCTACACGGGTAGGGCTAGCGATTCGATTATTGACTTTATCTTTATTTCGAGATTCTTTCTTAATTATGTGATCACTTATAATGCTATTGATATGCCCATGAGTGATCACAATCCGGTTGGTCTGGTGCTAATAAATAGTGCCTTATTGTCAAAATCGGTTGTTCTCCAGCAGACTATTTTGCCTTCAAAAGTAAAGGACCAGGGGAGAAGACTTAAATGGGAGTCCGTTGTACCGGAATTTTTTTTTGTAACTTTATCTAATTCAGTCGCAGATGAGTTAAGGGTGTGTGCTACTCCTCTAGCTGGGGACAATGATGTTATATCTGCATTTGAAGGCATTTGCCGGTTTGTGTCTGGTAGTCTTCTAGCTAAAGGGCAGGGGAATAAACAATATCCGGTAAAAGGCTGGTTTGATAATAACTGTAGTAAAGCTCATAACCGCCTCAAAAAAGCCCTGAGTGCCCGCCCAAGGAACAAGGAGCTTGTGGCACGACTGAGGAAGGATTATAATACGGCCATTACTTTACGTAAAAAAGAATTAAAAAGTAAAGCTTGGGAGGACCTAAGGGACAAAGCTACCCTAAAAAACAGCGCTGAGTTCTGGACAATAATAAATTCCCCATTTCTAACAGGTGCCCAAAACTCAGTACAGGAATTAAACATCTCAGAAGTTGAGTGGCTGTCTCATTTTGAAAAAATATATGACAGCCACAGAGAGTTGGGCCCTTTTATAACCCCTGGTAGTCCAAAGGAGCCTGTGAGTTTTGAAATCTGTGAGGTACTTAGGGCAATAGAGGAAACAGCAGGGCGTAAGGCCCCAGGCCCCGACGGAGTACCAGCAGATATGTACAGGGCAAATCCACTGTTTTGGGCAAATATTTTAACTAGAGTTTTTAATGCCGTCGCATTAGTGGGTTTCCCTGAATCCTGGTCCCTCGCTACAATCGTCCCTATATTTAAAAAAGGGCAGAGAGGAGATCCAAAATGTTATCGACCCATATCGCTTTTGGACTCCTCGGTTAAAATTTTAGGCAAGGTTGTCCTGGCGAGGATTTCCGCGTGGGCCAGGGGAAATAACATTTTATCCGAGGCTCAATTTGGCTTCAGGCCAGGGAGGAGTACTGAGGACCAATGCCTCAACCTCCACCTTATACTGTCCAAATACACTAAAGCAAAAGGGGGCAGCTTATTCCTGGGTTTTATGGACCTGTCCACAGCTTTTGATCTTGTTAATAGATCAAAGCTGTGGGCAATGTTGCTGGAGATGGGCCTTGATAGCCCCTTGGTGTACTTTCTAGCGGAGCTTCACAAAGATCTGAGGGCTCGCATTAGAATGACCAACGGCGGAAAGTGCACTGAGAGCTTTAGATCTACCAGAGGGGTCCGCCAGGGTTGTATCCTGGCTCCAATGTTGTTCACGCTTTATGTGAACTCTTTGGAGGGTCACCTAACGTCTGTTACAAAAGATTTCCCGTGCATGGGGGGTGCACCAATTCCGGTGCTCCTCTACGCAGATGACGCGGTACTCATAGCTAGGACCCCAGTTGCCCTACAAAAGTTATTGGACGCCTTCTGTAACTTTATGAGTAGTCTCGATCTGGTGACCAACAAAAGTAAATCACATACCATGTCCGTCGGACGTGGTATGCGTAAAGAAAAATCCTTTTACTGTGACGGAGAGGTGATCTCTAGTGTTAAGGTCTTCACCTACCTGGGTGTGATCTTTGATCAGAGGGGATCCTGGACACCGCAGGTAACATCCAAAATTAATGCGGTAAGAAGTTCATATGCTGCAATTTTGGGTTTTGCGAAGAGACTGGGTGGAAAACCTATGGAGGCCATTATGGCCATCTATAAAGCCAAGACAATTGCTATTGCTAGATATGGTGCAGCTGTCTGGGGTTACGTTAACGTCATAGATATCCAGACAGAGGAAAATAAATTTTTTCGCTCATTGCTGGGGTTACCTCAGTCAACTGCTACCTTCTCAGTACATGTAGAGCTGGGAATGGGTTACATTCTAGACATTTTAAATCTAGCTCCACTCTTGATGTGGATAAAGCTTTGGCTTAACACTAACCTTAGCCTAAACCATCGGATCATCAAAGATTGCCTCCAACTTGATCACAGAAGGGAAATTCAGTGGCTGTCATATATTGAAACTATGACAGCTCTTTTGGGACGCCCTGAAATTTTTAGTAGCCCTGAAGCTTTGTGTAGAGCTGACTTACAGTGGGTGAAATTAAATTTTCTGAGATTTCGCACGGCCGAACGTGAAGCCCGCGATTTATGTAAACCCTCTGTGAGGGCTCACGTTCTGATATCCCCATCCTGTGTCCTGGCCCCTTATTTAATCACGGTAACCAACCCTTTCCATAGATGGCTTTTATCCAAATTTCGGTTTAACCAAATTTATACAGTGCTGTGGGATGTGAAAGACTGGTGCAAGGTGGAGGAATCGGCCCCATGTAAATGTGATGGTTTCTCTGTTCAGGATAACGCCCACTTTTTGTTTTTTTGTTCCTTCTATCATGAACCGCGTATAAAATACTTAAAATCTATTCTGAAGGATTTGGGATTTATCCAGTATAAGCCTGCACTGTTTTATTTACAAATGTTGGTTTCTCCTCTTATTATGTATTGCACTGCTAGTTTTTTAGCCGCTTCTGTGAGATGCAAGAAAATAAGGCTAAGTTTGGAAGAACAATAGGAATATGGATTCAGCCATATTGCCCATTTGAGTGTTTTTTAATGTATTTTATGTATCGCCCTTTTAATCTGCTTTTTAACTCATAAATTGTTTAATATTGTATTAAATTTATCAACTGTTTTATAGATGAACTTTTGACATTTGCTGTAGTATGCTTTTATGATTTTAATTAATCGAATAAAGTGAATTTGACTTGACTTGGTATGTGAAAGGTAGGACTTGCCTTGCTGTGTGTGGCATGTCCTGATAGTGAAATACTGCCAATTTAGTTTTTCACTATTGCAAGGCTACCTGCTCTCATAGGACAGAATGGGGAGTTTGTTTATATTCTCATATTAACATAACTATCCCTGGGAACAAGGTAGGAAAATAAAGTTTAGCATGCCTGAACTCAGAATGTTAAAATTCATCTTTTGGTGAGGGTGGTTTTTACATTCAGTGTTTGAAAATACCGCTTTTAGAAAGTAGGTATTTTCTTGCCTAACCATCCAGTGTGCCTATGCTAGGTTTGTGTATTGCATTTCTGGCTTTTGGATGACAGGGGCTGGAGAGGGGCAGTGGCTCCAGAGAGCCTGACGAGTCAGGGCTGGGCTGAATGGACCTGGGCTGCAATTAGAATAGGGGAGAGAATATTTACTTTTACCTGAATGGGCTTGGTCTGCCTTCAACAATGCTGTCTCCACCTCCTGCCATGAAGATGCACCAGTGAGGATAGAACTGGTTTTGGCTGGGTACAGACAGTCTCCGCCTTCAGAGAACAAATGATTTTTGTGTATAAAAAGACGGGCCTGGACCCCAGACTTTTAGATTACTTCTGGGAATCAAGAGGAACCTTTGCCAAGGAGAAGAGCTGGAGAAGCTGAGGAGGTATACTGCCCCTGTGCTGTTTGCTGTCTGGGGTTGGCCTGCAGTGGCTACTTGCTGCCTAGGAAAGAAGAAAAGGACTTTTTTCATGCCTAATCTCTACTGATGACGGATAATAATCCAGAAACACGTGTTTAGAGATGGCCAGCATTGATCTGCACCAACCTGGTGAAACACTCGAAAGAAATTTTGTGCAACTACACACGCTTGATGAACTGCATCCACCATAATGCTTAGGGGCGAACCCACAGGGAGGTGAAGCAGTGTGATCCCACAATTGTTTCCTGTTTAAAAGGCTCCCTCGAGCCGCTTTGAGCTGACAAGCTCGTGGAGAGGCACCCGTGCGCCTGGAGAGGTACTGTGACCCGAGAATACTCTGGCAGCCTGCTCAGCAACCCCAAATATTTTCATGCCTAATCTCTACTGATGATGGATAATAATCCAGAAACACGTGTTTAGAGATGGCCAGCATTGATCTGCACCAACCTGGTGAAACACTCGAAAGAACTTTTGTGCAAGTACACACGCTTGGTGAACTGCATCCGCCATAATGCTTAGGGGCGAACCCAATGGGAGGTGAAGCAGTGTGATCCCACATTTGTTTCCCGTTTAGGGCACATGTTGGACTGGTATTGGATTTTATGTCCAACAACTTCCCTACTGATACACAGACTGGAGTTAGAATAATAATTTATACTATTCCAAAGTCCAGCGTCGCACTAAGACAAGTCATTGTAATGTCTTGCATGATGAAGGAACGTGTAGTAACATCACAATCGGGTACTAGCTTCAGTGTAAAGGCATGTGGTTCCTACTTGGACAGGGTGCATACATCTGCCAACTAGAGACTACGGGGCATATCAGCAACAACCGGCGATAATTATCGTTAAGCGCACTTAGCGCTAGGATAATTATCGCCGAATTTTATCGCTGAGATAGCATGCTATTAGCAACGCTTATCTCAAAAGTGATAAAATTCCAGGCGCAAGCTGCCAATTGTGTGATTATCGCTGGAAATACAGTGATAATCGCACAACGTTTGGCGATAGCTTGCTGATAGGGCAGGGCAGACTCAGCCATGATATCCACCTTCCATTGGATATCATGGCTAAGTAAAACTAAAAGCAGGCGTAAGGAAAGTAGCGATAACCAAGGTTACCGTTACTTTTCTTATCGCTATGCTTGTTAGCGTGCCCATTGTTAATTGGAGAAATGTCGGTTAGTGACATTTCTCCAGTTATTCTGAGCTGAAACGCCCACTTTGCAACTCATTAGAGATGCAAAGGTGGGCGTTACAGGAAACGGCGCTAAGGCAAGGATTCACGCGATAGCGTGACCTATAGCTGATATTGCGATAAAATTATCGCCGCTTTTTCGGCCGAAAACGGCCGCAAAAGCGGCAATAATTTGCTGGTCTCAAAATAGTATCACAAGAATTGCTCTTCATGTGTGCCTATCTCCCTGGGAATGTCCTCTTAGGCCACAAAACAAGGCAGTCCACATTCAGTATGGGCACCACACACCTATTGCTCTCTATTGTGATAGCAGTTACGTTAAACTTTCTCACTGTGTACACTAGTTTGAGTATCGTCCTTATTTTGATACTTTTTTCTGGAAGTTTTGCTGCTTTTGTTACTAGACATGTGTATGGTACAAAGTGTACCCACGGTCTGGAATTTAAATGCTGTTAGATCGCAGCACCTTTTGTGTCATCCACTACAGTGACAGTGCAAACATGGCTTGAGGTCTACCATAGTAGGCTGGCTGTAGCAGTGTAAGCCTGCAATTCAACCTGTCATAATAAACCCTTTTTACAAGTCAAAAGCTTCCTTTTACATAATGATAAGTTATCCCTATGTAGGCCTAGTATACCAGAATGCATGGGGCATTGTATTTAAAAGCAGTACCTATAGAAATTTAATGTTAACATGACCTTTCAGTGACCAGCATCCAAAAGCTATCTTCTGTGTAGGAGAACTGGCTGGCCTATAGAGAAACACAGTGAAGAAATATTCAATATTAATTCTGCTCTCTCAGGGTAGGGACCATCCAGAAAATAATTCAACAACTTTAAAAAATATTTCATAAAAGCCTTATTCAATGGTGAAGTCAGATATGTAACAACTATTTAAATATTAAGAAAAGTCACTTTTTTAGAAAGCTGCCTTTCATCTGCCTGAAACTTCTAAAGGCTAATTAACATTGACCTTCCAGCTGTCAACCAGCTGATGAATGGCCCTAAATGAGGTATAAAAAATGATCCCAGAGCAAATACAAACACCTAGGTTTCGGAAAGTGTTTTTGTTTCTCTGGCAGGATGGCCATTTGGGCTGTGCCCAGGAACTTAATTTACTTAAAAAGGGGTGTCCCCTGTCACAAGCTGATGTTAGGTGATAGTGGGACAGGTCCTTCTTTTCTCCCCCAGTCAGGCAGGCACCAAGTGGTAGAGGAGTTGACATAGAGCTGGGTTGGCGTGATAACAGAGGAGGGGCTGCTCATTACACTGGCCACGCCTCTGGGTGGGCACAGAGGTTCTAGACAAGGAGAGAAGGGTGTCACCATTTTGGATTTTTGGAGTGAGGGGCTCTGTGAGATTGTGTTCAGGAGGGCAGACAGTAACTGCTGCAAATGTGGGTAGAGTTGCCCCTAGGAACTTTTACCCCATCGGTTAGGGAGGTGACAGAAGCCACGCGCACCTGTAATCTAGTGCCAAGCATAAATGTATAATTACCTTGCACCATCTTCAGAACACTGCTGGACCTGAGGAAAATCAGAAGAGGAATGGACCTGCTGTCTGTGACCTGAGAGGAACCCGGAAGGACTGGACCTGCTTCCCGTTTATGCCAAGGAGAAAAAGTAGACTGACTCAAGGATCATAAGACTGAATGTCTGTTCAAGATACAGAGACACTACAAGCTATAAGAGGCCTTTTCCTGCAACTGCCCAGTTAACCAATTCCAATTGGAACCTGTCCTGCTTCCCCCTGCTGTTCGGGCCTCTATTGAAGTGAGTCCTGACTCCTGTTTCTGAGGCCCTGGAACCCTTGGCAATGTCTGCCTAGACTTTTCCTACCACCCCTAAAAACATGGGGCTTCAACTTTAAGACCTCAGGACGATCCGAACAAACCTGCAAACTGATTTGCCTGAGGTGCATTGATGCAAGGATGAAGATCCAGGGATCTCCCACTCAGAGCTTCTCGGCAGCAGCAAACCTGGTATACCTGTATCCACTGTGATCAGCCTCAAATTGCACCTAGGTTCTGGCCTATCATGACCAGTTGTCTACAATTAGTTCTTAACTCTTTTTGGCGTTATGTATAGATATAGTGGTACACCGAAAATTGGCCCATATCAAACGCACCAAAGTCCACTTGAGTCCTTAAATTTTCCAATTTTATTCCTTTATTTCTATTTTATCAACTAATTCTTTTATTTCCATAATCCAGCTGTTACAGCCCACACATTTCATCCACAAAGTGGACTTCTTCAGTGCTGCAATGCAACATATAAGAAACAAGTCCTCAAGTATAATTAAAACAATGTGCATTTCTCGTTTAAAAAACTAGTCCCCAAACTCAGGAAACCCTTCCCATTCTCACATCCCATATGTGAGTGCACTATGTGAGTGTTGACACAAACTTTTTTTTAGACGATCAGGAGTAAATGATATTAAATAAATGTCAATGTATGGCAATGAGTACCTGTATGGGTGTCTGAGTGTCTGTGTGGGTGGGTGAGGGAGTGTCTGACAGCCTGTATGGATAAATGAGCGGGTAAGTCAGTGACTGTATGGGTTAGTGAATGCGTTTGTGAGGGGCTGCATGTGGGAATGTGTGTGTGTGTGTATGGCTGTGCAGTTGAGTGAATGGATGTGTCAGTGGTATATGGGTGAGTAACTCGGTATGTGAAAGGCAGTATAGGGTATATGAGTGACTGAATGGGTGAGTGAGTGAATGTGAGAGTGGCTCTATAGGGGAGTGTGTGCTTGTGTCAGTGACTGTATAGGTGAGTGAGTGCATGTTAGTATCTGTATTCGTAAGCAAGTGGGTGTGTGTGTAACTGTATTGGTGAGTAAGTGGCTGTGTGATTGACTTTATGAGTGAATGAGTAGGTATGTGAGTAGCTCTATGGGTGATTCATCCAGTGTGTGAGTGGCTGTATGGGTGTATGAGTGAATATGTCAGTGGCTGTATCAGTGAGTGAGTGGGTGTATAAGTGGCTGTATGGGTTCTGTATGGGGTGAGTGAGTGGATTTGTGTATAGATTTATGAATCAGTGAGTGGGTGTGTAAGTAGTGGTATGGGTCTGTGAATGGGTTTGTGAATTGTTGTGTGGGGGTGGGCATATGAAAGGTTCTATGGGGGTGAGTGGATGTGTTAGTGATTTTATAGATGATGTCCTCAGTTATGTCATTTGAGCTATCATCATTGATGTCATCATGCACATTCACAAGACGTACAATGTAGGGGTTATTCAGTGAAGAAGGATGGAGAGGAGGAGGTAGGAGAGTGGCCATGGCGAGGAGGAGGCAGTTCCGGCAGGTAACTACCTTTTAAATTACTTTTAATTACTTTGGGAGGGTGGAAGGGCTGGCTAACTATGCTCCGCCATGGAGTCGTAGTTTTGCCTGAACTCCGTGTTCCCAACGGAACGTGGAGTAGGCAATACTACATAAATTACACTGTTCAGCATAGCTACCTTCCCGGGCTTACTCCTTAGTACAGCCTTGTCATCATTTGTACCCTTCTCTGGTGACGGGCCCTTTTACTTTGGTTGTTACACGGGACCTGTGATTTAGTCTGTAAGCACTCGTTTTTCTTACTGCAGGCCGGACATGCGCGGCTTCAGCTGAAACGGCTTCTGGTTCTTTAAAGCAGCACTGCCACCCCCGTACACGGGCACCTGCTTTCAATCACTTTAACCAAGCATCATCTCATGTCTGTTTCAACCCCCCCAAGTAAAATGGATTCAGAAATGATTTGCAAATTAAGTCATATGGATTCCAGGTAGCAATACCACCACCACCAATACCACCACAACCAGTACCAATACCACCACCACCAATACCACTGCCACCACACCACTACCACCAATACCACCACCAATACCACCACCTCCACCACCAATACCACCACCAGCACCATTACCACCACCAATAGCACCACCACCAATACAACCACCAATACCAACACCAGCACCACCATCAATACCACCAGCTACACCACCACCACTACCAATACCACCACCACCACCACCTCCAATACCACGATCACCACCACCACCATCAACACGACCAATACCACCACTAATACCACCACCACCACCACCACCACCACCAATACCACCACCACCAAAACCACCACCGCCTATTATTAGCGAATTGTCATGTGAATTCCAAGTAGCAGATAATCCTGTGCTAAAGGGCTGAAGCTGATAACAGCACATCTGTGTTATATGTCATCTGTACCAAAGCCATCTGACGGGTTGTTTTCAAAAGCTTGTTTTATTAACAACAACATCACCACCAATACCACCACCACAACCAATAACACCACCATCAATACCAACACCTCCACCAATACCACCACCAACAATGCCACCACCACCAATACCACCACCACTGCCAATACCACCACCACCAATATCACCATCACCAATACCATCACCACCACCATCAACACCACCAATAACACCACCAATACCACTACCACTGCCACAACCACCAATACCACCATCACCAATACCACTATCACCAATACCACCAATACCACCACCAATACCATCATCACCATCAATACCACAACCTCCACTATCACCAATACCACCACCACCAATACCATCACCACAATCAATACCACCACCATCAACACCACCAATAATACCACTACCACCACCACCACCAATACCACCACCCCAATACAACCACCACCAATACCACCACCTCTACCACCACCACCACCACCACCATTACCACCACCAATACCACCACCACCAATACCAACACCAGCACCACCTCCAATACCACCATAACCACCACCATCAACAACCAACACCACCACTAATACCACTACCACCACCACCACCACCACCACCAATACCACCACCACCACCAATACCACCACCGCCTATTATTAGCAAATTAAGTCATGTGAATTCAAAGTCGCAGATAATCCTGTGCTAATGAGCTGAAGCTGACAACAGCACATCTGTGTTATATGTCATTTGTACAAAAGCCACCTGCGGGTTGTTTTCAAAAGCCTGATTTATTAACAACAACACCACCACCAATACCACCACCACAACCAATAACACCACCATCAATACCAACACCTCCACCAATATCACCACCACCAATATCACCATCACCAATACCATCACCACCACCATCAAAACCACCAATACCACCACCAATACCACTACCACTGCCACCACCACCAATACCACCATCACAAATACCACCATCACCAATACCACCAATATCACCACCACCAATACCACCATCACCATCAATACCACCACCTCCACCACCACCAATACCACCACCACCAATACCATCACCACAATCAATACCACCACCATCAACACAACCAATACCACCACTAATACCACTACCACCACCACCAATACTACCACCACCAATACCACCACCTCCACCAATACCACCACCACCATCAATACCACCACCTCCACCACCAGCAATACCACCCCCAGCAACACCACCAGCAATACCACCACCACCGATATAACCAACACCACCAATGCCATCACAACCAATACCACCACCACCACCACCACCAATACCACTACTATTGCCACCACCACCAATACTACCACCACCAATACCACCACCACCATCAATAGCACCACATCCACCACCACCACCAACACCACCACCACCAATACCATCACCACAACCAATACTACCACCATCAATACCACCAACTCCACCAATACCACCACCAATACCACCACCACCACAAATACCACCACCACCAATACCACCACCATCACCACCAATACCACCACCACCACCAATACCACCACCACCAATACCATCACCACAATCAATACCACCACCATCAACACCACCAATACCACCACTAATACCACTACCACCACCACCACCAATACTACCACCACCAATACCACCACCTCCACCAATACCACCACCACCATCAATACCACCACCTCCACCACCAGCCATACCGCCCCCAGCAACACCACCAGCAATACCACCACCACCGATATAACCAACACCACCAATGCCATCACAACCAATACCACCACCACCACCAATACCACTACTATTGCCACCACCACCAATACTACCACCACCAATACCACCACCACCATCAATAACACCACATCCACCACCACCACCAACACCACCACCACCAATACCATCACCACATCCAATACTACCACCATCAATACCACCAACTCCACCAATACCACCACCAATACCACCACCACCACAAATACCACCACCACCAATACCACCACCATTACCACCAATACCACCACCACCACCAATACCACCATCAATACCACCACCTGCACCACCACCAATACCACCCACAGCAATACCACCAACACCACCAGCTATACCACCCCCACCAACATTACCACCACCACCAACACCATCACCACCAATACCACCACCTCCACCACCAATACCACCACCACCACCAATACCACCACCAATACCACCACCAATACCAACAATACCACCACCAATACCACTACCACCAATGCCACCACCAATACCACCTCCACCACCAATACCACCACCACCACCAATACCACTACCTATACCACCACCAATACCACCGCCAACAATGCCATCACCACCAACACCACTCATACCACCCCTACCACCACTAATACCACCACCATTAATACTACCAATACCACCACCACCAATACCACCAATACCACCACCACCAATACCACCACCAACACCAACACCAGCACCACCATCAATACCACCAGCTACACCACCACTACTACCACCACCAATACCACCACCACCACCAATACCACAACCACTACAACCACCAATACCATCACCACCAATACAACCATCACCAATACTACCACCACCACCAATACCACCACCACCAATAAAACCACCACCAATACCACCACCAACACCACCACCACCAATACCATGACCACTACCACCACCAATACCACCACCACCGATACCACCATCACCAATACCACCACCACCACCAATACCACCACCACCAATATCACCCCCAAAACCACCACCACCACTACAACCAATACCACCAATACCACCATCACCACCAATACCACCACCACCAATACCAACACCACTACCAATACCACTACCACCACCAATACCACCACCACCAACTCCACCACCACCACCAATAGCACCTCCACGAATACCACCACCATGACCAATACCACCACCACCAAAACCACCACTACCAATACCACCACCACCTATACCACCACCACCACCACCAATACCACCTCACTAACAATACCACCACCAAAACCACCACCAATACCACCACCAATACCAGCACCACCACCGCCAAATCTAATACCACCACCAATACCAATACCACCACCATCAATACCACCAATACCAATACCACCACCACCCATACCACCACCACCAATACCAGTACCACCACCAATAGTAGTAGCACCACCGATACCAATACCACCACCACCAATACCAATACCACCACCACCGCTATTATCAATATCACACCACCAATACCACCACTAATACCACCACTACCAATACCGCCACCACCACCAATACCAACACCAATACCACCACCCCCAATACCACCAACACCAATTTCACCACCGCCAATACTACCACCACAAATACCATCACCACCAATACCACCACCGCCAAAACCACCACACCACTAATACCACAACTACCAATACCACTACCACCACAACCACCAACAATACAACCACCACCAATATCACCACCTCCACCATCAATACCACCACTACCACCACCAATACCACCACCACTAATTACACCAGCACCAATACCCCCACCAATACCACCACCACCATCAATACCACTGCCTCCTCCACCACCACTACCACCACCAATACCACCACCAACACCACCACCACCAATACCACCACCACCAATACTACCACCATGACCACCAATACCGCCACCACCAATACCACCACCAATACCAATACCACCAATACCAGCACCAATACCAACACCACCAATACCAACACCACCAATACCACAACCAATAGCATCACCAAAACACCACCACCACCAATATCAACACCACCAATACCACAACCAATACCACCACCAAAAACACCACAACCACCAATGCCACCACCACCAACAATACCTCCACCAATGCCACCACCACCACTACCACCGCCACCACCAATACCACCACCACCATACCACCAATACCTTCACTGATTCCACCAATATAACCACCAATACCACCACCACCACCAATACTACCACCACCAATACCAATACCATTACGATCAATACCAATACCACCACCACCAATACCAATACCGCCACCATAAATACTGCCACCACCAATACCAGTACCGCCACCAATACCAGTAGCACCACCAATACCAATACCACCACCACCAATACCACCACCACTACTAATACCAATACTGTACCACCAATACCACCACCTACACCACCAACACCACCAATACCAGCACCACCAATACCAGCACCACTAATACCAGCTCCACCGATACCACCAATACCAATACCACCACCATCACCACCAATACCACCACCACTAATACTGATACCACCACCACCACAAATACCACCAATACTAATACCACCACCTCAGTGCCTCTCGCTCACTAGTAATAGCAGGGGCAGTGTAAGAGGTCGGAGCTGCAGCCGAGACCATCCCTCCCTCCCTCCATGCCTGCCATAAAGCACAGCCCACCCTGCACCAGGAGGTGACGCCAGGGCCCTACTACAACTGGAGTGTTTTTTATTAGGCCAATGATAGCAATGTCATTACGCAATGCTACACTGCACACTCAAATCACAGAGAATGCAGGAAATAGCCCACCCTCCCGGTCTTCCTCCTGAGCAGTGACAGTGTAATCAAAGAGCGAAAGGTGTTGGAGAGCTTTGTTAGTGTTTATAGCTCAGATTATATGTAACTCTCACTTCACACTTTGTGTCTGTGTAATCTACAACACTTCTTAAAAAAGAGAGGGACCCTTTGGAACCCAAAGGACTAGGATTCAAGCAGAAACTCAACAAAGAACGTCCTCTGGGAGTAGTTGAAACCTAACTTTACAACATTTCACCACAATTGCAGTCCTCTTTCAACCGGCAAGCATATATCATTTAACCAAAGGGATCACTGTTAAAACCAATAGTTCAACTATTGGCACAGAAACCTACAAATTGTACATTCATGTAATCAATTTATTAAAAATATAATACAAAGTTTAAAAACATTTGATACAATAAGAAAAAAGATTTCCACTGATTTAATATATGTGTTTATGTGGTAGATGTTTTAATCAGTGAGAGTACAGTTCATTGTGGTCTTGAAAAAGAAGGTTCAACCATATTATACCTTCAAAACGCGTCGACGCTTGTTTACCATAAACTCAACGCTCCGAATCTACTCCAAATGTTGATGAATTACGTAATATTGGGATGATTTTTGTTTAGCCTTCGGTATAGGTTATGGTACCCAATGACAAAGTCTAATGTCTCTATTAACTCTTGTGTGGTGTTTTTTAACAAATTTCTCTTTGAGATATACTGGCACATGCATCAAGCATAAATCAACTCGTAAAAATACCGAATTGCTAAAATCACCCGTTAGCGAGTGGCAAACAACGAATCCCAATGCATCAACACCAATAGCGAAAAAATAAAGAATCGCAAAATAAATCCCCGTTAAAATAAAGAATCGCAAATAACCTCCCCGTTAAAATAAAGAATCGCAAAATAAAGATTCGGAAATACCGAAATCACTAATAGCGTCTGGCAGTAGCTAATCGCAAATAAAGAATCGCTAATGAATGCATCAAAAGTCGCAAATACCGAAAATCCCCAAAAACGCTATTTTGCATGAGCAGATTAAGGGGAATCAGAACCAGGAGGTAAAGTTGCAGAAAAAAAAATATTACCTGACAAACTCCCAAGTGTTCCACAGATGCAATCAATCAGGAAGCCATACAAATTGGGCCTGGAGACCCTGTTTCCTTTCACAAAATGGCAGCCCTCTACATGCTTGCAAGGAGGATGAGAATAAATGCAGCAGCACAGTGCAGGAGAAGGATCCAGGAGAGAGTATTCAGAGTGCGCATCACATTGCTTGGCCAAAATGAGGATGAGGTATACGACAAGTACCGTCTCAATCGTGCAATGATAATGTGCCTAATTGCTGACCTGGAACCACTACTGCAGCACCAGACATGTCGGACCAATGCCATTCCTGCGCACGTCCAGGTCCTATGCAGCCTGCACCTACTGGCGTCTGGAAGTTTCCAGGGGGTCATAGCGGTAGCGGGAGGCGTATCACAAAGCGCACTATCATGCTTCTTCCTTAAATTCATTGATGCCATGCTGACAATGATACATACCCACATCAGCTTCCCCACAACCCCCCAACAGATGGACCACACCAAACAGGAATTCTACCAGGTGGCCCAATTCCCCCATGTCATAGGATGCATTGACTGCACGCATGTCCCCATCTGTCCACCCTAAGCCAATGAATACATCTTCCGTAACAGGAAGTCCTATCACTCCATCAACGTGCAGGTCGTGTGCGATGCCAAGCACATCATCACGGACATAGTGGCACAATTTCCAGGGAGCACACACGACTCCTATATTCAGACACAGTGGCATCCACAGGTGTCTGCTCAATGGAGAATTCGGAGAGGGACTCCTGCTTGGTACGTACACATACATATTCATAACATCAGCATCACACATGTATCACCATGACTGACGCTAAGCCTTTGCTTCCATCCTGTAGCTGACAGTGCATAAGCCCTGCGGGAATATATCCTCACCCCCTACATCAACCCAGCAACACCACAGGAGCAACGCTACAATGCGGCCCACATAAGCACCAGAAATGTGATTGAGAGGACATTCGGGATCCTGAAGACTTGCTTCCGGATCTTACATAAGACTGGTGGTGCCTTGCAATATAAACCTGACACCTAAACCTGCCATGCTGCACAACACTGCAACCAGAAGGGGGATACCCATAGAGGTGGACAGGAATGACAACTACCGGGATGACCAACCACACGCACAACACCGAGAGGCACACGTTCCAAACACAGCTGAAGGTCAAAGGAGGCGGACATACATCACACAACATCATTTCTGAGCCAGGTAAGAATGAGCCATGACGATATCATTAGTAGTGCTGCTGTTTAATTCACAGGAGCACTGATGTATGTAAGGTTAAACAGAAAAGCAAATTAGAATTCACCCACACATTGTGGCCAAACACATGACCGTTGGATTCACGGGAGTGCAAAAGCAAAATTAAAGTGGGCCATGGTTACCCCACCATGGTCAGGGATGCAGGACAGAATGTCTAGTGGCACTTCCCACGAACGCCCAGCCTCCGATCGCGTGTCTCCTCCACCTCACCATGCTGTGTCTCTGTGGCTGTGGAGCAGCGCGAACTGCGCCTCCTGGTGCATGTCTCCATCACTGAGACGCTGCTTACACTGGATGCAGCCTCACTGCCATCCTCCCCTCCCAAGTTGCTGCCACTGAATGTCCCTGACTGCAAGTGTTCCACTGCAGTGGTCACCTGGCCTAAGGCCTTTGCCACGTCACCGCAGTAATGTCTGAGGTCCACCTGCAGTGACACGGAGCGGCGGGACAACACAGCAGTGCTGTTGCAGAGCTTTGTGATGGCCCTGGTCGATGCTGTGGAACGGAGCAAGTTCTGTCTATGCCTCCGGCGCTCGCTGGGTTGTCCTGCTCGGATGGCACGGGTGAGCTCCTGGAGGTTTTCACTAATGTCCTTATTGCCCTCTGCCACAACTGTGGTCATGTGCCGCACTGCGTCAGTTAGAGTGCACATGTGTTTTGCCAGACGTGAAATGTTGAGGATCATTGTCCCCATGTGTCTCCCCTGCAGGCGCTGAACACGCAGCATCTGAGCCTCGACTCCACCATAAATGTTCCTTGCCTGGTCGGCTCCCTCGGCAGTACTGCACAGGGACCTGCGCCGCTGCGTGACTCTGCCACGTGCTAGTGGTGGTGCTGGCGGTGTGACACCTGTAGGACTTGGCCCAGTTGTGGTTGCAGGACTCGGGCATGCATCCATCACCTGCATGGAGGGGACTTGTGCCCTGCGTCTTGGTTGTTTTGTCACAGGTGTTGGTGGTGGTGGTATTGTTGCTGGTGGAGGTGGGGATTGACCCTCCTGCGGAGTGTCGCCATCGGAATCAGCCAGTGTTTCGGAGATGATGAGGTGCTCACTATCATCCGAATCCCCAGGAGATGCATCTGTGTATGAAACAGTGCATGGTTAGTTATTTTTGTGACTACATCTGTTTGTCATTCTGCATGTATGTCCTACAATGAATTACATTATTTGACTCTATCTTGGGCCTGTACTACTGACCTAATTTATTTTGTATTTATGACTATACATGCACACTTTGCTGACATGACTACGACTCCCATGATGCAATACTGATGTGAGGGCATATGTGTTATGCACTTCTACCTGCACACTGTGATTGAGCTGGGAGGATGGGGATGGGTATACGATACGCAGAGTATGGGCGCAGGCATGCATCTTACCTTGTTCAGTGATGGCTGCGCCGGAGGTGTCCATCTGCGTAACTCCGACAACCGCCTCTGGCTCAATGGTCCCCTCGACGAGCTCCTCCAGGGCAGTGTTTTCAGGTACTGTGGATGGCCCCCCTCCTGTGCCAGCTGCCTCCTTGACCCTTTCTGCAATTCTTTCCTTGGCCCTCTTCCTGAGGTCATACCACCTCTTCTTTAGGTCATCGATGGTGTGGTGCGTCACTCCCACAGCATTCACCCTCTCCCTGATGTGAAGCCAAATCTTCCTCTTCTCACCTTCCGGCACCTTGAGTGACAGCTTGCCAAACAGCTTGTCATGATTGCTGCTCACCCCCTCAATCAGGTGCTCCAGTTCCCTGTCAGAGAACTTTCTCTTCCTCTTCCTGGGCGTGTCTGCAGTGCCTGGTGCATCCTTGTCCATCCTGGATGAGGGTAGGGTGGATGGATTCAGAGAGAGGATTCTCTTGCCTCAGCCTGTGTGCTCTGCCTCCTCCTGTGAGCTCCTCAGGCCAGTGAATGAGGGTGGGGCAGCTTGACTTCCTGGTTGTGATGTCATCAGCCCGCTCCAGGAGCGACCCGTTTTTTGCGAATTCGCTAACACCAAAATCGCTAATACCGATTTCGGTAATAACGAACTCGCTAATAGCTAATCGGTATTTTCTTTACTCGCTATTGTGTAATCGGTAACTATTAGCGATTTTTAAGGAATCGCTGAAAATTACCGAATCTGTTCATGCATTCCGAAAAGCGATTCCTTATTACCGATTCTTTATTTCTCGCTAATAAGGATTCGCTTTTCGGGATGTTGATGCATGTGCACCATTGTCATTTATTTTGCTGGTTTTTGAGGGAAAAGGAAATCTTTTTTCTCTTTGTATAAAATGTTTTTATACTTTGTATTACATTTTAATAAATTGAATAAATGAGTGTACAACTTGTAAGTTTCTGTGCCAATACGTGAACTATTGGTTTTAACAGTGATCCCTTTGGTTAAACGATATATGCTTGCCGGTTGAAAGAGGACTGCAATTGCAGTGAAAGTTGTAAAGTTAGGTTTCAACTTCTCCCAGAGGATGTTCTTTGTTAATTTACAACACTTACACATCATCTTTACTGCACTATTTATCACTACTTTGAAGACGTCGCAGGTTAGTCTCTTCCTATGATATTTACAATCTAACAAGCGGCCGAGAAGGCCCTTTATTGCAATGCTTCAGGTCTCACATTTGCTAGAGTTTAAGCTATTAATATTGAACATGACAATGCCTTTTATTTATGTTTTAAAACAAAAACATAAATAAAAGGCATTGTCATTTATAATGTCAATAGCTCAAACTGGTGTGAATGTGAGACCTATTGCACTGCAAATGCTTGTTTAAGTAGTAGTGGTGTTTCCAGAGTGGGTGAGAAATGGGCATGGGCCTCCAACCAGCTCTCAGGAATTTCGCTGTGTAGGACTTACAGGCGGTACCAGGAGGGCTTCTTGGCCCCCAAGGTCCCTCAGGAGCAAAGTGGACTTCATTCCCAAACCAGCGGTGCGCCAAGAGCCGCGTTTGCAGAGTGGTGGAGAAAGGGGATGAGGCCTTTGAGGACTTCTTAGCAGGCCTGGGCATAGATCTCAGAGTGTCGTTACGCGGAACTCTGTGAAGTGACAAAAAAACTGCGGAGTTCCGCAAGTAGGGGAGTGCAGTGCAAACTGCCATTTGCACTGATCTTCCTGACGCTCGGGTGGAAATTCTACCTGAGCGGCAGCTTGTGCTCACCAACTTACCATTCACGAGCGCAAGTTGGGAAAAAACTCTGCTGGACTACCTGGAGTGGACTTTTCTGCACTCCGAGAGCTCAGCGGAGACCGAAGTGCAGAAAACTCAGTAAACTCCACAAATGGAGCAGAGTTCACTGCCCAGGCCTACTTCTTAGCAATCCCGCTATGTGGGACCTACTAGAGGTAGGCCGTTTTTGGCCCCGGGGACCCCATCACCGGGGGCCTGGCCTCTCCAATGGGACCGCGGGGGCAGCCTCAAGGCACCCGTGGTCCCAGCTGGCTCCCTACCTCCTGTGAGAGGCAGCATTGCTTTAAGACCCAGAGAGCTGTTACCATGCAGCTCCCTCCTGGATCTCAATGCAATGTGTCTTTTTCCCTGCTAGCTTGACAGCAGGCAGGGAAACAGACATGCTCTGCTTTCAGCAACTGAGAGTATTTACTGCTATCACTTGCGGAAAGCAGAACTGAGTTTGCTATGGCTTGGCAGGATCGGTGCTCCCACCAAGCCATAACAAATTGCAATGTCCCAGGGGTGGGCACCCTGGGACACTGCTGGAGCCGGTCCCGGATGGTGGCAGCCCCCACGGCCATCTAGGGCTCTACTAGGGGGGCCACGCAGCCCCCTTCAATGTAATTAAGCCTCGTGAGGTGGTGGTCCCCCAGACTACGGGGGCCACGCTGCCCCCGTATGTAAACTTAGAGAGTTGCCCCGTGGAGGTGGTGGTCCCCGGGGCTGCATGGGGGACCGGAGCCCCCCAAGCATTAATATTTAATTTGCCCCATGGCTAGAGGGGGGCCATGTGGCACCCCACATTTGTCTCATTTAGCCCTGGGAAGGTGGTGGCTCCTAGGACTGTGGGGGGCTGTGCAGACTCCCCACATCAGTTTGAAGTCTTTTCCCCAGGGAGGTGGCAATCCTTGGGGCAGCGGGGGTCTGCGAGATCCTGACACATTATTGTAATTTGCCCCGAGAAAGCGTCTGTCCCTGGGGCTGCGGGCGGGCCCAGTAGGCCCACCAGCATAATAAAAAGTGCCCCTGGGAGGGAGGCCCTGTGCGCTCCCTCCTAATATTTATGATATTCCCTGGGACCTGGCCCACCCGGGGTTATTTAAAAGCAAGAGCATGAGCCATCTCTTGTTTTGTTTTTAAATTATGCAAATTCACGAATATCGCAGATTCACAGCAATTTAAAAAACAAAATGATTTTATGCCATTGTCTTCAGAGAGGTTTAGCTTTGTCTAGACACAAGGGAGCACCCAGTATAAGTCAAAACAATACCCTTTCAGGCATAGAGTGATGCACAAATTATGGGTAGTTCTCAAGTTTAGGTGGAAAGCAGCTCCTGCATAGAGCACTCTCAACACTAGCGACGCTCTAGATCTGCTCACCTCAAATGTCTGCTTTTCTATCAAAGTCTTTAAGCATAGGATTAGCACAGTGCCATCCACGCCGAGATAGAAAGGGACTATGTCTGTTCCTATTTCTACAGCAAAGTCTTTAAGCATAGGACTAGCACAGTGCTTTCCATGCCGAGCTGTAAAATGACAAAAGCCATTTACCACTGCAGGCACAGTATTGCAACTTTGAATTGATTGGTAAAATACCAAACAAGCCAACCTGAAATGAGTAAAATCAACCCCTGAATTTAACACCTGACTTTAACACCTGTTGGCCTTTATTCCAGTGAAGAGTTGGCTATACATTTAGGATAGAAAGATCTGTCTTGTATATTGGGAGTATAGCCAATTATGTTCATTTGATTACCTGTAGGTTTAATTGGGAACGCATCCCCGTCTGTGAGTGATCAAGAGAATTAAATTTAGATGTTCTCCGGGATTTTATCAAATGAAGTTTTATATAACATGAATGTGTATTTCATCTCTTTTTTGTACAGTTTTGTAATATGACTTTTTAACATATATATAGTTTTTTTATATTTCTTTTCTTTGTTTGTTCTGTGTTTGCACATAGGGAGAAAACACAAGTTAAAGGATAGAGAGCGGAGTATTATAACTAATGCAATAAGAACATCAAATATGAAAAGATAAGAATAAGTTACAACATGCAAAAATGTACGATTTGGAGACGACAAATTCTGCACAAGTATTATGTGTTGAACAATGATTATGAACTCGCCCACATGGGCAGGATGGGTTATCATGATTTTGAAATATGAGGCATTTATTGAGTAGGGGCTAATATTGGCTGCAGACCACTAGGGCGGGACTACTTGTTTACAAGAAAACTTGATGTAAAGGATTCATGCTAAATAGCATTTTTAGACATATGCCTTCAAATTATGTTGAATTGGTAACATGTGCATGACAGATGAATGTACTTTATATTGTCTCCAAACTGAATGATGTAAAAATGTAAAAAAAAGGTAACAACATTTTTATTTATGCTGGTTGACAAACTGACGTATTTGTTTTGCAAGACATTACAAATGGCTCTCATAGATTCTGTTTCGTGCTAACCTTTTAAAGTGTTTTGTCCTCTTTCACTGTCCATTGTTATGTGTATGTAAGTGGAAGTATAGGAACTCAAGCCATACCGTGATCAAGCCGAAAGGTGAAACGCGTTGGTAGAGAGCATTTTTTGCAAATAAACTAAGCAAGCATCCTGGAGTGTCCTGGAGTTTTCTTGAGGAAAGCAATACTGGTTTGGAATATATATATATATTGACAAAGTCTTCATAGAAGCTGAAACACGTCTCTTTGGTCTTGGGGTCGAGGGTGACCTGATACAATAAAAGGAGCTGTATACCGTCAACCTGAAGTCCGTGCCTTTTTCATTTGGAGTTTTCTGTAGAAGTTGGGTGTTCTGTTCATATCTATCTATCTATCTATCTATCTATCTATCTATCTATCTATCTATCTATCTATCTATCTATCTATCTATCTATCTATCTATCTATCTATCTATCTATCTATCTATCTATCTATCTATCTATCTATCTATCTATCTATCTATCTATCTATCTATCTATCTATCTATCTATCTATCTATCTATCTTCTATCTATCTATCTATCTGAACAAGGCCTCTGGTAGGCTGAAACGCGTCATGGCAGGCATGCTGAGCTTTTAACAAAATACTCACTTGCACTTACAGCTGGGTCTGTTATCATCTGTTCCGGTTTCCAAAGAAATGTAGGATTCCTGGGATCTTGGTGGCGAAACCTCCGATATATATATATGTATGTATCCCAGTAGCAATCACCAATGAGTATCTATAGTTAGGTCAGTGTTTCCATAGGAAACAACTTTTTGTTCTCCTAATAACTTGGTCTCTCTTTGATATATCGCCACAAAAAGTTCCAAATAGTTTCTCTTGTTTGCCTAGTTTGTACATGGAAAGTTTTGGGTGATCCTTCAAGTGGGGCCCAAGAGAAAAAGGGAGACCCCATAACTCAAGATCCCCATGTATTCTCCATAGATGTTCTAGGAAGCACTGCTGCATTAACTGCTTGGGGGAGGTGGGGCCCCCACCTCTCCCCTATATAAATATGTTTGGCTCCAGGGGATGGTATCCCTGGGGCCTCATAAGGCTCATGGAGTGGGGCCATATGCCACCTCCCCTATTAATTAGACTTTGGTCCTTTGGATGGGGTCCGTGAGGCCCATTTGGGCTTGGGTATGGGGGCCGTGCACCCCTTCCACTTCTGCAAACCTCTCATTGACTCCAGGCTTTAAAGCATTTTTGACGATGCATGACTTGGCTCTGATGCATTGCATAGGTGTTTCTTGCCCTTGACACTTTATGCATCTTCGACAAAGAAGAACACCTTGGAACCGATGCATCACCTTCCTCGAAAGGATCGATGATGAAGAATCGCCTCCTCTGCTCCCCGCATTGTCTTCAGTGCCGACACATCCAAGGTACTGTTTCAGTGTGCCAATGCTGGTCCCTGTATCCGACGCGCACAAATTCGCGGCCACCCTGAACTTTTGGATTTGAGCATTTGACCCGATCTAGTGCGACCAGATAGCCCAGGAAGGCGCTATTTGTTTCTAAGCACTACAGAACACTTTATTCTGTAAAAATACATATCTTGACTTCGACTTATTGGATTTTTGTTGTTTTGCTTGTTTTATTCATAAAAATATAGACTATTTTTCTAACTTGTTGTAGAGTCCTTTTGTGTTGTGTCCATTGTGTTACTGTTTGTGTGTGGCACAAATACTTTACACATTGCCTCTTAAGTTAAGCCTGACTGCTGTGTGCCAAGCTACCAGAGGGTTTACACAGGTTGTTACCCTGACTAGGATTGTTGTTCCTGCTTGGGCAGTGTACAGACCTCTGCCAACCAGAAACCCAATTTCTAACAATCATACATTTTAATCAAGAATTTCTGATAGAGATGCTTTATAATGAAATTGGTGAACACGAGCATGCTATCCACAGCTCAGGTAAGATACATTAGAGACAAGTCCAACTAATGTCTCACCAGTCTCGCGCTCCCATCTCCACCTCCCTTACATTCCCCCAAATGACTCCTTGATGTATGGTACCCTGCTTTCTCCAGCTAAGGCTATCCTATCATTCTCTTAAATAATAAGGATAGCTTAAATTGTCAGGTGTTCTTACTATACCTCATGAGGCCGCACATAATACAAAACAGTAAAGACTTCCCATAATGAGTCTCTGTCTCAGCCCCGGTGCTTCACATATCATGAAAGACAGCAGTATGTTCCTTTTGCAGTACAATTGCTCACTG
Source organism: Triturus cristatus (assembly GCF_964204655.1). NCBI lineage: Eukaryota > Metazoa > Chordata > Amphibia > Caudata > Salamandridae > Triturus > Triturus cristatus. Next base: position 1,011,381,248 of record NC_140585.1, on the reverse strand, counting down.
TTCCCACCGCCCCGAAGATCTTTGCACGGGAAGAAATTTTCAAACAACTTTTTTAAAGGGGGAAAGTCCCCACTAACAATTTTGTGTAGCAGTCTGTGCTAGAAATCTGTCAGAGGAATTACATTACATCAGAACCGTACACCAACTGAGAATTTTTTTTAAAGGAATGTACTAAATTACAGTTTGCACATGCAATTTGTAGGGAAAAAAATATTTTCTAAACAGTGGTTTACACAAAATTGAGCATATGTGCTAATATTTACAATACCGTGGTCACATTACATTCAGCCAAAAATATACCTTCTTTCAGAGTGAACCCTTTAGTATTTGAAAAAACAAACTCTTCTTCTCGTGGCTCATAATTAAATATTTAATATCTTCCCGCTCCCATTTTTTCTTTCTGCGCAGTTGACTTTCCACACCTTTTTCTATATTTTTTTTTTCATAGAGCTTGCAATTCTCCAATTGGTGCCTCCGTGGACGACACTCTCCAAGCTTTTCTTGACAGTAAAAAAGTGCTTAGTAGGGATTTTATAGTACTGGTGTCTTTAGATTGCTCATAATCTGCTCTTCTTGGCTGTGAGAACCCTTTCCTCTCTACATTGCGTGAACCTCAGAAAGGTCTGCAGTATCCCCCGCGCACTGACAGGCTTGAAGTCGCACCGGGGCATATTATCAAGGCCAACATCGCCGCTTTAACGGCTGTTTTCGGCCGAAAAGCGCCGATTGAATTACCTCAGTATTAGCAAGGACACACTAATAGGCATCAGCACGTGTTTCCTTGTGTCAGTCGCCGTTTCTCTAACGCCTTACATCGCATCTCTAATAAAATGCAAAGAAGGCGCTCCCTCAGAATACAATAGTGAAAAAGTCGCTAACCGCATATCGCGGTGTTTACAAGCCAGACCCTGACACCCATAGTGATATAAAAAGCTGCGCTAACCAGGGTTACCGCGGTAAGCTAACGTCTGCTAAATTTCAGACTTAGCTATATGTATAAAGGGAGGTGGATTGTCAGGCTACGACCACCATGGCATATCAACAATGAATTCCCTATCACTGCAGTGTTATCGCTGGATTTCCAGCGATAATCCCGCATTTCGCCACTATCGATGCATTATTTATCGCATTGAAGATAAGCGTTGATAATAACACGATATTTTGGCGATGAAATGCAGCGATAGCCGGCGATATTTAAAACAGCGATAAGCGATAATTATCGCAGCTGCTTGTTAATATGCCCCACTGTTTTAAAAAAAATGTATTCTATGTTTTCCGTCCATACGTCCTCGGCCACCAGTCCCGTTCTATTCCCTTTGTGAAGTTGTGCTTGTATCAGTGGCAAGGCTTCCAAACTGCCCAACGAGCATAGACAACAGCGTTTGCAAAGCGCATTCGAGAACCTCTTGTCAAGTCTTTGCGTACACTTTAATACAAATATACTCAGCATGGCTCTGCCACTCAGGGGGTTCTTTTGTGGAGTAGGGGTAAGCTGGAATTTCTATTTATTTTCTTGGAGCTAAGAAATGCAAAGACTGTGAAGTAAATGATGTTAATGTGAAGGTTACCAAATAATACATCGTGGCAAGTGCTCGCTTTTTGTGGCTTGAACCAAATAGTGTGAGACATATTCATATTCCAAGTATTCTTTTAATTTCATCGTGCTGTGAAAACCAAAAAGGTCAAAAGAGGCCAACAGGGTTTCAGGGGATGGAAAAGAGAGCATGGAGGTACATCCAGAAAACACACCTGCTGTTACTTTGTTTTGCTCTCTCAGCAGGGCCCTCCTCTGCAGCAGTGTTCAAAGGCCCCTCTGCTGTAGCCTCAGGTGCCAGGCATGTCTTCTAATGTCTGGGCACTGCCCGCTGCGGGCAGTTCGTCCGTCTTCTGACTGAAGAGCCCCTGCCTCCTGAAAGGCGGTGCTTGCGCGGCTCAGGTGCAGTGGTCAGACAGCACTGCCCTCTGAGAACCCTACCCTCCCCCATCACTGCACTCTGTCTACCCTCGCTTGTGTTCATACACTCCGTGTAAGGCTGCTTTGAAGCGAGGTTTGCATTATATGAATCTCCTACACACATGCTTCCATATAATTGTACCTATGTGTCGACAAAAGGGGCCGCTCCCACTTTCCACCTCTCCCACTCCTCCACTTTTGAGCTCTTCTTTGCATCCATTATCTGCTAAGACAGAACAGCTGTAAGCCACACTTTTAGCTTTAACAGTAGCATCTCAACATCACTTCTAAGGACAATCCACATTTTTGTGTTCTTAGGTGCTTGCACCCCGCCCGCTGAAAGAAACATCAGTAATTCTCTGGACCCAACATGGAAGACAGCAATCATAATCTTATCACTAAGGGACCCTGCATGACCACCTGCAGCAACAGATACAAAATCATTCTGGTCAATGCGTTTGACCTGAAGCCATAAGGGCGGAAGAAAACATTGCATGAATAGGTGAGATAAACAATTAGGGTTTTTTATTCATGTGGCCTGCAATCTCTGCTTCTCATCATTTGTAGGCATTTCAATAGACCTCCCATTAGAGAGAGACAAGGTGTGGGCAACGAAGGGCATTAAGCTAGAAATTCCACCAGCCAGACTTCAGGACTTGGCGGTTTTGCTGAGTTCCATGCCTCCTCTGACAATGATATTGGTGTGAGAGCTACAGCGACACTAGCTACAACATTCCACAACACGTTCCTTGCTTCTCATGGCCTCCTCCCCCTCAAACTGGACTCCTCACACCGGACTTTCAGAAGGTAACCTTTTCAGTGGGACTAACCTGGTCCCTGTATTTGGGTCACACTCAATCATTGTTGGCCGACACTTGTGAGTTTCCCCTGGTCCAGCACCATCAGATGACTGCAAACAGTGCTTTGTACTTTTAGGCACTATGCTTACCTAAACCTTTTGAAGTTTAATATATACTGATTGAATTTTTATTATTTTGGTGTCCAATAAATTATCACATTTTATTCTATTTTTCTAAATTGGTTTGGGATTTTTCTTGTGTTATGTTTTCACTTTAATACCGTTTGTGTGCTGCAAAAATACTTTACACATTGCCTCTAAGTTACACCTGTTTATGTGCCATGCTTCCAGAGGGTTGAGCACAGCTTTCTTTAGTGGCAAGGATTGTGGTTGTTGCCTAAGTGTGGCTTCCACCCCCCTCATCCAATTACCCAATTTCTTACAACAGCTTTTAAGGAGGTTTTCCAAATAGCAGTGAAGTTAGTGAGTAGAGAAACCCCATATTTAACTCAGGATACAATCAAAGTCTGACAATTTGTTTACGAACTTCAGTGGGTATGTATTTTTTTATTGACTAGGAGTTTTTGCTCAGAAAGGGAAACTTTCCCTATAGAATTAATGTGGAAATGTAGGTTTAGCTTGTTACTGAAAAGGACGTCGAGAGGCTGAGGGCCTGATTTGATTTTAGTGGGTGCCATTTTCTCTGTCAGGGAGATAGAGTAAATTACTCCATCGTTAAGGCCAGAGATTTCTCCTGCCAAATTTAGAAATGACCGCCAAGCTGGAGGTCCTTTCTAAAGCAAGGACAGGAACTGCCACCACGTCGGTTCATGTCAATGCTGTTTACAATTTGGAGCATGGAAACAGGATTTTCTTTTGAAAAAAAATAGAAAATGCTCCCCTCAAAATGGGAGTCCTCTCCCATAGCGAGGGGTGTATTTAGCCATTTTCAATGCCCCTTACAGCCAGAATTTTCCTGGCGGTGACGGGCAGTGAAAACTGACCTCTATTACCACCCATCTAAATTAGGTGGGTGGATGTAAATTTCTGCCTCCTATGGCCCTTACGCTGTAGGTTCGTTGGAAGTGTTTCATCACAGCAGAGACGGAGTAGTCTCCTCTGTTATTAAACCGGGGAGAGGAGTTGGCCTAACGGCTAGGGCGCTCGACTTCGGACCTGGGGAACTGGGTTCGAGTCTCGGTAATGACGCTGAACGTCCTGTGATTCTGGGCAATTCACTTAATCTCCCCGTGCCTAACAAAAAATTAATGGGTGTCCTCATGTAACGTAACTGGTGCTATTTAAAGCGCTCTGATTGGATTCCGGTCAAGTTTGCGCTATATAAAACTCTGCAAAAACAAAAAATAAAAACCTAAGGTCTGCCCACATATATATTTGGCGAACGGACCATTATTTTGCCGTTATAGCTACAACCCATTTCCACAATTAATGAGGATCCAAAAATACATGGGAGATTCTGACTAAGAAATGTATTCAGCTATTGCCAAACATTGTAATTCCTTTTCAACATAGCTATGTTAATTGACGATGTACAAATGACACATGAACAATGAATGTTGTTTTCAATCTGGGAATACACAATTGGCAATATCCTATTTAGATGCTGGAAAAATATTTAACGGGGTAGGTTGAATTGTTTTTATAGGATGTTTTCAGGAAATATGTATTGTAAAAATAATACAGGTATTCTGGAATTAGCCAATGGGCAATGGAGCAATAATTAGTAGTGATCTTGATCTAGACAAAACCATACTAATTTTTGCCTGCAGCGACTTCTACTCAGAGCAGCTGCAAGAGGACTAGGGGGAAAACTGCAGGGTGTTACAGTGTGGCCTGGTGGAGTGGTCTGCAGTGCAGATGGTGGCCCTGGGCAGGATTGCGGATGCGCCGCGTCTATGAAGACACCATTAGAGATTCTCCTTTGCTGCTGTCTCAAGCTGGCCTTTGTCTTGGGCATCCTGGAGAGCCTCCAGCGGACACTGGAACAGGGTTTGGGGACATCTGTTCGATTGGACCTTCACGGAGTCCTAACCACTGGAGCTGCAGCTAGTGCACCAGCACATAGCAAATCATAACAACCAGCATGGCAAACCACAGCAGACTTCCTATGACTTCACTGCTACTGCGCTGCTCTGCAATGCACTTGCCTTGCTGCAGAGATGCTGAGTGGATGGTGCTGCCCCGGTGGCAGAGAAGGGCAGTGCTTAAAGTCTTGCTTTACTGTTTGGACTGCTTTATTTTGCCCCCTTCCTCAGCCAGGATGGTCACAGGTGAGGAATGGACCAAGTGTGGAGGGAGTTCTACTTAGAGGCACAGTGAAAATGTAATGGCTGGGCTTGACCCTTCATTACTAGCCTCCAATATGAACTCAATATGACTAGGCACCTGTCCTCCCCCAGGAAACATTGATCTGGGAACAAGATAGAAGTCCACCCTCCCCGAGGCTAAATGACACCATGCCTCTAGTTCTAGACTTTGAGGGGCCCTGTACCCCGATAACAAATTCATGGTTCTCAGCTGCTCACACTCTTGTATTGGATCACAGGCACCAAGACTCAGGGGGATAATCTATCACAGTTATAGCCACAGCAAAAACAAAGAAAGGGAATAAGGTAAAAGACCCACTACTGAGGTCCCCAGCAGCTAAAGAAACTAACTAGAAAGCATTGAGTGTACCTAACGCCTCTGCCAATATGGGTGAAAGCTTTGATAGTTCCAGTAGCGCTGACCCCATCAATGATGAGTTCCTATTGGACTTGTTTAGAGACCTGAAAGCAGACATCCTGATTCTAATCCTGATAAAAATGACCTGACAGGATCTTACAGAGGTCAAACAAGACCTAAACATCTAATGGGAGAGAACTGTAGCATTGGCATAGGCATATGACAACAGGTAGCAGGAACAGGAATTCTTCCTTAAAGAATTCTTAGCCCTTCTGGACCAAGATTTCTAGCTGCAAATACATATGGAGAACCCAGAAAACATGTCAAGTAGGAACAATGTCAGGATCGAGGGGTGCAGAGTGATGCTGAATGATGCAGAAGGGGCAGACCTTGATTCCTATGTCCATAAAACTTTCAAAGCTCTCCTGGATAACCCAGTCTCTGAGGAAATCCTTTTGAACAGGACCCACTTTACTGCCAGAATTTATACATTAGCTCAATGTCCTATTATCATTTTAAATAGGGTCCAGTAAGTAGAGATTATGGGGCCTATTTGCAACCTGTATTTTATAGTAAGTTTAAAAACACCACTATAACAATGCTCATGTAACATAAAATGCTATTCACAAACCTACATGCAGAGGTCCCAGCCTCCATCTCTCCTATCTTTTATGCGTGGGGATCCTTGCCCTGCCTTTTGAGATTCCTGCACATATAGGTATATGTTTTTCTAGGATAACACAGGGAGAATGAAAGGAGCTGCAGCAAGATTTAGTCATACACATGTTTCCCCTCATCTAGGAAAGATGGGTTGATGTAACTCCTTACCACATGCACAGGAAGTTATTTTCTCAGGCGGCAAGTCCCCCTTTACTTGCAAGACAGATGGGTTCAAATGTTTTTTCTTGATGTTATATATGAGTCATATACAAAATGATTTTTACACTTAAGTTATTCACCACCTAGTTGACCATACCCTTGGAAGGGCTGAAGCCAAGCTGGTAACATAGAAAAGAACACCCTTCTCTTTCTCCTGAATTCTCCCAATGGGTGAAGTATTAACTGTTATCACTTTGAATGTGTGCAGCCTTAATAGCCCTAACAACAGAATTGGCATCCTCAATACACTGAAACATGTGGGAAGGGGTGTTCATTTTATGCAGGAGAATCACCTTGCATCAAAACATAGAGGGAGGCTTGCTTCCAAATACTTTCCAGAACAACACTTTGCAAATGTGAAAATTGAAATGAAGGCCATACTCTTTAGCAAAAAGGCCCACTTTGAACAAGAATCAGCTACGATGGACAAAATGGGGTGGTGGCTGCTAATAAATGGCTCCCTGAAATTGAAACCCTTCTTGCTGGTAGGTGACTGAAATGTAATTTTAGACCTCCATCTAGAAACATTGAGCCACCATGTTATGGGTACTTTCACCAGGGCTGGCTGAAAGAGATTGGGTTCTTTTGCCGCCATACCATCTCAGTTTGGACCTAGCCATATGCAAATCAGCCTTGACCCAGCTTCAATAGGAATGCTGCAGCCTAAACTGCCAGGCTCGGTCCTCCTTTCACCAGATCACAAGCAACTTAAGACTGGTTTCACCCTGCTTGTGGATCTTCAGCTGCATGTAGCTTGGTATGAGTGGCACTGTGAACACAGAACCCACATCTGGGCATACCCATTGCCACTTGGGGTATTACATCAAACACACAAAAAGTGATGGAAGGATGGCTCACAGTAAGTCTAACCACTGGCAATAGCTCTGGGTAGAATTCCAACCCATCGTTCTTTTGTTTATCATGCTACTGCAGTTACATTTCCAATATCTCCATGTAAGAAATTGGATTGTTGGTTGACTAGGGTGTGAACCCTGGTCAAGCAGCAACCACAATCCTTGTCACGGTGAGGCACCAGCCAACTCTAAATTAATCTGTGCTAAACACTCTGGCAGCTTGACTCAGAGCAGTGAGGCTTAACTTAGAGGCAAAATGCAAAGTATTTGTGCAACACTTCAGACAGTAATACATTTAAAACACCACACAAAAAGGATCCCACACCAAATTAGAAAAAGAGAGCTTTCCTTATAAATAAAACAAGACCTAAATGACAAAATCCAATTAGTACATAAGATTTATATGGCAGTTCTGAGGCACTGCAAGGCTGCAATGCAGAGTCCAGTGTCTTTGTCAAGGCTGCTGGTGCCGAGAAATGTGAGGGCCTATGCCAAGGATGCGTTGTGCAGCGATGCGATTCCTTGCAAGGGGTCCAATATACTCAGCAGCGGTGATGTGTTGGTAACGCTGGATCCACAGATAAAAATGGCAGATTACCTGAAGCCTACTACCAAGGATTCAGGACTGGGGTGGCACCACTTGGCAGAGTTGGCTCACAAATGGCAGAGTCCAGGTGCAAGGTTTTTGGAAGCCTTTTATGATCCTGAGACTTCAGATCAGGAGCCTAGCCAACTAGCTCTTGGAGTCACTTTGGGTTCTGGGTTCAAGAGGTGCCAGTCCAGTCCTTCTCACCTAGGCAAGAGGGCAGCAACCAGCAGGTCAGCAGAGCGGCAATTCTTCAGAGCAACAGTACAGCAGAGTGGCAGTCCTTTGAGCAGCAGAGCAGTCCTTCTTCCTGGTAGAGTATTCACAAGTCCAGAAGTGTAATGAAGAATTAGTATCTGAGGTCTATTATGTACATGCATTTGTGCCTTTGTACACTTCTCAGATTATAGTTAGGCTCATAATTCACTTGTACAAAACCAGTGAAATTCAGCAGTTATAGTTAGCTGGGCTAACTATAACTGTTTCTGCCAAGGAGAGGAACTGTGTGTGCATCCTGCTTGAGAAAGTATCTCCAAGGGCTTGAAGTGGAGCTTGCCCCCTGTTCAAGATGTCTCAGGAACAGCAAAGACCTCACCATCCTTCTAGGCACAGTCTCTGGTTTTGCTGGTTCCAGTCGCTGCAGAAGAAAAGAGCAGCTGACTCTGTCACCGAGTCCATCGCAGACTTCCTGTCCTGAAGGCACCACAAAGAGTACCGCCTCACTTCGCAACGCAACCCTTGTCTCACCGACCCCATCAATGAGCCGCTGTTTGCACCGCGTCCTGTGAGTACCGCACTCCTCACTGCTTTGCTACACGCTGCACAGATGCCACTGACTCCGTCGCTGCCCAACTCAAACATCAACCGGCGCTGTTGCCTCACCGTGACCTGCCAGCACCGCCTCGAGCACCATCTCATCCTGGAACGCAAGCCTTGGTCTCACCGACTCTGTCAATTAGCCGCTGCCTGCACAGAGCCATCAGATCACTGCATACTGAAACACTTCCATCCTACACCTCCTCTTGCTTCTTGCTTCCTCGCCCTAAGTGCGCCCGGTATGCCCAGACATGAGTCCTGGGCTCACTGTGCCACTGGATTCAAGCAATCCTGGCTGAAGAAAGGTGAAACCCCAAAACCAGTCCTAGGATGATTGTTTCCGGTCCAGGGAGGACCTGGCTTGGCAGTTCGGGCTGGACTGGTCCCATGAGGCACACGGTCAAGACTGATTTGCATATGGCCTTTTCTAAACTGGGGTGGCTTGGTGAGCAAATGAATGATGGATTTAACCCAGATCTCTTGACTGGGGTGAATGTTTTGATTTGTTCTGTATTCTGTCCATCAATTGTGTGTCTTTCACTTTCTAAAAGTCGCATTTCTAAATAGTAACGTGAAATACAACCTCACTACTAAGTAGGATTTATCACTACTATTCTAAATATATTAAACATGACAATGTCACTCCTTTCTGATCAGGAAGTATCACTTGAAAGTATATATGGGCATTCCCAATGCTAACCTATGGGAGGAGTAGGCCACACAGCACCCTGATCATAGGGTTACCTAGGGCCTACCTTAGGGGTGACCTATGTGCAATAAAAGGGAAGTTTAAGAATTGGCAAGTAGTTTTAAATGCCAAGTTAAAGTGAAAGTAAACTGCACACACAGGCCATGTGGTGGCAGGCCTGAGACAGGTTTGAAAGGCCACTCCTGTGAATGGCACAAGCAATGCTGCAGGCCCCCTAGTAGAATTTAATTTACAAGCCCTGGGTATATGGTATACCACTTTACAAGGGACTTACAAGTAAATCAAATACGTCAAACAGGTGTAAACCAATCATACCTTGTTTAGAGGGGAGGGCATATGCATTTTAGCACTGATTAGCAGACATAAAGTGCCCAGAGTCCTAAAGCCAACAAACAGAAGGTCAGAAAAATAGGCAGAGAAAGGTGAAATGTTTGGGGAGAAACCTGCCAAAAGGTCCAGGTCCAACAGAGGTGAAGTCCCTTCTCCAGCAACAACCGCCATTCCTGTCAGGTTGAACCACCAAAGTCACTAAATTAACCTGTGCTCAACCTCTAGTGCCATGGCACAGATGCAGCTATGCTTATCTTAGAGGCAATATGTAAAGTATTTATACAGCACACAAGCAGTAATAAAGTAACAACACAACACAGTTATAATCTATCACCAATTTAGAAAAATAGAAAACATTTTACTAAATAAAATGATACCAAAATGACACAAATTCAATCAGTAGAAATTGAGTATTCAGTGTCATAGATTTATAAAATACTGCCAATTACGGTTATCTGGAAACATTGGGCCGGGGGAAAGTCACACATTCAGGCTGACCATGATGGAGTGCAGGCCAGGCACAGGGCCAAGTTTGGCCCACCAGGATAGTAATTTGTGTCCTTCGGAACCAAGATGTGAAGTATGCATTTGCCTGCCCCACACTACATCAAGTACTCATTGAGAAGAAGCTGCAAAATGTGGTCCTGCATTGAGATGCTTTGCTCTGGGTCAGTGTTCTCTAAGCCACTGATATTGATCAAGATGCATTGCACCTTGTCAGGTAGATGAAACCCCCGGTCCGGGGCTGCTTTGCGGAGACTTGCATCTAGATGCGGTTTGCTGCATCAGTCGGTTCTGATGGAGCCGCTAGTCAGGAGCCTGTTGTGTCCCTGTGTCTCTGGTCAGGAGACCAGCCGACCCTTGGAGACACACTGGTAATACTGTGCTCAAGCAGCAAACCAGACCTCGGTAAGCAGGGCACTTCTCAAACACCTGGCGAGTCCTCAAGCAGCAAGGCAGTCCTGGGGCAGCTGGATATGCCCTTGTTTTTGTAGAGTCCGCAGGTCAAGGAGTGTTCTGAAAAGTGGGTCCAAGGGTCCAATATGTATACCTGGTGTCAGATTTGAAGTAGAAGAAACTTCTAAACTCCTCCCACATCTTGGTTGTGGAATTTCCTTCCTTTCCTTGCCTAGGCCCCAAGAATGGGTTACAAAAAGCTAGTGTGAAATTGTTTGTGAGCACAGGAGGCAGCCCCTATTGAAGTTCAAGTGTGGTAGTTGACAGCAATGTCCACACCCATCCGTCATGCTGGTTTACCCTGCCAACACACGTATTTAAAAGCTTATGTGATCCCACTGGGTTTATGAGTAAAAAATATACCTGCTAATTTAACCCACAGCGAAAAATTCTAAATTAATTTCAGCTACGTTGGTAACAACTGTTCCCATTACTGTATGTTGCTGGGAATAGACACACCAATATAGAAACCAAATACACTCAAAGGCCCGATCAGTGATTTAGAAGAGAACATTAAAACTAACAGAACAATACTTAACACCAAGCTGTATAAGACAACTTAAAAAACACGATTGAGGAATTCCATTCAATACAACTGGGAAAATAATTCATTATATACAAATGGACAAGTCTCAGTGACATAGAACAAATATACCCCTTCTTAAGATCTGACTTCCTCACCTTTTCAGGTCCCAAGTCAAATCAGAAGAGAATGACATTCTCCAACTCTTTTTTTAAAATTTTAATATTTTTGTTGGTGCATGATTTCAATATTATACAATGACCTTAAAGTTTGCATGTTCAAAAAAAAAAAATCTATAAATTATATGGTTACAGATTCTATATTCATACATTCCATGTCGTTAAAGCCAATGATCTTATAGCGGAAAATAAGAAAGAAGGAAAAAAGGCGTTAAACCAAATCTGTAACATTTCTATAATATAGTCTCATGCACATTTTGATATTTCCCCCCCACCCCTCCCTCCCTTGGGTTGACCATCTATCTAAATATGATGTTGTGTTGGTAGATCTTAAATGTTCTGGGGTGTATCTGAAATGTCGTGTTCCACTGCTTTTATCTCACAAGCAATTCAGTCAGTGGTTCCCAGATTATTATCCCTTTTGAGCGGGATCGAGTCCCCCTTTTCCCATATAGTGCTTTTTCAAAGTTGTAGTTCGCGAGTAGACGTGTTAACCACTGACAGTACACTGGCAGGGATGAATCTAACCAGGCTGATGTTAGGGTAAGGCATCCCTTGGGTCTCCTGATCTACCCCTAGACAAATCAGGGCTGATGAAAGGTTTATATCCCTTCTTAGGATCTATGATCTAAATCTGTCTGGGGCAGCGAACACCGAGGGCATAAGGTCCCCTGCCCAGTTCCCCATTTAGCGATCCGTTTTGGCGTAAAATAAAGCGAAAAACAAGTTTTATAATACTGCGCCTGAAGTCGTGCTGGCATTAAAAGCTTCTGTGCTAATTCAGTGGAATATTGAAATAAATCCTCTGAAATGTCAATTTCTGCTTTCCATTTGCTGGCCCGATGTCCCATAACATCCGTCATCAGGGAGTTAAGTGAATTATATACCATTCCAATTGATTGATTATTCTGTCTTAGTTTATCTACATTGGAGTTATTTAAAAATACTTTTGGGCCTCCTCCTTTCTTGTTTAGAAAATCACGTATTTGTAAATACTTAAAAAAATCTTTCCAATCTAGTCCATATTGTGTCTTAAGATTTTCAAAAGTGATTATATCAGTGAGAGAATAAAAATCTCCAAGCTTGGATAGGCCTTTGTCTATCCATCTCCTGATTGTGGGGTCTTTAAAGATTCCAGGCAGGTTAAAGTTATTACTGATCTGGGTATAATAATTCAAACCGCCCAATCCTAGCATCTTCCGGACTGCCTTCAGGGTTTTATATCTTGCAGCCAGAGTCTTATAACGTACTTTTTTGTAGTGAGAGTCATTCAAGAATCTCTAGGCCCATCCCCAGGCCTGAATACCCATTATTAATTCTATAGGTGTGGGGATATGGCTAGGTGAATCGTCTAGTGGCTTATTGGAGAAAAGGGTGTGATTGTGTAAAAGAGTAGTTGCCCAATAGTAAGGTTTAATGTTTGGAAGGGCCAAACCACCCCTATCCTTTGATAAAGAAAGGAACCTATAAGCTCTTCTAGGTTTCCCATAAGACCAAATGAACCCGGAAAACGTATCTTCGATCTTTTTTATACATTTGGGATTAAATTCTAATGGGATAGCTCTTATAAGATATAGGATCTTAGGGAAAAAAAAGCATTTTGATTATATTACATCTTCTAATTATTGAAAGATGCAGATTATGTAGTCGCCTCAGTTCTGGTTTTATTTTATCGATCATGGGGTCGATATTTACTTCGACTAGCTTTTCGATATTAGCGGTAATGTCTACCCCCAATTAAGTGGTGTTTCCTACCTGTCTCACGTCGTCACCCATGCTGATGTTTTTGCAAATAATCTGGGTTTTGATTCGAATTAGCCAAAAGGCTGAATCTCATCGCCTCTCACTCTACCTCTGCCATAGATTCTATCAGGTTGGATGTTACAAGTGCTATGTCATCGGGATATGCCAATACTTTTGTTTCCCAGCCTTGGCTGATTATCGGTCGAATCCTCTGATTATACTCCAAAGTGCGTAAGAAGGGGTCGGTATATAAGGCAAATAGCAGAGGTAAGCTAGGGCATCCCTGACGTGTGCCTCGAGTTATTCTAAAGGTGTTATTAAGTGTACCATTTATAAATAATTTCGCGGTTGGTTGAAAATACAGCATCTTAAATGCCTGTATGAAATGTTGGCCTATCCCAACCCTTGACATTCTTGAACTCATCGTGAGTCCGGACAAGCAAGAGCTTTCTGGCCCCAGCCTCAGAGACCCTTCTCTTGGACAGGGTGGTACCCCTGGACATTTATTAGAACCCGGCAAACAAAGAAGGGAGAGATGAGGGGCAGAGACAGGGGGCATGGATGCGTTGGCAAGAGAACAATTATCAACCAGGGGAGAGACAGACACATAACTAATATTACAGTTGGTAAATACCTCTGATACACTTGGGTGCCGATTACGATCTGGCAAAAACCGGGTACGAACCGTCGGACGGAGGCTTTTTTCCGTCCGACTCGTACCCGGTCGTAAAACTTTACAAACATGCAATCACGATTCGCACGGAAACACCATTTCCGTACGAGTCGTACAAAACACCGGCCGACGAAAAGATACATACAAATGGGATCCGGGGAAGGCGCCGACCTGACGTCGGGACGTTCTCAGGCCGCGTTTCATGAACCAGGAATTACGATTCGAACCGACAGCAGTCCGGACGGCAATATTTTTATGGCACCCAAAAAGTGCCGGAACTGCGAAGTACGGCGCGAAACGACCAGAGTAGGTGGCCCGGTAAGCACCGTACCCCCCCCCAGCCCCCGCATGTACGCGCCGTACCCCCCGTGTATGTACACCCGAGTACGTGTCGAACCCCCGTGTATGTACACCCGAGTACGTGTCGAACCCCCCCGTGTATGTACACCCGAGTACGTGTCGAACCCCCGTGTATGTACACCCGAGTACGTGTCGAACCCCTCCGTGTATGTACACCCGAGTACGTGTCGAACCGTACGTGTCGAACCCCCGTGTATGTACACCCGAGTACGTTCGAGTCGTACCCCCACCCGTGTATGTACGGTGTGTACCCCCAGCGCGTACATACACGGAGGGGTTCGACACGTACTCGGGTGTACATACACGGGGAGGTTCGACACGTACGGTTCGACACGTACTCGGGTGTACATACACGGGGGGTTCGACACGTACTCGGGTGTACATACACGGGGGGGTTCGACACGTACTGTTCGACACGTACTCGGGTGTACATACACGGGGGGGTTCGACACGTACTCGGGTGTACATACACGGGGGGGTTCGACACGTACGGTTCGACACGTACTCGGGTGTACATACACGGGGGGTTCGACATGTACTCGGGTGTACATACACGGGGGGGTTCGACACGTACGGTTCGACACGTACTCGGGTGTACATACACGGGGGGTGCGGCGCGTACATGCGGGGGCTGGGGGGGGTACGGCGCGTACATGCGGGGGCTGGGGGGGGGTACGGCGCGTACATGCGGGGGCTGGGGGGGGTACGGCGCGTACCGGGCACCTGTTTGAACGTCTCCATGGTTGCTATTGGAGTTCGGTGCGGACGGTCTTTTAACCATACGGTTGTGAGATCGGACGCACGGGATGGATCGTGATTCCTCGGTCGGACTTGACTGTTCACGTTTGTACGGTAAATCGTCCGAGGACGTGTCGGACACATTTTCCGACCCGAGGACGTGTGGGGACTAATTCCCAAGGCGGTTCGTATGGACTTTTTACCATGCGAATCGTGATTGCCAGTTCGTACGGCACTTGTACGATTCGTACGGTAAAAAGACCGGATACGAGTCGTACGGGAATTTTTTTTACCGGATCGTAATTGGCACCAAAATGTCCCTCTTTCAACATATAGTAATATGTCCTTACTCTGGAGGAGAGTGGTGCCTTAAGTAAGGGCTTTGTTGTAGTCACTGATAGACTAGACTTTTTCAAATCGATGGGAGAGCTATATAGATTACTCAGAATAATCAGAATAATGCATTTTTTCATGGACAAACCAGCATGCAGCAGGAAAATGACCCAGATCTTCCAGTTCGACTCCCCCAAGTCATCAAATGAGTGCAGAAATTCTCAATTTTGAGAAGTTTGCTCTCAAACAAGTTAAATAATTGGAAAAACTGAAGAGATGTTTTCCCCACAATAATCCTAGAAGCCCAAAGGAAGCATTGAATACTCTTGCTCATAATAAAGGGAGCGATCATAACTCAACACATGCTGGAATACCATACCGAGATATACAAACATCTGGGTGACATTAGGCAATACTAAAGGCCAGACATGACCCTTCCTAAAAAGGTTCAGGAGGTTAAGAACATTACTGTAAGCACTTGAAGACGGTATAATAAATGAAAAAGAATATGCTTTCCTCAACAAACCCCATCCAATGACACCAGTCTTCTATACTCCACCCAAAATACACATAAATCTGACTAAATCGCCTGGCTCACCCAATTGTTTGGGATGTGATTTGGCTTTGGAACCAGTTTGCAGATTCATTGATCCATACATCAATAAACTGCAATCATATGTCAGTGCCAGTATGCAGTTTATTAGTGACATTGAGCGTTTGCCCTTTGCTGAAGGTAGAGACATACTGGTGACGTTGGATGTGGAATCATTGTACACGCATATTCCTCAAGATGAGGCGATCAATGTAATAAAGAGTAGCATGTCTCAGGTAAAAACAGACAAAACATTCTGTGAATTTATTACGGAGTTGGCAAATACTGTTATCAGAAGGAACAACTTCATGTTTAATAAAGAATACTATGTGTAAAAGAAGGGTCTAGCTGCGGAAGCTTGCTTTGCACTCCCTTCCTCATTTGGCACTAGAATGAGGATAACTTGATACGTTTTGTGGCAGGGCTGAACAAGCAAAGCCAAGACTTACAGTTCACTGCGAATTACACACCCACAGAGATAAACTATTTAGATCTATTAATCAGACACAGGGATGGTTCACTAAATACAACCCTGTACAAGAAGCCAACAGACACTAATTCATTACTGAGTACAAGAGTCACCACCCTCGTGCCCTAAGGGATAAATTACCCTAAGGGCGATTTCTGCGGTAATGCAGGAGTTGTCTTTTTAAGGAAGCTTACTTCAGGAAAGCAGAATCTCTGAAACTCAGACTCCTTGAAAAAGCTTACCCTAAGTAAAACATTTCAAGAGAGCATGCTTCTGCCCCAGAGAGAGTCTAGCAACACTAAGACTAAGAGAGGAACGTGAGGACAAAATGGTGATGGGTAGCACATTCTCATCTGTAAGCAATGAAGTGACACTTATTATTATTGATCATTGCTACATGATATTTGTGAGGAGGTTCCACTGCTTGCCTTTAAGAGAAACAGAAATATAAGAAACTTTTTAGAAAGAGTTCAGAGAGGAACCAGCAAGAAAAGAGACGTTAGAGCTCCGTCGGGGGTTCCTGAAGTGCAGGATAACTATAGGTGTGGTGGTTGTACTGCCTGCAGATTCACATCTGCCACTAAAACACTTGTTAAAAACAATAGAACATTTAATTTACACTCATTTTCGAACAGCAATACATGTAATGTGATATATTTGGTTGGATTTGCTTATGAAAATGTACCTTGGACAGTCGATTCAAATGGCGAAACAACATATTGCTCAACACAGAAGCTGCATAAGGCGCAAAGTGGAAGGGGCTCCCATGGACCTGCATTTCTCTGAACAGGGACATACCGAACACGAATTCTACTGACAGGTGGTGGAAGTGGTCTGCCTGAACAGCAGAGTAGGAGACATTTCGACCCTCCTAGACAGGAGAGAATGCAGATGGATAGACCTTCTGGACAGCATGGCCACTGGTCTGAATGATTTCAATGATATGCAAAGACTGCCTATGATACAACCTTGAATAAGAGACAATGTGCATATAGGTCGATATATAGCAGGCTGTTGTGGATACTACCGGTTATTGTATAATTAATATGATTTTCTGATAAGTTGTTCATGGATTAACCTATATCCACATACTTGGGAGACCCAGAGCAAGCTACCAAGATAGCGGCTTTCACATGTCGAATTTCATCTATCCAAGGTATTGCTATACATCACATGCAGGGTTTCGTATCCAGTTTCTCTACTCTATTGGCAGTAGCTACAGGGGGATGCTAAATGCAGGTAGCCATTAATAAGGGGCATTCTTTGATGGAGAGCGACAGGATAGCTGATCCACCCTTGAGCACCACTTATAATTATATAATTGCTACACAAAAAATTGTTTTTCCTATAGTCAGAATGGGGGATGACAAGCATCTATATTACAGGCATGTATTAAGAGGGTGGAAGGTGAGATGGTGATTGCACTACATTATTTTTAACATAGAGACATGATGAGCGAGTTATAACAGAAATGATTGAAACCTATCTGACTCTTGTACTCTGGTTATCTTTCAAGGCACAGTGCAGCATAATATCAAGGACGGCGTTAAAATTATCGCCGCTTTAGCGGCAGAAAACTGCCGTTAAAAGGGGCGAAAATGGGCTTGATAATAGGCCGCAGAGAATACCAAGAGAAGTCCATGTTCTGGTTTGAACATGGGCTTCTATTGGAATTCTCTGCGGCATATTATCAAGCCCATTATCGCCGCTTTAGCGCCAGTTTCCTGCCGCTAAAGCGGCGATCATTTTAACGCCGTCCTTGATAATATGCCCCTGTGGTTTGCTATAAATTAGTTTCGACCTATCTTCAGTCAGATTGGTTTACCGAAGTGATAACGTGCCTGGTCTGATCAAATACTCAAAATCCGTGGATCCGTGGTCAAGCACCAGTATTGAAGACGCCAGCTGGGATTATTTTCGGGGACTTTCATGAGCATTAAAACATGTAATTGTCATGCATGCAATTAAGTGATGGTAGTTTTCCCTTTTTTTTGGTGATGGCACTGAGTCCTCTTAATAAGGTGTGAAGCTATGCACCCTTGGTGGAGTGGTTATATTGTGGCTCTTGGTTAAATCAGTATGCGGACAAGGAGTGGGTATCATTTACGTAATTTCAAGTGGCATAATTCCGCACAATTACCCCAAAATCTCCAAAACTCTGCTTAACTAAGTGGTCTAAATCTCACACTGAACAAATTGCCCAAACAGATCGTTTGCGTCAAAATTCAACTCAAAAATGTAATTTAGAGTTGTTTTTCTGTTGCTCTGGGTCAAAACTCTGCTGCTCATGTTTGGATTTGCAGTTTCGTGTTTACAAATTATCCAAATGGTCCACTCTGGTGAAAAAAACCTCCCTTAAATGTTTGTTGACCACCCACATTAAAGGAACTGCCACTCACGTTAAAAACATTGCCATTCACGATCACATTTGTAGGTTTGCTTTCAAAAAAATCCTGTAAAAATCTACCTGAAATGCTGCTTATATTAAACAGCTACCCAAACTATACATCTTTCATTATGATTTCTTCCTGAAACTACGAAATATGGAGTAATGGTGTCATTTTGGTAATTTTGTGTTGATTTTGTTACGTGAACCTACCAAAATTACGCCAATTAGTCCAGTGCAGACCTTTCCCGTTGACCTACAGTGCATACTACCACTGTGTTATTCGACCTACCTGCATCATGTTCACTCGCCCTGCTCAATTTAATTCTCTGATTCGACCCCAGACATGGCTCTCAATACTTTAGACCCGTCTTTTTCCACCTTGTGCAACTGTCCTCACATCAGGGCCCCATTGACCCTTGCTTGCTCTCCATTCATTCTCTGAGTGGATTCTCCATTAGGCCATGACCAGGCCCACACCTGTTTACCAGTCCCCAGGCCCACTATCCCTTTTATCCTTTACTTAATTTTCCAGGAACTCCCTTGGCACACCAAATTGGTAGTGCCTTCTCTTCCATCCATCTACCTGGATTACCTGCACACCATACCTAGAGTGCACTTTCAGAACTAATAGCAAGTAGATTTCCGTCCCACCTATTAATCAGGTACTTTGTCCTTTCTACCAAACGCTTGAATTTGACCACTCCGGTGACCGACACTATTCTTATTCTATCCCCTTTTTATCCTGCCCCTTGTACAGCACTGACAAATTCCTTTGTAACCCGGTCCTGAAGATGACCTGAATTGATCACAAGTTGAAATGCTGTAGACCTCCCAGTGCAACTTTTGGCACACTTTTGGTTCTCTAACTTGCTGATCAATATGAAGTTTCATAAAACATTCATTAGACCTTTTGTAGTTTTGCAACAATTGAAGTGATTGTATGTTTTCCTTGCGCCGTTTTCACTGTTTTCCTTGTCTGACTTGTCACTTGGGCCATTCACTTATCTGCACAGGCACAGTTGTGCACAAGATTCTATGGGTTACACCCACATTTAATGCATATAGTGCTGATGCTGTTTTTGTATTCATTCCTCCTAAATATAGACTGCTCTTTACATTTCCCCCAAAAAATTGATGTCTTTTTGTTTCCTTCTTTCTGAAATTATTGGGCATGTTTTATATAATTGTCTGTGAATATCATCTGTTGAGAAGTTGTTGTATGATATAACACCAGGTACCCAGATCTCAACTGGGTTTAATGGTACCCTCGTGTGTTTTTTTTACTGCAGGCCCACTAGTAGCATTTTATTTTAAAACACTGAGTGCATGTAATGGCATTCTACTAGGAAGTTATAAGTAAATTAACAGTACCAATGGGGAATAAGCTAATTTTACCAGGTTTATTAGAGTGAACACAAGCACTTTAGCACAGGTTAGGAGTGGTACACTGCACAGAGTCCTAGGACCAACAAAAAAAGAATGCTGGGACAGGAAGGGAGAAGGTGGAAGGTTTTGGGAAGATCACCCTAAGGCTGACAGGTCTAACAGTAATCAAAGATTTCTTTTAAATAACCCTCACCCAGCAGGGTAACCCCCTGTTGGCATGCTTGAACATAGGGGCCATTCCAGCCCTTATAAGGACAGGGGCATGCTTCTACCTACGAAGATGTGGGAACACTGTGTGAAAGGATGTTCCTATACACCTATGCGGATTTAGATTATGGAGTGGGTTACTTATATGAAAAAAAGGGGGTTTAAAAATATCGGACTAGTAGGAAAAAAATAACTTAATTCGCTCCCCTAGTTGATATGTTAAAATATGGGGATGTTAGGAAAACGCTTTAGGTGTGTGACCCACCGTTTCTCTGGATGACAAGGTTCAAGCCCTACCCCAAGGCTTTTCTTCAGGACCGTAAAGGAGAAAAATGCTCCCACTCCTAAAGTTAAATTAACTCCTAAATAACAATAACAAACAAAAAGTGTGAAAATTAAATCTTATACAGCACCTATTTGGTCTGTTTATATTGCAAAATTCCTACAGAGGTTTGGAGAGAAATGAACAAAATGGTTAAAAAATACACAACCCTTTGGGCCTTTTGCAATATTAAAAATCATTTCCAATTGTGACTTTGTGGAAATTTGTGACAAAAAGAAGTGAAATACGTGAGCTCACTATGTACAGTATTGTGACGTACAATACATAAGACTCACAAACACAGAGTGACAGACAACACGCAATAGCATATAATGAGCTTAACATACATGTTAGCGACCATGAATGGGTCTCATGAGTCAGCGGCGAAGAAGGGACGCCTGTAGTCAAACCCCGTGGGTTATTTTGAGGACAGAAATCCTAGGGAAATTAAATGCGATTCAAAAAACTGTAAAAAATACTCTCATGGGGGGCGTGGCTAAGATGGCGGCCGAGTGAGACTTGTTTCTCGGTCTCTCCGGCGCCGCCTGCGCTTTGCATGGAGTAGCTGGCCCCCTGATGCCCATCCGTGCCTGCTTTGCCGCTCCTAGGTTTGGGCCACTTACCTGCTGCCTCCGGTGGTCCCTATTTCCGGGAACGGCGGTATCCTGAGTGCCTTGTGGGCTTGCCCGGCCCGGCCTTGCTGCGGCCCGGCGGGCCCTCTGCTGACATCAGTGGCCGCGACCGGTGGCGTGGAAGAGAGGCTGGTGCACCGACGACGTTTGATGATGGCTGGCTGTTGGCGACGGCGCTGAGTGGGATCCGCTTCTAGTGCGGGATAGAGCGCCGGCGGATAAGTGGTGCGGCCTACTCCAGAGTTGCCGTTGACCGCCATTTGCGGCCCGGAGAGACTAGTGCGGTGCCTTCCGCCGCTGTGAGCTTGCGACTGGAGGGGGTGCGGCCTGCGGACCCTGGGGCCTTCCAGGGTCCGCTTCTTTGAGGTGAGGTGCTGACTTGTGGCTCTGGCAGGGCCCTCCGGACCCGGCCTTGCTGCGTCCCGGCGGCCCCGCTGGTCTCTGACGGTGTAGTCGCTGGGTCGGAGACGGAGGAGGTGCACTGGAGCGCTCTGCGGACTGTGGCGGCATTGCTTGGGATGCACCCAGTGAACTTCCTGATTGCCGCAGAGGTGGGCAGCCTGCACAGCGGCGGATCTTTGGGGTCAACTCCGCCGATCGGACTTTGACTTTTGCTGCCATGTGCATCTAGAGGACTGTGCTGCACTCAGGGTCCGTGCTGCTGGTGGGCAGGTGGCGCTGCACGTGTGCTTTGGGGAGGAACTGTCCTTTACTGGTATTCTACCCCACTGGACTGCGGGCCTTCCACCACATGCTTCTTGCCTTTGGCGATCCTGCTTCTTCTTATTCTCGGCAGTGAATGGCGGACTGGTTGGCGGATGACAGGCTGAACTGCTGGAAGGCCTACGTGCACTGCACACAGCCTGGTGCTACCGCGGCGGGGCTCCGCGCCCTCCTCGACTGCTGCACCCAGACAGTTCCCAGTGAGTGTTTATCATGGTGGGGTATGGCTCGGTCCGGACTTCGGCGGATGGCGGGATCGGTGCTGCTGGGACGTGTGTGAGGCCTGACTGGGGGACCCTGTGGCCTGCTGCTGGAGGTGACACTCCGCGCTTCCCCTCGGCTGTGTGTGCCACCGCACGGAGGTGTGCTGTAACTGGGTGGTTGCCCCTACCTCTGCTTGAGTATCGGTGGTGCCGCTGGCTGGCTGCAGGCTCAGGAGGCCAGTGGTGTTGGCTCCTGGGCCTGCTTTTCGGCTTGCAGATCGGTGGGCGGTGCTTTCTGACCGGTGCTCCTCTGTGGCCCGTGGTGAGGCCCTCTGAGTGTTGAGGGTGGGGGCCCTCCACTTCAACTGCTGGGGTGCTGCACACTGCCCTGTGGTTGAGGGGTACTGGCTGTTTGGGTGGAGGTGGCACTCGGACCGTATATCGGCGGTCGGCGGGGGGGCTGACTGCCCTCCTACGTTCTAGGGACGGGCCTTGGTGGTGTTGGTGCGCCACCCTGATTCTATGATCTCGTGGGCCCTACTGTTTTGGTTGCTGGGTGGAGGGCCTGTTTTGCTGCAATGTCCTCCTCCAAAGCGAGACGGGATAAGACTACGCGGGATGTCCTGCAGAAGCCCGCGGGGCAGTCCTCGTCCCAGTTGGCTCCCCTTTCGCAGCCACCAGAGGATAGCGACCAGCCTGCCACTAAGGCGTTTATGCTCGACTTATTCTCCGCCATCAAAGAGAACATTCTGGAGCTCCACTCCCAGCTCTCTTTGGACCTACGTGAAGTGAGGCGCGACGTGGACGCCCTTTGGGACCTCGTTGCCACTGTAGAAGAGCATGATTTGGGGCGTGAAGATGATATGCATCAGCTCCAGCAGGATGTCCTCCGTCTCAGGGAGCAGCATCTTGACTTGCAAGCCCACGTCGAGGACCTGGAAAACCGGTCCAGACGGAATAACATTAGAATTTGTGCGGTGCCATGGAAAGGGGAGGGGGACGATCTTCGGGACTACGTTCTTCAGCTTTTCCGGCAGATTCTTGTGGAGGGAGAGGAGCGGGACATCCAGATGGATCGTGTGCACCGTCTTGCCTTGCCGAGGGGTCCGAAAGCTCCACCACCAGACATATTGGTGAGCGTGCACGATTTCCAGCTTAAGGAGTGAATTCTGTGCAAAGGCCGTGATCTTAGCCCGGTGCAGTTTCGGGGCCACCAGCCGGCCCTCTTTCAAGACTTAGCTGCTTCTACCCTGGTGAAACGCAGGGAGTTTAAACCCATTACTACTCACCTTTCGGGAGAATGGCATCCTCTATTCGTGGGGTCACCCATTCCGCCTTATTTTTAAATATCAGGGTAAACTCCTTCAGCTCCGCTCTTTGGCCGCAGCTTATGAGGCTTTGGGTTTGGAGCGGCCCCCCTCCCCGGCTGGGATGGCGGGGGCTCCCTCGAGACGGGGTCGACTCTCGAATGGCTGGCAGCGAGTTGGGCGTTCCCACTTGCCCTCGAGGCCTGATGTGTCCACTAGCCTTCTGGAATGAGAGGCGGCGGTTACTTCAGTGGCGCATGTGATGGACAGCAACGGCGCTCCATGAACCTTCTACAGTGGGCATTAGGGTACTTGTTTTGGGGAATGCGTTGGGGCTCCGCATCAGTCCTCTCTGGGGTTTGGGAAATGTCTGTCTCAGAGTTAATACCTGTAGGCTCGCCTCTTTGCTTTGGTGTCTTGTGCTCGAGTGCTCGAACCCTGGCTTTTCCCCCCTTGCCCTCCATGGGTAGGAGTCTCAAAGTGGTGAGTTTGAATGTTAGGGGCTTAAATAACCCGGTTAAGCGCTCCGCTATCCTGTCCCTCCTGGAGGGAGCGGGGGGCGACGTGTGTTTGTTGCAGGAGACTCATCTTCTCTCTATAGACACCAAGCGGATGAGGGATCGGTGCTTCCCCTTGCAGGTGTGGTCTTCTGGCACGGCTAAAAAGCATGGGGTAGCAGTTCTTTTCAGTGCGCGTGCTTACTGTAAGATTCTTTCACAGGTTGCTGAGATTAAGGTGAGACTCCTGGTGCTTCGCGTGCAATGGGGGGACATGTGCTTCACTGTAGGATCGCTGTACGCCCCGAATGACCATCAGGAAGCCTTTATAAAGACGGCCTTTTCCGAGGTATTGGCTTCACCAGATACCATGATCTTAGTGGGAGGTGACCTAAATGTGGTAATGGATGCGTGCATGGATAGGTCGGAGCAGTGGTCACATCAGACGGTTGCTCTCTCGCAGGGGGGGAGGCAATGGTTGAGTGATGGCGGTCTGCATGATGTTTGGCACGTACAGCATCTTACTGAGCGTGATTATACTTTCTACTCGGCAGCGCATAAAACTTACGCCCGCCTTGACCATTTCTTCACCTCCCTTTTACCCTGCCTGGCGGACGCGGTTATCACTCCCCATTCCCTGTCCGACCATGCCCTCATCTCGGTGCAGCTCAGCTCTCCAGCGGCACGCCCCCCTTCTTCCAGATGGCGCCTGCGCGATTCTCTGCTTAGCTCGGAATCCGTGGTTACTCGCATACGGGACACAATTGTGGCTTATCTGGCTGTTAATGACCAAGGGAATATGCCTTTAGCGGCGGTTTGGGAGGCCCTCAAGCTGGTGGTCCGGTGTGAGTTCATAGCGCTGGCGGCCGCGTTTGCGGATCTGCGTAGGGATATGTGGGTGGAGTTGGAGCGAGAGGTGGCAGCCCTGGAGGCCATCCATAAGCGCACCGGAGTGCCTAGGGTGTGGAGAGAGCTTGAAACGAAACAGCGCATGCTGAAACATCTGGACCTTGACAGGGCCGAGTATGCACTTTTGTGGCTGCGACATAAGTTTTACCTTAGCGGGGATAAGGGGGGCGTTTGCTGGCCCATAGGCTCTGGGCGTCCTCGCAGCGAACTGCGATTCACTCCATTCGGGATTCCCAGGCGGTGGAGCAGACCACAGATGCCCTTATTGTCGACTCTTTTCGTCATTTTTATCAGCGCTTGTATACTAGGGAGGAGACTGGGTCTGTGGAACGAGAGGCTTACCTTGCCTCCTGCTGTATTGAGCCACTGCTTGCCCCCTCGGTGGACTCGTTGGAGTCTGACATCCGGATTGAGGAAGTCATATCGGCGATAGCCCATCTTAAGGTTGCCAAATCACCCGGCCCAGACGGTTTCACCGCTTTGTTTTTTAAGACCTTCTGTGCTGAGCTAGCTCCTCTTTTAACGCGTCTTTTTAACTCTTTTCTGGAGACAGGGGAGGTGACTCCCAATATGACGGAAGCCGCGATTACGGTCATTCTTAAATCTGGAAAGGATCCAAGGGATTGTGGCTCATATAGGCCAATCTCCCTCCTAAATATTGACGCTAAATTGTTCGCGAGTATTCTGGCGGCGCGTCTCAGCACGCTGATGGATGGCCTCATAGATCCGGATCAATCCGGTTTTATTCCCACGCGGCAGGGCGGAGACAACACCAAGTGTATCCTTCATCTTATTGACCTGGTTCACTGATCTCGGACCCAAGCTTGTCTCCTTTCCATAGACGCCGAGAAGGCCTTTGATCCGGTGGACTGGGACTACATGTTTGATGTTCTGTGCGCTTTTGGTTTCGGAGAGCACTTTCTTCGCTGGGTGCATTGTCTCTATGTCGCTACTAAGGCGTCGGTGAGGGTGAACGGGTTCCAGTCTTCCCTCTTCCCCATCTCTAGAGGGACGAGGCAGGGATGCCTCTGTCGCCGCTATTATTTGCGCTCTATATGGAGTCCTTTGCTCAGCGCATACGCTCCAATCTGGATATTGAGGGTATTAAGTTCGGTGCCGACATTCATAAAATTAGTCTTTATGCGGACGATGTTATCCTCTCCCTCACTCATCCGCGTACCACCCTGAGGTATCTGACGTGAGAGCTTCATGCTTTTGGCTTGGTGGCAGGATTTAAAGTCAACTTTTCCAAATCGCTGGTGCTTAATCTTTCTATCCCTGAAGATGAGATCGATGATTTACAGCGGGACTTTGCCTTCCAGTGGGTGCACTCTGACATTTCCTACCTGGGTATCCGCTTGACTCCTTCCGTTGCTCAGACTGCCCGCCTTAATTACAAGCTGTTGGTGGAGCAAACCGCTAAGTCGCTATCTGATTGGTCTCGCCTTGGCCTGGCCTGGTATGGGCGGCTGGCGGTGGTAAAGATGGCTGTGCTGCCGAGGGTCCTTTATTTGTTCCAGATGCTTCCGGCGCAGCTGCCACCAGGTACCCTCTGCAAGTTACAGGACCTGCTTAATAAGTTTTTGTGGCATAATAGGAGGCCGAGACTCGCCTTGCCGATTGTTACATCACCGAAAGCCGCCGGAGGGCTGGGTTTTCCGCTCCTACGGGCGTATTATCAGGCCTCTTGTCTCCGATATATCAGGGAGTGTAAACAGTCTACGTCCAGCAAGCATTGGCCTCTCATGGATCAGACGGTCGCTGGTTGTAATATTTGGCGTGAGCTTTGGCTTCCGCAGAAGCATAGGGCGTGGGGCCTCTATTCCTCCCCGGTGACCTCCCCGACTCTTAAAGCGTGGGATCAGTTAGTGAGCTCTAAGGGGTGGACCACGTTCCCCTCCCCTTTGACCCCTATCGTGGACAACCCTGACTTTCCGCCGGGATGTGCGTCCCATCTTTTCCAGCGCTGGCGAGAGGGGTGTAAGAGGCTGGGCTCCCTTTTGGAACCGGATGGAGTGATCCCTTTCGCCCAACTGGGCAATGACTATTTTGACTTGCCGAGCACCGACGTCTACCACTACGTGCAGCTGGCACATTGGGTGACCCTCCCCTCCAACTTCGCTTTGATGTCCCGGCCCCTGACCGCTTTTGAGCGCTGGTTGGTTTATAAGAAAGATGATCGGAAGCTCATTTCGGAACTATATGCAATGATAATGGCGTGTCCTAGACAGCAGCGGTCAAAGGCGCAGGTGCATTGGGAGACTGAGTTGGGGCGTCCGTTAACGAGCAAGAAATGGGAGCATGTTTTCTACCGCGCTCACCACACAGCGTCAGACACGGCGGGGGCAGAATCTGCCTATAAGGTGGCAGCATACTGGTATTATACCCCAGCGCGCATTCAGTCTTGGGACCCTACTAAATCTTGTCTCTGCTGGCGGGGGTGTGGACATCCTGGCACTCTCGTACACTTGTTGTGGCAATGCCCAAAGCTGGTGCGGTATTGGGCGGCGGTCTTGGATGATCTTGATGAGGCATTTCAGATCAGGCTGCCGCGGGAACCTGTGCACACACTGTTGGGCCTCCCTCATTCCAAGTCCTTTCCCCTGCGCACACTGAGGGGTAGGCAGCTTGCGTTGGTGGAGTGGGGCTCTCTGGCTGTGCCAGACTCGCAAAACTGGCTCCGGAGACTCTGGCATCTGCTTGCGATGGAACGTCTATCGCTCAGGCGGTAGTGACTGATGCGGAGAGGGTGGGGAGGGTTGGGGGGGTGTTTCTTTGTTTTGTTTATGAACTTTTCAGATAAATGTGATATATGAGCAATTGCCTGACGGGCCTGGCCTGTGCTCCATCAGCTTCTTGCGGGGTCACCCTCCGGGCTGTAGACCCATGCGCTGTGTATGGTTTATCTTGATTTTGTCTGCCGGCCGCAGGATGTAGGCAGTTGAGCTGTGTATTTTGCAGGTGTATCACCCTCATGTGCTGTGCGAGTGCGAGCATAGGTACACCTACTTCCTCAAGGCTACTCCCTCGCTGTCAAACCTGACCTGCTTGCCCAGGGACTTTGGAGATGCCGAGGGGCGTGGTGGCCCCCCCTTTATAAGCGCAACATTCATCTTCGTTGGTGTCCTTGTGGCCGCCCTATGCTAGAACGTCAACTGCTCTGACCCTCACTTCCTGGTGGGCAGGACAAGTGGTGGATGTTCTCGCCCCTCTGGAAGTGAACCGAGGTTGTCTGACAACCTTCTTGAAAGTGTCAATAAAGGCTATTTTGAGAGCGTGAAAAAGAAATAACTAATGCTAAAAAAGTGTAAAAATTAAAAATTGATAGGCGAAATCAACCCGCGGCCGACATAATTGTCGGGACTCGTGTAATTTTTGGGACTGTTGCCCCCATTGGGCATAATAATATCATAGCACCCAGTACCCATTCAAACGCTCAGTAAAGTTTTTTGATAAAAAACACACAATAGAACAGGGATTAGGGGGAGAAACTCCACAGAAGAGAAAGGAGGGCGAGGTAACACATGTAGTGCTGTTCCTAGGTAACCTTGTTCGCAGGAGGTTTGTGTGAAGTTTGGCCTTGTCCAGGTCAATGATTCATATTCTTAAGGGAGGAAAAGGGGGTTGTTGCCGTGATCAGAAATGATGGCTAGATAAAAAGAAAGGTTGCGGCCTGGCAAAAGGTTTATTTTGCCAGTTTGAAATGGCAGTTTTTAAAACTGTACTACAGGCTGCAATGGCAGGACTGAGACATGTTTTAAAGTTGACTTTCGTGGGTGGCACAATGAGGGTTGCAAGCCCACTAGTAGCATTTTGTTTACAGGCCCTGGCCAAATCTATCATCATATACTAGGGAATTACAAGTAAATTAAATGTCGGGTGTATGCCAGTTTTACCATGTATTTGGGAGAGTGCACAGGCACTTTTTCACTAGTTTACAGTAGTACATCAAGGAAAGTCCTAAAAGTCAATTTAATGAATTCAGAAAACTGGAGGGGTAAAGGCAAAATGCTTGAGGGTGACCCTGCAGAGAGGGCCAACTCAAACAGTTACCATTGCCCTTTTGAAGCTCCTTAAGCTAAAGCTGCATGTTGTTCTCCCAATTTGGCAAGTGAGTAATTTGCCTTTCGCTCAGGAGCAAACAATGGACTGACCTGAATGGGAAGAGAACACCCCTCTAAACATGACAAACAGGATGTCAAAGAAATTCTCATTTATCCACTGTCTGGTTGCTGATAACCATAATTTTGTTTTACCAGATGTTTGTCTGTGAGTTTATTAGGGGCTTGTGGCGTCTGCAAACTGGACTTTAATGTTAGATGTGGGAGGACACTAGGATTATCATTGTACACTCCATGCACACACCCCCAGCTCTCAGAGCCCATGCTTAGTGTGGCCGAAGGGGTTCATCACCTTGTGATGCCCAAAGTGGATATGGTTAGCTGAGATGCTGTACATCACAGCTGGGGGTGGTGCCATTCAGGTGCCCTTGTAGCCCCTGCTCTGGGTTAATATTTGGCTTGCTGGAAGCCCACAGGTGCTGAGAAGTAGTTGCCTGGGGCATTGGAGTCCCCTGGGCCATGCTCTTCTATTGCCGTGGGATATGTGCTGCCACTTTGAGTGCTTGTCCCTCTAAAACAGACAGGTGCAACTGACTGATCTTGGCCACATTACCTTGCCCCCTTGGAGTGCATAGGGGACGCTCTTGGTTGTGGGCACAGGGCCAGGACCACAGGCCACAGCATTCTCTGCGGCAGGAAGTTACCAACACACCTGAATGTGCCCGGAAGGACCTACATTAATTGTGGGGAGCTCCCGCTGCGAGGGACATTCTTGGTTGTGAGCACAGGGCCAGGACCACAGGCCCCAGCATTTTCTGTGGCAGGAAGCTGCCATCACACCTGCATGCGCTTACATTAACTGCGGGGGGTTCCGGGAGAAGAGTGGGCTCGTGGCCAGACAAGGGTGGTCTGGTCCAACCCTCTTGACCCGTCAAGCCATATTACTGAAGCCTGCAGGAATAAGTCCAGGGGTAAGGGTCTAGGAGGATCAGGAACCAAATGGGGAAACGTGAGTGTACCAGAGGGGGGCTTGCAACTCAACTACCTGCAAAAGTAACAACTATTGATGAAAATGCTCCAGCAAGCAACTGGTGTAATTGCCACTGAAATCAAACTCACAGAGAGAAGGCTTTCCTTTGGGGGAATTGGAGAAGCCCCCAAAAGACCTGCCTGTATTGCCTCTCATACACCCAGCCAATTTAACTCTCAAACTAATGCTGTAGCCTTTACTGTTCCTGGTAGTGACGTTAGTCCTGTAAGCAAACTACCTACTATGCTTGCCAGACCTGCACCTGATGTCTTGCTATCGCAAGGGAACAACCTAAGGGAAGTATCCCTAATTGCAGCCAGGCATAATCAGGCATTATCCAAACACCGTCAGCCCGATAGTGTTACCACTACGGCCACTCTGGCTTCCAAATCCAAAACTAAAAGTGTGAAAATGACCTAGTACGGAAAGAAGAAATGCTAACCACATCAAAACCTGGCTGGTTAGATGAGTTTGTTTGTTCAGTAATGGACATTCTTAAGGAGATGATACGTCTGGAACTTGCCTCGCTCTTGGACAAAATATCTGCCCTAGAATCCCAAATAACAACACTTAGCAATTTACACCGACACATTCCACACTTGTTATTTTTTGCCTACTTTACAAAGAACCGCATGCAAAATGGTTCACCAATTTGTTGGAAGCTGGGTGTTAGAAGGCATAAGGAAGCATACAGGATTCTCCAAGCTGATACAACTTTTTATCTAGTTTTAGCAGTGTCTAGATATCTGCTTCATGCTCTGATAATAAGAAGCAACAAACAGAAAGTAGATAGTTTTTTAGTAAAACTTTTCACTTTTCACCCTATAACGTACATTTCTAATCACATTCCCACGAGTATTTATCCTCCCATATGTGCTAATGAAATGGTTATGTATATAATATACTGAAATTGTTACCAAATGGTGCCATGCTTATTATCTTTTCATATGCTGATGTTGTTTTTAATGACTGCTTTTATAAAAAAAAAATTGTACCTCTTTTATGGTATACTATTGAAGTAAAGAATAATTTACTCAAATCAGATATGGTTAACTATTGGAACCTTTAACCCTTTGGTTAGGGCGTCC
The DNA here is from genome assembly GCF_964204655.1 of Triturus cristatus. Lineage (NCBI taxonomy): Eukaryota > Metazoa > Chordata > Amphibia > Caudata > Salamandridae > Triturus > Triturus cristatus. The sequence continues at coordinate 1,011,350,315 of NC_140585.1, read as the reverse complement.
TCAGTGGTAATTTCCACTCACTAGCTCACTCCAGGTATATTGGTGGCATCGCCAGGCACATACTGCAGAAGACCTCCGATCTGTGGAAAATCATAAGAGGACTGAATCTGCTGCCTGAGACCTTAGAAGAGCCTAGAAGATTGGACCTGTTCTTCAGATTGGACCAGGACAAAGAAGGAGACTCCAAGGGTTATAAGGCTGACATCCTGTTAAATGTATAGGGACACAACAAGCTACAAGAGGCTTTTCCTGTAGCAGCCCAGCCGACCAGTGGCAACCGGAGCCGGACTCTTCCTTTCATCCTGTGATTCTCTTAATTCCCTCCTCCAAGGTCAGATGAGGCTTTAGAAGTGTGCTCCTGTGGTGGATCGGAACCTAAATAACTGAAGTCACAAGGTAAAATCTTTGACCAGTATGAACCTGGTTAGTGTATCTGGCCCACACTCCACCGCAGTCAGCGTGAAGCCACATCTAGGTCCCATTCTTCCATAACTATTGACTGTCATTGGCATTTTGTGCTTCTTGGTGCTATTTCTTTGTTAAAAAATATAATTCAGATAACCTCATTGGATTTTTGTCATTTTGATGCCATTTTGTTTATTACATTTGACTCTACTTTTCTAATTCATTTTGGAACATTTCTTTGTTTACATTTCACCTTTATTGCCGTTTAGAAATATATACATACTTTACTCATTGCCTTAAAACTATTCCTGTCTGCTCAATGCCATCACTATGAGGGTTTTGATCTCAGGTTTATTTTGTGACTTTAGTTGGGCACCCTGGCAGGGATTGTGATCATTACCGGATGTGTGCATTCACCCCAACAATTAATAACCCAATGTATTTTAAAATCAAAACTCTATTTATAATCTGACATCAACCTTGACTTTTATTTTTTAAATTGGCCTCTGATTTTTAATTTGTCATTTTTGATTTTTCCAAAATTTCCTTCCTACTCTTAGACTGTTTTGCACATATAATTTTTGAGAATGAAAATGTACCTGAGTAATACTGACAGCCTCTGCTTGGCAGAGATGAAGAAACTTTGCAAATAGAGAGGGCTGAAGCTGGCAAAAGGAGCCATGAAGGTGGAATAGCTGATAGCTCTCAGAACGTGGGAGGAGGTCTGTCTGCTACAGGGTCACACACAAGAGGACACAGATGATGGAGCGGAGGGCTAAAAAGAAATGGTGGAAGAGGAAGAAGAAGATCATCCTGCAGGGACTCTAGCGCCAAGAATTACTTCTAGTATGATAAGGCCTACATTTTTTTATGGGTGCCCCTTATTATGCCAAAAAGGATCTACAATATGCCATTGGCAGCACGTTGCCTTGGGTGACATCATCAGCCTGGAATTATATTGAGTAGGTCACGGCCTGTGGCAGACTAACAATCATAAAACATGCAAAATATAACACTATTACTCGCATTCTCTCACTCATACTCTCTCGCTCTCATATTCACTCTTTTCCACCTCACATTCTTTTACTCATTCTTACTCATACTCACTTCCACTCACTGTTACTCACAAACAAATGTACTCATCCCCATTGGTTTTCACTCTCACTTACAATACATGTACACATACAGAGAGTCACCTTTTTACACTCACTGACTCTGGTCGCTAGTACAACTGCACCTGCTGAACCAATAATAGATATACCACAGACTCACTTCCACTCCCGTTCACACTCTCCAATCACTCACTCTCACCAGCACACTCACTCTCCTTCATTCACTCCCTTGGACTCACACTAACCTATTCATACTTTCATTCTTATTGACACTCTGAAAACACACTCCCACACACACTCTAATCCAATGTAATTCACTCTCAATCACTCTGAACACACTCATAAACACATACACACACACATGCACAGAGAAACAACATTTGTTTTACTTACCATGCTTCTTTTGTTGGCAACTTGGAGGGTCCATGGCAGAAGCAGAGCTTGAGTCTGATGCTGGACATTGGAACTAGAAAGCCATAGTTCTCACTGAAAAGTCAGACAGAACAGCAAGGTCAGGTTTGAACTTTCAAGAAAAAGAGCTCCTCAACATTTACTGATTGGAACTGGTAAACAAAGCACATAATTTCAAATGTTTGGAAATCATTTGTTGTTGTTGTGTGACAGATTTGGATACTTCTGCACAAAGTGGAAATATTTGGGTCATGGAGGAGCAAGCAGGATTATGCAAGGCAGTTCTTATATGAAGTGAAAAGTACACAGTTGCAGCGTATGCCTGAGACTCACGCTTGAACCTCATGTGCCAAGAATTAAAAACAAAGCATTAACCTTTCATGTAAAGCAGGAGAAATAAAGAGACGTCCATCTAATGGCTGAAATGAACAATGTGAATGCAGAAAACCTGGGTTCAATTCTAGGTCCGCAGCTAGACCAAATTCTGTTATTCTAGGAAAATCTGTCTCTTGTGTTTGATTTGTTAGGCTGTAATGTTGCACCATGTATAATAAGAATCTAGGATGCAGGGGAAGGAGGAACCAAAGAGGTTCACGGCCAGGAAGAGGCCTTTGGTGAAAGTTTGACTATAAGGTCCACCTGCCTCCTTATCCTCATGCAGCTCTAAATAGGACTCTACTAAAGAACTGCATACATAGGAACTAAATTGGCTGGTATGTATGTGTATGGTATATAGAAGTTTCAAAATTGAATGTACACAAATAGGATACTAATGGGATCCTTGTGGAGTCCTGATGAAAGCCAACTAGCCCATTGAAGCATTGGTGTGATGGCTGAAACCTGCTGACCCAGGGATACAGAGGATACAAATTTCCTTAGTGCATCCCTACATGTTTTAACTCCATCAGGGTGCCCTTTGAAAATTACATTAATTCTCAGGTCACCCAAGACTATTTTAAATCGAGGAAACCACCCAATAACCAAAGAACTTCCTTGAGCTCGCCCCGATACGCTAGGTATCTGGACGAGGAATCTATGATGAAGCATGCCATTTGGAACTCCATGGGTTAAGAGTCCTTTTAATATCATAGGGTGATTCCTATGGGCTACCTAGGGCCTACCTTAGGAGTGACTTAGTAGTGACTTACGTGCAATAAAACAGGAGTTGAAAGGCTTGGCAAGGGTGTTATATTGCCAAGTCGAATTGGCAGTGTAAAACTGTTTTCTGTCTGCAATGGCAGGCCTGGGACATTTTTAAGTGGCTACTCAAGTGGGTGGCACAATAAGTGCTGTAGGCGCACTAGTAGAATTCAATCTAAAGGCCCTGGGTATATGGTATACCACCATACAAGGGCCTTGTAAGTAAATTAAATATGCCAATCAGGTGTTAGGCAATTTCCCCATGTCTAAAGGTAAGAAGACAAGCACTTTATCACTGGTTAGCAGTGGTAAAGAACACCGAGTCCTAGAGTCAACGAAAAGGAATTCAGTGAAAATTGGAGGGTTGAAGGCAAAATGTTTGGGGTAAACACCATCAAAAGGCTGACAGGTCTAACAGGCAGGAACCGCAGCCCTATAAGCAGTTTGGAGAGTACTGGGGACCCTGCCCCTGATGCTCTGTATGGCTTCTCATTGGCCTCAGGGATGCACTGATATGTGAACCCTGACAGCACATGCCTCAATTATACCAATCATTATAGAAGAAAGAAAGCTCATAATATTCGTGAGCCTTCCAAACGTACAAAATAAACTTGTGTCTGTCTCTAATCATTAGGATTGCTTTATTTAGGAAGCCCAATAGGCAGCTCTCCTGAAGGGAGGGACTGCCCCCAAACACTATTAAAAGTCAGTACCACCCAAGGCTAGCCCATTGACTCTAAAGTATGATGAGACAGTAGGAGGATCTCTACTCACGGGTGTAACAAATGTGTGCCCATGAAGAGCAACAGTTATCAGTTATAAGGACCCTTCGTTGTAGGAAAGCAGGTTATCTTGCAGTGAGGCTGGTAAGGCTTTGCTATGTTATAACTTCACATCACACCAAATTGATTCTTGTATTCACACTAATAAATCCCTAGATCAACCCCGTAGTGTGGCACAGAGCAGTCATGCTTTACTAGAGGAACATGTGTTAAGCATTTCAGAGTATCAACAAGGATGATAAAAATTTTACATGACTCAAAAGAAATCCAACACAATTTATAAAAATAAAGCAGATTTTTACATACATTTAGACACCAAAGTGAACACAATCAGGTGATGTTAGAAATGGGATTTCTGGTTGGCTGAGGCTTGCGCCAAAGCCAGGCAGAAACCACCACTCTAGTCAGGGCTGGGGAGTTACACGCCAAAGATAACCCCTGCTCACCCCCTTGGTAGCTTGGCACGAGCAGACAGGCTTATCCCTGAGGCGATGTGTAAAGCGTTTGCGCGCGCACCCAGCAACAACACCCAAGGCCCACCACAAAGGAAACTCCACACAAGGTATTCTATAAAAATTGCCTTTGTATTATACACAACACATTAGATAAAAACACACACTCTACAATGTGCCAACAGGCACGGGCAGAATTTACAAGGGATTATATATACAGGGGACAGGGCCACATGGACCACTGCCAGGGATTAGCACTTAGAACATAGCACAAATCACCAATAGTAAACGTAGAACATAACACAAAGTAACTGTAGAACACAACCAGTCTCTACTGGCGCAATAATGACCTCAGCGTCATCACACTAGCATCAGGTATAAAACCTATCCTGTATCTATCACAGGGGCATAAATCACATTATGCAATTCTCATTGGTCTAACTCATTAGACCTAACCACCTAGCTATAACTATACTAGGGGCGCACATCGCACAGGGAAGTACATTCTCCCTACCATCAACCTAAGCAGGTAAAACAACCTTCTAGGCAGAAATAACCACATTTAGAGGTATCAGACACAGGGTGCGCAAAACATGCTATACACAATACATTTCCTAGCACCCAAAAGCACATTAGCATGAATCGCAATAACACCTCAATCACATTAGAGTCCAGGACGCACCAGAACCTAAACGTAGCAGCTGCCCACTACTTGCTGGGCAGCTGGGGACAAAGCAGGGCCTAAACGCTGCAGCTGGCACTAAGTGCTGCGCAGCTGTGGAAGGCACATAGTAGGCAGGGGCTCTCACTAGCCCCTGAAACAATATCCAGAACGTTGGAGCCACCTAGGCTCGAAAATGACATGTCCCCATGGAACACACGGGCTCCTAAAATAATGGTGCGCAAATATAGCAAAGGGGCTTGCCCCAAAGTACTGTGGAGCGCACTGGCGCTCTCTGTGCAACTAATGCTGGGCTAGAGCCTCCCTGGCTCTCAAGGAAATGAGGGGGGGGGCCAAACGTTGGAGCCTTCTAGGCTCTTCAAACAAACTTGCCCACGTGTTGGAGCCACCCGGCTCTGAAGTAATAATATGAGCTGGCGGTGGAGTCCCCTCTGGACTCGAAATACGGGATGTCCGCCTCGTGGGAGCCTCACTGGGCTCTAAACAAATCTATGCCCCCATGGGAGCGGCCCGCTAGCAGACGGGGCTGCCCCAGAACTTTGCACTCTGTGCCTTTACAGGCATTTTAGTATGGTATCGGCTCCCTCCTCGGCGGGAGCGAAAGGCGGCCCGGACCCCCTTAGAGCCCTCACTCACCGGCTCTCTCGGACGCGCCTCTCACGGCGGGGTAGGCTCCCGCCTCGACTCCTGCGGGGCTGACGATGGAGCATACAACGCTCCGCTTCCTCTGCACGCGGGGCTCTCTCACCACATGAGAGCTCCGTCCCTGGAGGCGCCGGTCTTCGCCCAGTCCCCCATCTCGGGACCGGGACTTCTCTGGTGGAGCCTGCGAGGCTCCGGGGACAATGGCGGCACTTCCGATTCCGTCCCGCGGCCCCGCCCACAACCAGGCGGGCCGCGGACTCGGCGGCCGTTTTTAAATGCAGCTCGGGCCGCGGCGATGATCTCTTTGGCGGGCAAAGTGCGGGGTGGGCACCCGTCATTTTTACATGACTCCATAAGCGGGGTAGGCACCCGTATCCCTCCTGAAGCACGAAGACGCAGGGTGGGCACCTGCATAGAATTAACGCAAAGGCAGCGGGGTGGGCACCCGCGAGACCAGCATTACGGGGGAATCCCTACGTCGGGATTCCCTCAGCGGCGATCGCAGCCCAGCGCTGCCCAGGCCCACATGTTCCTCCTTCCTGGGGGAAGAGATAGCGCATTTCAGGCGCTAGGTCACAAGTCCTGGAGGCATAAAGAAAGGGAGCAAAAACCTCCAGCAAAGAGGCCTTTAGAAAGAAAGGGGCAATGGCACAAAGAATAGTCCCAGAAGTCCTTCAGCGTCCAGGGCATCCAGGGGCTGGGCAGGGCCCAGGGAGGCAAGCCTTCCCCTGGGCCCCAGCAGCAGCACGCCCCTGGTAGATTCAAGTACAGAACGAGAACATTTTGTAAGGGGACACAGCCCCTTTTTATACACCAAATCCCTTTGTCTGGGTTCAGGGTGAGGGGGAAAACCAGTCGCAGCTGGTTGGGGAGCACCCTTGATGTGCTCAGCCCCTCACTCTATTCATTGGCAGGGCTAGGGTCGTCAGTCGCACCACAGGGGGCGGGGCCAGCATTGTGTGTGGAAAACCCTGTCCTATTCAGGACCCAGGTGTACTCCTCCCACCCATCTAGCTGTTGATCTCCCCATTCACCACTGGGTGACTCATCCTGACTCTGGGGAATTCCCTAGTCCGTCACCTGACCTCACCAGCCAATCGCCAGACAAGCCACACATTTCAGACTGCACACTGAAGTGCCCACTTCTAGAAGTGGCACTTCCACACCAGGTACATGCACGCCGCACACATCAACGCGCAGCATTCACTCACACGAGTCCGCACATACCAAACACGGGCCTGCACACCCCACGCATCAGGAACTACCGGGACACATACATTCCCCCATGCATTCCTATGGGAGGGCAGGCCAACCTCAACACACGCACGCACTTTACCCTGGGACACAGCGGTAAAGTGCGCAGAAACCCCAAAATCGCTACACCATGTCATCAATAAAAGCAAAAAAGTTCAGGGGTGAACCTGCCAGAAGGGCCAAGTCCAACACAACCCCCTTCCAGCCAAAACGCAGGGCAGCCCAATCACCACCGTGATGGACTTCCCTGCTTGGGGCGATAGAACACGGACGCAGGCCCGCACTGCAGGGACACTCTCCGGTTCTACGCCATTCTCAATCAACATGGTTCCATCCGAAAAAAAAAACAACCGAAAAGAACTCAGGCCCAACTAGGCTACCCCACTGGTACTACCTAGTTGTCCACGGCCAGGACCAGGCCCTAGGCCACCCAGATACCACTGGTCCTTGCCAAACCCAGAGTGGGGGGTAGTAACCCCTGGCATACAAGCCATTCTCCACTCTCCCTCTCAGTGTAGTTCCCAACTACCACTGATCCTTCAACCTAGGGTCCGCACCCTCAGGTTGACCAGAGGTCACGGGCAAGAATGCCCCACCCTACCTCTACTTCTGGGGTTCCGCACCCTCCCAGGGAAGCACCCACCAGAACACAACTCTCCCACCAGTTCAGGACCTCTCTCCACCAACTGGTCTACCACCTGGGATCCAAGGGGTCAGAGGCGAGGACTCCCTCCCTCTGCACCCCCTTCCACTGTAGAGCAGGGTCTCTTCACCTAAGATGAGCCCCACCTGCCCTCAGGACTACAGCCGCCCTTACGTCCAGATCCGGAAACACCGACTACTGGCTCCCCAACCGAGGGACGTACCCTTTGGTCAGATGCCTGGCGGACCAGGACTTCCTAAGGGTGACACATACCTAGCGTGTCGTGTGACAGTCTGCCTGGCGCAGAGCTCACGACCTCCTGTCCCTCTGACAGTGCGTGAAGATGCCCCAGCAACCTGGCGCAGAGCTCACGACCTCCTGTCCCTCTGACAGTGCGTGAAGATGCCCCAGCAACCTGGCGCAGAGCTCACGACCTCCTGTCCCTCCGACAGTGCGTGAAGATGCCCCAGGACAGAAGTGGCATCACCATGGTCACTCATGGGTGGCTCAGCCCATCCGGCTGGCCCCCTGACCCACTGGTTCCCACTGGGGACCTCTCCCCCTCTCACCCCTCGCAACTGTACCCCACCTGCTATCAGGGGGGTATCACCTCACAATTGCCCGGAGAACCAGGACTTCCTGGGAGTACATATACGCTCCCGAGGGTGACACATACCTAGCGTGTCGTGTGACAGTCTGCCTGGCGCAGAGCTCACGACCTCCTGTCCCTCTGACAGTGCGTGAAGATGCCCCAGGACAGAAGTGGCGTCACCATGGTCACTCATTGGTGGCCCAGCCCTTCTGGCCGGCCCCTGACCCACTGGCTCCCACTGGGGACTCTTCCCCCTCTCACCCCTCAAACTGAACCTCTGCACCCTCCACCTAGGAGTGGCACTGCTCGACACCAAAACTGATGGAGGCCTGACTACAGACACTCCCAGCTTACCTCAAACAGGAAGAACCACCTCGAAGAACAGTACAACAGGACAGACTAGGCTCCCTACCTGGTGTTCCCTCATGGAACCAACCAGTCCTGGAGACTGAAGTTGGGGTTGGGAATACAACCCAGGGTCACGCCCTCAACCAGTTCAGACGTGAGACCACTCAACCTCCTCACAAATAAGGGTACCTAGCTGGGCTACTCTAAACCATCTCCGCCGCAAGGATTTGTGGAGATACCTGCACCATTCTTCTAGGGTTACTCCCAAAAACAAGCTCAAAATAATTTACACACACCATTTAACACTCAATCTTCCAGTGCAACACAACATTCATCCACACTCACACCCCCCAGACTAGTAAGACAGTTTCTACCGCCCCTGATTTCTCAACCTGACCACCACGTGACACAGGTACTATCACTCTGGGAACTGGGAATGGGACATTCACATTCATCCAGCGCATTACACATTCATCCCCAAACCCCTCCTAAGACTGGTAAGACAGTTTCTACCGCCCCTGATTTCTCAACCTGACCACCACGTGACACAGGTACCACTACCCCGGGAACTGGGAATGGGAATACATGCACTGGACACACATCTGCTGCCACCACTGGATCCCACCCTCTGGTGAATCCAGAAAACACAACGCACTAAGGGGGATGATCTACCCTCCCGAGCTAGGGACACCTAACTCACAGTGCACAAGAAACACATTTCCACAGAAATGACATTTAAAAACAATAATCCCTATACCATGTGATTTATCTAAATGCAGAGTTTTGTAGTGCGGCCAGTTGCTGCTGCGGTACAGCGCAAACGCAAGTCCAAATCCCACCGCTGATCACCAATGTTAGAAATGGGATTTCTGGTTGGCTGAGGCTTGCGCCAAAGCCAGGCAGAAACCACCACTCTAGTCAGGGCTGGGGAGTTACACGCCAAAGATAACCCCTGCTCACCCCCTTGGTAGCTTGGCACGAGCAGACAGGCTTATCCCTGAGGCGATGTGTAAAGCGTTTTCGCGCGCACCCAGCAACAACACCCAAGGCCCACCACAAAGGAAACTCCACACAAGGTATTCTATAAAAATAGCCTTTGTATTATACACAACACATTAGATAAAAACACACACTCTACAATGTGCCAACAGGCACGGGCAGAATTTACAAGGGATTATATATACAGGGGACAGGGCCACATGGACCACTGCCAGGGATTAGCACTTAGAACATAGCACAAATCACCAATAGTAAACGTAGAACATAACACAAAGTAACTGTAGAACACAACCAGTCTCTACTGGCGCAATAATGACCTCAGCGTCATCACACTAGCATCAGGTATAAAACCTATCCTGTATCTATCACAGGGGCATAAATCACATTATGCAATTCTCATTGGTCTAACTCATTAGACCTAACCACCTAGCTATAACTATACTAGGGGCGCACATCGCACAGGGAAGTACATTCTCCCTACCATCAACCTAAGCAGGTAAAACAACCTTCTAGGCAGAAATAACCACATTTAGAGGTATCAGACACAGGGTGCGCAAAACATGCTATACACAATACATTTCCTAGCACCCAAAAGCACATTAGCATGAATCGCAATAACACCTCAATCACATTAGAGTCCAGGACGCACCAGAACCTAAACGTAGCAGCTGCCCACTACTTGCTGGGCAGCTGGGGACAAAGCAGGGCCTAAACGCTGCAGCTGGCACTAAGTGCTGCGCAGGTGTGGAAGGCACATAGTAGGCAGGGGCTCTCACTAGCCCCTGAAACAATATCCAGAACGTTGGAGCCACCTAGGCTCGAAAATGACATGTCCCCATGGAACACACGGGCTCCTAAAATAATGGTGCGCAAATATAGCAAAGGGGCTTGCCCCAAAGTACTGTGGAGCGCACTGGCGCTCTCTGTGCAACTAATGCTGGGCTAGAGCCTCCCTGGCTCTCAAGGAAATGAGGGGGGGGGCCAAACGTTGGAGCCTTCTAGGCTCTTCAAACAAACTTGCCCACGTGTTGGAGCCACCCGGCTCTGAAGTAATAATATGAGCTGGCGGTGGAGTCCCCTCTGGACTCGAAATACGGGATGTCCGCCTCGTGGGAGCCTCACTGGGCTCTAAACAAATCTATGCCCCCATGGGAGCGGCCCGCTAGCAGACGGGGCTGCCCCAGAACTTTGCACTCTGTGCCTTTACAGGCATTTTAGTATGGTATCGGCTCCCTCCTCGGCGGGAGCGAAAGGCGGCCCGGACCCCCTTAGAGCCCTCACTCACCGGCTCTCTCGGACGCGCCTCTCACGGCGGGGTAGGCTCCCGCCTCGACTCCTGCGGGGCTGACGATGGAGCATACAACGCTCCGCTTCCTCTGCACGCGGGGCTCTCTCACCACATGAGAGCTCCGTCCCTGGAGGCGCCGGTCTTCGCCCAGTCCCCCATCTCGGGACCGGGACTTCTCTGGTGGAGCCTGCGAGGCTCCGGGGACAATGGCGGCACTTCCGATTCCGTCCCGCGGCCCCGCCCACAACCAGGCGGGCCGCGGACTCGGCGGCCATTTTTAAATGCAGCTCGGGCCGCGGCGATGATCTCTTTGGCGGGCAAAGTGCGGGGTGGGCACCCGTCATTTTTACATGACTCCATAAGCGGGGTAGGCACCCGTATCCCTCCTGAAGCACGAAGACGCAGGGTGGGCACCTGCATAGAATTAACGCAAAGGCAGCGGGGTGGGCACCCGCGAGACCAGCATTACGGGGGAATCCCTACGTCGGGATTCCCTCAGCGGCGATCGCAGCCCAGCGCTGCCCAGGCCCACATGTTCCTCCTTCCTGGGGGAAGAGATAGCGCATTTCAGGCGCTAGGTCACAAGTCCTGGAGGCATAAAGAAAGGGAGCAAAAACCTCCAGCAAAGAGGCCTTTAGAAAGAAAGGGGCAATGGCACAAAGAATAGTCCCAGAAGTCCTTCAGCGTCCAGGGCATCCAGGGGCTGGGCAGGGCCCAGGGAGGCAAGCCTTCCCCTGGGCCCCAGCAGCAGCACGCCCCTGGTAGATTCAAGTACAGAACGAGAACATTTTGTAAGGGGACACAGCCCCTTTTTATACACCAAATCCCTTTGTCTGGGTTCAGGGTGAGGGGGAAAACCAGTCGCAGCTGGTTGGGGAGCACCCTTGATGTGCTCAGCCCCTCACTCTATTCATTGGCAGGGCTAGGGTCGTCAGTCGCACCACAGGGGGCGGGGCCAGCATTGTGTGTGGAAAACCCTGTCCTATTCAGGACCCAGGTGTACTCCTCCCACCCATCTAGCTGTTGATCTCCCCATTCACCACTGGGTGACACATCCTGACTCTGGGGAATTCCCTAGTCCGTCACCTGACCTCACCAGCCAATCGCCAGACAAGCCACACATTTCAGACTGCACACTGAAGTGCCCACTTCTAGAAGTGGCACTTCCACACCAGGTACATGCACGCCGCACACATCAACGCGCAGCATTCACTCACACGAGTCCGCACATACCAAACACGGGCCTGCACACCCCACGCATCAGGAACTACCGGGACACATACATTCCCCCATGCATTCCTATGGGAGGGCAGGCCAACCTCAACACACGCACGCACTTTACCCTGGGACACAGCGGTAAAGTGCGCAGAAACCCCAAAATCGCTACACCATGTCATCAATAAAAGCAAAAAAGTTCAGGGGTGAACCTGCCAGAAGGGCCAAGTCCAACAGGTGAGAACAACTGGAATTATACATTTTTAAAAGAAAAACAGATCACTGAATTTCACTCCTGCAGAACGTTAACGTTACAGTCAATGGGGAAATGGACTGGTGACAATCGGGCACTTGCAGGTCAAGTTCAATGAAAACCAGTGGGTATGAAGGTGAGGCGGGTCACAGGACCAGGATAGGACAGTCAGTTGATATTTAGTAAAAGCTGTCCCTGGTGCTGAAGAGCAGGAGCCATAGCTGTTGACATTACCACCTAGACTGTGCTGGTTAGGAAGGGGGAGCAAATTCTCGACAATGGGGCCACGAGGATGTCAGGTTGAAGATGCTGCAGGGTCTACCTGAGACACAGTGACAAGTAAAGGGAGTGGTAGCCTGGCGGGCTACCAACAAGCCTTGGTAATGGTAAATTCAGCCTTTGCTCACTTTGATGCCCTAGAGTCCGTGGAAAACTGTAGCCACCTGAAACTTGCTGGAGGTCAGGACTAAGTTTCCAATAATGCACTAGACCATTTACTTTTGTGCTATTCCCTTGGTGGGTCTGATGGCCAGTGTTTTCTTTGGATATAGGTGCATTCTTGCCTGCAGGATGCAGGGGACTAGCACCTCTAGACCAGGAGAGTCCTGGAATTGCCTTCTCCCTGCAGAGGGGTTTTTCTTTCCTTTGAAACCATTCTCTGGTCCAGGATGAGTCACAGTCATGCAGGTGCAGGGTGTTTGCCACAGATGCAGTCTTTGGCACCCTTTCCTTTGTGCAGGTCCTGAAGTTGCAGACTTCAGTTTCTTTTTTGTCCTTTGGTTGCAAGTCGATCAGATCTGAGGTTCTGGTGCCAGGGAAGCTCCTTAAATTCTAGATTATGGGAAGGAATGGGGTGTGAGAACTAGCATCCAATGGGCCACTAGCCCCAGCGGTTAATCTGCCCCTGAGGTAACCACAGTGGGGGAGTGTGGCACCTTTTCTACCCAGGAGGCTCTATTCTGCTACTTTAAAAAATGGCATAAACCTTCTTCGGCTGTACAGACCAGGTAGCCCACCTTATGGGTGTGGCTAGCCTGCTGGGGGTGTACGCCGCCTGACTACCATTTTCCCGCCTGCCCGGGTTGCAAATGTGCCCCCGAAAGGGGGTTTGCTTTTTCTCCTCTGGGAGGAAGCCTACTTGCATATCAGAGGTGGTGAGAGTTTTGAAGCTGACTGCTTTGATATGCCACTTCACTAGCCATTCCATCGGGGGGAAGGTGACACCTCCCTCCCAGGTAGGAATTTGTTCCTGACTCCTGGGAGTGTTCACATCTCCTGGCAAGGGGTTGTATTCCTGTCTTGGTGGCAGCAGCTGTATGCTATCAGCCAGGGCACATGAATGGCTGGGTCAACCAGGGGTCATATAATGGAAAGTGCCCAAAGGCACAACGAGCAGGTGTGCCCACTTTTCACATCCCACGGGGCCCTTTGATATTGCAGAAAGGGCTGCAGACATTTTTGCATCCCTTTCTGCAATACAGATAGTGCTGTTTGCACTGTAGAGGTTGAGCGCGGTGTGTGTATGAGGGGGATGACCAGCAAAAAATTGTGTTATCTTCATAATATTGTACTCATTCATTTTGAAATACGCATTGGATGTCAAATTTCCCTGAGTGAAAGCAGTATATGTGGGTGATCTACTAGTAACATTTCTTAACAACGTCTACACAATTCCGAAACAGATTAAATGTAAGTGAATTAATAGGATAAAGTAGAATGTGATAAAGGAGGGATACCTTGGGAAGGCCTATTGACGGGTCTTAAGGGGAACTTAAGAAAAATGATTAATTACTGAGGTCACTGAATTAGAATAACATAGTAAGAAGTTAATATGCATGTAAATGAGCATGTTTTTTGTAAATATAACTGATCTTCCTTGGTTTTCACATTTGAATATGTTTTTATTTTTAGAGAGAACATCATTTTTTAAAAATTTTGTGTCCTGAAGAAGGTGGTGTTAATCAACTGGGTTCCACCGAAACGCCGCATCAACAACTTGTTTTTTTCTTTTGTTTTTTATTTGTTTTTATGATAACGTTGATAAATTGAAATTGTGCCCTTTTTAAAAAAATCTTTGGGTGATCTATATGTGGTGTATGTATCTGCCTATAACTGTCCTGATCATATATATGAAAACAATAGTGCCAGATATGATTCCTTACTCATAGGTTGTAGTTAAATATCAGCAGAGGAAAACATTGAAGAAGTATAGTAATAATAGAAATATTTCTCTCTTTTTTATGTAATGTTGGTTTGATTATATTGTGAATTCTTTTTGACAATATTTTATTTATTATAAAGGATTGCTTATGAGTTTTTATTGATGAAAAAGAGAATTTTCAATAAAGGAATGAGATATTTTTACAAGAAACAGGTCTCACAACATGATTGATAGTTTGGATGATTGTTGATTATATGCTAAAAATTGTATGAGGAAGGAGGCACAAGTGTGTGTTCATGCAAACGAGGGAATCCCTTTGTCTCTTCATCCATGCAGTATTATAGACGTGGGCGCAGAGGCAAAGAAGCTGTCAGGAAGGGCACTGACAGTGTGCCACCTAAAAGGTGGCACACTTGCAGACCTCTGAAGGGGGAAAGGTGGTCCTATTGACCCCCCCGAGACCTCCCCTTGCACGCAGATGCAGTCACTTACTGCAACCACTAGCAAAGGGATATCTCTCCCCTCTCAAATGTGGAGGTGGGTTACCACCTGCACAGTGAAACACAGAGCGGCTGCTTCAAAACTGCTCTGCTTTTCAATTGAATGGATGCCCCCAGGGCGGCATAACTTCAAGCTACCCTGGGGCCAGCGCATTCAATGTAATAGGGTGCACTTTCCCTGTTTGTGCCCGGTGCACTTGTTTTAAGGTGTGTAATAGGGCCCCAGGTGGGCAACCTATAAGGTAGCCACCTGGGTGCATGTGACATCAAATCCAACTTTGGGAAAAAGTCAGGTTTGATGAGACAAGTTGTTTGATAACAACATGACATTTTCAAATTGACAGCATAATGGCCCAGGTGCCAGCCCATGTTATCCTATGGGCCCCCTGAGCAATTATAGTAGCCCCAAATGGAAGGAGGCCAATATAGGGATATATCCGCTTACACTTATATGCCCACACCTTTAATATCATGCACCCTGCCTAATGGGTTCAGGAGGCCTACCGTAGGGATGATTGACAAATATTAAAAATAGTGCTGTGACCTTGCAACTCAAGGTGAGGGCAAAGTCGAGGTTGGGCCATTCGCACTGCTCATAAGTTTGCAATAGCTAAACTACTGTCATCTTTTTACTTGTATCACTCAGGATGGCAAAATCAGTGCTTCAGGCCTGAAGACCCCTTTAACTCTCACGTCCTGGTTACCCCTGGTACCATTTACCAGGGACTTATAAGGGGGTTAAAGTCCTTGTCAACTGGGGTTACCAATTTACATGCATCATATTTTACGGTGAGAGCACTGGCCCTGGGGCCTGGTGGGAAGGCTCTAGTCACTTTCTGAGTCAAAAACATCAGCTTTGGAGAACAAAGTGTGGGGGTCACTATACAAAAGGGAATTTTGCTCCACTCTGGATCAGTGACCTCTAAAATTCAGTAGATTTGGCCTAACCCCATAATAAGTCTCTGGCAAAATTTGGAACCCTCCACAGACTTGTAAATCTTTGGGGGCTTAGCATTTTTAGGAAAATACCTGGGACAAATCACCAGGTACAGAAATATGTTTTCATGTGCCTAATAAAGGACAGAATTGTATGTTAAATGTATATTTTCCATTGAAGATGCTTTGACACGACACATGTGGCCATATGTAACTTGAATAGGAGATAGCAAGACAGGGGGAGTGAGCAAGAAACTGAAAGGCAGAAAAAAGGGGAGAGAGGAAGAGACAGATATACATTCTGAGAGGAAGAGAAAGCGGAAGACATTGCTTTACTTTGCCAGTAGCTTTTATTACTCACAGCCTTCCTGCATCAGTTCTGTCACACTCATTGCCTTTAAACAGATAAAGCCTGTCAGGTATGAGTAACTCTAAAATATGGCTTGGTGTTAACTGTGGCTCATAATAAAATATATATAGAATTATATAAAATAGTGCTGTCTAACGTGGTAGCATTAGATGCTGCTGATAGGCAGTAATCTAATATGCATGTGAGTGGTACTGAAACACACACTGTAAAAATACAAGATGGAATGGGAAGATGAGTCATAAAGGATGACTTACAATCAAAACATTTGGAGAAGAAGAGTGATTTATTGTTAAATGTTTGATACAGGTATAGAAACCAGCTTTTCTTAAGGGATTGCAGGCCCCTATGTATTATATCTCTATATTTCAGAGTGAGCAATAGTGATTCTGCAGATATGGTCAAGTCAGAGTTTTCAGTAAACGGCTGTGCACAGCGTGGGATTGTTTACAAGGCCTGGACAAGGACTTAGCCCCAAATCATGCAATGACAGAGTCAGCATATTTTTCAGAGTTGCAGCAATCAGAGCCTTTGAGACTACAACCCTGCTTTAGGTCTGTGGGCCGTAAGTGGGACATGGGAAAAAAGCTTCCTCACCTAAACAAATGTAATTACATTTTTCAATCTGGGTCCATTGACAATGTTTCAGAGACCTCTAACTTTAACCCTTTAAAGCGAACTAGTTACTTTTTTGCAACTTTAAATTATCGAAAACTATTGAACAGGTTTAGACCATGGAAAGGCCCTTCCTTGAGTAAGAGTCTACTCTCAAGTCAAGTTTGGTGTGATTCCTTCAGCATTTTCTGTATTAGAGAGCAAAGATTCCTATTCAAGTTAAATACACTTTTTTGCCACCACCTTACTCCCCTTTGTTTTCTTTGATGGATCTTACTGTGTCAAACCCAAACCAGGGGAATGTGTTTTTGGAAAGTGTCATGCAGATTCGGCAAAAGGTACAAAAGTTAGTAAGAAAGCAAAAACGTTCCCTGCTTCTTTTATCTATCTATCTATCTATCTATCTATCTATCTATCTATCTATCTATCTATCTATCTATCTATCTATCTATCTATCTATCTATCTATCTATCTATCTATCTATCTATCTATCTATCTATCTATCTATCTATCTATCTATCTATCTATCTATCTATCTATCTATCTATCTATCTATCTATCTATCTATCTATTGAAAAATCACAGCTAAAATGCAGTTATGGTTACAAAACAAAACCTAGAAACCACTGATATTTATCAATTATGGTTTGGTAACCTCACTATAACTTGCATCCTCTTCATACACTGCTTATGACCTCACAGATAACAGCACTCATACCATCTAAAAGACCAACAATAATGACATCACTGATGATGTCATCCATGATACTGCTGTTAACATTAGTTTTGAGATTTCTAATGATGTGAATGATTAATTTACATATTTATATTATATTTAATCTGTAAAATCTGTTCTCCTGTTACATTGTTCAATGTTTTTGTGAAGGCATTTTTGAGGATTCAGAATCCCTAATGGATGACAGGAGAAAACGCTCCCTCACCCAGTCGTGTATCTCCATTCAATCCACAAGGGTTTTGTGAATCCATAGAAGATCTGTGAATTAACAGTGGAGATATGTCTTAAAGTTAATCTATTCACCTCTAGAAAAAAACTTTAAAAATGCTGATGTCTGAAAAAACGACTGATTAAATTTACACTAAACCATGCAAAGGCGCCATCGTCAGTACAGTTCGACTTACATGCCAATGTTGGTGTGATATTGATCAGGAATTATTGTTCAGGAATTGTTTCTTTATCGAATTGCAAATAATTCTACAGGAGTTAAGGTAGGATATGTTACTTTAAGGACTTACCTTTTTAGTGCCCCACTTGACAGATCTGCACAACACTGGTCATGAAAAACACAAAGTGGATGAACATTTGCATTGGAGAATGTCATGCTTTGAATGGTGTACAATTATTAAAATAGCAGATATGCTCATTCAATGAAAACACTGACATCCATAACAACAGAGATGCTATGTCTCTGTAAATTATAGATCTATGCAAACCCAAATCACTGCTGGAATTCTCCTGCTATAAAATGCTATGAAAAATATAGCTCACGGACCCGCCATGTGCTGCTTATGACTTGACACATCAGAACACTGATGACGTCTTATATGACATGATTTGATATCATTAGAAATGTCCTCAATGATGATATTTGAGATGTCATCAGTGATGTCACTGATGGTGTCATTAAGATATCATCATTGATGCCATATGTGTAGTCGTGAGCAATGCACAGTAGGGGTAAAAGTTATAGTTTGCTTAGCTTGCCATAACTGGGACATTTCAGTGATTATATTGACAGGTTTTTAACTGCATTTTAAATGTGTTATGGAAACAAACATGAATTTAATATAAGCAAAGGTAACTGTAACTTACCTTTAACAACTTTTTCCAATTATTTCCGCTTTTTATGATAGACTGTAACAAACCACACGCAACCCCCAAGAAGCAGTTCACAGAGTTTGGGTTTGTGTAGTTGGCTCTGCCAGCCCTTGTCTTATTTAACCCTGTGTATAGCTTCTCTGAGGACAGGGTCTGGCCTGCAGTTAGTGCCTGCACCCAATCCCTCTCCCTTATCCCAGTTGTGCGCAGCCTATGTCTATGTGCAGCAGGCTATTGCTGCAGGGCTATGTCCAACCCAATCCAGCTCTGCATGACTTGTGACCATGAACTGCAGTCTTTGGTTGTATAATGTGGCCATAGGATGTGCTCATTGCTCAGGCCCATCCCACCCAGGCAGTTACATGTGACCTTTTAGCATGTGCAGCAACCTCTTAGTGCCAGGCCTGGCCTAGGGACAGAACCAATAAACAAAGGGGACCCCTAGAAGTCTAATATAGGTAGAGATTCAGGGGAAAAGATGAATTCAACACGAAAAACTATACTCTACCCTTTATATTTGAAAAAGTACAATGTATCATGAATTTAAATACAAGCTAGAGACACTCTGATAGAAACTAACACAGAATATATATACACATATATATCTTCTTTTTTTTATATATATAATTTTATTTCGCTTGTTTTGTTATTTCAAAATATACAAATCATATTTTATACATTTAATGAATTCCATATGAAAAGGAAAAAGAGGACAGGTTCCCAATAAGAAAAAGAAGGCTAATCACACATACATTCATGCACATCCAAAAAAGACATTCATACAAAATCACACACATGCACTGTTCATGCTAGTGCAAACTGACAGCACTCATGGGTCCCACCCAAAGGAAAAACAATCTCAATAAAGAATTGCTCAAAAAACAGATGTATATATAGATATATATAGACAAATGATGGTATCAAGGGTTTCTGAGGGACACAGTTTTTGTGTTTGATCCAATAAAGAGAAAGGGTGGGGCCCTGTTCAAAACGCCGACGCGCGTTTCGGTGAGACAACTCCTAATAAGGAGTACCACCTTCTTCAGGGCGTAACAAAACAGCATAAATAGAAACGGGACCTGGAACACAAAAGAAAAAGATAAAATATGTATATATGTGCATATATATATATATAGCAAAGGGAACAAATTAATATGAAACTATTCATGCAGAGTGTCACTAAGCCAAACCAATAAGGATAAGGATTATTTTATAAAAAATTATTATTATTATTCATAAGCACCAAGAGCCACGAGAGATAATATGGAGAAAAAACAAGAAATAAAGAAAGATAGAAGGAGAGAGAGATGGACATTAAACATGTGTTCAGCAATAAACAAACAAAGGAAACAAGACAATCATCGCACGAGAACAAAATGTCGCTCTCTGTCATAGATTAAGTCTCAGAAATGTGATTACCTGTATCGATAAAAGGAGGACTGTTCAGCGCAATTACTTCCAGACCGATGTATCACCACGAAACAAAAAAGTCATTCTAATCAAAGAAAATTTTTAAGAAACCTAAATAAGTATACATCAGAAGAGGACAAATAAATAGACAGCAACAAACATTAAACTAAGCTAAACTAAAATTAAATATCCAAATGCTACTGGTATAGGAAGGCAAGAACGCGAATTACCTAAATACAATGAAGGACCAGAAAGCTTCGAGGTTAATGGGCAGCAGGGGGCCCATGGGCCAAGATTCAATCTTTTTTGAGAGAGGGACCCTCCCAGCGGATTCAATTCTAATGCAGAGAGGGAACAAACAAAAAAGAAGGAAATAGAGGAGGACTGTTGCCAGCTGTCTTAATACGACATAACACCATAGTTCGCGATAACGCGCAAAATTGCAACAAAAGTATAGAGCAAAAAACAGAAGATAAAACAAAGACCGAACGAGTACTCGGCTCACCTAGTATCGAGGCAAGACACAATATGCAGCAGAATCGTCAGCTTGCGGGTATAAGTTCAGACCGGATCAGCAGTGAGCTTTGTATACGCTTAAACAAGCGGAAAACAGTAAAGTTTTAAATATGGCATAGCGCTATAGAGAGAGAAGGCGTGTTTAGGGGGAAAGTTACTCTCAGAGAAACGGGCCAAAATATTGATTCCTTAAAAGAAAATAGGGGCCAGGAAGAGCTTCAAAACAAAGTACCTTGAGAAATCAGCGTAGCGTCCGGAACGATCAAACGACGTCTAGGCAGAAGCGTCCGAGGTAAACGATCGCTTGCGAGGGAGGGCCCGCCCGAACCAGGCTATTTAAACCCGCCAATCACGCGAAAGTCAATTAGGGGCGTGTTAAAGATACGGATTGGCCAGAGGTCAAGCCATAGTAAAAATAAAAGGGCCAAAGCAAAAATATAAAAATATACGACAAGGTCAAGAATCAAGCCATAGTAAAATAAAATAGAAAATGAAAAATAAAAAAGACCACAATATAACAAATATAGAAGGAAAGAAATGAAATGAAAAAATAGGAAAAGACGGACCAATAATGAACAGCGACCTAATAAAAAATTACGAAAAAACGCATATATATGAAAAAATATCACTAAAGCAAACGAATAAAGGTTGTAACAAAAGACAGGACTAAAGGCGCTGTCGCAAATAACACAAAAGGAATATATCTACAAGAGATGTCTCGAAGAGGCCAAAGATATAGAGCAAGGCATGGAAAACAATGCAGAAACTGTAAGGAAATCCTACAAGAATGTATTCTCCCATTGAAGGGATTCATTCAGGCCCCTGTCCTTGGTGTTGAGGACAAAAATCCAAAAAACCTCGCGTTTTTTGCATATGTTGTCTGAATTGGACCCCTTCTGAGGGCGAATTTTTTCAAGAATGGTCCAACGTAGCTCATCATCTTTATGATTTTTTTCGATCCAATGGCCAACAAGGGGTGCTGTATGTTTGGACGGTCTGATATTAGATTTGTGCTCTCCAATCCGAACCCTGACCTCTCTAGAGGTTTCACCTACATAGGTGAATAAACAGGGACATTGTATAGCATAGACACAATTGGACGTCCTGCAATTGGTCATCTCTCTCAATTCAGCAGTAAAACCATTGATGCAGATGGAAGCGCCAACAATAGCATTAGCACATGCATGGCATGTGCCACATTTATGATTACCTCTAACAGGAGAGGAACCCTCAATGGATTTTTGCAAAAAGGTTTTCTGGTCCGAATCTTTTGCTCTCACCAAAAGATTCCTGAGATTTTTATTCCTGCGAAACGCAAAGACTGGTTTTAGCATAGGAGATGTTTGTTCACCTAAATTCAACAAATGCCACTCTGAATTGATGATTTGTCTGATCTTATTATTAAATGGAGAATACTTGGTGACACAAACAAGTTTGTCTGCTTGTTCCTGAGGTTTGGTTTGGAACATAGAGTCACGGTTGTAGAAACGCGCCCTTTTTGAGGCATCTCTCACCATCCTGGGTGGATACCCTCTGTTGATAAATTTCAGCTTCATGATTTCCGCATTGCGGAGATAATCCTTAATAGAAGTACAATTTCTGCGAAGACGCAGAAACTGGCTGAAGGGGATCCCATCCTTCTGACTTCTAGGATGAAAGCTTTCAAAATGAAGCAGTGTGTTTCTAGCGGTGGGTTTCGTGTATAGAGACACCATGAGCTTACAGTCATGGTGTTCCACCCAGACGTCGAGAAACTCCAGTTTTACAGTACTGGAATGGGCAGTGAACCTGATGTTATTATCAGCCGCATTCAACCATTCAAAATAGTAGTTTAGAGATGGTTGGTCGCCAGTCCAGATGAAGAAAACATCATCAATATAGCGCGACCAGTGTCGGACATTCCCAAAGAAAGGAGCAATCTCATTGAAGATGTCGTTTTTCTCATAGTCGCCCATGTATGGACAGGCAATGCTTGGGGCACAGGGACAGGTCCTATTCCAGCGTCAATCCACCCAAACCAGCTCTGGGTCCAGGTGCCATCCTACAAAACCACCTACACAGGTTTGCAGGCTATGCATGACATGCTGTGGTTACACAGCCTATGCAGTGGGCATGTGTTCTTTTCACAGTGCTCTATTGACGTGTGTATGTTCATAGAGCCTTCCGCCCAGGCTTATTATATTCAAACAACTGCACATGCCTTTTACACGGGTTGGCTGTGCCAGAACTACACCATCCCCATTCATCTCTAACCCAGTTCAGCCTTGTCTATGGACCTCACGACAAAGGGTCCTGGATGCACATGGGCTCTTTGCAAGATTCACTTCTCTACAGGTAGAAAAAAAGGGAATATTTTTCTAAATTTGCATATTTAGCAGTGGATTCGAAGATCTGTTGACCTAGAATCCGATGCGTAAAATGGCAGTTGTTTTCAAGGGGCGGGCAGTATCTCCCCCTCTGGGACAACCCACTACAACCTTCAAGGATTCAGGGTGTACCAGCCTCCTTTTACCTCATCACCTTTTTTCAAGAAGCAGGTCTTGGTACCAGGCATCCAATACCAGCCGTCACCATAAAGATTTGGATTTGCTGCCAGCCAAAGAGACTGCTGGGATGAGCAATTTATCATATGATCTGCGGATCCTGTATCAGACAAAGTGAAGGAGGCTTCCTCTTGCAATGGAATTTGATTATATTTTAGAAGTTTATTATGCTCAGATCAGTCAAGGATCCAGGTCTGAGAATAATCTGAGCATGAACTGTCATGAGATACAAAAGTTGCTCTCTTATTATTCAAAACATAAGCATTTTGTGAGTTTGCTCTGGTGGTGAGGAGCCTTTTGACTAGGAGCAAAAATTGGGAGCATACGTTGTCGACTCCTCTTGCCCCTCCCTCCTCCTCACGAACTTGCGTGAAACTTATGATTCCAACATTTTCTGGGCAGATCAATCAAGTGCCATTTTTGTACAAATTCGTGGTGTCACCACAGTCTTAAGCAAAGCAAAAAATAACATACATTTGCAAATTCATTGCATCATATAATTGGTACTGCAACAAACTTTTTCAGCTATATTTCATGGATCTATGGATCTTTGCACCATACTTACATCCTGCATATAGTGGAATGTAAAAATGGTCCCACTCCAATAGGATTGAATTATGTTTCCAATGTGACAGTCTCAGATCCAGAGGACCAGAGGGTTAACTATCAAGATAGCTATGCAGTTAGCCTTTAAAAGTCCAGCCAACCCTCTTTTAATTGAAATACTTCAAAAATTGCTGCTATGATTTACACTAAACCAAAAAAGAGTTTATTTTAGTAAAGACTTGGTGCAATTCCTTTAAGACATGTTTTTCTGTAGAAGAGAGTAAGTGTTGCTATGGGCGGTAACACAGAAAATACTTAGGGGCTCATTTATAAGCTTGTGACACAGTGCAGTGAGTGCAGCAAGTCACCTTGCAGCACTGTACTGTGTGATAGGGAAAGGGAAGAAATGCACTGTATTTAAGTCAATATGGCTCATTCCGGTTATTTCCCTTGCGCTGGTGCCATTTTGGAAACCTAGCGCCAACGCAGGCACCCTTGCACCATGGTGCAAGGGTGCCTGTGTTGCATGCAGGAATGTGTTTGTGCAGGAAGGGCCACCTTCCTGCACAAAACCAATCCTGGGCGGCATATTCCTCTTTCTGCGTGTGCTTAAGAATGCAGCACACATAGAAAGATGAAGAAACAAGGTGAAATAGAAATATTTCTCCTTGTTACCACTCCCCTGGAAAGGTGTAAGATTTTGGCACATCCTAAGGTTTACATGTTCTTGTAAATCTGGAGATGTGTCCAAAACCCATGGGAGTTGCGTGTGAACACCCACAAAACACCCATGAAATGCCTTCCCAGGGCAGAGTAACACCACGCAGTGATTTACACTGCATTGCGTTACTCCAGATTTGGGAAGCCACTTAAAGCCTTGCAAAGTGGCTTTGCTTGGCCTAAAAAATCTGACTTAGTGGTTTGTGTCACACATTTACCATGTTGCATGGCGCAAATGTGGTGCAACCTTCTCATAAATAAGCCACTTATTTTTTGCCTCCCCTTTACTTTCTGCCATGGAGAGTCTGCCTGAAACTTGACATTCCAAAACTTTGTTTTATGTACTCAATCAATAAAAACTTTATTTGGCTACTTGGCCATAAAAGGGAATAAAGCAAAGATAAAAAGCAAGATAAAATACAGACATTATTGAAATAAAATGAAGATTCCAGGGCTATCGAAAAGCTCGTATTTAGAGTAATGTGCATATTAAATTACAGATCTAATTGTCGCAAAGTAACAATAGCATATGCACAAAAATATACAGTTTAAGATCAACAAAGGGTGCAATAAAAGCAATTCAGAGCTGGCAATTTGCTGATATTCAAATATCTCTCCTGATCCTTAAGAATTGACAAAAAACAATTATAACATGGCAGATAAGTTCAGTAGTCAAACATTGCAAAAATGATAGGCTCTGCCGAGCCGATCTACAATTGGTCAGTCATAGGTTGGGACGTAAAATTTGGATTCTAGGGACTGTGTAAAGCTTACAAAAAGCATAACGTGCATTGTAGATTGCAGACTAGTGTTGTCACAGGGACAGCGGGCCAAAATTGGAAACCAACTGTCTGCTGTTAGAAAGCAATCAGGAAATGGACATTGCACAACCTAAAGCATGTTAAATAAAACCTGTGCTCCTGATTAGGGATCCACACTGAATAAGGTTTGATCAGGGCCGGACTGGCCGTAGCGGGCACCGGGCAATCTCCCGGTGCGCCGCACGGGTGGGGGCCGGTTTTGGGCCCCTGGGGGCCGTTTTTGTTACAGGGCCGTTTTTGCTGCATAGCTGCAAAATCGGCCCTGTAACAAAATCGGCCGAAAACCGGCCCGGCAAAGAGCTCGGCGGCAACCACAACACCCCGCGGGCGGGGTGGCGGCCGAACACTTTGCCAGGGCCGGTTTTGGTTCCCAGTCCAGCCCTGAATTTGATCCACTATGAGGAAATAACTTCCATACGGTAACATACGGTATTCATTAACCAGGACTTGATAAACCTTTTCAGAGCACTTTTTGACTGGTAGAGGGAACAGATCAAGGTCAATGTATTCTCACTTATCTCAGTGGGGGAGTGAAAAAGGTGTGTGACTCCCAGATCTGAGAAGGATTTCCTAAAGTATAATAAC
The DNA here is from genome assembly GCF_964204655.1 of Triturus cristatus. Taxonomy (NCBI): domain Eukaryota; kingdom Metazoa; phylum Chordata; class Amphibia; order Caudata; family Salamandridae; genus Triturus; species Triturus cristatus. The sequence continues at coordinate 1,011,324,537 of NC_140585.1, read as the reverse complement.
CAAGAAATTTTGTTGCCACAATCTCAATTAATGTAATCTGATAATACAAGAGTGGAGAAATTTATGAAAGGCAAGCTCCAGATTTTGGCCCATAATAATAATGGGGCTAATTTGAGCGCATCTTCAATATATGACAAACCAACCTAGGTATGGATAATGATAGAAGCAATGATGTTGGGGACTGCCAAAAATCTGGAGAGAAATGTGTTTTCCAAAGTTTGTCATAATTCACAAAGCCCCAGACACCCGTCCCATAGGTACCCAATGGAAGACATTTTGCTTTGTTGAGGGAAATGAGGTATTTCAGCTGTTTTGTGCTTGAGTTTCCTGACGAAACTAAAAATGGCCTTGGCTGCTCTGTTCAAGAAGTTTGGGCCAATCAGAATTTGGGTGCATCAAAATCCTCCAGTGATGTCATCAGTGATGTCACTGACCATGTCATGAGTGATGTAATATGTGACGTCTTATACGGATACAATGGTTCTGTCGGGGAATTACAATTGCTTTGGGATGTTAACAATATAAATGCATTACATGTAACCTGTATCCATGATTTAGGAAAAGCAATGACAACACCCAAGCAATACTTTTGAATCGATATTTTTAAGAAAGAATAATGAATAATTAGGGCTACAAAAATACAATTGACGGAAATGTGAAGAAGAAGTGACATGTAAAGGTGAATACAAACGATACACTTAATACACTTAATATAACAAACACGATTGGGTAGAAGTAATTTTTGGAAGATTGAGTCCATATACTTGATCACATACGCATCCTGTTCATGTATGAATTGGTTTTGGAACTGAGACGTTGTGTGGACTCATGGTGTACGTCGACGTTCCGACCCTATGTTAGGCGCAAAATTGTAAAAAAGCGTCACGGCGGGTAAGACCCGCCGTGACGCTTTTTTACAATTTTGCGCCTAACATAGGGTCGAAACGTCGACGTACACCATGAGTCCACACAACGTCTCAGTTCCAAAACCAATTCATACATGAACAGGATGCGTATGTGATCAAGTATATGGACTCAATCTTCCAAAAATTACTTCTACCCAATCGTGTTTGTTATATTAAGTGTATTAAGTGTATCGTTTGTATTCACCTTTACATGTCACTTCTTCTTCACATTTCCGTCAATTGTATTTTTGTAGCCCTAATTATTCATTATTCTTTCTTAAAAATATCGATTCAAAAGTATTGCTTGGGTGTTGTCATTGCTTTTCCTAAATCATGGATACAGGTTACATGTAATGCATTTATATTGTTAACATCCCAAAGCAATTGTAATTCCCCGACAGAACCATTGTATCCGTATAATACATATACCCAGGTTCTGAGGGACACAGGGTTACCCCATTATTTTGTATAAATGTAATATGTGACGTCATCAGCAGTGCATTGCGGGGGCGCGAGTTATAGTTAGCTGAACTAACTATAACAGGGGAATTTCTAGGGTTTTGTACGAGGGAAATGTCCAGCTAACTATAACACCCCTGAAACCTATGTTTTTTTCTGTGAATTTCTAAGGTTTTTTAAATGCCAATTCTTAACTATAATGCCACTGAAACCTTTGTTTTTTTCAGTGAATTTCAAAGGTTTTTTAAATGCCAATTCCTAACTATAACGTGCATGAAACCTATGGTTTTTTCAGTGAATTTCAAAGGTTTTTTAAATGCTAATTCCTATCTATAATTTATCTCTAAAGATATCATGAAAAGCATTCTTTATTAAAAGTAGGGTGCACATTAGTTTTGTGGAAAAGCATCTTTGTGATTGGTTAAGAAAAAGCAGTTTCAACGTGGAGTACATATCATAGGATAAAATTTGCTCAGCTCAACCACACCTGCTACTTGCATTTGGAAGGCACTGTTCGAACTTAAAACAATCGTCAACTTTTAACCTGCACGTGTCGTTAAATGTTCAAGAAAATGTTACAAAAAAATATCGTAAAGTTTTAAAAAATTGATGAACTTTTAACCTGCACGTATTGTAGAATGTTCTAGAAAATGTGTTGTTAGAATACGTTGCACTTCTGACTTCTATGTGTTGTTGAATATTAAAAAAAACGGTTCATATGGAAAACTAAAAAGAAACCAATAGAGAAGTTTTGAAACCTAAAAGAATCAAGGAACTATTCTAATTTAATCTTTACATGTATTTATGTGTGCAGCAACAAAATTATAGACACAACAGCACTAGGAAGAGGGAGAAGCAGGGAGTAGGGGGACAGGGGGAGATGGGCAGAATGGCACACATGCAAAATTAAGTACAGCACAAGTATAGACAAACAATGGCCAAAATGAAACACACTAACAAGGAGCATGAGTCACACAACCCGCCAACATCACACCACTGAACGAGCATAGAAGTGAAAACCACGCTGTATTCATACAGGATGTGTACAAAGGCCAGTCGTTGGTGTTGTGGGATGTCTGCGACCGTGGTCATCATGGATGAGATGCCCAGCATGTGGCACATGGTCGAGTTCACTGTGTGTTATGCTGCCAAACGGCTGCTCCTCCCTCCCACGAGCCCCCACACTTTTGTACAGTGCGCTGTTGTATCTTGTGCACTCGTACGGCACACCATTGTAATGCCTATTTGCGCATGTCCTGCTACATTCCAACTACAACATCACAGTGCCGTTTGGAGGTGGTGCATGCCACTTTACAACATCGACTGCTGCGGCTCTTGAGACAGGCCACACCAGAACACAGAGACACACTTACCGCACTTCCTGTACACGGACATGTCCGAGACACCCCGTTCCCCTTGCCGGATAGGCACACCCCTCCACTGACCTGTGAACCCCAGACCAGCACACGCCAGTTGTGCATGCAGGAGAATGCATGCGTAGCTACACATCCAGGCTCACTGCCAACGCTGAGGTGACCGCACACTGTGATGTTGCAGGGCTCGTGCCTATCATGCTAAGACAATGACCACAGGGACACACTTACTAAGATGTGGGTTTGGGGGGCATTGGCGGTCCTGGAGTTGTTGAGATAAGTCTTCTGGCCCTCATGGGTATCCCTGTATCATGCTCATTGACTCTATGGCACCTGTGGGTGTTCTGGTGTGGCTCTTGGCTGTGTTCCCTTTCATGGTGCAGGTAGTTATCCTGCTTAACACCAGCAGAAAGCAGGTGTAAAATCCCTAGTGCTAACGTGTCTTATCGCCGGAATTTGTTTCGCATTGCAATTGGTGTGAAAGTTGTGATTTTTTTCGTGTGCAGAACAATATACGAACTGAGCAGTGTATCTCGTCAAGTTCCAGCACCTGACGCACTATTCCCAATCAATATAAATACAATGAGATTTCTTAATAGATTTTGTGTGTACACTGTAAGTGCAGCCAATACCTCAGTGCAATACAATACAGGATTTTAGTATTTAGAATAAATTGGAAAGGTGCACCTCGTGTCTTTTTGCACGGGAACTGCTACTCTCCATTTCATTATCAGCACTTTAATGGAAGTAAAGTTGAGATAAATCTAACACACTATTCAGAAGTTGGTGCAAACTGCAGATATCACCAGTATTCCAGCGATAAGTGCCCCAAAATTTAACACCATGGTGGACTCCATCAAATAACAGTAATAAGAACAAGAACGAGTCACACAGCAGTTAAGAGAACAACCAAAAACGTTATTAATTTTTTTTTCAAACTTTATTTTTTATAATAATAAATATATAAACGATAAACTATTTTCAAACTTAATTTTTTTATTAACATTAATATAAACAATAAACTAATAAACAAAATGTAACAACAATAATACAAAACAACAAGGCGGAACACTCCTGTGGGAACCACGGATGTCGACGACAGACCTGGAAAATCAGAAAGATTGTTAAAAAAAACAACATGGTATTCTCAACAAAATACCACAAGAAACAAACCACAGATATAAAAAATGCATATAGCTAACAACATTTTATAAGTTTAACTTACAAAAACTGTAAATGTTGCCGATTTAAAATATTTACCGAATCTGAGGAACATTTTTTGCAGATGGCACCACGCCCACAACGTTTTTATTCAGTGGTGAAGACATTTTTTACTTTTTCCAAGGGGCAAACAAAGACCAATGCCACCTTCGTCACTCGCAAGATTTGCCAAAGAGTTTTGTTACGAGGGGATCCTAACAAAAAATACTAGTGCGGCACAGCAAGTATGATGAAACACCTAAGGACCCTTCATCCAAACAATCTTGCACGAGAAGAGTGCAAACAGATGAGAAACACTCCTGTTCTGTATCTGTAAAAAAGAATCACAAATAAATGTATATTAATAACTTTAAAATGTATACTATTCCATTACTGTACAAACACATTTTATATAAAAACTGACTAAGAAACTATAGCCCTGAACCACAAGTGTGACGATCGTTAAAACAATACATGCATAGTGCATACTACTTTGAAGCAGTTCATGCCCTAAAGCCTACCTCACTAAAAGACTACATGCTAACTGACTAAATGATTACAGTACTATAAGGAGACACACTGGGTGAATGACAGGGTGTTTGCTAGAAGAGTATGAATACTAACTAGGGAATTGAAGGTGTGAAACACAACTGTGTAGGTGATTAGAGGACTGCATCCATACTGCATAGGCATTTAAAGCAGTCCATGTGCTAAGGCCTGGCTCACTGCATGACTACTTGGGTACTGACTGAATGATTAGAGTACAGCAAGGAGAGTGCCTTGGTGAATTTATAAGTGCTAGGCTTTTCGCACAGGGAGTGGATTAGTACTTGGTACTGAATGGGTCACTAGAGGAGTGCAAAGGCAGTGACAAGTGCTGGACTGTATGGATACTGACTAGGAAATTGAAAGTGTGAAAGACAAGTGTCTAGGTGGTTAGAAGACTGCATGCATAGTCCATAGGGGTTTGAAGCAGTCCATGTGCTAAGGCCTGGCTCAGTGTATGAATACTTAGACACTGACTGAATGATTAGAGTATTGCAAAGATAGTATCTTGGTGAATTTATAAGTGTTTGGGTTTTAGCACAGTGAATGGATTAGTACATGGTGCTGAATGGGTCACTAGAGGATTGCAAAGGGAGTGACAGGGTATTTCGTGGAAGTGTATGGATACTGACTAGGCCTGGGCGGTAAATTCCGTTCCGCTCGCGGAATTTGCGGAATTCGCGTAATTTCGCGTTCCGCGGAGAACGGGGAATTGCTCAAAAGTCTGCTTTACGCGATTTTGCGAAATTTTTGCTTGTTCGCGTTCTCAAAATGCGTGTTCGCGAGATATTTCTCCCCGAGCACGCAAACAGCAATTGTGAACAGGAAAAAAGCATCGCGAACAAGCAATTCCGCGTGTTCGCGGAATTTCTGCGTGTTCGCGGAGATTTTTTACCGTTTCGCAGAGATTTGCGTAACGCAATTACGCAAATTCCACCCACCCCTAATACTGACTAGGGAATTGACGGTGAGAAAGACAATTGTGTAGGTGGTTAGAGGACTGCATGCATAGTGGATAAGGGTTTGAAGCAGTCCATATACTAAGGCCTGGGTCACTGGATGAGTACTTGGGTACTGACTGAATGATTAGAGTACTGCAAGGAGAGTGCCTAGGTGAATTTATTAGGGTTTGGCGCAGTGAATGGATTAGTACATGATGCTGAATGGGTCACTACAGGAGTGCAAGGGGAGTGACAGGGTGTTTGCTGGAAGTGAACGGATACTGACTGGGGAATTGAAGGTGTGAAAGACAAGTGTGTAGATGGTTAGAGGACTGCATGCATAGTGGATAGGGCTTTGAAGAAGTCCATGTGCTAAGACCTGGCTCAGTGCATGAATACTTAGGCAGTGACTGAATCATTAGAGTACTGGAAAGAGAGTGTCTTGGTGAATTTATAAGTGTTTGGCTTTTAGCACAGTGAATGGATTAGTACATGCTGTTGAATGGGTCTCTAGAGAACTGCAAAGGAAGTGACAGGATGTTTCCTGGAAGTGTATGGATACTGACTAGGGAATTGAAGGTGTAAAAGACAAGTGTATAGTATGTTAGAACACTACATGCATACTGCATAGACATTTGAAGCAATCTATTTGGTACTTAGAAACTGACTAAATAATCAGACTACTTCTAGGACAGTGCTTAGGTAAAACATTTAAATTTTCAGTTCTGCCACAGTGAACAGAATAGTGCATGGTACTGCACCTTAGTGTCACACCCTGACTCATTTTATCAATGCATAAGCAAAGACTAGCTTCTAATGCTACTAAAACTTGACAACATGAGAGGTTTTAAATTAGTTATCTGTCAGCAAATACACGATGTTACCAAATGCTTCTCTCACAGTGGTTCCCAAATGCACACAGACTCACAGTGTGATTCTAGACAACAACCACTATACCTAGGAGTTTACCAAAACTCATTCACTACTGTGGAAGTGGTAAGGGAACTGCACACAATCTTCATATTTCAGGACTGCACTTTTATGTCAAAGCCTGACTCATATAATCAAAGCATAAGCAAAGACTGGCTTCTAATGCTACTAAAACTTGACAACATGACAGGTTTTAAAACAGTTATCTGTCAGTAAATACACGATGTTACCAAATGCTTCTCTCACAATCCTTACCCAAATGCACACAGACTCACAGTGTGATTTTAGACAATTAACACTATCCTAGGACTTTACCAAAACTCATTCACTACTGTAGAAGGGGTAAGGGGACTGCACACAATCTACATATTTAAGTACAGCACATCAGTGTCAAAGCATGACTCATTTAATCAACATATAAGCAAAGACTGGATTCTAATGCTACTAAAACTTCACAACATGACAAGTTTTAAAACAGTTATCTGCCAGCAAATACATGATATCACCAAATGCTTCTCTCACACTGATCCCAAATACACACTAACTCACACTGTGATTCTAGACATGCACCACTATCCCTAGGAGTTTACCAAAGCTCATTCACTACAGTGCAACTGGTAAGGGAACTGCACACAATCTACATATTTCAGGACTGCACTTTTCTGCCAAAGCCTGACTCATTTAATCAAATCATAAGCCATAACTGTCTTCTAATGCTACTAAAACTTCACAACATGACAAGTTAAAACTGTCAGCAAATACACTATGTTACCAAATGCTTCTCTCACAGTGGTTCCCAAATGCACACAGACTCACTGTGTGATTCTAGACAAACAACACTATCCCTTGCACTATACCAAAACACATTTCTTCATCTAGAAGTAGTACTACATTTTAGTATAGAAACATAACATAACTCATTTCACAAATTCATAAACAATGACTGGTTTCTAATTCTACCAAAATATAAAAACAGCACAGTTATCTGTCTACAAACACATGAAAAACACAAATGCTTATCACAGAATGGTTTCTACATGCACACACATTGTAGAGAAAAAAAGTAATCCCTACACTTTAGCAGGAAAAATACATTAGTCTGATTAAAATCAAAATAGTCTACATACATCCCCTCACAATTAAATAACTCATCTTTCAAGTTATTTTGTAGATTAAGAAGTATATCAATCACTCACCATATTTTCTTTTACAGAATCTCTGCACTGTGCACCTCTCAGCAAAAGCAAAGAATGGAAAAGTTTCCCTTTCATTTTCCATACATATACATGTGAACATCAAATCACAATCCTTTGCACATAAACTCAAAAGCAAACACACATTTCTATTGGTTAAACATTTCAACCCTTTCCAACTGAAATACATTTCAACCCTTCCCCCAATCTGCCTTCTGCCTGTTACCATAGAAACAGGTCATGGAACACTGCACTGAGCTCACAGGTCACAAGTTCAGCACACAATATTCCTACACAAGACAGGAAGTGTGCTTGACTTTTCAACATATCAGCTTATCATATATAATGTTCCTTACAATCTGTTTTTGTTAACCAATAACAATCATACCTTTAAAAAACAGAAATATACACCCTACCTTTCAGTGTAGAAAGTTGTCATATAACCAATGATTTCTTGTCGTTTTTCAAAAAACGTTGCCATGGATCTGCGCACCCACCGTGAGAGAATCCGTGCATCCAACGCGGTAGGATGCGCGCACCTTGCGCGCATTTCCCCGTTTAAAAAAAAAAAGCGAGCCCCAGGGGGTCCTTCTGGAACCCCCTAAGCACCTCTAGAGGGTCAGAGTATTTCCACTCTGCCCCCTTTATATGTTTTACACACTTATTCCCCTTGCATCTTCAGCCTCGCTTCTACCGAGGCAGAAAATGGCCGCCAACAGTTCCTGGTTTCGAATGTGGAGAGACACTCGACAGCCAATTAGCATTCAGCGCGTGATCGGGAGGGTGCGCGCTTGGTTCGGGGAGGGTGCGCTTACGGTGTGGGTAGGGTCCGCGGATCCTCCCCGGCCATAGATATCACTAACCTTTTTACCCTAATTTTCTCAGGAACTACTGAACAGATTCACACCATATATGCAAAAGGCACGAGTCCGAACTGAGGACTACCTCTTTGCCAAATTTGGTGTCATTCCGTTCAGCGGTTCGGGCTGTAGCTGCGACAACAAATCCTGTGGGAAATTGCATGGGGAAAACACATTTTGGGACCCCCCTTTTTTCTCGGCCCCCGCTTGACGGATCACCGCAAAACTTTCAGGGTAGGAGCAGAGCGGAGCTGGCCAAAAGTTTTGTCAATCGGCGCCAAAGATATAATAGAATGTTGTGGATTTCCTATGGAAAATAGGTCCTAACTATAACTATCTACTGGCGACCGCCAGTAGATAATATATATATATATATATATATATATATATATATATATATATATATATATATTCACTGAAAAAACCATAGGTTTCACACATGTTATAGTTAGCGGAAATTTTACTGATAAAAAACCAATGAAATTCCCCCGTTATAGTTAGTGCAGGCAACTATAACTCACGCGACCGCAATCTTCTGCTGATGCTAATACTGTATTTAGACACTTATTTGCCCATGTCTTCTTCCATACATTTTTAGCTATACATATATTACAAATATTTTTTTTTCATAAAGACACATATGTCATCAGCAGAAGATTGCGGTCGCGTGAGTTATAGTTGCCTGCACTAACTATAATGGGGGAATTTCATTGGTTTTTTATCAGTAAAATTTCCGCTAACTATAACATGTGTGAAACCTATGGTTTTTTCAGTGAATTTGCAAGGTTTTTTAAATGCTAATTCCTAACTATAACGTGTGTGAAACCTATGGTTTTTTCAGTGAATTTGTACGGTTTTTTAAATACTAAATTACTTTACGCCATTCGTGGCGTGCGCGCCCACTTAACGCAGTTCGTTCCGTGCGCGCACGGTGCGCTTCGCGCACCGTGCGCGCACAGTAAGCACGCGGTGCGCTTCGTGCACCGCGCGCCCACTTTACGCAGTTAGTGCCGTGCACGCACGGTGGGCACGCGGTGCGCTACGCGCACCGCGTGCCCACGTTACGCTAGATGGGCCATGTACGCACGATGCGCTTCGCGCACCGTGCGCACATGGAGGACATATGATGCACTTCGTTTTGAAAGGTAATATTTTAATTTTTTGTAATTTTTATAAGCCATGCACAAATGGTGCGCTTCGGGCACCATTTGCACACGGGGTGGACAGAGTGTGGATAATTTTTTTTTTTATATATATTTTTTTTAATATTATAGTTTATCTCATCTGTTCAATGCCATGCACAATTGGTGGCCTTCGGCCACCAATTGCACACGGGGTGGGGAGAGTGTGGATAATTTTTTTTTTATATCATTTTTTACCGTATGCGTACGGTAAGCGTAATTGGCGAAATTAGCGAAAAAAAAAAAAATTCAGTTTTTGGCCTTGGGGGATCTTTGGGGACTCCCTCAACATGGCTATGTGTGTGGGAGCTGTCTAAACAGCCCCTTTACATGTTTTTGTGCTTTGTATTTTCATCATCACTCTCAGTGCGAGAGAGAAAATGGCGGCCGCCGCTTCCTGGTTTCGGCCGATTCGAATGTTTACTAAGATCTAAGAGCCAATCAGAATCGCGCTCGCGCACGCCACCGTACGCGTACGGTAAGCGTACCGTAAGCGCACCGTAAGCTGGCTCAGATATATACATTGATTTAAAGGCTATTTTCTCAGAATCTACTGAACAGATTTACACCAAACCTACAAAAGGCACTTCCTTGACCTGAGGACTACCTCTCTGCCAAATTTCAAGTAATTCTGTTCAGCCGTTCGGGCTGTAGCCCTGTCTAAAGGTCCTATGGAAAAATGCATGGGAAAAACGCGTTTGGGACCCCCCTTTTATCTCAGCCCCCGCTTGACGAATCCCCCCGAGACTTTCAGGGTAGGAGCGGAGCATAGCGCCCCACCTATTTTGAAAAATTCGCGAGGATTCGTTGACCGGCGCCAAAGTTATTCAAAATAGAATGTTGCGGATTTCCTATGGAAACGTGGTCCTAACTATAACTACCTACTGGCAACCGCCAGTAGGTAATATATATATATATATATATATATATATTCACTGAAAAAAACATAGGTTTCACACACGTTATGGTTAGGAATTAGCATTTAAAAAACCTTGCAAATTCACTTAAAAAACCATAGGTTTCACACATGTTATAGTTAGGTGGATATTTCACTCATAAAAAACCAATGAAATTCCCCGTTATAGTTTGTTCAGATAACTATAACTCGCGCGCCCGCAATCCACTGCTCATGACGTCACATATTACATCACTCATGACATGGTCAGTGGCATCACTCATGACATCACTGATGACATCATCCTTGTGATAGAGTGGCGGTCGTGCGAGTTATAGTTATCTGAACTAACTATAACGGGGGAATTTCATTGGTTTTTTATGAGTGAAATATCCACCTAACTATAACATGTGTGAAACCTATGGTTTTTTAAGTGAATTTGCAAGGTTTTTTAAATGCTAATTCCTAACTATAACGTGTGTGAAACCTATGGTTTTTTCAGTGAATTTCTACGGTTTTTTAAATGCTAATTTATTTATGTATTATTTTTTTTTATATATTTATTTTACAATAAACTACAATAAACCGCGATTTAAAAAAAAAATAAATAAAAAAAAAATGGTTGACCAAGGCTAGGAGGTCAGGAACTCTCTACCCTGCCCCTTTTTCACGTTCGCCACCTTCCTTTTTCACTCTCGCACTGAAAACAAACAAAATGGCGGCCGACACTTCCTGATTTCGACCGATTCGAACATTGACTAACATGTAACCACCAATCAGAATTACGCTCGCGCACGTTAGGGTGCTCGCACGGTGCGTGCACGGTGCGCGCACCCTGCGTGCGTATAGATATATATATGCTTTCAAATGCTATTTTCTCAGGAAATACTAAACAGATTTAAACCAGACCTGCGAAAGGCACTTCCTTGACCTTATGGCTACCTCTCTACCAAATTTCAAGTAATTCTGTTCAGCCGTTCGGCCTGTAGCTGCGACTAAAGGTCCTATGGAAAAATGCATGGGGAAAACGCATTTTGGGACCCCCCTTTTTTCTCGGTCCCCGCTTGACGAATCACCCCGAGACTTTCAGGGTAGGAGCTGAACGGAGCGCCCCATTAGTTTTGAAAATTTCGCGAGGATTCGTCAACCGGCGCCAAAGTTATTCAAAATAGAATTTTGAGATTTCCTATGGAAACACGGTCCTAACTATAACTATCTACTGGCGACCGCCAGTAGATAATATATATATATATATATATATATGTTACTTGTCAGACCCTAGTACAGTGCACCATGTGTGCCCAGGGCCTGTAGATCAAATGCTGCTAGTGGGCTTGCAGCACTGGTTGTGCCACCCACAGTAGCAGCTTGTAAAGTGTGTCTCAGCCCTGCCATTGCAGAGCCTGTGTGCAGCCTAGTACTGCCATGTCGACTTGGTAAGTGCAACTACTTACCAGTCCCCAAACCTTCCCTTTTCTGCATGTTAGCCACCCCTAAGGTAGGCCCAAGGGCAGGGTGCATTGTAAGTAAGAGGTAGGACATGCCCTGATGTGTGTGGCATGTCCTGATAGTGAATTACACCCAATTTCGTTTTTCGCTATAGCAAGGCTACCTATCCCCATAGGCCAGAATGGGCAGTTTGATTATAACATCTTATAATCGTAACTGACCCAGGGAACATGGTAGAAAAACAAATTTAGTATGCCTAAACTCAGAATGATCAAAGACATCTTTTAGTGAAGTTGGTTTTAACATTCTATGTTTGAATATACCACTTTTGAGAAAGTGGGTATTTTCTCTCCTAACCATCCAGCTTGCCTCTGCTAGGCTGTGTATTGCACGTCTGGTTTGTGAGTGACAGGAGGACTTGGGCTCCAGCAGTCTGATGAGTCAGGGCTGGATGCACTACTGCTTGGGGGATGAAGTCCTCTTGGCTGCTGAGGGTTGTTGGGGGCCAAGAACCCCTATTGTTGTGACAAGTCCCCCACAGCCAGATTGGCCAGATGTTGTTGGAGGATCAGCCTCTCTTTCTCAATCACTGTGCAAAGGGGCCTTCTGGAACACTACTGGCTGCTGAGGGTCGTTGGGGGCCAAGAACCACTATATTAGGAAATATAATTTTAAAAAACTTAAAAATTAACTGAAAAAACAAATATTTCAGGGAACTTATAGTTATGAAATAGAATTTAAAAAACTTTAGAATTTCACTGAAAAAAATCAAAGGTCACAGAGACGTTATAGTTAAGATCAGATTTCACTCATACAAGACCATAGACATTTAGCAGTTATAGTTACCTGAGCTAACTATAGCTTACGCCCCCGCAATACACTGCTTATAATCTCACATATTACACCACTCTTGACATGGACGGTGACATCACCAATGACATATTTTATTTGATCAAGGCTTCATTGAAGCCGAAACCCATTATGGTGTCAAAATAAAGATTTTCTGCAACAAGACTCTGTGCATGGACTTTGGAGTACAAGTTTGAACGCCACCTTTTAATGTGAGTGTGTGTGTGGAAATATTACAGAGTGAATGTTGCCTCTCTGTAGTTACAGTCAGGGTGCCTGGAGATATGGATTTTTTGTGTTTTTGTCCCTTAATATATTTTAACCCTTTTGATGAATGTCCACAAACCTTTGAAGACCTACTGCCCCCAGTTCTTTCTTGGAGTCATGCAAGTTTGGGGGTAAAATCCAATGCATTTTTCATAAACATTTGTATTTTGCATAGCACGAAAACATCAGTCTGATTTTTACGAAAGTTGGAAGGATTCTATCTTATGGCACAGATGATTCTTTTGTGTACATCAGGTAAGTAGGGTAAGTATTTTCTATGTTTTAAGCTTTTTTTTAGCTATTTCAGTGGCCGTTGTAGTACCATGGTACTCTCAAACTACGTAGGAATAACAAGTTATTATCTGACTGGTTATTGACTTCCCTTACAAAAGTTAAATGCAGCCATGTTGTTTTCAGTTCCAGTTTCCCTGTGTTTTGCCTATGTCATTCAGTGTATGTAAGTATTAGGTTTGGTATAGACCAGGGAAGACCTGGCTTGGCAGTTCGGGCAGAACTCCGTCCATCATCTCCTTGTGTTTGCTTTGTTCGCCCTAAGTTGGCAGGGTATGCCCAGATGTGGGTCCCTTGCTCACTTTGACGCTGGACTCAAGCTAGCCTGGCTGATTAATGGTGTTACCCCAAAACCGGATCAAGGAAGACCTGGCTTGGCAGTTTGGGCTGGACTGTTCTCATGAGGAACAGGTTCAAGACTGTTTTGAATATGGCTGGGTCTGAACTGGAGTGGCGAAGTGAGCTAAAGAACGATGATGGATTCAAGCGAGATCTGTGATTGGGGGTGAGTGTCTGAAAAGTTTCAGCTCCCTGTCCATCATCTCCTTGTTTTTGCTTTGTTTGCCCTAAGTTGGCAGGGTATGCTCAGACATGGGTCCCTAGCTCACTTTGCCACTGGACTCAAGCTAGCTTGGCTGATGAGGGGTGTTACCCCAAAACCAGTCCCAGGATGCTTGATTCCGGTCGAGGGAAGACCTGGATTGGCAGTCCGGGCTGGACAGTTTCCATAAACAGGGTCAAGACTGATTTGCATATGGCTGGGTATGAACTGGGGTGGCAAAGTGAGCTAAAGAACGATGATGATTCAACCCAGATATGTGACTGGGGGTAAGTGCCTAAAAAGTTTCAGTGCTCGGTCCATAATCTCCTTGTTTTTGCTAAATACACTATAAGACATCATATTTTATAAAGTGTGTTTTCAATATTTTACATATTGAAATATGTACACAAAAGTGTATGGAATAATGTGGTAATTACTAAAAAGTACCACGCAACAATAAAACAAAACACAGCTCAGAGTGCACTGCTATAAAAGTTTACAGAAATTAAGAAACAAAAAATATTACACTTCAAAAAATTGTTTGGGGTGCCTCAGCACTACTGCATTCCCCGTATACTTTTTTATATATATATATACCCTCAGTGGTAATAGGTAGATCCAAATATTTATAATTGTATATATATATATATATATATTACCTACTGGCGGTCGCCAGTAGGTAGTTATAGTTAGGACCCCTTTTCCATAGGAAATCCGCAACATTCTATTTTGAATAACTTTGGCGCCGGTCGATGAATCCTCGCGAATTTCTCAAAATAGGTGGGGCGCTACGCTCCGCTCCTACCCTGAAAGTCTCGGGGGGATTCGTCAAGCGGGGGCTGAGATAAAAGGGGGGTCCCAAAACGCGTTTTTCCCATGCATTTTTCCATAGGACCTTTAGAACGAGCTACAGCCCGAACGGCTGAACAGAATTACTAGAAATTTGGCAGAGAGGTAGCCATAAGGTCAAGGAAGTGCCTTTTGCAGGTCTGGTGTAAATCTGTTCAGTATTTCCTGAGTAAATAGCATTTAAAAGCATATATATATGTGGGCGGAGCCTAACCACACATCTCATCCTGAGATCTGATTGGCTGTCAGCACTTCATCCAAGAAGTGTTGGCAGCCATCTTGGGACAAATATACATGATAGCACCTCATTAAAAAGCATTGCAGTTAATAGAAGGTTTTAAGACTTTAGTTACATTATAAATCATTTGTTGATGGTACCATACTCATTTTAGGAATTGTGGTATGTTCTAAGGTGATTTCACCATGTGAAAAAGCCTTCTGCTGGGATATCATGATTGAGAGAAAAATATTTTCTCATGCTTTTACCACAGAGGTTTGGAAGGTGATCTATAGGCTAAACTGAGAGCTTATTTTCTGTAAATTCACATTATCTTTCTCAGTCATGTGAGAATGAAGTCTGATATTCTCAGTAAAACATGTACATCCAACAAGGGCAGAGACTGTCAGTTGATTCCTTTGTGTTCTACTGCAGCTTCCCAGAGTGTTCCAAAGAACTACTAGAGCGCTAACAGTCCTACTTATGATAAACGTATGGCACACCTGAAGCCATCTTGCTTGGATTAAAGTGGTAACTCTTAAAACATTTAATTTAAAAAGGAACACAATGAGGGGGTTCATTTTTCCATAAAAAGTATGATTAGTGCTGCAGAAAGAAAAATTAGGGCACATTTTGAGTGACTTCTCAAATCCTCTTCTATTTCATTAAAAAATTCTGACATGCAGACTGAAACATGCCCTTTCAATACCAGCAGCAGTTTTCCCTGGTGAGCAGTAGCTTTACTACAGTGATATAATGAGCAAAAAGAGTGCTAACATTCTGAATTTATGGCAAATGTGTGACACATCTGAATGCCTTCTTGATGGAATCAAAGTAAAAAACTGAAAGTATTTCCTACTGAGGAGACTGCAGTAAATGAGGAAATTAGGAAACTTCATAACAAATAAGTCTCCCAAGATGGCCACCAGAGACAAAAGAGCCCAAATGTAGCCCAAATATCACCCAGATGTAGCCCAAGTATAGCCCAATGACAGAATGTCCCAGAATGTTCTTAAAAACAACTAGAGCGCTTACTGGCTTCATTATGACAAAAGTATGGCACACCTGAAGCCATCTTGATTGGAATAAACTGGTAACACTTAAAACATTTAATTTAAAAAGGAACACAATGAGGAGGTTCATTTTGCCATAGAAATTATGATTAATACTGAAGAAAGAAAATGAGGGCACATTTTGAGTGACTTCTCAAATCCTCTTCTATTTCATTAAAAAATTCTGACATGCAGACTGAAACATGCACTTTTAATACCAGGAGCAGACTTCCATGGTGGAGTAGTTTTACTACAGTGATCTAATGAGCAACTAGAGTGCTAACATTCAGAATTTATGGCAAATGTGTGACATATCTGAATACCTTCATGATGGAATCAAAGTAAAAAACTGAAAGCATTTCCTACTGAGGAGACTGCAGTACATGAGGAAATTAGGAAACTTCATAACAAATAAATCTCCCAAGATGGCCACCGGAGACAAAAGAGCCCAAATGTAGCCCAAAATCAACCAGATGTAGCCCAAATATAGCCCAATGACAGAAGTGTGCAAAACACTTATTATTTTGTGTTTTTGCAGTGTTATATAGTGCAGACTTGTCAGGTATTGGAGTGCTTTACATGAGCATTGGTTACATCACACAAGAACAAATTCATTTTGGTTGTAGACATGGGGAGACTAAGTGATTTGACCAGAATCACAGAATGTCGAGCTGAAGCAGAAACTTCAACCTGGTTCCCCAGTTGCAAAGTCTGCAGTTCTGGAAGTAACACCACATCCTCTCCCCTAAGTGCAACATTTAATCAAGTGGTCAACTGGATAAAAAAACATAAAGATAACAAATAATTTAAAAGTGCTTTGTCGCTATTTGAAAACTCAGAAAATATGTCCTTATTTTAGTCTTTTAGAGCACTAACCATAATTTTGATGCCAATAAGACCCTCTCCTATATGTAATTTCTAAAGGAAATGCTCTAGGTATTACAGTTTTGATTACATCAAGATGATGTCAGGCGTTCCACACTTTTGTAATAAATATAGAATGTTAGCAATCTAGTTGTTCATTAGGATACTGTTGAGAGGCAGAGGCCAGGGGCACGGACTCTGAAAATTGAAGGCAGGTAGGAGGGTGCAAAGGCAACAATTTAACCACACTGAGCAGGCAGGAAGGGCCGTGGAAGCACAACAGACTATGGAGGGCAGTGGAAAGGGGGGCAGGGGCAACAAACCAACAATACAGGACTTGCAAGAGAGGCTGTTGGAGGGAAGATCTATTACGGGTCAAGGAAGCTAGGGGCGGTCCCCAGATCCCGGGGAGCCACCACAGAACTGAGCAGGAGAGTGAGTCAGGGACAAAAGGGGCACCTTAATTTGAGCCGGGGTGCCTAGGAACGCTTGCTCCAAAAATGAAGAAAACAGACATATGAGACATGGAATTGGAGGCAGAATACAATGGCAGTTTAATGAGAAGATGCAACTTCAAAGAAACCGCAGAATAGAGACATAAAGTACAAAAAACAGAATCCAGATAATCATACAGCTGTCATAATATTCTCTGTATCTCAATTAATGTACTGACAGAGAGAGAGAGAAAACACATCTATAAAGGAATCATGAGAAACAAGTTACACCAAGGAAAATGTTACCTAGGAACACTCACGTTTACTCTTAGAGCAAGCATTCCTGCAATTACAATACAAAATCTTTTAAATGCAAAAGTAAAGAGAACAATGGTTAAACATAACATGACATTTCATATAGGTAAAATAGAATAAGATACTTCAAGCAAAGCAGAGCAAGACATTTTAAGCAAAGGAAGACAAGAGCTCCCAGCTCCTGGGGAAAACCTGCACTGCCTGTTAACCTACATACAGACGGCGAGGTAGTCCGTCGATATCTGTGGGTGCTCCCTTTTTATATCATTTTGTGGGCTCCTTTGCACGCTACATCTACCTACGTATGCTACCCAAAAGCTTCGACTGCAGATTTTACCAGACATTTCGTCATTTACCCACTTAATGCTGACAATGGACTGGGTGAAAAGGTCAGTCTCTCAGGCCAATCGCTTATCGTAAGTTCCATAGAGCAAGCAGAAAATAATGGGTATTGTACGGGAATTCAATATATTCATGTATAAAATCTCCTCAGTTCTCCTAACTTGACGCTCTGCGGTTGCCACTTCCTTAAAAGCGGGAAACCTGCCCAGGAAGCAAGTACCAGTCCAGGATGCAGCCTACTGTATGTCGACAGCTTCAGGGGGATGTTGAACTTTGATACCGAGCACGGAGCACTCGGGTAGGGTGGGGGCTACTAGTTTGGATCAGAAGGCCTCGCAGACCTGCCTTCAGACTGCTATACACTAAAATTGCAGAGCTATGGTCAATTTAACAAAGAGGCCTACATATTGAACAGAAGGGCCTACACAGGGGTTTTATGCTGGCTGAGTGGTAAGGATGTCTCAGGATAATTATATAGCAATACAGGACCCGCTGGTCAATTTAATACGGCCTACAAATGCAGCTGGCAGGGCAAGGACAAGGGTCTCATACTTCAGGTGTGGACAGAACGGGCCAGGGGCCCCCTGTGATACAAAATCTACCCTCCTTCAAGGCTGTGGCAATGTAATAGACCATTGTGGGCAGAAGGAAGAGGCAATGGTAGTACAACCATACATGCCAACAGACCCGATTCAGCCAGGAAACGTCCAATGTTTTTAAGCTCAAATGGGCTTTATTTGATCTGTCTCCTGTCTACAATATCCTCTTTTTCAATGTAACTCAAAGGGGAAAATCAATACCCCAGTTTTTTTTCAAAATCTCCCTCTTACCAAGTTCAAAATGTTCGCAAGTATGGTACATTGGATCATGGAAGGAAATGGGATAGGGACATGGACTTGGATAACAGAGGACAGGAGGGACATGGAGAGGTGCACCAAACTGACCCTGCAGGGCAGGCATCAGGGTTTGCAGCAGCACAATACACCACACAGGGCATGCAGGACGGGAGTGCAGCACAACAATCCATAGAAAGCAAGAGGGAGGGGACAGGACCATGCACATGGACAACAGAGAACAGAGGGGCAAGAGGCAATGGTAGCTAGCTGACCATAATGGACAGACAGGAGAGAAAGCTGCAGCATAACAGACCATAAAGGGCAGGAGGGACGGATCAGGGGCATTACAATGGAACAGACAAGCCAGGAGGGAGGGAGTAGGGGTGGGGGCAAGGGGGCAGGGCAGGAGCAGCAAGATAGCCATGGAGGTCAGGCAGGATGGGCACTAGAAGCAAGACACACCATGAAGAGCAACAGTGAGACTGTGATGGCATACACACAGACCATGGAGGGAAGGTGGGAGGGGGTCAGGGGCAGCTAACTGACCACACAGGGAAGGTGGGAGGGGCCATGGCAGCACAGAAGACCATGCATGGCAAGTGGGAGGGTTAGTGGCAGCACAATGGCTATGATGGGCAAGAAGGAGGGTGGAGGGGCATGCACAAAGGACAATGGAGGATAGAAGGGAGGGTCAGGACCTGTGCACAGACAAGAAAGTTCAGGGGAAGGGACCTCACAACAGACCACACGGGGCAGGCAGGAGGAGCAGTTGCAGCACAACAGACCAGGGAGGGCAGAAGGGTGTGGCAGTACAATGGACCATGTAGGACAGGAGGAAGAGGATAGGGGCATGGCATGTGGACAGGCAGGGTGGAGGTGGCAGGGACAGGTTACAGTCATCTGACAATGCTAGGCAGGTGGGAGGGGAGTGGCAGCTCAACAGAACACTCAGAGTAGATAGGAGTGGCAGGTCCATGGGACATGGTGGGCAAAAAGGATGGAGCAGGGGCATGCACAAAGACATCGGAGGACAGGGGGAAGGAGAATAGGGGCAGCAAGCTAAGCACAGAGTTTAAGCAGGAGGTCAATGATGGGGCATAGAATTGGGCAATGGAGGGCAGGAGGACTGGACTGGTACATCATACTAAATTGAGGGCAGTGGCAGCACATCAGACCATGCATGGCAGGAGGGAGGAGGCTAGTCCATGGATTCACACAACAGAGGATAGGGAGGAAGGGGATGGGGCAGCAAGCTAACTGTTCAGAGAAGGCGGGTATTAGGAACTTTATTGTTTTTAAAACATTGTGTCTGTGCGAACTACTTAAAATATGAACAAGTATGCAGCATAATCTCACTTTTATTCAGGAAGAAGAGGACGTTTGTGACTGTGACTCCGGGCTCACTTGGCAGAAACACCCCCTGACCCTCCACCCCCTATCGCAAAATGTAATGCCCGTGAAAAGGGTAGGTGAACACAGTGTTATATAGAACATAGTCCTGAGAGCACGATTGAAAATGAAAACTAGATATAGTGTATGGTATAAACTATGCACCAAAAAGTGTGATATAAGATGAACCGGGCGTGAAATATAATTTGCAATACATTGTGCGCAATGACAGATTCATTGGAGAGCGCGAGATAGCACAGGCACTAGCGCGTGCTATGCGATATGCGCCTTGGAGTGTAATATGCACAGGGCAGTGTTGTGTAACCTAACTAGTCTCTAAAGTTGTAATATAAAATATGTGCTGGGGAGTGTAACGTTGCATATGCACTGTGACAAATATATGGATCCCAGATTGTAATATGTATGGCATAGCACTGTGCGTTATAACATAGGCATCGAGAAAGGCACGTTAGATGGGGCAATATAACCCGTGCGAAGACAAGTGTGGCATGACATATTCACGGGGTGGTGTTACAGTGCACATGGGCTAGAGAGTGTCATAGCATATGCACTAGCTAGTGGAATACAACACAGAGGTGTGTGGCACTCGGCAGGCAATGGTGGGTGTAACACAGCATTGGGCTCTGTCAGGAGCACGCTGTGACTCTCAAGTGATGTTCGTCCCCTTTCCAGAGAGTAAAATAAAAAGTATTACACATCCGGCAGTGGATGTGTGTTTTATTAACCGTGAGGGGGGTTTCTTGCATAGTTTTGGTCGAATTTTTGTCGAATCCCCTTTGAATGGCTTGGTGTGCATGTGTATTAAATGTGCCCGTCAATAGCTACCCATGTTTGTATAAATAAACGACAAGGGTGTCTACCAGGATTAGGCACGGTAGGGCATCAGACATGTCAGAGCTTCACTAGTGGTGTAAATACATTCCACGTGGATTCATTGCATGCATAGTCGCCTTTTAATGAATATCACGCAAATCGTCATGGTGATAGGTACGTACGGTTTGTCCAGCATGTCCTAGGTGTGTCTATAAATATATATTTTTTAAAAATAATAAAAAACAGTGGCCGGCCCTGGGGATTGGGGTCAAAAAAATATAATTAGGAGACTGGCCCTGGGGGATGGGGTCATCAGGGCCAATAAATTAGAATAAGAAGGGGAACCAAACAGCCCCCCTTCTTAAAAAACTAAAATAAATAAAAGACTGGCATCGTGCCGGAGGCCATGCCCCCTCCGTGCAGCACTCTGCAAACGCGCCCCCAACAGACATCTCCAGTATGCGCCAGGGAGCTGCGCTGCAGCCAGGTGTTCTGAGGCCAAGCCCCTTTTTACACCTCTCTGCAACGCAGCTCTGTGGCGCTTATTGGAGGTACCTAGTGGTCTAGTTTGACCCTAGGGACCCTAAGGATTCAGGGGGACTCTCAACTTAGAACAGCCACAGGGCGCGTTTACACAGTGGTGAAGGGAGGGGACGGGGCCTGAGGTGACGTGTGCAAACACGCACTATGGCATGTTTTAAATTGGGGATATAATTTCCCTTCAATACTGAGGGCCCCTGGGGGCTAACTAGCCCACCAAGTGCTTCCAGTAAGCGCCACTGAGCTGCATTGCAGAGAGGTGGTCCAGGCCGTGCCACTTTTTACACCTATCTGCAACGCAGCTCTGTGGCACTTACTGGAGGTACCTAGTGGGCTAGTTGGACCCTAGGGACCCTCAGGATTCAAATGAACTTAATCTCCCAACTAAAAATGGACACAGGGCGTGTTTACACAGTGGTGAAGGGAGGGGACGGGGCCTGAGTTAATGTGTGCAAAAACGCCCTGTGGCCTGTTTTAAGAGGTAGTTTTAATCCCCATGCCCTATTATACACTAGGGGCTTACAGAGGAGGTCATGCTAATCACAGGGGGACCCCAACGCATAATGTTCCCTAGTGTATGTAGGTGTTTTCACTGTATTCTAAGTGTCTTTTAACATAGCACTGGCTCTAGGACTGGTTAGTCAGACTCAGTTACCACCAGTATCCGTCTGAAAAAGTTGAGGGTACAGGATGATTTTGCAACAAGGCTTCTTTCTGCTCTTCTTTTTGTTCTTTCTGCACGTTATCCTTCTTCCTGCACTTATCTTCGTATTTGAGGACTTCTGTTGCTTCTTTCTGCACTTCTTTTGTTTCTTTCTGTGCATTTTTTCTTCTTTCTTCACATGTCCTATCTCTGTAGGCATAGTTAGAAATTAGCATTTAAAAAACCTTTGAAATTCACTGAAAAAACCATGGGTTTCACACACGTTATAGTTAGGAATTAGCATTTAAAAAACCTTAGAAATTCAATGAAAAAACCAAAGGTTTCACACATGTTATAGTTAGCTGGACATTTCACTCGTAAAAAACCATTGAAATTCCCCCGTTATAGTTAGTTCAGCTAACTATAACTCGCGCGCCCGCAATGCACTACTGATGACGTCACATATTACATCACTCATGACATGGTCACTGACATCACTCATGACATCACTGATGACATCTCAAATGACATCACTGATGACATCACTGATGACATCATCCAGTGATTGTGTGTTTTTATGAAAATTATATATTTTTTATATTTATGTATATCTCAAGGTCAAAGGAAGAATAAATGGGTATATAAGTGTCTAAATGGATACTTTTTTTTGGAATTCTTTTTGTGTAACTGACTGTTTAAGTGTATCATAGTGAATACATGGCTTACTGAGTAATCTTTAAATATTTAAATATCTGTATCAGTTTCTTACTTTGTGTATAAGTGGCTGCATGGGTTGGTGAGTAGCTACATGAGTGTCTATATAGGTTATTAGTTGGTTTTTTATCACTGAGTGTCTGAGTTTCTGTATGGTTCGGTGGGGGGTATTACTTAGTGCATAGGTGCATGAATGAGTGACTCACTGTTTGTATGTGTTGAATACAGCATGTGTGCAGGACTGTATGGGTGGATGAGTGTGTGCATGGGTGTGTTAGTGAGTGAATGACTGTCTCAATAGTGTCTTTATGAGTAACTACATATGTTTTAAACTAGTATATGTGACTATTGGTGTATATAAGTGAGTATATGTGAGAGTGAGAGATTGGAAGAGTTCCTGTATGAATAAGTATGTGTTTCTATAAGTGATTGTTTAAAAGAGTAAGTATATGTAAGTTTCTGTAGAAGTAAGTGTGGTGGTGTGTGTATAACTGTATATGCAAGTAAATGGATGATTGATTCTTTATTAGCATGAGTGACTATGTGTGTGAGTTACTCTATGGATGAGTGGCATTGTGTAACGGGATGTACAGGTGTATGAGTACATATGATGAGTGAGTACATGTATGAGTGACTGTAGAGGACTGTTGGTGAATTACTGTATGTGTATGTGGTTCTTAGAATTACTGAATAGGTTGTTGTAACTGATATTGATATGTTCATTATTTTGAACATTTTAGTTTCTATTTTTGAATGTGTGTTTCAATGGTTATATTAGGGGGAGAGGAGGTCTGCCACTCTATCACAAGGATGATGTCATCAGTGATGTCATCAGTGATGTCATTTGAGATGTCATCAGTGATGTCATGAGTGATGTCAGTGACCATGTCATGAGTGATGTAATATGTGACGTCATCAGTAGTGCATTGCGGGCGCGCGAGTTATAGTTAGCTGAACTAACTATAACGGGGGAATTTCAATGGTTTTTTACGAGTGAAATGTCCAGCTAACTATAACATGTGTGAAACCTTTGGTTTTTTCATTGAATATATATATATATATATATATATATATATATATATATATATATATATATATATATATATATATATATATATATATATATATATATATAACGGAAACTCCCCAAGGTTGTATCCTAGAAAAGGAATACTCGCACTCCAAGGCTCGGTCATTCAAAAAAGAATTTATTGGCAACGCGTTTCGAGCAGAAGCTCTTCGTCACTGGCCACCTTTGAAAATCACTCTTCCACCATTTCTAGTGTTTACTAAAACATAGAAAAAGGACTGAATGTTGCTCGTAACCCGAGCATGGCAATAGAAACGAGACTTTGCAAAACCCACACAGTGAGAGAGAACAAACATAACGTTCTTTTAACATAAATTGCAAGTGCCGGTTTATACTTTGATAAAGTGAAAGAGTTTACACTTATTACTGTGAAAGGTTCAAAAATCAACATTGTTGTTGCCCAGTGGCATTAACCGATACTAAGTCATTATTTTCACAAAAAGAGAAATACTCTCAAGGATCAAGTCAAGTGACCTAAGGCAGTCCTAATATTAAAAACATCAGAGTGAAAAAAACATACTAAATTAAGTATTTACACAAAGTTCTGAACACAGCTTGGAAGGAGGTAGGGGAAACCAAATAGCAGATACCAACTTTCTATCATGACAATTACTCATTGTTAGTTACACAAAATTGTATAATAATGTTCCCGCTACATTTATGATACATCATATGTGGACAAAAAGCTCCTCATCCTCATTAAGGCCAAAAGGGTTCTTGGACTCAAGCAAAATGATATATTGTGACTCCAGAATTCTCAAACGTTTCTCACGGTCTCCCCCTCTGGGGTTTGCTGGCACCCTGTCAATTCCAAAAAATGAAAAACAATTAACATCCTTATTGTGATACTTTAGCCAGTGCCTAGCAGTTGAATAATTCAAGTCCACATTTTTGATCGCTCTAATGTGTTCAAGAATTCGCTTTTTCACAGGAAAGATCGTACTACCAACATATAATTTTGCACATGGGCATTTGATGGCGTACACGCAAAAATCAGAATTACAATTCATAAATTTCTTAATCATGCCAGTTTTCCCTGTTGGTAAGGGGTAAGATTTCACATTCTTGCTCGTGCCACACGCCTTGCATTTCCCACACTTGAAAAAACCATTCTGCTGTTGTATCCATGACAACTTTTTACTTGTTCCTAAGTAACTTCTCACCAGCATGTCCCTTAAGGAACGTGCTTTGCGATAAGTTATCTGAGGATATGCATTGACACTTGTACCCAAAATCGGGTCACCCTTGACCAAATGCCAGTGTTTGTTCAGCGTGTCACTAACAGCCTTTGCTGCTGCATATCCTCAGATAACTTATCGCAAAGCACGTTCCTTAAGGGACATGCTGGTGAGAAGTTACTTAGGAACAAGTAAAAAGTTGACATGGATACAACAGCAGAATGGTTTTTTCAAGTGTGGGAAATGCAAGGCGTGTGGCACGAGCAAGAATGTGAAATCTTACCCCTTACCAACAGGGAAAACTGGCATGATTAAGAAATTTATGAATTGTAATTCTGATTTTTGCGTGTACGCCATCAAATGCCCATGTGCAAAATTATATGTTGGTAGTACGATTTTTCCTGTGAAAAAGCGAATTCTTGAACACATTAGAGCGATCAAAAATGTGGACTTGAATTATTCAACTGCTAGGCACTGGCTAAAGTATCACAATAAGGATGTTAATTGTTTTTCATTTTTTGGAATTGACAGGGTGCCAGCAAACCCCAGAGGGGGAGACCGTGAGAAACGTTTGAGAATTCTGGAGTCACAATCTATCATTTTGCTTGAGTCCAAGAACCCTTTTGGCCTTAATGAGGATGAGGAGCTTTTTGTCCACATATGATGTATCATAAATGTAGCGGGAACATTATTATACAATTTTGTGTAACTAACAATGAGTAATTGTCATGATAGAAAGTTGGTATCTGCTATTTGGTTTCCCCTACCTCCTTCCAAGCTGTGTTCAGAACTTTGTGTAAATACTTAATTTAGTATGTTTTTTTCACTCTGATGTTTTTAATATTAGGACTGCCTTAGGTCATTTGACTTGATCCTTGAGAGTATTTCTCTTTTTGTGAAAATAATGACTTAGTATCGGTTAATGCCACTGGGCAACAACAATGTTGATTTTTGAACCTTTCACAGTAATAAGTGTAAACTCTTTCACTTTATCAAAGTATAAACCGGCACTTGCAATTTATGTTAAAAGAACGTTATGTTTGTTCTCTCTCACTGTGTGGGTTTTGCAAAGTCTCGTTTCTATTGCCATGCTCGGGTTACGAGCAACATTCAGTCCTTTTTCTATGTTTTAGTAAACACTAGAAATGGTGGAAGAGTGATTTTCAAAGGTGGCCAGTGACGAAGAGCTTCTGCTCGAAACGCGTTGCCAATAAATTCTTTTTTGAATGACCGAGCCTTGGAGTGCGAGTATTCCTTTTCTAGGATACAACCTTGGGGAGTTTCCGTTTATATATACCGGGACCCGAACCCGGGAACTCGCACCGGCCCCGACAGGAGTGGAGCTGACGTGTTCGGGGAATCTTATATATATATATATATATATATATATATATATATATATATATATATATATATATTCACTTAAAAAACCATAGGTTTCACACATGTTATAGTTAGCTGGACATTTCACTTGTGAAAAACCATTGAAATTCCCCCGTTATAGTTAGTGCAGGCAACTATAACTCACGCGACCGCAATCCTCTGCTGATGACGTCAGATATTACATCACTGTATTTAGACACTTATTTACCGATGTCTTCTTCCATAAATTTTTAGCTATACATATATTACAAATATTTTTTTTTCAGAAAGACACATATGTCATCAGTGATGTAATATCTGACGTCATCAGCAGAGGATTGCGGTCGCGTGAGTTATAGTTGCCTGCACTAACTATAACGGGGGAATTTCAATGGATTTTCACGAGTGAAATGTCCAGCTAACTATAACATGTGTGAAACCTATGGTTTTTTAAGTGAATTTGCAAGGTTTTTTAAATGCTAATTCCTAACTATAACATGTGTGAAACATATGGTTTTTTCAGTGAATTTGTACGGTTTTGTAAATGCTAAGTTATTTATTTTTAAGGTTTTTCACCGTGCGCGTACCGTACGCGCACGGTCCACTTTGCGCACCGTGCACGCGCTGTGGGCGCTCGGTGCGCTTCGCGCACCGCGCGCCCACGTTGCGCGGTTCGCGGAATTTTTCCGTTTCTACCGTACGCGCACGCTACGCGATTTTTTTCGCAAAAAATTAAAGGAAATGTTGGCCCTTTGGGGTCCTTCTGGGACCCCCTGACAAAGGCTAGGGGGTCAGGAACTGTCCACCCTGCCCCCTTTTCACGTTCTCCACCTTTGTTTTTCACCCCCTCAGACAGCGAGAGACAAAATGGCGGCCGACACTTCCTGGTTTCGACCGATTGGAATGTTTACTAAGATCTAACAACCAATCAGAATCGCGCTCGCGCACGGAGCGCGCTTATAGATATATATATGCTTTTAAATGCTATTTTCTCAGGAAATACTGAACAGATTTACACCAGACCTGCAAAAGGCACATCCCTGACCTGAGGACTACCTCTCTGCCAAATTTCAAGTAATTCTGTTCAGCCGTTCGGGCTGTAGCTTGGACTTAAAGGTCCTATGGAAAAATGCATGGGGAAAACGCGTTTTGGGTCCCCCCCTTTTTCTCAGCCCCCGCTTGACGAATCCCCCCGAGACTTTCAGGGAAGGAGCGGAGCGGAGCGCCCCACCTATTTTGAAAATTTCGCGAGGATCGGCGCCAAAGTTATTCCAAATAGAATGTTGCGGATTTCCTATGGAAACACGATCCTAGCTATTACTATCTACTGGCGACCGCCAGTAGATAATATATATATATATATATATATATATATATATATATATATATATATATATATATATATATATTACCACACCTAGTTCTTATCTACATCGGACGGCATGGGCAAACTTTTCTAAAGCCAATGATTTGTGATCAGTATGTGCTGTGGTACCATCCCAAAATACCCCAATCTTTCACAAAAATAATGCAACAACAGATATCACCAACTTTAAATACCTTAAACCTTATAAATTATTTACACTACTTACGTAAACTACACACAATAATCATGTGGGCACTGTTATTTAATTCTGCCACATTGTAACAAAATGCAACAGATGGCTTTTGGCGGAATGAAAAGTCCAAAAGTGCAAGTGAAATACATTGCAATTAAACATGTTTTGGGGCCCCCCATTTTTATTTGGACCCCCTTCACTAAACCCCACAATACTTTTTTAATGAAACAGGTGGAAAAGTATGCAAAATTTTGCAGTGATTTGGCAAAAGGTTTCAAAATTATTAAAGGAAAACATATTTTAAAAGCCACAGGCCGATATTATCTACACATTTATAAACAGAAAACATAACTTATTCCCTTTGAAATACAGTGGTAATAAGTTGTTAATAACAATGAAACTTAATTATATGTAACACTCTAAGCCAAGTCAGCAAAATCCTGACAGCCCAATAATGGAAATCTGCGATAATAACTATATGGGTGATTTTTACCTTAGGTAAAATCAACCATGAACCAATCACATACCCAGTTGTGAATATGTGAGGCCGATGTACCATGGTATACCGTAAACTTACCACTGTACACCTTAGCACTATATATAAGTATATTTTATATAATATATGTTTAACATTACTTACACTACAACCAGAAATGTTACAGTTACATATTATAATATATATTTTTCATATATAACATTGACATTTTTCATATACTTTAACCGTATGTTTCATTTAATTTACACACTCCACATTATGCCACTGTACTGTATAACAATTCACTTTACAGCCCTCCACTGTATGCTATTTAAAGTATGCTACTCTTCTTTGCAAAACTCCAATATACGCTACTGTACTATATATTGATATGCTGCACATTAGTTCACTCTACTCCACCGAACTCCACTGTACCCCACTCCACTCTACAATACTATACGCTAGTATGCTGTTCACCATTGTATTTTGTTACACTTTTCTGTATGACAGTTTTGGGATACTGATACACTGTACTTCTCACAACTGTATGCTATTCACTATACGCAGGTCTACTTTATGTTATTCCATTATATGCTCGTTGACCATGCCCCACTTCATAATACAGTACTGGAGTGTACGCTATTCCCGTGTACGCTACTCAACTCTAAGGCACCCTATTGTACTTAACTGCAGTGTACACCACTGTACTGTACTACAATACACTGTATGCTATTACACTTTACAAGACTACATTCTGAGCCACTGCACTAAACAACACTTTACTGTATATTACTAGACTCTGCGCTTTAATAATTAACCCGATTCAATTGTGTTACAGTCTACTATACAGTACTCCAGTATATGCCACTCCAGTATATGTTTTAAGATTTCACACTACTAAACTGAATGTTATTACAGTGATCACTACTCAATTATGCGCTACTCCTGTGTATGGCACTACACTTTATGCTACTCCAGTGTATGCCATAGCACTGTACCCTATTACACTGGACCCCACTGTCGTGTACGCTATTCCGCTCTGCACCACTGCACTGTATGGCACTCCAATATACACCACTGCTCTTTGTGGATTTTTAATTTACTACCCTACACTGTACCATACTAAACTTTATGTAATCCACTATACATCACTAAACCAGACGCCTCTCCACTGTATGGTACTCCACTGCACTCCACTCCAGTGTATGCTATCTCACTTTATGCCACTACGCTGTAACACAGTCCACTGTATGCTACTCAATTGTACACTATTTCACTATATGATATTACAATATTTGCTCATACACTGTGCAACCCTGCAGTCTATAGCACTCCACTGTACACCAGTACAGTGGGCGCAAATACACTCTACAATATTTACAAAATGTAACTCTACTTCACCACACTTCACTCTATGTTATCCCACTGTATACCACTATAGTGTACACCACACATTTGATACCTCTTCAATATATACCATTGTACTGTATCCTAATTCACTCAGTGCCACTCCACTATATGCCATTCCTCTGTACGCCATTCTATTATACCTGATTCCAATTTACTCAACTCCACTATACAACAACATCCTGTACCATAGTAGACTTTAAAACACTCTCCTCTATTCCAAATGTGTTACTTACGTTAGAAAAACCATCGAAATTCACAAAATAACCAAAAGTTAAAAATAAGTTATAGTTAGGAAAGCTTTATTTATATTTGCTACACAAACCCAAACTACACAAATATTAGACATTCTAAAGTTATAGCTGTATTTTCAATTTATCATTTATACACCATTTTCAAATTAATATGTTATACTTATAACTCTCATTTATACTTACACACCACCTTACAATTACCATAACTTGCACAACTCAGTACACCGTCTTCTCACCTCAGTCACCACACTATTATTAACTCCCTCCTTCAGCGATTGGCAGAATTTGTCCAGAACTCTGGGTTACAAGAGTAATGTGGAGTTGCCAAATTCTGCCAATTCCTTCAGCAAAATGAAGCATTCCGTCCACCCCTGGCTACTAGATGTCCCTCAAAAGTCAAATGCAGAAGCATTGAAATGCTTACACAAAGCTGCAGTTCCACACATCATTACTAGGTGTTCATCATAATGCAAAAGCATTGAAATTATTTCATGAATCTAGAGTTCCGCTAGTCGTTACTAGGTGTCTCTCAAGTCCAATGCAAGTGCATTGATATTCTTTTGTGAAGGTGCAGTTACACAAGTCATTACTTGGTGTGCCTCACAAGTCAAAGGTAAAAACATTGAAATTCTTTCATCAAGCTAGAGTTCCACCAGTCATCACTAGGTGTCCTTCAGTAGTCAAACACAAAAACATTTAAATTCTTTCATGAAGCTGCAGTTACTAAGGCCCAGTTTTACTAACATTTGATGCAGTGCAACACAGCAACACAACTTGCTGCGCTGTGTTAAATGGAGAGATCAGTAATGCACCATGTCTACTCAGTATTGGCTCGTTCTTGCTCTCTCTCTGATGGCACACACAGTGCAGCCTAGCACCAATGCAGACACCCTTGCACCATGGTGCAAGTGTGCCTGCATTACAGGCAGGATTGTTTTTGTGCAGTAAGGGAAACCTTCCTGTGCATAAATAATCCTCAGATAATTTTTTTCTTCTATGTGTGCTGCACAATACAGCACACGTAGAAATAGGAAATAATGTGGAGAAATAAATATATTTCTACTGATTATGCCTCTGCTGGGAAGGTATAGCATTTTGACACATTCCCAGGTTTACTAGTCTTAGTAAAATTGTGAATGCACCACAAGCCATAGGTGTATGCATGGGAACACCCAAGCTCCATCCATTGAACACCTTCCCAATGCAGAGTAACGCAAGGCAGCAACTTCCGCTGCCTTGTGTTACTCCAGATTCACTAAGCCATACAGAGCCACCTTTCAAGTCTTGGTGTAAATATGACTTAAGCCCTTGTGTTGCTTTGTGTAACCTTGGGTGACACAAGGGCAATGCTCGAGCTTGCTAAATCTGGTCTTCAGTGTCCCTTTGTAGTCAAATGTAATAATCCGGAAATTACTACATGAAGCCACAGGTCCACTAGTCATGACTTTGTGTCCCTTACTAGTCAACAGTAAAAGCATTGAACTTTTTCATGAAGCTGTAGTTCCACTCCTTAATAGAGGTCCAACTCAATTCAGAAGCAACTGCTTTAAATGATCTTTACTAAGCTGAGAAGGTGTGGCTTCAATATAAAAATATACAGACACACTTTCCTTAGTTTAATAATTTGTACTTGTTTGCCATAGAATTCATTATTTGCCAAAGTTGTTTCATAGTAATGAGTCAAAGTTACAAATTTCAATACATTTTTAATTTTCTAATTGCCCTCTACTATTTTTAGAAACTGCAATTCACTAGTAAGTACAAGTACAATTAGGTAACTTATTTTGGCTACATCTTGGTGGATATACGTTTTGTCTGTGATTTGAGAAGAGTATTTTCTGCATGCTGCCAGTGCTTGCACTACACAAATAAATTATGGACGGAATGCTGAATAAATCATACATCCAACCCCAGTCAAGAGATCTTGGTTAAATTTGTTGTTCTTTTGCTCGATGCCAGTGCTTGCACAGCACTCCAGTAGGAGTGATGCAATTCCACACATTAGCCCTCATTATGAGGTCAGGCAGCCGGACCGCCGCCCGACACCACGGTGGGCCAGGGACAGCTGGACAGGCAGACGGTGGTCTGACTGCCCAATTAGGATGTTCCCGCCAGTCTGGCAGGCGGAAAAGTGCTTCATAACACTGCAGCTTGTGCCGCAGCCCTGGACAAGAGCAAAAGCCACAGTGTTATTAAGCACTTTGTGCACATTCATGCACCGTGTGCCAGGCACCATGTGCTGCCTGGCACATGGTGCATGGGCCCTCAGGGTCACATTCCACAGGGGACAGGGACCCTGCTTGGGGCCCCAAAAGAGCCTTTTTGGCTGCCTTTGCATGGCAGTCAGACCGCAGCAGTCGGAAAGAGACATTGTAATCCTGAAAGTAGTGTCTGAGCAGGCACCATCTCCATTCAGGGTCACAATTCTGACTGCCGCCCAATTGGGATCAATAGACCCTGTCGCAGGTTAGTCATTCCTCCTGACATTATTGCTCTGACAACCTGAATCGTAATGCGGCGGTCTGACCGATGTCCTATATGTCGCCACCAACAGCCTTTCAGTGGTGGTCTGCCTAACATCATAATGAGGGCCATAGTTATCAGATGACTCACTCAAGTCAGATACAAGTGGTTGTAATGTAACTCACAATGCTGTGGGGGAGTGTAGTTTCAACCTAAAATCTGCATATACACTCTAGCTACTCTAATGATATTTTCAGTAGGATAAATAAATATACCAAAGTTAGTTTAGAGGGAGGAATGAACAATATAATTTACAATAATTGTTATGAAATTTGTTGATGTAACCCTACTATACATAGGGTCTATCATTCATTGGGAATTGCAAGTGTCTAACAATTTCTATTTATAGAAACTATTTTTTCTATAATGTATGTGTACATGTGCAAGGGAAAAGGCAGTCACTCAAAGTGAAGGCATTCAATGGCTGGGGTGGGCTGGTCTGTTGATCTATACCTTCTGTCGGGTGAGAAGAAGTATCATTTTAGTACTATGTCAACAGACCAATGGTGAAAGAGTTTTGATTGGGTGCAGCTATATATGTATGTGCATTTTATATGATATTTTTGGAAAACATATGGCTGGCAAGACAGATAAAGCTGTCTTTAGGCCAGAACTAAAAAGATGGTCTTAACCTCCAACCCCTTGCAAGGGCCATGAAGAGTAACATATAATAAAAAACACTTGAGAGAGATATACTCGCAAATGTCTGCTTTCTCACTGCAACCCCCTCCACCCCCACCACCACCGTCTATTTTGCCCTAGAGTAGATGGTGAGATTTTTGAGCCTTTGCAGCCTTGCCTAATGGCTGAGAAAATTCTGTATTGATGAAGTCCGGGAAAGATTTAATTACACCCCTGTGACTTAGAAAAGGGCCAGGATGAATGTTTGTTCCTTCCCCCTTATATTGCCTATGAGAGAGGGTGATTGTTTTCAAGAGTCGGCCACAAACAGCTACTTTGGTGCCATATTTTCATTTGAAAAGACAGCACTAGAGCATTTGATAAGTGCCCACTCCTTTTTGCCCCACATCATCTTGTGTGCCACATAGTATGTGCTGCAGGTCAGTGGTACCCCTGCATCCTCTCACAATAGCAAACTGGCGGTAGTGACGGTTTGCACCTGCTCTGCTTCTCCCTAGGCCACAAACAAATGCGGCTCATGGCCATCCCACCCACTCCTCAGCATCTAGTCATTAGCAATTTGACGTCACCTGTAGGACCAGAGACTGGCGCTGTACCAGCCACCGTCTCACTCACGCCAGCTCTGCAAGGATTTCGGATGTGTGCAGTGTACTTTGGGGACGGGGAGTGACCTACAGACAATCCCTGCACCATCCCCACCCCACCCATCCCAGCTGTACACCTGCCAACCCAATATAGAATGTAATCTTGTTTCCATTGACCCTGAGACAAGTCCATGGATCTCTGACAAAAAATATTTTTTTTTTTTAGATGCAGGACCTGCCTTGTCTGTGGCCCCTCAGAGCATTCTGAGGTCAGGCGATGCTCCCCTTGCTGGCTTATTCCAAATTTATTTAGAGCGCAAGCTTCAGTGCCTGCCATTCCATTACGGCCACCCCAATATAAATCTTCAGGTCTAGCTGCCAAAATAGATCAGTCAGCTTGGGTGCCTCCAAAGGGACAGGTGCGGCTCCTCTGTTTGAGTGGAGGACAGTCACCTCACTGGTTAAAATGCCTCAGAATTGAAAAATATGATGGTAATAAAGTTGTTTAGGATTGGGGCAGGGCCGCTGCTGAATGACAGCAGGCAGGGAGGAGGGTGAGCTGTCTCGGCACTTTTTATAGTGCACATGTCTTTTTCGCCGGCCGTCTTGCTACTACTAGCTAGACATGCGTACTTTTAAATCTCTAAATCAGCTTTCTTAAGACAGCTGGATGAAAGTAAGTGCAGGGATCGTGTCCTTGGGAATGGCCAGTGAGGCCGCTCCCCCCAATCAGGGCGCTGCTCTCACAGCTTGAGACCAGCGCCAGGATTGGTTGAGGCGCTTCTCAAGGGCTCACGCTGCCGGAGAAAGATGTGCAACAAGGAAAGGGTCGAACAAGTCCCAGGTAAGTCATTTTTATTATTAAATATTTTTACCCACCACCCATTTGCCCACCCGATTACTCCCCACAGATGTCAGCCACCACTGCAAAGGGACCGTTTTATAAACACTCGCAATTTTATCTAATGTTCACACATTCTTGCCAATGTTTTATTTAATCACCCTGGGGTTAAGTGGAGACAGGAAATTCACCTCACCCTAGAGCAGGCAGTGTGTGATGCTCCCCTTGTGCAAGGCAGAGGAGCGTAAGGTCCATCAAGTACACTGTCGACCATTAAAAAAGGTGGGGGATTCCACCAGTAGCCCTCGCCCTTTGGTCAAAGTGGAGGATGATTCATGCTCACTGGTGTCAAGGGAGCTTTGATGTGTCCAATGCTTCCTTCATCACCAAAAAAATGAGAGTCAACATGCAGAGGCAGTTGACAAATGTCCCAGGACCCTCTTGACAGTGGCAGGCATAGTGAACTGTAATTGAGGCTGGCATGAGACATCACGAGAGACGTACATCTCAAAGTGAAGTTAATGTTATTTGAACTTTAGTAGTGGTGACAGTTCGAGACTTCAAAAAATATGACATTCCTTACATATTAAGGCGCTAAATTACCTTTGCTCTCGTCCGCGCTAACATTAATAAACATAAGTGTGTACAGAGGAGGTCCCTGTTGGTCCACCAGCTTTATTTGGGACACCTTCTGAGCAGTTTGTAATTTGTAAAATGGTATGCGCCGATGCCCAAAGTTTTTCACAGAAGAGTGCAGATATCGAAAGTCATGTGTCGAACAGTGGTGTAACACAAAATTATGGGGTCCCCTTGCAGAATATGATCAGTGGCCCCTGATTATCCCATATCTTAGAGATATTAATTTATCTCCGTATGAATAGAAGGTTCCCTTGAAGGGGTCGTGGCCTCCTGGAGGGTTTGGCGCCGTTGCGTTCCCTTCACCACAGTGACTTGAGTTACTCACCTGGGGGGTCTTATTTATGAGAGCCCTGCATCTCTTATGCACCACGTAAAATGGTGCATGCATAACGCAGGGCTCTCATGTATAGATTTGGGTGGGCTAAAGAACGATGATGGATTCAACTCAGATCTGTGATTGGGCTTGAGTGTCTGAAAGGTTTCACCGCTCCATCCATCATCTCTTTGTGTTTGCTTTGTTTGCCCTAAGTTGGCAGGGTATGCCCAGACGGGGATCCCTTGCTCACTTTGCCACTGGATTCAAGCTAGCCTGGCTGATGAGGGCTGTTAGCCCGAAACTGGTCCCAGGATGCTTGTTTCCGGTCCAGGAAAGAGATGGCTTGGTAGTTCGGGATGGACTGTTCCCTTGAGGCACAGAGTCAAAACTGATTTGCAAATAGCGGTGTCTGAACTGGGGTGGCGAAGTGAGCTAAAGAACGATGATGGATTCAACCCAGATCGGTGACTGGGGTGAGTGTCTGAAAAGTTACAGCGCTCCGTCCATCATCTGAGTTTGCTTAGCTTTGAGTGGCCTCATAAATCATGAGTAAGACGATGCAGTGCAAATCATTATGTCACCTTACTCTGCTCCCGGGAGGCATTCCAAGGGAGTTGCAGTCGTTTTCCCAGCAACACCCATGGAATTTGACGCTGCACCCAGAATGTAAACCTGGGGAAGTGATAAATCCATACGCCTCTCAGAGGTGAGGCGTAACAAGGAGAAATAAATTCATCTCCCCTTGTTTTTTCCTCTTTCCATGTGTGCTGCATTCATCCGGCACACTTAGAAAGGGGAGCACACCTCTTAGAATTTTTTTGTGCAGGAAGGTGCCCCTTCTCAGGTAAGAAGGACAGGAATGCATCGTATTTCTTAAAAACTGTGCACTCCTGGCCTTTCAGTTTGGTGTAGGGCAGCGCAACAAGGTGCCTTGCTGTGTTGCCCTACGCCAAAATGCCATAAATGAGACCCCTGGTGTCCAATTCCAAGATTGCATAATCTTGATTCCACTCAGGGTTCTTTACTCCACCACCACACTCCCTGCCTCTTTTTCTCACTCCTGCATGATCTTTTTCTAACCGGCTTTGTCCCTTGATGAATGTGTTTCCGTTTTTCTTTTAGTCTTTCTTTCCCTCTTTTGTGTTTTGCTCTCTTCCTCTGTATCAAAGTTTGTTGAGGAAAAATAAGAGACGGGACCCAAAAATCACGTCCAGTGGGTCCCATCTCAAGCACCAGCTCAAAGTAAGCACTGCTTCTGTCTCGCCTAAAAAATCATAAATTACTCCTGGAGAAGGCACTACTGCCACTATACCATCACATTGGAAGCATATTTCCGGAGTCAACATTAGGTGAAGGAAATTCCACCATCCTACAAAGGTATCGCCAAAGCATGCACATTCAAAGTAAATCCTCCTACAGCGGAGTTTGATGGAAAAACAAACGTCTTCTTCTGTCGTGGCGGTGTCCTCAAAATAAGGCGAATTTTTTCAGCATATCTATGGCCGAGGATCTAGATTTACCGACTTGCAGAAGGAAGTTCCGGCACAAAAAAACAAAAACTGCTTGATGCCCATTACCCGGGAACCCAGTCATCCATGTGTAGAAGTGTGGCTCAATGGTTAGAGTGGCAGACCTCGATGCAGAGCACTGGTCCGGGACCAGGGTTCGATTCCCGACGCGGCAGGGTCTTGGGCTATAAATTCCTCTGACCTGATGTTCTCACATCAGTGCCTATTCTAATCATGGGTCCCACACTGCAACTCTGGGCAATAGCTTGCTTAGTCTCCACAACGGCCCCAACAGCGCTGGGATGCCTGGCTTCACCATGGGGGTGCCCAGGAGTGGACACTTAACACGGATAGCCAGGAAGGGTTCCTACAGCGGTATGAGTACAGTGCGGAGATACCCCCAGGGGTGATTCGGCGCTATATAAGCACATACACACACACACACACACACACACATGTGATCTCACAAGCAGTTAATTTATTATAATAGGTGTCCGTCAATGTGATTGGTTTGAGTGAAATGCCACTGATTTGCTCACTCTTTGCATTTACATTGGCTATATATTCCCGATTGTTATTGTTTACTGTTTGTTACACAGACAGCCATTTGGAGGTTTGAAGCTGCCTGTAAAGCAAATGCTGAATGCTAAATAAAAATCCGTTCCACACGGCGGCACAGACCTGATGCGAAAAGGCATTTTAATGAAACAGAACAAATAGTGAACAGTACCTTGTTAAACACAACTGAAAGACTGCAACTAAAGCAAACATGCAATGTCATTAAACAGGCCTTCTGCTGTAAAGAAACGGCGCCTTAGAAAAAGACTCACTAGCTGGAAAACTGAGCTTCCATCAAATAAGCACTGTGTTAAGTAGCAGGGCACAGTCTGCTGCTCTTACTCATTTTGTCCAGTAGGTGGCAACTCTGTGCTAGATCTTGCCAGAGCCTGTGGTAAGCAGGAAAAAGCAAACTAAAGCGCACCAAACATTAGCAATTTAAATGAAGGATGAAAAACGGTGAATATTAAAATGTAAGTCATGAAAAATAACTTTTTCTTCAACCTATATCATTTTTTTTGTTCAGATTTATAATGTTTAATGTTTTTTTTCGTTTCAATTTGATTACATTGGTAATTACGATGACGGAAGTTTTAACTCTGCTTTCCGATCATGCTTATACTGGTAGTCAAGGGTTGCTTGTTAAGACGAGCATAAATTAAACCTCCTACAGGGACATGTATTAAAAGAAAAACCTGTCGCAAACGGCCAGATTCTCAGAATCTGCCCCTTTGCGACCGGTATTTTTGCATTTGGGATGCATCATTCCAAATGCAAAAATCGCAATTTAAGTAATCTCTAAATTGCGATTGCATTTAAGGAACCGCAAATTGAGATTCCTTAAATGCAATACATTAACATAAAAAAAATTGCGATTTCGCTAATAGGGGGCGCAAATTACCATGAAGTTGAACTTCATGGTAATTTGCAAAACCTTTGAAAAATGCACTTATGTGCATTATTCAAAGTTTCATGTTGCGCACACACATGCCCTTAGGGCAGGTGTGTGCGCAACATATGTGCACAGATCAGTTTCAGGGGTGCTTTTGACAGCCTTGCACCCTGAAATTGCATGCGCAATTTGCGAGGACCTATTGGTGCTCGCAAATTGCGCTTGCAATTTCCCATTCATTCCTATGGGCCTGTAGGAATAATAAGAGGGTCACAAAACACAAAATCCTCATACATTTATGATCGACACCTTTTAGGCAGGGCTACAGCAAAAATCTTAGTAAGCAAATTGTGTTTTTTATGATTTGGTGTAAAACTATTGTGTAGTTTTTAAGAAATGAAGGTAGAAATCTATTTGTACAGCTGGACAGTAGGGTCCACGTGAGGATCTGAAGAGTCTTGTGGGAGCACCAATTTAAAAATAGAGCATTATATTTGCCCAAGGAGCTTTTTTCTTCCCTTGGGAGAGGAGGCAGATTCCTGCTGGAGCAAGAGTTTTGAATGGCTGCCAGTAACATTAGAAAACTGTCACTGCAGCCATTACAGGACTCAAGGACTTAGTCCCCTCTACTGAACTTGTACAAAAAACAATCTATCTATCTATCTATCTATCTATCTATCTATCTATCTATCTATCTATCTATCTATCTATCTATCTATCTATCTATCTATCTATCTATCTATCTATCTATCTATCTATCTATCTATCTATCTATCTATCTATCTATCTATCTATCTATCTATCTATCTATCCATCCATCCATCCATCCATCCATCCATCTATCTATCTATCTATCTATCTATCTATCTATCTGTCTGTCTGTCTGTCTGTCTGTCTGTCTGTCTGTCTGTCTGTCTGTCTGTCTGTCTGTCTGTCTGTCTGTCTGTCTGTCTGTCTGTCTGTCTGTCTGTCTGTCTGTCTGTCTGTCTGTCTATCTATCTATCTATCTATCTATCTATCTATCTATCTATCTATCTATCTATCTATCTATCTATCTATCTATCTATCTATCTATCTATCTATCTATCTATCTATCTATCTATCTATCTATCTATCTATCTATCTATCTAACTATCTATCTATCTATCTCAATAGCGTTCCTGCCCTGCCAAATCCTTGACAGAGACACTAGGCACGGACCTCTCCAAGCCTCCAAAGGAAATCCAAACAACACAAATGTTGCGGTGAGCAGTGCAAAATTCTTTTATTTTCTGTTTACATCCAAAAATGATCGAGCATAGTGCACGCCATGACGCGTTTCGCTGACACGCGAGCTTATATATATATATATATAAACTATTTAATAAAAGGAGGCAGAGTTGAGATACCTTGCCCCCTCAGCCCCATGGGGCCAAAATAAAAGTAAAAATCGACTCTTTTTTGCTGCGATCTCATGGGACTCCTGCTAGATTGTGGGAAAAAAAATAAAAATGGCAGTTCAAGCCCACATTGTTTAATTAAGGGGAAGCGCTGTGCGCCCCCTCCCTAAGCCATATTTGGCCCTGGGGGGCCCCATTTCCTG
Source organism: Triturus cristatus (assembly GCF_964204655.1). Taxonomy (NCBI): domain Eukaryota; kingdom Metazoa; phylum Chordata; class Amphibia; order Caudata; family Salamandridae; genus Triturus; species Triturus cristatus. The sequence continues at coordinate 1,011,284,218 of NC_140585.1, read as the reverse complement.
GGGGTCCAAAATATTTTTTATGGGGAGGGGGCTACACGACCCCCCTCCCTAAGGTTTTACAAGGCCCTCGGAATTACAACCCCCAGGGCCATGTATTTAATAAAAAGGTATGGGGTTGCACGTGCCCCCTCCCTGAGACTTAAATGGCCCAGGGGACCCCATCCCCAGGTCAAGCTCACTTGCTGTGTCATGGGGAGCCCACACTCAGAACACAGTGGTTTACCTGCCCATACTGGCATTGGCAAGGAAAAATTTGTTTGCTCCCGCCTCGTGGGAGCATTTTCAAATCTCCTCCAAACAATAGCAAACACAAAATCTGCTCCAAGCAGGCAAGAGTTTCCAAAATGCTCCTGCAGATGAGTGTAGGCTTGTATTTTGTTTCCCTGCCTGCAGTGATGCAGGCAGGGAAACAGAACTAGATATTGCTCCAGCCCGGAGGGAGTGGCATAAATAGCTGCTTCCTCTGGAAAAGAGCAATGCTGGCTCTTGCAGCAATGTGGGGAACTTCCTAGGGCCAGAGCGGACCTGGGACTCCCCTGCAGCACCCTACATGTGCATGGTGGGTACCCAGGGCACCCACCTGTAATAATGCCCTGGAAATTAAAAAGGCTCAAGAAGGGGGGATGCATGCCCCTCCCCTTTTTAATTGGGTTTGATCTGGGAGATAGGGTCCCCTGGGCCTAATAAGCCTTGGGGAGGGGGATGTGCAACTCCCCTCCCTACGAAGGCTCAGGGAGGAGGTCCACATGGCCCCCTCCCCACTTTTATTAGGTTGGTCCCAGGGGATGGGATTCCCAGTGTCTAATAAGACTCAGGGGGGGCACGTACCCCCTCCCTTTAAGTATTATATTTGGCCCTAGGGGATGGGGTCCCTGTGGACAACGAACTGCCACCTCACACGGCAAAAGCCACGCACAGCAGAGGTTGGCTTTTCATATGATGATAAAATATTAGTTTACGTTAAAAAATAAGAAAGTCACTGAAAAAACAAAGATTAAAGTAACGTTATAGTTAGGTGTCTCAGATAAAAGCTGTCTGTGAAAGGGCATACATTTTTGACTATCTTGAGGAATTCGGCTTTGTCTAAACAGTTGTATACATATTGAATGCTGTATGCAATGAGGATTTCCCATATATTTGTGGTTGAGGTGAACTAGGCTACCCGTGAAATGTATGGTATACGTTCAATGTTGCACATGACATGTGCTTGCTCCAACTAAGGAAGCTGTATCTGTGATGGCATTAATGAGCCTTCATATTATTATGTGCTATGTTGTACTTAGTTTCAGTCCTCTAATTCCATACTAGATTATAGAGTAATGTAATGTGTTAAAAAGAAACTTGGCTGATGTCATTAGTGATGTCAGCAATGCTGTCCTTTAAGATGTCATCAGTGGTGTCATGAAGGATGTCATAATCATGTCTTGAGTGATGTAATATATGAGGTCTTAAGCAGTGTACGGCAGGAGTGCAAGTTATTGTTAACTCTGCTAACTGGTGAATTTCTGTGTTTTGTTTTAGTTCAAAACGTTACTGATATATTCACCTACCTATAACGTTACTTTAACCTTTATTGTTTTCAGTGAATTTGTAAGTTTTTAAAGAAAAATTATCTTTTTATTACACCTAACTATAATGCTACTTTAATTTTATTTATTTTAGCGAATTTCAATGATTTTTTTAATTCTATTTCCTAACTATAACATCCCAGTAACTTTGTTTTTTCATTGAATTTCTACTGTTTTCAATGCTATTTTATAATTTTAGTGCCCCTGTAACCTTTGGCTTTTCAGTGAATTTTACCAATTTATTTAAAATATAAATTGTACTACGAGTTGACCCATCAGTTAAGTTTACTAATAAACATTTTCACAAGTATATAATTACACTTTATTCACACATTCATTCTTATTATATATTTTAAAATAAAATATTTTAAAATTAATAAGGTTACTTTTGTAGTCTTTCTATGAATGCAATGCATCAAGATTTTCTTTTTTAAATTCAATTTATGGATCTGCAGTTCTGTCATGAATCCTCTGACAAATAAGGGGTCTGCCAGTTAGATTGCACTCATTCCATACTAAGACAACAACACATCAAATACAAATATATGCTATTGCTATTTCTATAGGTGTATAACTGTCTGTGTGTGAGTGGTAGTGTGAGTGACTTTGTTTGTGTGAATGGCTATATAGGTATGTGAGTGGGTATGTAAGTGACTGTGTGGGTGACTGTGTGGGTGCATAAGTGGGTGTGGTAGTGGCTGTGCGAATAGGTATATGGGTGGTTTTATTGGTCAAGGAGTGGGTGTATGAGTGGCTGTATGGGTGTGTGAGTGCATGGTTTTTGGGTCTGTGAGTGGGAGTATGAGAGGTTGTGTGGGTCTCTAAGTCTTTGGGGGAGTGTGTGAGTGGCTGTGTCAGTAGTTGTGTGGGTCTGTGAGAAGGTGTGTCAGTGGTTTCGTAGGTCTGTGAATGGCTATATGGGTGTGTGAGTGAGTGTGTGAGTCTTTGTGTGGGTGTGTAAGTGGGTGTGTGAGGGAGTGTATCAGTAGGTGTGTGGGTCTGTGAGTGGGTGTAGGTTTTTTTTGTTTGGCTCTTGATCTTCCTGAATCTGTGAGGATCCAGGCAGATCTGAGTGGATTTGTGAATCCTAGCCCACTCAAACCCCCAGTTTTTTAATAATTTCTTGCACATGAGGGGTCCCTCACACACACTTCCATCAGTCCCATGGGGTCAGGGTACCTCTAGCCTGACCGCTTCTATCACTTTTCCATTTTATTTCCCCCTCTCGGAAAATGGCACAAAATGGCAGCCGCAGTTTTCCTCTCAGGTTGCGGCCAGCAAATCACAGCATAGCTGTTGATGCATGGATCCATGGAGTATCTGTGCTGGATCTGCTTCTCTAGATATACATAAATCTTTTCAGTTTAATAACTCCAAAACTATTGAAGATATTTACACCATCTTACAAAAAGCACTCTTTCTCGACCAATATCTAACTTTCTGCCTACTTTTTGTGTAATTCCATTCAACAGCTCAGGCTGAAGTTGTGTCTAAAAACCTTATGGGAAATTGCATGTAGAAAATGCTTTTTTGGACCCCCCCTTTTTCTCAGCCCTTGTTTGACGGATCACCCTGAAACTTTCCAGACAGCAGGTGACATGACTGGCAAACTAGTTTTAAGAATTTTGTGATGATTCTTCAAATGACACAAAAGGTATCAGCAAAACAAAAAACACTTTCCCAATAGAACCCAGGGCCTAAATGTAACTGCCTACTGGTGACTGGCAGTAGGTAATATCAGTATCTTTCTATCTATCTATCTATCTATCTATCTATCTATCTATCTATCTATCTATCTATCTATCTATCTATCTATCTATCTATCTATCTATCTATCTATCTATCTATCTATCTATCTATCTATCTATCTATCTATCTATCTATCTATCTATCTATCTATCTATCTATCTATCTATCTATCTATCTATCTATCTATCTATCCATCCATCCATCCATCCATCCATCCATCCATCCATCCATCCATCCATCCATCTATCTATCTATCTATCTATCTATCTATCTATCTATCTATCTATCTATCTATCTATCTATCTATCTATCTATCTATCTATCTATCTATCTATCTATCTATCTATCTATCTATCTATCTGTCTGTCTGTCTGTCTGTCTCTCTGTCTGTCTGTCTCTCTGTCTGTCTCTCTGTCCGTCCGTCCGTCCGTCCGTCCGTCCGTCCGTCCGTCCGTCCGTCTGTCTGTCTGTCTGTCTATCTATCTATCTATCTATCTATCTATCTATCTATCTATCTATCTATCTATCTATCTATCTATCTATCTATCTATCTATCTATCTATCTATCTATCTATCTATCTATCTATCTATCTATCTATCTATACTGAAAAAAACAAAGGTTTCAGGAACATTATAGTTAGGCTTGCATTTTACTCGTACAAAATCAGAGAAATTTAAGTGTATCACTGATTGATAGGTGAGATCATAAGCAGTGCATTGCGGGGGCGCGAGTTATATTAACTGCTGAATTTCTCTGGTTTTGTACGAGTGAAATTTAAGCCTAACCATAACATCCATGTAACCTTTGTTTATTTCAGTGAATTTCTAAGGTTTTTTTTTATTCTATTTCCTAGCTATAACACCAAATAACTTTTGTTTTTTTTCAGTGAATTTCTATGGTCTTTCAAAATCGATTTCCTAACTATAACATCCCAGCAACCTTTTTTTGTGGATTTCTAAGGTTTTTTAAAAGTTCTATGATACCTTTGCAGAACTGATGTTGCTTTTCCATCACACTGTCTAGATGCACTCTAGTATATGCCAAAGACAGAAATGGAAGTGGTCAAATCAATTCTATCCACAGATTGACAAAGCCAGGAAACATGGTAATACAACTGCTTCTGCTTTCCTCAGAGACTATAACAAGGGCTCTATCTACAACAACAATCTGTCTTTTGACATCCATGAAATATACAGAGGTGATTGAGCTCACTTTACAGACGAAGGGAACAGGGTGTTTCTAGGCAACCAAAACTTTGCATACAGTCTTATATGTAGCTGTCTTATACGCACTCTCAACACAAAGCCTCTTGTCAGAGCCTCTCAAGAGCCCAAAATGTTTTTAATTTTCTTGTTGATTTTTGGGGGGAAGTTTTGAAATTCGCGACTTTGTCGTGATCGTCGCAATAATGTTGCGAATTCGCAAAACAAATGCAAATATTCAACAACCACCACCACATTAAAGAATTATCACTTAAAAAATTAATTCTAACTATTACAATACATACATTGCTAACATAAAGAACATGTTTGTACACATATATTTGTAGTAACTTTTTTAAAAACTGTGTTTGAACCCTACTTCCCGTCTTCGCGATTACACCAAGTGTCGTGATGACTTCGGTAACCGCGTTGGTCGCACCTTTTTTAAGAGGTGTAAAAGACATATATGCACACATTTTGCAGTATTTTAGACACTAGGGGCCTCATGTAGAAAGCCAAATACCAGTCGGTAACGGACGAAATTCGGTAAATATCCCGTTACCGACCGGTATTTAGGCATTTGCGATGTAGGTGCCAGATTTTCTGGATTCAGTATTTACCGATTCGGAAATTAAGAAATCGGTAAAATACCGATTCGGTAAATACCGAATCCAGAAATGCTATGTAGGCGGCACTCAAGTGAGTGCATCATTGGTGTCTGGATTCGTTATTTACCACCAACTACTAGTTGATGGTAAATGACGAATACCTTTCAAAAAGCATTTTTGTGCTGTGTGAAAAGTGCAATGTGGCAGACATACATGCCCTTAGGGCATGTATGTGCGCCACATGTGCACACATGCACGAATCAGGGGTGCAACAGGATGTCAATGTGACACCCTGCCACCCATGATAATGCCTCCCCTAATACCGATTCGGTATTTACCGAATCGGTAATGGTAACTGGCTTCCCATTCTTTCCTATGGGCCTCCAGGCCCATAGGAATGAATGGGAAGGGATGCATTATTACCGATTCGGTAAATACCGATTCTTAAATACCGATATTTACCGAATCGGTAATAATTACCGATTGGTTACCTACATTACATTTACCGATTCATAAATACCGAATCGGTAAAATTCGGTATTTATGAATCGGTAAATGTGATGCTACCTACATATGGCCCTAGGGGTTTATTACTACACTGTGTATAGTTATATTTTTATGGGGAGTTTGTCCAAAAACAATCTTTTAAACCAATTTTCCATGTTTGCAAGTATTCTGAGTATCTCAAAGACGTTGGCAGCCGTGATGATCGAGCCATTTTTTATGAAGTGTAAAACACGTATATTCACACATTTATGCACACATTTTTATGTATTTTAGACACTAGGGGTTTATTAATGCACTGTTTAAAATCATATGTTTCTAAGTAGTTGGTATAAAATGAATCTTTAAAATGGATTTTCCATTTTCGAGGTGACACCGGGCATCAAAACTATCACTCGCAATGACACACAGGGGGACACGCTGGCAGTCGGGGTGATGTCACAAATATCATTTGTGATTAAAAGAAAACATTTGGGACACATAACTTGTGTCACTAATTCCCCCATTTGTCAAACATGGGGTCTGAATACCCCAACCCCTTATGTCATTATCAAAAACAAATTTCATCCCCGGGAACCATTCTCGATACAGAAAATGGTGGCTGCAACTTTCTGTTCAGGTTACGGTCACCCTATCACAGCATACCCATTGGTGCGGCTTTGCGATTTACCTTGAACATGTTGTGATTTCACCGCGATCACCACAAAACAGATGGAAACTATCTGCAACCAGAGATATGACTATACTGTTCGGATTTAATTTCGCAAGAACTACTGAACTGAACTGTGGGCTCGACAACGCTTTCCTGTGGAAATTAATATTACAAATGCATCCTGTTTTTCACGCCGCTATTTCTCAATCCTTACTGCACGGATCACCCACAAACTTACCATGACACACAGAACCGACATTTATACTTTTTGGGGAAAATTTCATGAAGATTGGATTCAAACGACGCCAACGTTATAGGCTAGTCAGAAAATGCTTTTCCCTTGGAAACTAGGTCCTAACTATAGCGACCTACTAGCGACCGCCAGTTGGTAATATATATATATATATATTGTATATATACTCATACACACACACATACCTATCTACCTATATATATATATATATATATATATATTGAACATTATCTTAACAAAGACACAGAGCACTGTGAGATGCATAAACAAATGATTATTGACATGGTCTTTTTTTGTTTGGAGAACAACGTGTTTATGTTTAACAATGTACTGTATCAGCAGATTAGGGGAGTAGCAATGGGGGCCAGCTTCTCCCCAAGTTACGCCTGCCTCCATATGGGCTGTTGGGAGGAGCTCGTCCTCACCACCATAGCTAAGGGGGACAACAACATTGTATCGTGGCTACGGTACATTGACGATCTCTTTGTTATTTGGGATGGCACCATGAATACAGCCTTAGAGTTCGTAGCAGACATTAATGAAAATGAAATTAACTTGCAGTTTACTGTTACGCTTAGTGATTCATCAGTATCTTGTCTTCACACCCAGGTGTATATCATTAACAATAGGATTGAAACCAAACTGTTCAGGAAACCAACGGCAGGGAACACTACTCTGCATGCATCACAGCTTTGAAACCTCTGTTTTCCAGAAACCCACAGACCGCAACAGCACATTGATCTATAACAGTTTCCATCCCAAGAGTCTACTAAGGAATCTTCCGTACTCACAACTACTCAGAGTCCGACGCATATGTTCTAATCCCGATATTACCAAGCCAAAAGAAAAATAATTTATACAACACTTTAAAGACCGTGGTTACCCTGACGATGTCCTTCAAGACTGCTTGAGACGAGCACAACAACTCAGCCGACAGGAGTTATTACATAAATCAACTAAACAACCAACAAGCTGTTTAGTGTTTGTCTCTAAATTCACAACAGCATCAAAATTGGTCCAAAAAACTATTAATTCCCGATGGGAAATGCTTGAACATGAAAATGGCTTCAATGGCATATTTGCCACCAAACCCTTGTATGCATATACATGTGGGAAGAACTTGAAAACATTATTATCTTCTCCTTCTCCAATCTCGACCACTGGAAAGTATAAAGGCACTATGAAATGTAACAATTGCATTCATTGCAATAATGTTATTAGCGGCAATGTCCTTACCCATCCATTGTCTGGTAAACAAATCAACCTTAAACATTCAAGTGACTGTAACTCCATGAATGTCATTTATTGTATTAAATGCCCTTGCGGCAAAGCCTACATTGGGAAAACCGAAAGAAAAATCAAAATCAGGATAACAGAACACAAAAGCAAGATTAGAAACCACAGCTCCACTTCCTCTCTTGCAACACATTGGAACGAATCCAGACACATCATATCTCAACTCAGGTTCCAAATTGTTGTGTCTGTAATACCCAGGCCAGGTGTAAACATTAGTAAAAAACTTCTCCAAAGAGAGGTCTACTGGATTAAACTGCTTAACACCATGATGCCATTTGGTCTTAATGACCATATGGATATGAGTTGTTTTCTTTGATCCCATCACCTATTATATGGTATCCATAATTGTTTTCACCTTTATTAGTCATCACTATAACCCACGAGTCCTTCAATATCATCAGGTTCTCACAGATTTTTCCACATAAATACACAAACACTTGTTTTTAGGCACATTTTTGTGTTATTTTTTGATGATTCCTGTATGACTATTCATTGTTATATATTTTTGACTGTTCACCTGCACGATAAGGATGGTATTATTGCAATTTAAATGTCGTTTTGTTGAGCTTAACACCCATTCATCTCGCTTTTAACACTTGTTTATTCTTACTTTGTGTATTTATTCCTTTTCCTTTTCTACATTTTATTTTCCATTAACTTCTAACCATTTCAATACCACATCTCATATTCTCTCAACACTATCATGTTCATCACATTTTCCACCTTTACCGCTTCAGTTGTCCACTCTTTACACTGTTCTAGTCAGTATTTTCCTCCCCCTCTCCTTAATTTTCCGTATATTTTTTCCCTGATGCTATCCCCACATTATCTACTTCACGCACTTATTTGGTTTTTATTATCTGTTACTCCCTTCCCGTTTATTCTTATTAGATATAATTATTACACACCACCGTTCATTTTTCTGCCTCGTTATTTTTCAGTGTTTTCACATCGTTATTTTTTAGTGCATTCTCACATTGCACATGTTTCTTTTTTTCAACAAGTGGTTTACCCACTGTTACCATTTTTCCTGCAGTTTCAGTTCGTCACGATCACTGCCTTGAGTATTTTTACTATTTCCATTACGTGTGTCACATGACACATCACGTCCTGTTAGCTTCCGGGTTGTTCCTTAAAACCTTCGCGTTCTGACCATTTTGCTACCGCGTACCTTGTTGGATTCCTCTGTTTCCAATTCGACTTCTGTGGACAAGCGAGGACTTTTCTATTATCGTACTCGGTAAGCACATTAGCTTTCATTTGCGTAGCATGTTCACTGGTAATATGCCGTTTTGCATTGAGTATTTTCTTTTATTCGCACAGGCCACCTTAGAGACTTCTTTCCTGTTTTTTACTGTGTCACCCATCAAGCTTATCTGCAACGCCACTGAGGTGAGCGATGTTATCCATATTAGCTTTTCCTTATTAGTCCTACTTATTACTGCATCTTTCCGCCTACATTTTCTGCTTGTCTGTTTTCAGCAGCGTCATTTCCCTTAGAAATGAATCACCGCTACAGGCATGGTGAGCGTTATTTCACGCCACTTCGTTGGTTCCCCTCACTCTTTCACATTTTCATTTCGTCTTCTTCACTCTATCCTCTTATAATCTGGACTTTTACTAACACCAACATGCTCAAGGTCTGCTGGTTTTTCCCATTTTACCTTATTCAGTTGACCACTACGTTGTTTAGAAATCACGAGGTTACCATCACCATCAGTGCATGACTACACTGGTTGTTGTGATAACATCTTCCACCGTAGCATCTTTGTATTTATTGTATAAATTGCATAAATGGATAATTCTTTTAACATTTACCTTAGGTTTGCCCCTGACTAAGGGATTCATTATCCCGAAATGCATCAGGCACTATTTTCAAGAAAAGATGAAGAAGTCTATCAACATTGTACACTTGGAAACCTCCTATGAAAATTGTACACACGATTAAGGATGATTAATGTGTTGTACCTGCATATTATTTATTGTGATGTAAAAATGGAAATCTGACCATTGTACTTATATTCATATGCTTAAATAACAATGCAGAACGTTTCTCTTAACTTTCTTGGTCTACAGTTGTGTTTATTTACCTGTTAAACTCCGGTTTGCTGTTTTTTACATACCAGTGAACAGTGCGTGGTACATAGTGGGTCTCCCCACTACATCATTTTCTATGTTTCTGTATCCGTTGTGACAACGGATTTAGTACCACAGCACCCATTATAAACTTACCCTAGGCTTTCTATTAATTGATTCAATAGGTGTGCACCTTTTCACATATTCTTATACACACTCTCAACACAAAGCCTCGTGTCAGAGCCTCTCAAGAGCCCAAAATGTTTTTAATTTTCCTGTTAAATGATTTTTGGTGTGAATTTTTGAAATTCGCGACTTTGTCTCGATTGTCGCAATAATGTTGTGAAATCGCAAAACAAATGCAAATATTCAACAACCACCACCACATTAAAGAATTATCACTTAAAAAATTCATTCTAACTATTACAATACATACATTGCTAACATAAAGAACATGTTTGTACACATATATTTGTAGTAACTTTTTTAAAAACTGTGTTTGAACCCTACTTCCCGTCTTCGCGATTACACCAAGTGTCGTGATGACTTCGGTAACCGCGTTGGTCGCACCTTTTTTAAGAGGTGTAAAAGACATATATGCACACATTTTACAGTATTGGAGACACTAGGGGTTTATTACTACAGTGTTGATAGTTATATTTTTATGGGGAGTTTGTCCAAAAACAATCTTTTAAACCAATTATCCATGTGTGCAAGTATTCTGAGTATCACGAAGACGTTGGTAGCCGTGATGATCGAGCCATTTTTTATGAAGTGTAAAACACGTATATGCACACATTTATGCACACATTTTTATGTATTTTAGACACTAGGGGTTTATTGATGCACTGTTTAAAATCATATGTTTCTAGGTAGTTTGTATGAAATGAATCTTTAAAATGGATTTTCCATTTTCGAGGTGACACCGGGCATCAAAACTATCACTCGCAATGACACACAGGGGGACACGCTGGCAGTCGGGGTGATGTCACAAATATCACTTGTGATTAAAAAAACTTTTTGGGACACATAACTTGTGTCACTAATTCCCCTATTTGTCAAACATGGGGTCCGAATACCTCTACCCCAACCCCTTATTTCACTTTCAAAAACAAATTTCATCCCTGGGAACCATCCTCGATACATAAAATGGTGGCTGCAACTTTCTGTTCAGGTTACGTCCACCCTATCACAGCATACCCATTGGTGCGGCTTTGCGATTTACCTTGAACATGTTGTGATTTCACCTCGATCACCACAAAACAGCTGGGAACTATCTGCAACCAGAGTTATCACTATACTGTTCGGATTTAATTTCGCAAGAACTACTGAACTGAACTGTGGGCTCGACAACGCTTTCCTGTGGAAATTAATATTACAAATGCATCCTGTTTTTCACGCCGCTATTTCTCAATCCTTACTGCACGGGTCACCCACAAACTTACCATGACACACAGAACCGACATTTATACTTTTTGGGGAAAATTTCATGAAGATTGGTCAAACGACGCCAACGTTATAGGCTAGTCAAAAAATGCTTTTCCTATGGAAACTAGGACCTAACTATAGCTACCTACTAGCGACCGCCAGTTGGTAATATATATATATATTGTATATATACTCATACACACACACATATCTATCTACCTATATATATCTATATCTATTATCTATATATATATATATTGAACATTATGTTAACAAAGACACAGAGCACTGTGACATGCATAAACAAATGATTATTGACATGGTCTTATTTTGTTTGGAGAACAATGTGTTTATGTTTAACAATGTACTGTATCAGCAGATTAGGGGACTAGCAATGGGGGCCAGCTGCCTCCATATGGGGTGTTGGGAGGAGCTGGTCCTCACCACCATAACAAAGGGGGACAACAAAATGATATCGCGGCTACGGGACATTGACGATCTCTTTGTTATATGGGATGGCACCATGGATACAGCCTTACAGTTCGTAGCAGACATTAATGAAAATGAAATTAACTTGCACTTTACTGTTACGCTTAGTGATTCATGAGTATCTTGTCTTGACACCCAGGTGTATATCATTAACAGTAGGATTGAAACCAAACTGTTCAGGAAACCAACGGCAGGGAACTCTACTCTGCATGCAGACAGTGCACATCCACGGCATCTCTTCAATAGTAGCCCTTATGGCGAGATGCTGCGGATGAGGCGGTTACATAATAATTCTGAGGACCTTATACAGGCACAGAAGGAATGCAGAACAAGATTCAGGGCAAGAGGGTATTCAGACAAGATCATTGAATCTGCTATTACCAAATCTATGATTAAATCCAGAGAAGAGTTACTCCAGAATGGCAATAAAGACAGATAACCTGATACAGGACAATGCCCTACAAGCAAAACTGCCAGTGACAAAAAATTCAGATTTATACTTCAGTACAGTAGCCAACACAATCAGCTACCGGCTATCATACAGAGGAATTGGCCCCTTGTACTCAGTGACCCAATAGTTGGATAAGACTTACCACAAAGAGTGTCTTTGACTTACAGTCGTGGTCCCTCTATGAAAGATCAACTGGTATCGACTAGCCCTGAAACCATAGATACTGCTAATTAGCTGCAGAATCGGAAAGGATTTTTCGGATGTAAAATGTGTAAAGCATGCCAGCATGGAGTCAACAAGTCAGAATACAGGACACCATTCAGCAACAAGATGCACACAATTAGAAAACTACTTACGTGCAAGACCGACCATGCGGTCTATGTCCTGTCCTGTCCATGCAATCTTATCTATGTAGGGAGCACTAAACTGGCAGCACATAAACGTATTCTTCAACATCTCAGAGCAATCAGTAATCAGGACAATACATACCCGGTAGCCCGTCATTTTAGAGAAAGCCATCAATCTAATAACAAAGAGTTGAAATATTTTGTGATTGATGCAGTTCCACCGAGCAGACAACAGAGAGAGTGCACTGAGACAGTTGGAAACATGCTATATAATAGCACTTGACACATAACAGGTGTATTTGTAAAGTGCACGATTACCCGTAGGTGTCCTGGCGCTGAATCACAGATGTTTATTGTTACCCAACTCAATGGTACTCATTTTATCGACCTCAGATGGATGAAAGGCTGAGTGGACCCGCCGGGATTTGAACCTGTGTCCATGAGGTAGAACACAGACCCCTGCAGTGGCTGCTTTAGTCCACTGAGCCACCAGACCCAGACACCAAACATTCTAATGGTTTAAATATATCAGAGGATTTATACACCTGTCTATAACTGTTCATGAAAGATTATGTGTAAACCCACAATGATAAATACAATCAAAATTAGATACAGGATCCAATTGTGGAACATATAGGGAGGCCTTATACCTCTAATTTTTAACACAGGCACTAAACCAATTATGTTCTTTATCTGGTACTCACATTTGATGATTTTTAAATTTGGGTTTCTATATGATGGTAGTAGAATTTTAAAGTCAATTAATTGATGGTAAGTGGATAGGTAACCTATCAGTGATCTATATAGAAATAATATCCTTTAAATACAAAAATGTAGAATGTTGGAGTTTTTGTACTTATATGCACAAGATATGTGGATTTTACCATAAAATTTATATATGAGTGATGATATATTTATATTTATATTTATATTCATGTTTATGCTTATATATGTATTTATATGTGTATTTATATAATGATTTAATTGTACATTTTTACTAAAATGGATTAATTTATTAGAGAATTTACACAAAATATTTATATTTATATTTATATTCATTTACATACGAAGGTCACAGGTATATCTCTAGGGTCTCCTATTCCAAAACCACAAACAAATTGAAATTGACAAGTCCATTACCAATTTAGACACACCACTATAACTAAATACGATCCAATATTTTAGTACCTGGTAACATAATATAAAGGGTGGATATGTGGTATAAAAGTACATAATTTGAAAACAACAATACCCAATAGGATTCTTTATCATAATGGATTGGGACGACACAGATGCGCTTATCAAAGAAATGAATTTTCTAACGAGGCCAAAATCAACGGGCATCAAGTCGATAGAGACGGCCATCACACAGCATGTCAGATTGCATATACAAATATATATTTATTCAAGGAGTAATTAAAGAATATATATATAATCTGACCGGTAATCTATTATTGATTTTAACACACCGGCACTTAAGTCACTTCATGCACAATTGCTTATTTTGCACAGTAGTCACGAACACATAAGAGATATCATACACGAGGATAGTCAGGAAATATCACTCTCTTCATTAGTAGTATCTAACAAAGTCAGTAACAACAATCCAAACTTTATATAAATTGCTGAGATTTGTCAAATGTATTTTAGGATTATGATAGAATTGTAATACATATACTCATATGTTTATTTTATTTTAATTCAATCAATTCAATGGATTTGTATTTATGATAGCTAAATGCTATGTAAGAACTACGACTGATTGAGTTACGATAGTGTTTTCACTATGTCTATCCCTGATAAGCTATCATGTGATGTTCTTTTCACAGCACCGTCACTTTAAAAATGCTTATTTCGTTGTCATGTGATCAAGGCTCATCTGGAGCCGAAACGCGTCAGGGCTGAAGCAGGCAATAAAAACATCTAAACACCAGTTTGTGGCCCGTCTCCGTCTTTACAGAGAAAGCTGTAGAGTGATGGAGTTTATGCATATATATATATATATATCCAAACCAGTCCCAGACTCCAAAAACAGAGGGGGCCGACACATGCTCGGTGAGAGAAAGGAAACTTTAATGTGCCAATTCCAACAGCGCACACCATGAACAGTAACAGCAGTGAAACGCTGGGCAGACGCGTTTCAGGCATTCGCCTTTCTTCAGTGCCTGTTTCACTTCCGCGTTGTCATCTCTCCTGGGGGCCAGAATAAATACATGGCAGTCCACTCCGATAGGAGTTTGATGTTACGCCCATTCTCCCTCATTACAGAAAGCGCAGGTCCCAATTGCTGTCCACTCCGGGTTTTGCAGAAACCGCTGCGGGACCTACATACAGTGATTAGGTTCCCGCACACCAAGTGGTGTCCCAACAAAGCTGGCCACGGACACAAAACTTGCAGGACAGTCTATTTGGGAGGCATTAATGGTAAGTTTCCTTTACAGACACCTTTCCCACAGTCAATGTTGGTACCTCTCTCCCCAACGAAAATAAAAATCACAGTGGATGTTTTGTCTCGCTGGGGGGCGTCGCGCTGTATTTTCAATACTTCACCACACTTTAGCAAGCAGGCGCGAAGCTCCAGACCGAGAGGGCGTGCCGGTGCTCAGGGCTTGCAAACCCGAGAATAACATCCAAACCAGTCCCAGACTCCAAAAACAGAGGGGGCCGACACATGCTCGGTGAGAGAAAGGAAACTTTAATGTGCCAATTCCATCAGCGCACACCATGAACAGTAACAGCAGTGAAAGGCTGGGCAGACGTGTTTCAGGCATTCGCCTTTCTTCAGTGCCTGTTTCACTTCCGCGTTGTCATCTCTCCTGGGGGCCAGAATAAATACATGGCAGTCCACTCCGATAGGAGTTTGATGTTACGCCCATTCTCCCTCATTACAGAAAGCGCAGGTCCCAATTGCTGTCCACTCCGGGTTTTGCAGAAACCGCTGCGGGACCTACATACAGTGATTAGGTTCCCGCACACCAAGTGGTGTCCCAACAAAGCTGGCCACGGACACAAAATTTGCAGGACAGTCTATTTGAGAGGCATTAATGGTAAGTTTCCTTTACAGACACCTTTCCCACAGTCAATGTTGGAACCTCTCTCCCCAGCGAAAATAAAAATCACAGTGGATGTTTTGTCTCGCTGGGGGGGTGTCGCGCTGTATTTTCAATACTTCACCACACTTTAGCAAGCAGGCGCGAAGCTCCAGACCGAGAGGGCGTGCCGGTGCTCAGGGCTTGCAAACCCGATAATAACATCCAAACCAGTCCCAGACTCCAAAAACAGAGGGGTCCGACACATGCTCGGTGAGAGAAAGGAAACTTTAATGTGCCAATTCCATCAGCGCACACCATGAACAGTAACAGCAGTGAAACGCTGGGCAGACGCGTTTCAGGCATTCGCCTTTCTTCAGTGCCTGTTTCACTTCCGCGTTGTCATCTCTCCTGGGGGCCAGAATAAATACATGGCAGTCCACTCCGGTAGGAGTTTGATGTTACGCCCATTCTCCCTCATTACAGAAAGCGCAGGTCCCAATTGCTGTCCACTCTGGGTTTTGCAGAAACCGCTGCGGGACCTACATACAGTGATTAGGTTCCCGCACACCAAGTGGTGTCCCAACAAAGCTGGCCACGGACACAAAACTTGCAGGACAGTCTATTTGGGAGGCATTAATGGTAAGTTTCCTTTACAGACACCTTTCCCACAGTCAATGTTGGTACCTCTCTCCCCAACGAAAATAAAAATCACAGTGGATGTTTTGTCTCACTGGGGGGGCGTCGCGCTGTATTTTCAATACTTCACCACACTTTAGCAAGCAGGCGCGAAGCTCCAGACCGAGAGGGCGTGCCGGTGCTCAGGGCTTGCAAACCCGAGAATAACATCCAAACCAGTCCCAGACTCCAAAAACAGAGGGGGCCGACACATGCTCGGTGAGAGAAAGGAAACTTTAATGTGCCAATTCCAACAGCGCACACCATGAACAGTAACAGCAGTGAAACGCTGGGCAGACGCGTTTCAGGCATTCGCCTTTCTTCAGTGCCTGTTTCACTTCCGCGTTGTCATCTCTCCTGGGGGCCAGAATAAATACATGGCAGTCCACTCCGATAGGAGTTTGATGTTACGCCCATTCTCCCTCATTACAGAAAGCGCAGGTCCCAATTGCTGTCCACTCCGGGTTTTGCAGAAACCGCTGCGGGACCTACATACAGTGATTAGGTTCCCGCACACCAAGTGGTGTCCCAACAAAGCTGGCCACGGACACAAAACTTGCAGGACAGTCTATTTGGGAGGCATTAATGGTAAGTTTCCTTTACAGACACCTTTCCCACAGTCAATGTTGGTACCTCTCTCCCCAACGAAAATAAAAATCACAGTGGATGTTTTGTCTCGCTGGGGGGCGTCGCGCTGTATTTTCAATACTTCACCACACTTTAGCAAGCAGGCGCGAAGCTCCAGACCGAGAGGGCGTGCCGGTGCTCAGGGCTTGCAAACCCGAGAATAACATCCAAACCAGTCCCAGACTCTAAAAACAGAGGGGGCCGACACATGCTCGGTGAGAGAAAGGAAACTTTAATGTGCCAATTCCATCAGCGCACACCATGAACAGTAACAGCAGTGAAAGGCTGGGCAGACGTGTTTCAGGCATTCGCCTTTCTTCAGTGCCTGTTTCACTTCCGCGTTGTCATCTCTCCTGGGGGCCAGAATAAATACATGGCAGTCCACTCCGATAGGAGTTTGATGTTACGCCCATTCTCCCTCATTACAGAAAGCGCAGGTCCCAATTGCTGTCCACTCCGGGTTTTGCAGAAACCGCTGCGGGACCTACATACAGTGATTAGGTTCCCGCACACCAAGTGGTGTCCCAACAAAGCTGGCCACGGACACAAAATTTGCAGGACAGTCTATTTGAGAGGCATTAATGGTAAGTTTCCTTTACAGACACCTTTCCCACAGTCAATGTTGGAACCTCTCTCCCCAGCGAAAATAAAAATCACAGTGGATGTTTTGTCTCGCTGGGGGGGTGTCGCGCTGTATTTTCAATACTTCACCACACTTTAGCAAGCAGGCGCGAAGCTCCAGACCGAGAGGGCGTGCCGGTGCTCAGGGCTTGCAAACCCGATAATAACATCCAAACCAGTCCCAGACTCCAAAAACAGAGGGGTCCGACACATGCTCGGTGAGAGAAAGGAAACTTTAATGTGCCAATTCCATCAGCGCACACCATGAACAGTAACAGCAGTGAAACGCTGGGCAGACGCGTTTCAGGCATTCGCCTTTCTTCAGTGCCTGTTTCACTTCCGCGTTGTCATCTCTCCTGGGGGCCAGAATAAATACATGGCAGTCCACTCCGGTAGGAGTTTGATGTTACGCCCATTCTCCCTCATTACAGAAAGCGCAGGTCCCAATTGCTGTCCACTCTGGGTTTTGCAGAAACCGCTGCGGGACCTACATACAGTGATTAGGTTCCCGCACACCAAGTGGTGTCCCAACAAAGCTGGCCACGGACACAAAACTTGCAGGACAGTCTATTTGGGAGGCATTAATGGTAAGTTTCCTTTACAGACACCTTTCCCACAGTCAATGTTGGTACCTCTCTCCCCAACGAAAATAAAAATCACAGTGGATGTTTTGTCTCACTGGGGGGGCGTCGCGCTGTATTTTCAATACTTCACCACACTTTAGCAAGCAGGCGCGAAGCTCCAGACCGAGAGGGCGTGCCGGTGCTCAGGGCTTGCAAACCCGAGAATAACATCCAAACCAGTCCCAGACTCCAAAAACAGAGGGGGCCGACACATGCTCGGTGAGAGAAAGGAAACTTTAATGTGCCAATTCCAACAGCGCACACCATGAACAGTAACAGCAGTGAAACGCTGGGCAGACGCGTTTCAGGCATTCGCCTTTCTTCAGTGCCTGTTTCACTTCCGCGTTGTCATCTCTCCTGGGGGCCAGAATAAATACATGGCAGTCCACTCCGATAGGAGTTTGATGTTACGCCCATTCTCCCTCATTACAGAAAGCGCAGGTCCCAATTGCTGTCCACTCCGGGTTTTGCAGAAACCGCTGCGGGACCTACATACAGTGATTAGGTTCCCGCACACCAAGTGGTGTCCCAACAAAGCTGGCCACGGACACAAAACTTGCAGGACAGTCTATTTGGGAGGCATTAATGGTAAGTTTCCTTTACAGACACCTTTCCCACAGTCAATGTTGGTACCTCTCTCCCCAACGAAAATAAAAATCACAGTGGATGTTTTGTCTCGCTGGGGGGCGTCGCGCTGTATTTTCAATACTTCACCACACTTTAGCAAGCAGGCGCGAAGCTCCAGACCGAGAGGGCGTGCCGGTGCTCAGGGCTTGCAAACCCGAGAATAACATCCAAACCAGTCCCAGACTCCAAAAACAGAGGGGGCCGACACATGCTCGGTGAGAGAAAGGAAACCTTAATGTGCCAATTCCATCAGCGCACACCATGAACAGTAACAGCAGTGAAAGGCTGGGCAGACGTGTTTCAGGCATTCGCCTTTCTTCAGTGCCTGTTTCACTTCCGCGTTGTCATCTCTCCTGGGGGCCAGAATAAATACATGGCAGTCCACTCCGATAGGAGTTTGATGTTACGCCCATTCTCCCTCATTACAGAAAGCGCAGGTCCCAATTGCTGTCCACTCCGGGTTTTGCAGAAACCGCTGCGGGACCTACATACAGTGATTAGGTTCCCGCACACCAAGTGGTGTCCCAACAAAGCTGGCCACGGACACAAAATTTGCAGGACAGTCTATTTGAGAGGCATTAATGGTAAGTTTCCTTTACAGACACCTTTCCCACAGTCAATGTTGGAAACTCTCTCCCCAGCGAAAATAAAAATCACAGTGGATGTTTTGTCTCGCTGGGGGGGTGTCGCGCTGTATTTTCAATACTTCACCACACTTTAGCAAGCAGGCGCGAAGCTCCAGACCGAGAGGGCGTGCCGGTGCTCAGGGCTTGCAAACCCGATAATAACATCCAAACCAGTCCCAGACTCCAAAAACAGAGGGGTCCGACACATGCTCGGTGAGAGAAAGGAAACTTTAATGTGCCAATTCCATCAGCGCACACCATGAACAGTAACAGCAGTGAAACGCTGGGCAGACGCGTTTCAGGCATTCGCCTTTCTTCAGTGCCTGTTTCACTTCCGCGTTGTCATCTCTCCTGGGGGCCAGAATAAATACATGGCAGTCCACTCCGGTAGGAGTTTGATGTTACGCCCATTCTCCCTCATTACAGAAAGCGCAGGTCCCAATTGCTGTCCACTCTGGGTTTTGCAGAAACCGCTGCGGGACCTACATACAGTGATTAGGTTCCCGCACACCAAGTGGTGTCCCAACAAAGCTGGCCACGGACACAAAACTTGCAGGACAGTCTATTTGGGAGGCATTAATGGTAAGTTTCCTTTACAGACACCTTTCCCACAGTCAATGTTGGTACCTCTCTCCCCAACGACAATAAAAATCACTGTGGATGTTTTGTCTCACTGGGGGGGCGTCGCGCTGTATTTTCAATACTTCACCACACTTTAGCAAGCAGGCGCGAAGCTCCAGACCGAGAGGGCGTGCCGGTGCTCAGGGCTTGCAAACCCGAGAATAACATCCAAACCAGTCCCAGACTCCAAAAACAGAGGGGGCCGACCCATGCTCGGTGAGAGAAAGGAAACTTTAATGTGCCAATTCCATCAGCGCACACCATGAACAGTAACAGCAGTGAAACGCTGGGCAGACGCGTTTCAGGCATTCGCCTTTCTTCAGTGCCTGTTTCACTTCCGCGTTGTCATCTCTCCTGGGGGCCAGAATAAATACATGGCAGTCCACTCCGATAGGAGTTTGATGTTACGCCCATTCTCCCTCATTACAGAAAGCGCAGGTCCCAATTGCTGTCCACTCCGGGTTTTGCAGAAACCGCTGCGGGACCTACATACAGTGATTAGGTTCCCGCACACCAAGTGGTGTCCCAACAAAGCTGGCCACGGACACAAAATTTGCAGGACAGTCTATTTGAGAGGCATTAATGGTAAGTTTCCTTTACAGACACCTTTCCCACAGTCAATGTTGGAACCTCTCTCCCCAGCGAAAATAAAAATCACAGTGGATGTTTTGTCTCGCTGGGGGGGTGTCGCGCTGTATTTTCAATACTTCACCACACTTTAGCAAGCAGGCGCGAAGCTCCAGACCGAGAGGGCGTGCCGGTGCTCAGGGCTTGCAAACCCGATAATAACATCCAAACCAGTCCCAGACTCCAAAAACAGAGGGGGCCGACACATGCTCGGTGAGAGAAAGGAAACTTTAATGTGCCAATTCCATCAGCGCACACCATGAACAGTAACAGCAGTGAAACGCTGGGCAGACGCGTTTCAGGCATTCGCCTTTCTTCAGTGCCTGTTTCACTTCCGCGTTGTCATCTCTCCTGGGGGCCAGAATAAATACATGGCAGTCCACTCCGGTAGGAGTTTGATGTTACGCCCATTCTCCCTCATTACAGAAAGCGCAGGTCCCAATTGCTGTCCACTCTTGGTTCTGCAGAAACCGCTGCGGGACCTACATACAGTGATTAGGTTCCCGCACACCAAGTGGTGTCCCAACAAAGCTGGCCACGGACACAAAACTTGCAGGACAGTCTATTTGGGAGGCATTAATGGTAAGTTTCCTTTACAGACACCTTTCCCACAGTCAATGTTGGTACCTCTCTCCCCAACGAAAATAAAAATCACAGTGGATGTTTTGTCTCACTGGGGGGGCGTCGCGCTGTATTTTCAATACTTCACCACACTTTAGCAAGCAGGCGCGAAGCTCCAGACCGAGAGGGCGTGCCGGTGCTCAGGGCTTGCAAACCCGAGAATAACATCCAAACCAGTCCCAGACTCCAAAAACAGAGGGGGCCGACACATGCTCGGTGAGAGAAAGGAAACTTTAATGTGCCAATTCCATCAGCGCACACCATGAACAGTAACAGCAGTGAAACGCTGGGCAGACGCGTTTCAGGCATTCGCCTTTCTTCAGTGCCTGTTTCACTTCCGCGTTGTCATCTCTCCTGGGGGCCAGAATAAATACATGGCAGTCCACTCCGATAGGAGTTTGATGTTACGCCCATTCTCCCTCATTACAGAAAGCGCAGGTCCCAATTGCTGTCCACTCCGGGTTTTGCAGAAACCGCTGCGGGACCTACATACAGTGATTAGGTTCCCGCACACCAAGTGGTGTCCCAACAAAGCTGGCCACGGACACAAAACTTGCAGGACAGTCTATTTGGGAGGCATTAATGGTAAGTTTCCTTTACAGACACCTTCCCACAGTCAATGTTGGTACCTCTCTACCCAACGAAAATAAAAATCACAGTGGATGTTTTGTCTCGCTGGGGGGGCGTCGCGCTGTATTTTCAATACTTCACCACACTTTAGCAAGCAGGCGCGAAGCTCCAGACCGAGAGGGCGTGCCGGTGCTCAGGGCTTGCAAACCCGAGAATAACATCCAAACCAGTCCCAGTAGGTAGTTATAGTTAGATCGTAGTTTCCATAGGAAAAGTGCTTTTTGTTTTGCCAAAGACTTTGCCGTCATTTGACAAATCTTCACAAAATTCTCAAAACTAATTGTTCACTCAGGTCAGCTCCTGTCTTAAAAGTTTGGGGGTGATTTGTCAAGGGGGGGGCAAGAAAATAGTCAGGTCCCATAATGTGTTTTCTCCATGTTAATTTCCATAGGAGAGATAGCTCTTGGTCCAGAAAGCATGCTTTTTTTTTTTTAAATGGTGTAAATCCGTTCAGTAGTTTTTGAGATATTTAAAGATTCACAGATAACGATATTTGAAAATTGTGAGATCTGATTGGCTGAGCCCTCCCGAGCAAGAGCTTGCCTCTGATTAGCTGCCAACACTTCAAATCAGGAAGTGTTTGTAGCCATCTTGTGACTTGGTACGGAGGGATCAGGAAAAAGGTGAGACATGCATTCAAAAAAAGAAAAGGGGGCAGGGTAAAAACACCCTGACCCCCCAGGCCTGCTCAGGGGGTCCTACAGGGACCCCTAGAACCCAAAAAAGCATTTTTGTTGTTTATATTTTTGTGCGGGGTCGTGCCGGTGTGCAAATCCGTCTGAAAGTTTTTAAAAATGAAGCGTGTGCTCCCACACAGTGGGATTGCTGAGAAGTGGTCTGAGGCCACACCCCTTTTTACACCACTCTACAAATGTGGACTTGGACCACTCTCACCAATCCAGCTGTGTGGGGCTTACTAGAGATAACAGGAGGGCTAGTTGGACCCCAAGGACCCTCAGGAGGCAAAGGGAGTTCATCCCCCAACCAAGAGCATGCCAGGCGGCGCATTTGCAGAGTGGTGGAGAAAGGGGGCATGGCCTGTGTCCACCTCTCAGCAATCCCACTATCTGGGGCTTACTGGAGGTGTCAGGTAGGCTAGTAGGTCCCTTAGAACCCCCAGCAGCAAATGGGACTTTAATCCCCATTGAAGAGCGCGCCAGAGAGCACATTTGCAGAATGGTGGGCAAGGGGGGGTATGGCCTCCTATGAGAACTTACCAATGCTGCTGTGTGGGACCTACTGGAGGTAATAGGAGGGTTAGTTGGCCCCCAACGATGTCCTTGGGGACAACTACTCCTCCTGTTACCTCCAGTAAGTCCCAATCATTGGGATTGCTAAGAGGTCTACGGAGACCATAGCTCCCTTTCTCCACCACTCTGCAAATGCACCTCCTGGCACACTACGGGTTGGGGAATGAAGTCCACTTTTCTTTTGAGGGACTTTGGAGGCCAAGAAGCCCTCCTGGCACCTCCTGTAAGTCCAACGTAGCAGAATTCCTGAGCGCTGGTTGGATGTAAAGCCCCCTTTATCCACCTCTCTACAAACGTGACTACTAGTTAAAGAAGCATTTGCAATGTAATAGGTTTCACATTTGCGAGAGTTAGAGTTATAGGCATTGTAAATGTAAAAGTTTTTTACTAATGTTTTTTGGAGTGGAGTGGATGTAGGTTGTGTGTAGTGGAATTATGTGGTATTTTGTGCAGTGAAATTATGTGGATAGAAAGTTTGTGATATTTATTGTATAGGAATTATGTAGAGTGAGATTATGTGTTATGGAGAGTAATTGTGTGGTATGTTAATCTGTGTTGTGGAGGGGTAACCTCAGGTTTAGTCTTCATTTACATAGAAGCTAAACTATAAACTCCATGAGAGGAAAAAAAAGCAACAACTGAGGAGCAATTCTGGACCTTGTCAGCGGTATGAGCAGGGCCACTGGAATTATGCGACTGTTTGACTGCCCCGACTCTTGCACAATTATACATTTTCTGCATTTATTTATTATTGTAGAGTTTTATACAGCACAAACTTGACCCGAATCCAAATCAGGTATCAGAGCGCTTTACACAGCACAAGTTACATTACATGAGGACACACATTCATTTATTTAGTTTTTTTGTTAGGCACGGGGAGATTAAATGATTTGCCCAGAATCACAGGATGTTTTAATGTCATTACTGAGACTCGAACCCGGTTCCCCCAGGTCCGGGTCGAGCGCCCTAACCGTTAGGCCAACTCCTCTCCCACCTAATCCTCTGCTACATAATCCATCAACTGTTGCATAATCTGCAGATTTGAACAAAAAAACCTTGTTTCTAGCTCAAACGGCTCAAACATTACCAAAAATGCAGCGACAAGTGTTACAACGTGGTGGAAGGCCCTTTGCAAACCTAGAATGGTCACATGTTACTTATTGCTATAAGTGGGTATCAAATGGGTACTAATGGTGTGCAAACCGATCTTGCTTCTTTTTGCGCCTCTCTTTTCTCTTTCTGCATTTCTGTTGATTCTTTCTGTACCATTCTTTCTTTTTCTGCACTTCTTTTGCCTCTTTCTGCTCATCTCTTCCACTTTCTGCACCTCTCTTGCCTCTTTCTGCACCTCTGTTGCCTCTTTCTGCACCTCACTTGTTTCTTTCTGTACCCCTCTTGCCTCTTTCCGCACCCTTCTTCCCTCTTTCTGCTCCTCTTTTCCTCTTTCTGCACCCCTGTTCCTTCTTTCTGCACCTCGGCTGCCTGTTTTTGCACCTCTCTTGCCTCTTTTGGCACTTTTCTTGCCTCTTTCTGCACCTCTGTTGCTTCTTTCTGCACTTCTGTTGCCTCTTTCTGCACCCCTCTTGTCTTTTTCGGCACCTCTGTTGCTTCTTTCTGCACTTCTCTTGCTTCTTTCTGCACCTCTGTTGCCTCTTTCTGCACCACTCTTGCCTATTTTTGTACCCTTCTTCCCTCTTTGTGCAACTCTCTTGCCTCTTTCTACATCTCTCTTCCCTCTTTCTGTACCCTCTTTCCTCATTCTGCACCTATGGTGCCTCTTTCTGCACCTCACTTGCTTCTCTCTGTACCCCTCTTGCCTCTTTCTGCATCCCTCTTCCCTCTTTCTGCACCTCTCTTGCCTCTTTCTGCACCCCTGTTCCCTCTTTCTGCACCTTTTCAGCCTGTTTCTGTACCTCTCGTGCCTCTTTCTGTACCTCTGTTGCTTCTTTCTGTACCTCTCTTGCCTCTTTCTGCACCTTTCTTGCCTGTTTCTGCTCCTCTTTTGCCTCTTTCGGCACATCTGTTGCTTCTTTCTGCACTTCCCTTGCCTCTTTCTGCACCTCTCTTGCCTCTTTCAGCACATCTGTTGCTTCTTTCTACACATCTCTTGCTTCTTTCTTCACCCCTCTTGCCTCTTTCTCTACTCCCTTTGCCTCTTTGTGCATCTCTCCTGCCTCTTTCTGCAGCTCTCTTATCTTTTTGTGCAGTACTCTTGCCCCTTTCTGCTCCTCTTTTGTTTCTTTCTGCACTTCCCTTGCCTCTTTCTGCACCTCTCTTGCCTCTTTCAGCACCTCTGTTGCTTAGGTCTGTGCGTCTCTTGCTTCTTTCTGCACCCCTCTTGCCTCTTTCTCTACTCCCTTTGCCTCTTTTTGCATTTCTCCAGCCTCTTTGTGCAGCTCTCTTGCCTTTTTCTGCAGTTCTCTTGTTTCTTTCTACTCCTCTTTTGCTTCTTTCTGCGCCTTTCTTGCCTCTGTCTGTACCACTCTTGCCTCTTTCTGCACTTCTCTTGGTTCTTTCTGCACTGTTCTTCCTTCTTCCTGCACCTCTCTTGCAAATTTCTGCACCCCTCTTGCCGCTTTCTGCACCCCTCTTCCCTCTTTCTGCAATTCTCTTACCTCTGTCTGCACCCCTGTTCCCTCTTTCTGCACCTCTTTTGTTTGTTTCTGCAACTCTCTTGCCTCTTTGTGCAGTTCTCTTGCCTCCTTCTGCACCTCTGTTGCTTCTTTCTGCACTGCTCTTGCCTCTTTCTGCATCCCTGTTGCTTCATTCTGCACTTCTCTTGCTTATTTCTGCATCCCTCTCACCTCTTTCTGCACCCTTCTTCCCTTTTTGTGCATATCTCTTGCCTCTTTCTGCACCTCTCTTGTCTCTTCCTGTACTTCTTTTGCTTCTTTCTACACCTTTCTTCCTCTTTCTGCACATGTCCTACCTATGTAGGCATTGTTAGAAATTAGCATTTAAAAAACCTTAGAAATTAACTGAAAAAAACAGCGGTTTCAAGGAAGTTATAGTTAGGGATTAGCATTTAAAAAACCTTAGAAATTCACCAAAAAAAACGACAGGTTTCAGGGACGTTTTAGTTAGAAATTTCCATTTAAAAAACCTTGAAAATTCGCTGAGAAAAACATAGGTTTCAGGGACATTATATTTCGAAATTGGCATTTAAAAAACCTTAGAAATTCACTGAAAAAACCATAGGCTTCAGGGACGTTATAGTTTGAAATTAGCATTTAAAAAACCTTAAAATTCACTGAAAAACCCACAGGTTTCTGGGACGTTATATTTAGTTGGACATTTCACTCGTACAAAACCAAAGAAATTCAGCCGTTTTAGTTAGTTGAGCTATCTATAACTCACACCCCCGCAATGCACTGCTGATGACGCCACATATTCCATCACTCGTGACATGGTCAGTGACATCACTGATGACATCTCAAATAACATCTGTTAGAACTGGGGGTCTCAGTTGGCAGAAGTAGGTACCTTTGACCAAATAGGGACCCTTGCTTCTAAGTCAGGGAAAGGGGATTACACTACTGGATAACCCCTGCTCACCCCCTTTGTAGCTTGGCACGAGCAGACAGGCTTATCTCAGAGGCAGTGTATTAAGCATTTGAGAACAAATACAGTAATACAGTGAAAACACTACAGATGGACACCACACAGGTTTTATAAAAATAACTATTCTTTACATAGACTTAACACAAGACCACAAATGACAAAAATCCACAATACTGTACTCAAAATTGACTTAAAGATGGTAGAATTAACTTAGTTCAAGTTGATGGTAAATGCGACACAGTTCTCACAAAAGTACCAGGATGCGTAAAGCAAAATAAACAAAAGGCTTGCAGCGTTGGGGATGCGTCGGTTCCTTGCTTCGGGGGAAACGATGCGTCGCTCCTCAATGCTTACGTAGAGTAGGGGATGCGTCTTGATCCTTACCGGAGAGGAAGTGATGCGTAGATTCTCGTACCGTGGCCCTGTTGCGATGCGGCTAGATGGCGCCTCAATGTGATGCGACAATCCGGTGCGATGTGATAAGATGGCGCCCTTGATGCTACGATGTGTAGACGATGCATGCAAGCCCTGGCAGCCGTGCGGCGAACTCTGCACTTTGGAGCCGCGACAGGCCCTGCGACATACTTCTCCGGTGATGTGACGACGACCCTTACGGTGGTGACATGCTTCTCCGGTGATGCGACGGCAGACAGCTGCGACGAAGACGCTTCTCGGGAGATGCAGCGGCGGCACGCTTCTCCGGCGATGCGACGACAACAGCAGCAGCGAGACGCTTCTTCTCGTTGCGTCGTGCTTCCAGCTCCCAGCGACACGCAGGCTTCTGCAGATAGAATTCCCAGCAAGGAAATTCAGAGGGGATCTGGTGGTGAAGTCTTTTGTCCCTGAGACTTCAGCAGGAGGCAAGCACAAGTTCAAGCCCTTGGAGTAATATTCTGCAAGATGATGAAAGTCCTTTGAAAGTTCCTTCTCCTCTCCTTGGCACTGAAGACACCACTGTAGGCCAACCCAGCAACACAGCACACTGGCAGGGGGGCAGTACAACTCCTACAGCTTCCATTGGTTCTTCTCCTTGGCAGTTGTTTGTCTTTTTGTTCCAGAAGTGATCTAATGTCTAGGGGTCTGGGTCCCCATATTTATACTACTATTCTCTGTGTTCTCTGAAGGCAGAGAGGCCTTTGCCTAGTCCAATCTAGTTCTGGTCAGTCCTGGAGCACTTTGTTGACAAGACTCCTTCTTTCCTTTCACAGTGCAGGCCAGGGACATCAGACACACCACAGGAGGTGGAGCCAGTCCTATTCATGTCCCAGGTGCAGCTCCTCCCACCCATCTACATGCAGCTCTCTCTATTCAGCCCTGAGCTGACTCACCCTGTCTCCTGGAATCCCCCAGCCCCTGTCACTCAAACTCCAGACACACACTACACAACCTAGCAAAGGCAGGCTTGGACAGTTAAGCAAGAAAATACCTACTTTCTAAAAGTGGTATTTTCAAACGCAGAATGTTAAAACCAACGTCAATAAAATATGTATTTTATCATTCTGAGTTCAGGCATACTAAACTCGAATTTCTACCTAGTTCCCTGAGTCAGTTAGGATTATAAGATGTAATAATCAAACTGCCCATTCTGGCCTATGGGGAACAGGTAGCCTTGCAATAGGGAAAAACGAAAATGGCTGTAATTCACTATTAGGACATTCCACACACACTAGGGCATGTCCTACCTTATACTTACAATGCACCCTGCCCTTGGGCCTACCATAGGGTGTATGATATGAAGAAAAGGGAAGGTTTAGGGACTGGCAAGTGGGTGCACTTGCACAGTCAACATGGCAGTCAGAGACTACACACAGGCTCTGCAATGGCAGGTCTGAGAAACACTTTACAAGCTGCTTCTGTGGGTGGCACAACCAGTGCTGCAAGCCAACCAGCAGCATTTGATCTACAAGCCCTGAGCACACATGGTGCACTCTACTAGGGTCTGAAAAGTTAATCAAATACCCCAATCATGGAGTCACTAATCAATACATGAAATTATCATAGGGAGCACTTGCACTGTGGCACTGAATAACAGTGGCACAGTGCCCAAAGCATATAAACCAGCAAAACATATAAAAAACAGAGGAGGCAATCAGAAAAAATGGAAGGGAGACTCACACCAATGGTTCCAGGTCTAACACTTGTCCCCTCCAGCTGACATGTGGGGAGAACTACCCTTCCCCTTGGGAGTTCTCATCACTAAGACGGAAAAATCTGGACAGACCATCAGCATTGGCGTGTTCTGTAGCAGGGCGGTGTTCCACGATAAAGTCCATCCCCTGTAGGGAAATGGACCACCTCAACAACTTTGGGTTCTCACCCCTCTTCTGCATCAACCATCTGAGGGGCCTGTGGTCTGTCTGAACCCAGAAGTGAGTCCCAAACAGGTATGGTCTCAGCTTCTTCAGTGCCCAGACCACAGCAAATGCCTCATGCTCAATTGCACTCCACCTCTGTTCCTGTGGAAGTAACCTACTACTGATGAAGGCTACAGGTTGGTCTAGGCCCTCCTCATTAATCCGTGATAGAACAGCCCCCACACTATGCTCTGAAGCGTCTGTTAGAACAATGAATTCCTTTGAGAAGTTGGGTGCCTGAAGCACGGGTGCTGTTCACATGGCAGTCTTCAGGGCATCAAAAGCCTTCTGACAGGTGTGAGTCCAGTTCACTTTCTTGGGCTGCTTCCTGGAAGTCAGCTCAGTCAAGGGTGCAACAATGTTGCCATACCCCTTGACAAACCTTCTGTAGTACCCTGTGAGTCCTAAACAGGCTCTCACCTGTGTCTAAGTCTTTGGGGTTCCCATGCCAGGATGGTATCAATTTTGGGTTGCAGGGGCACCCCCTGGCCGCTCCCTTCCCGGTGCCCCAAGTACACCACGGAACCCTGCCCAATCTGGCACTTACCTTGATTGTGAGGCCTGCCTTTCGCAGTGCCATCAATACTTCCCAGAGGTGACGCAGATGTTCTTCCCAACTGGCGCTGAACACTGCAATGTCTTCCAGGTAGGCGGCACTGAAATCCTCCAGTCCAGCCAACACCTGGTTGATCAACCTCTGAAAGGTGGCAGGGGCATTCTTCATTCCAAAGGGCATAACCCAGAATTGGTAGTGCCAATCTGGTGTGGAGAATGCTGACCACTCTTTGGCCCCATCAGTCAAGGTGATCTGCCAGTACCCAAACATCAACTCAAACGTGCTGAGGTACCGTGCAGCCCCTAACCGATCAATGAGCTCATCAGCTCTGGGGATGGGGTGCGCGTCAGTCCTGTAGTCCACACAGAACCGGAGTTCGGGTGTGGCACCAGGCACGGCAGCCTTTGGGACCAAGACCACTTGGCTGGCCCAAGGACTGTTAGAGGACTCACACACCCCTAAGGCAAACATCTTGGAAACCTCCTCCTTGATGTAAGCCCTGACCTTGTCAGTCACTCTGTAAGCCTTGTGCTTCACAGGAGGACTGTCCCCAGTGTCCACATCATGGACGCACCACTCAGTGACACCAGGAACAAAGGAAAACAAATCAGAGAATTGTCCCAACAGTTGGCGACAATCTTGCTGCTGATCAGGGGTCAGGGTGGCAGAGAAGCTGACACCATCCACTGACCCATCTTGCTCTGTTACAGACAGGAAGTCAGGAAGAGGCTTGGTCTCCTCCTCCATTCCATCATCTGTCACTATGAGCATGCCCACTTCGGACCTTTCTAAGTGGGGCTTCAGGCAGTTAACATGCAGGACCCTTAAAGGGTTCCTTGGAGACCGCAAGTTCACCAGGTAGGTGACATTACTTTTGTGCTCCACCACCTCAAATGGTCCAGTCCACCTGTCCTGGAGCGCACAAGGCTCTACAGGGGCCATGACCCAAACTTTTTGTCCTGGTTGAAGCTCAATCAGAGTGGCATTCTGATCATACCACTGCTTCATTTCCTCCTAGCTGGCTTCTAGATTCGCCTGAGCGAGCTGTCTGAATTGGCGAGTCTGGTTCCTGAAGGCCAGCATGTAACTGTATACATCCTGGGGAGGTTTCCTTGGAGATTGCTCCCAGCCGTCCTTGACCAGACTCAAAGGTCCTCTTACCGGGTGGCCATACAGCAGTTCAAAGGGACTGAACCCTAGGGACTTCTGTGGCACCTCACGGTAAGCAAAAAGCAGGCATGGCAAGAGGACATCCGACTTACGCCTCATTGGTTCTTCAAGACCCATGATCATGCCTTTGAGGGTCTGGTTGAATCTCTCAACCAGTGGTGAACTTATAGGTCACACCGCACTCCTGCCACAGGGACTTCATATAATTGGAAATTAAGTTTGGAACTCGGTCAGACACCACCTCTCTGTGGAACTCCACAGGGGAGAAAATCTCCATCAGTGCACGTCCCACCACGGGGGCCAACACTGTCCTGAGCGGGATGGCTTCCGGGTACCGGGTAGCATGGTCCACCAAGACCAGGATAAACCTGTTGTCCATGGCTGTCTTGTGGTCCAGTGGCCCCACAATGTCAATGCCCACCCGTTCAAAGGGGGTACTGACTACAGGGACAGGTTGGAGAGGGGCCTTTTGCTTCCTCCCACTTTTCCCACTTGCCTGGCAAGTTTGACATGTCCTACAATGAGTGTCTGAACTCGTCCGCATCTGGGGCCAATAAAAGTGGGTGACAAGCCTTTCAAAGGTCTTTTCCTGCCCCAGATGTCCAGCTAAAGGTACATCATGAGCCAACCCAAGTAGGAAGGCTCTGAAGCGCTGGGGTACCATCAGCACACAGGCTGACCCAGGCTCAGCAACCTTAGGCTCGCTATAAAGGAGGTTGTTCTCCCAGTAGATCCAATGTGATCCAGACTGATCACCTGCTGCCTGGTTTGTGGCCTGTCACCGCAAACCCTCAAGAGAAGGGCACTTTCTCTGTTCTGTAAAAAATTCCTCCCTGGAGGGTCCTCCTTCTTGCTGCCAATGGGTCAGCTCAGGCAGGTCCCCCAGTTCAGCAACTTGCTCCCCTGTAGGTTCTAGGGCATCCCCCTCAAGGTCTGCCTCTTCCTGGACCGTGGGAACAATTGGGGCTGGTTTTCCATGCCCCCTACCTCTTCTCTTTAAGGCAGGTCCCTGAACCATACTCTCAGGCTCCAGGACCTCTTCAACACCCTTACTGGCTGCCATAGACCGAGTGTTACAGCAAACAAATGATGGACGGAATGCTGACAATGCAAATATTCTCCCCCAGTCAAAAGATCTGGGTTAAATCCATCGTTCTTTTGACCACTACGCCACCCCAGTTTGGACCCAGCCATATGCAAATCAGTTTTGACCCTGTGCCCCATGGAAACAGTCGAGACCGAACTGCCAGACCAGGTCCTCCCTGGACCGGAACAAGCATCCTGGGACCGGTTTCAGGGTATGTCACCCTTCTTCAGCCAGGCTAGCTTGAATCCAGTGGCACAGTGAGCCAGGGACCCACATCTGGGCATAGCCATCCCACTTAGGGCGAAAAGTTTTACAGCAAACATGATGGACGGAATGCTGACAATGCAACCATTCTCACCCAGTCAAAAGATCTGGGTTAAATCCATCATTCTTTTGCCCACTACGCCACCCCAGTTTGGACCCAGCCATATGCAAATAAGTCTTGACCCTGTGCCCCATGGGAACAGTCTAGACCAAACTGCTTTTGCATTTGTCACCCCGAGTGGGACGGGTATGCCCAGACGTGGGTCCCGTGCTCTCCATGCCACTGGAATCAAGCTATCCTGGCTGAAGAGGGGTGAAACCCCGAAACCGGTCCTAGGATGCTTGTTTCCAGGCCAGTCCAGGGAGGACCTGGCTTGCCAGTTCAGGCTGGACTGTTCCCATGAGGCACAGGGTCAAGACTGATTTGCATATGGCTAGGTTCAAACTGGA
The DNA here is from genome assembly GCF_964204655.1 of Triturus cristatus. NCBI lineage: Eukaryota > Metazoa > Chordata > Amphibia > Caudata > Salamandridae > Triturus > Triturus cristatus. The sequence continues at coordinate 1,011,251,572 of NC_140585.1, read as the reverse complement.
ATGGCATGGTGAGCAAAAAAACAATGGATTTAGACCCGGATCTCTGTACTGGGGTGAATGTATGACATTGTTCTGCATTCTGTCCATCAACTGTTGTTTTTGCATAGACCGAGTGGTCATACACGCCCACTCAGGCAGACCCAAAATCACCAAATAAGCCTTCTTCTCCACCTTAGCCCAAGGGGAGCTTTCCAAATCATTGCCCAGCAGACAATCCACAGGCATGGCTGGCCTCACAGCTACTTGAAGAGTACCAGAGAGCCCCCCCCCCCATTCAAAGGGAACCTGAGCCACCTTGCAGTGGCTCTCTGTGTTGTCAGTGGCAACAACTGGGTAGAATGCATTGGAGACCACCTGCTCTTCAGACACCAAGTGACACTTGACAGCTGTCACACTGGCTCCAGTTTCTCTAAGAGCCTCCACTCTATCGCCATTGATGGTCACCCACTGCCTGTATTTTTTAGTGTTATCAGGCAGCTGAGTCTTAGGGACCATCTCAAAGTCTCCTAATGAGACAAGGGACATTTCTAAGGTTTCATGTCTTGGTTTGTGGAGTTGGTGCCAATTTTTAATTTTAATTGTCTGATATATTTAAATATATCAATTCTTGTCTTGGGGTAGTTAAAGTGGTTGGCAGGGGAGAAAGAAAGGCCTAAACAGTTCTTATCTCTAGTTCTGTCAATGGTCTTTAGGACATGTTAATGATTGTTCTGCTTACCATGTCGTGTCATCATAATTTCTTGGAGGTGGTTGCCTTGTTTCCCACTGGTACTTTCCCCGCCCTCTGCCTCTCCTGTTCCCTCTGTTGGTCTTGCTTTTGACTCCACTTGTTTCATCCGCAGCTCTTCCCAACCTCTCCCTCTCTGTCCTTGGCCCCTTCCTTGTGTTTTTGGAGTTGGTGTTGTTCCTGGAGTTTGTCGTCCTGTTCTCAGTAGGTGATACTTGTCTAAAAAAGTCGTAGGGACTCTGCTTTCTCCTTGTCTGGTTGTTTGTCTATTGGTAGCTTGGTTTTGGAAGTCCTCTGCATCACTGCTTGTGATTGAGACAGTGCCGCTTGCGATATTGGTTACTTATCCCAACGATTCTCCTTGCATCAGTCTGTCATATAGATGGTCATATTTATGACTGTAAGTGAGAATTCTACCAGCCTCATAGTCTATGCAATCTCCGTGGAGTTTCCTTTGTTTTCGGGCTTTGATGTCAACCTCGTATAGCTTCAGTCTTGTTTTTAGGCCTTCCACATATTTTTTTGATTGTTTCCTGTTCTTTGTGGTTCCTTAGTTCTTCTAATAGTTTTAATTCCTTCAATATTGCTTCCCATATTCCCATGCGTATTTGAAAAGGATCATCAACATGTTCTTGGAGCTCTGTGCAGAATTTTGTGACCATTCTTCAAGCATTTTTGGATTGAGCAATTCGTACGATGGAGTGGTGTATATTCCTAATCCTCTTGGGACCATATCCTTGTGAATGTAGTCTTGCAAGGATATGGCCTACCATCACTTTGACATTTCCGATTTTTTGAGTTTCTCCATTTTCTTGGGTTTATCATGTAGTGAGGTATCTTTAATAGCAGGGATATTGACAATGTTGTTGTTTATTAGGAGCTCTCGCAAAAAAGCTCTGTCCTGCGACCCGTCTTTCTGATTCTTCATCCATCGTGTGCATATACTTATAGTCAAGTAAAAAGTATTTCATGGCCGTCATGCCCGCTTCGTGACTGATGGATGTGTATAGAGAAACTATATCTCATGAGAGGAGAGGAGACAGAACTTTGAAATTAAGATGTCTTGAATCAAAACTCATCATCAAACTGAGAACTAAACAACTGAGGGGTTTAAACGCGGAGGAGGGTCTGTTTGTACATCTACAAATAACCCAAAGCTTGAAACCAAAAGATCAGAATGGACAAATAGATCTGCAAGATGCAAAGCAATTGAACCACACACATATAATGCAAGGACCATAAAGAAAGACTAGGCCACTAAGGCGTGATGATCCACTAAATCAGGGGCCCATTCCCCATGTCTACAATAGTTCTATTGAACTGTCCAATAAGAAAGGACTTATGAACAAACACAGACGGTAATCGGATCAACCAATGACCCATCAGCAACTTAGGCGAAACTCTCAAATGGAAACAAGTTCCACAACACAACAACCTAATCTCTTTTTGTGAACTACCCAATACAGACTATGCAATCGAATGGACTAAAACGAGCCTGTTTGTTCATAAGACACTTTATAGTCGCTAAAACTATGTACTGCGTGGTGAGTAAATCCCAGTGACATCCTTGGTCCCATACCACACCTATAGGTGGCAATTGATTTTGAACTCAAATATAGGAAGTGTGAAATTTAAAGTGGATGTAATGCAACACTGTAAATATTTGTAAATAAATGTATATAACAATATCTGAAACACCAAAGGAAACTACAAATTCCAGAATGCCTCATTCCAGGCACACGGGAAAAGTAGTATAAATTGAAAGTGCAAACAGACTTCCCTAACCGTGAACAAGCCTATATATATATATATTCACTGAAAAAACCATAGGTTTCACACATGTTATAGTTAGTGGAAATTTTACTGATAAAAAACCAATGAAATTGCCCCGTTATAGTTAGCGCAGGCAACTATAACTCACGCGACCACAATCCTCTGCTGATGCTAATACTGTATTTAGACACTTATTTGCCCATGTCTTCTTCCATACATTTTTAGCTATACATATATTACAAATATTTTTTTTTCATAAAGACACATATGTCATCAGCAGAGGATTGCGGTCGCGTGAGTTATAGTTGCCTGCGCTAACTATAACGGGGCAATTTCATTGGTTTTTTATCAGTAAAATTTCCACTAACTATAACATGTGTGAAACCTATGGTTTTTTCAGTGAATTTGCAAGGTTTTTTAAATGCTAATTCCTAACTATAACGTGTGTGAAACCTATGGTTTTTTCAGTGAATTAGTACGGTTTTTTAAATGCTAAGTTTTTTTCCCTTATAATAAGCCCTGTACATTTGGTGGCCTACGGCCACCAAAAGCACAGGGGGTGGGGTAAGTGTGGATAGTGTTTTTTTCCATTGTAATAAGCCCAGCACATTTGGTGGCCTTCGGCCACCAAAAGCACAGGGGGTGGGGTAAGTGTGGATAGTGTTTTTTTTATTTTTATTTTTTTACCGTACGCTTACCGTAAGCGTACGGTAAGCGTACCCCGCGAAATTGCCGAAAAAAAAATAAAACCGTTTTTGCACTTGGGGGATGTTTGGGGACTCCCTCAACATGACTATGTGGGAGGGAGTTGTCAAAACAGCCCCTTTACATGTTTTTGGGCTTCCGATTTTAAAAATCTCTCTCAGTGCGAGAGACAAAATGGCGGCCGCCGCTTCCTGGTTTCGGCCGATTCGAATGTTTACTAAGATCTAAGAGCCAATCAGAATCGCGCTCGCGCACGCCACCGTACGCTTACCGTAAGCGTACGGTAAGCGTACCGTAAGCTGGCTCAGATATATATATTGATTTAAAGGCTATTTTCTCAGAATCTACTGAACAGATTTACACCAAACCTACAAAAGGCACTTCCTTGACCTAGGGACTACCTCTCTGCCAAATTTTGAGTAATTCTGTTCAGCCATTCGGGCTGTAGCTCGTTCTAAAGGTCCTATGGAAAAATGCATGGGAAAAACGCGTTTTGGGACCCCCCTTTTATCTCAGCCCCCGCTTGACGAATCCCCCCGAGACTTTCAGGGTAGGAGCGGAGCGTAGCGCCCCACCTATTTTGAGAAATTCGCGAGGATTCGTCGACCGGCGCCAAAGTTATTCAAAATAGAATGTTGAGGTTTTCCTATGGAAACGTGGTCCTAACTATAACTACCTACTGGCTATCGCCAGTAGGTAATATATATATATATATATATATATATATATATATATATATATATATATATATATATATATATATATATATATATATATATCACAACCAAACCCGACTTCCATAAAATCGGACACCGACACAGGAGATGCTTTTAGCCATCCGGCTAGGGTTTTATCCGTCTTCTTGCTACGCGTTTCGGCACAACTGCCTTGCTCACACAATTTAACATCACGAATCAGTTTCATTTAAATACAAGTCTCAGAGTCACATGACCACTTCATAAGTAACCACGGAAAACAGACTATTGTTTGTTTTCTGTAATGCTGATACATTTAACACAGTATTTTTGTTTATAGCAGAGTGCCAAGCTCCCTCCTCTCTTGATACATTAAAATCCTAAAATTCTTTTTCATTCAAGGATTTTAAAACCCATAATTCATTAAATCTTTACAATTATATAAAAAAACAGTTATTCTCAGAGGGGAGACCAGGAGCGAGGTTATCTCAAACATAAGTGTTTAAAAATGTTTATACAGCAATACAACGTAATATGATTCATGCTCATATTTTTCAAAGGAGAAGTGGTTTTTTTCAAAAATTGACAAGAAGTTTCTGGGCAAGTGCCCCATCATTATCATCAAATACTCATCAGTCATTGTTTCAATCAGGTACAACGTAGTGGCTATTTCCTGTCAATCCACTGTTCAGACCTTATTATGAACAAAGCCGTAAAGAGAAAAGGAAAATAAGAATATGAGATGACTTTTTGTGGTACACACCCTTTGTATTAAACTGTCTTCTTCACAATAAATATTATAAAGTGCTAGTGCTTTTTTCAGTGCAGTCCTCGTGCAAAATAATGCTCAATAAAGTGCCAGTGCCTACTGTGTGCCAAACCGCAACTATAATAAGATGCAAGTGCAGTACAGTACTTAGCCCTAAAACAGTCTATAATTCAATTATTTGGTGTGTCCTCTCTTGTCATTACTAATATCACAAAATGATAAAATTCTCTTTATACCAGCAACTAATTGAAAATGATGTGTAAAAAAGATTTTTTCTATATATATATATATAAGATTTATATATATATCCAGTTGCCGCTAGGCACAATGAAGACGACGATGAACGTCACAGCTACAAAATACCAGGCGGACACGAACCTTCAGTTAAGTGCTTAATTTAATTCGTTCGTGATGTCGTCTTGACGTTTCGGCTCGGAAGAGCCTTGTTCACATGACAACATGAAAAATAACAATAAATAGCAAGAGCATTTCAATAGTTAATTTGTCTTTTTCTTCTTTTGTGCCCAAGGTTTCAAGTTGCTCATATAGGGAAGCTATTTCTGTGAGTAATTTGGTTCGATCTAACTCCGCATATTTAATAAGGATGAGTACTAGTCGTCGGGATGCATCTAAATTACTTTCAGCCCATTCCCTCATTAAGTCTGGATTCGGGTCCTCGTAGCTGGGTGCTATCACAATACGGAAACCCCTTGGTATGCGGTTCACTTCAATGTAACCTTGAACGATTTGGCTTCCCACCACTTGGCTTGCTCACTTTTGGATTTCTTCTCCAATTATTTAAAAATGTCTTTAAGAGATTTATTGATAGTGTTAGTCTTCTCATTTACTCTTCTGCGTATATTATTAGGGACCGGGAGACTGTCTGTAAACATAGAATACGCCGCTGATTCCCGGTCTCTCACATTGCCAGCCGACATCACGTTGTTAGAATCAATATTATTTGGCGACTTAAAGTCAGTTGTTTGTCTTGACTCCTGAAATGCGCCTATGCACGTTTATCTTTCCTCCCCCACAAAAACCTGCTTACTGTGGTGTCACGACTGCTGGGTACCTCCTCCGATACTCCACGTCCTCCGACTCGGCTCTCGCAGGTCGTTCTCAGCTTCCATGTGACTTCCGTTCTCCTTCAGGTAATGGGGGGGGGTCAAACGCCTTTTTTTTCCGGAGCAGATATGATCCAAGTGAACTTGGATAAAGTTTTGATTGGCGGTGTTGACCGTTATAAGAAAGGGTCCCGTGTTGTGGCTTGTCGAAACCAATCCGCCACATATATCCAGTTACCGCTAGGCACAATGAAGACGACGATGAACGTCACAGCTCCAAAATAACAGGCGGACACGGACCTTCAGTTAAGTGCTTAATTTAATTTGTTTGTGATGTTGTCTTGACGTTTCGGCTCAGAAGAGCCTTGTTCACATGACAACGTGAAAAATAACAATGATCCAATAAATAGCAAGAGCACAGGGTTCATGGTTCAAATTAGGAACATGTGACCACCAAGATCATAGACATGGAAGAACACTCCAAAATAGCACCAATCATAAATGTGCAAACACGCAATAAACCAACCTTTAGTTTACATATAAATGGCGTAGAATGTATAAATATGTGCAAACTTCGCTGTTTTCTTTGTAAAATAAATAAATAAATAAATAAGTCGGTTAAAAGACCATCTATTTAAAAAAACATATGTATAAGAATCATTGTATGGCATGAATGCCAAAGCTATTGTGGATCATACAGCCCTAGGAAAATTACTAGATGCTGTAGATACCACTTGTGGACGGTGCAAAATGTCGGCTTAAATGCCTATAACAACTATCGTCCAACATGATTGATTTAACGTGCAATCATTAAAAACAGCTAAGACCCAATTACACATAAGATAACAGAAGTTGGTGACAATGTCATGTAACCAAGTACAGATCTCATGATATGTGCCAGAGCTAAAATGGATCGAACTACGTGCAAAGTTGAGCATGATAAAAAGAGCAAATCCAAAAATTAAAAGCAATAACTCTCATCTGGGCATACATTGACTATAAAGAATCATAAGTACACTTTTTTGGGAAAATCTATTTAGTACTATTATTGCAGCTTTCAAAAGGATGGGGAAAGAGAGCATAGAATAAAGACTAAAAGGTTAACAGGATAAATCCGATTGCGTTGTGCAAATACCTGGCAAGGAAACAAAAAACATCCCAATTCCTTAATAAAACATATCAGAATTAAGAAAGCCAGCCGGCTTATCAACTCATCAAATCAAAGTATTGGGACATAATAAAAGACATATTTTATATATATATAAACACCAATTCATTTCCTGCAAAACCAAATGCTAATGTACACTGAAATATACAAGAATTAGGGTAAACAAGTATACAGATCCTCAGTGACATTAAGCCCCATCGGGTATTTGGTATCCAATTGTAAAATATACCGGGTTTCCAATTTCCGGAGCTTAGTTTCTCTGTTGCCTCCTCGTCTACTAGCATTGACAGCATCAATAACAAAGTATTTGAGAAGACGATTATCACTTTGATGAAAATCCCTGAAATGTCTGGCCACAGGATATGTATTTTCCTGATTAGATATGGCTCTGAGATGTTGTAAAATCCATTTGTGCATGGCCAGTTTGGTGCTACCCACATATCTGAGGGGACATGGACAAACAAGGATATAAACAGCAAATTCAGTTTTGCATGTCAGTAGCTTATTCACTTGATGTTCAAAGTTACTATAACCATCCTGGTAAGTTTCAGTGTTCACCCCATGTATGCAGGATTTACAAGTTTTACATTTGAAAAAACCTATATTGGTTTGCAGCCAAGTGGTCTTCTCAATGGTCTCAGGGTTAGTGTCAACAGGAATGTCCCTCATTGAAGAGGCTCTACTGTATGTAAGGGAAGCACGCGTTGGTAACGTAGGACCAATAACAGGATCATTCAAAACTATGGGCCAATTACGATTGATGATCCTGTGAATTTCTTTATGTTATAGTTAGGCTCAGATTTTACATGCACAAAACCATATAAATTCAACAGTTAGTTACCTGGGCTAACTATAAATTACGTCCCCACAAGGCACTGCTTATGACCTCACATATTTCATCACTCATGATATGGTCAGTGAAATCACTGATGACTTCTTAAATTGTTTTTTTTAATGCTATTTCCCCAACTATAACATGCCTGTAACCTTTTTTTGTGAATTTCTAAGGTTTTTTAAATGTTATATCCTAACCATAATGTCCCTGCATACATTCTTTTTGTAGGACATTTGTATGGTCTTCTAAATTTTATTTCCTAACTTTAACATTCCTGTAATCTCTGGTTTTTAGGGTTGTTTGGGAGATCATAGTAAGTAAAATGACATTTGGGGTGAGCCAAGAAAGGGGAGATGAGGGAAGAGTCTAGGAAGGACTATTTTGGAGGTCATAGTAGTAGAATGAGGTTTGGGATGAGTCAGAGAGTGGAGGTGGAGGATACAGTACTGGGGTGGCAGTGGGTTTCAAATAAGTCTGGAGAGGCTGATGAAGCTGTGTGCTTGGTCTATGAGCTATAAACAGTATGCAAAATTTGGGAACTTCCTAACAACAGATGTGCTACTGCTACGGGTGTATAAAGTTCCTGATATTTAGGGGTGTGGGCTTCTGACGGGTTCTGTGTATAATACAAATTCTGAATTCAGGTCTCAAGTGATAGGATGTGATGTAATGACCAGAGCTGCCGACTTTGGATTGGGGAACCCAGTTTGAGTCTTGGTTCAATATCCTGTGATTCTGGGCAAATTACGTAAGCACCCCATGACTAAAAAAAGGAATGTGTCCTTGCGTAACAAGACAGGTGCTCATGCAAAGCAGTCCAACACATTCTGGTCGAGTTTTTGCTATATAAAACAGCAAAACAATGACCTACTACAAACAAAAGTTGTGTCTGGCAAAGAGAGTCCCGGCTCTTGAGATGCACACAACTGGAACTGGATAGAAAACTGAAGGTGCCTGGTCACTCACTGGCTTGAGGTGAGGCCAAATGTCATGCTGAAGAAAACACATGTGGTGCACATCGTGCCCACTGCCCAATGAGCACAGTACAAGGAAAACCAAATGACCTAAACCAGCGAGCTAATGTAAATAACACACTTTGGTGCATTTCTGGGATATTTATGAGCAAAGGACATTCCTTGCCACTCCCGAATCAGACAGTGGAAACATTCCCACACTGGAGGCTCACATCTGAGTCAGCTTTCAGTTTTTCATGACTTGTTTGGTATTATATACTTTATCAAACAAAAATGTTAGATAAACAGGGGCATTTGCAGGGGAAACAATAATTTTGATAACATGTTCAACAAAAAATGCCATTAAACCCATAATGATAATTCAAACCTGACTCTAAATCTCATTTAATGGAATCTGACACTTCTAATTTGTTTGGCATCATTTAGAGGGACTTCAGATGTGAGGGGTCTGGATGTTACAAGTAGGACTGATCAGCTCAGAAGGTGATTGTTTTTACATTAAAGGAGAACAAAAACATTATCAACGACTATATTCTACCCATATTTTGAGTCCAGTGAAAGACTGGGCAGAGTAAAATGTTTAAAAGAGTATGAAAGAAGGACTGAGAGTCTGAGGAATAATTTTGCACAGTTATTACTCTCTCATAGGTGGTTTATAGCAGAAAAATGGTTTCCATCTTGTAATGGGCATTCCCAAAAAAGCCTTTGAGATCAAAACGGTGTATGATGGAGTGTGGTTGCACTTTTTCTAATCACCTCTGTGAGATATCGTGAAGCCCTTATGACCCAACATGCTTTCAGGTTGGGAAAAATAAAAAGGCAATGCAATGATGGCAGAACGGGTATGCTGAAATGTTCTATACAAATACATCTGGCTATTTGTAGAACCTAGGGATCTGATGTAATTGCTGCTGTTGATCTAGGAACAGAACTATAGATCTGCCTGTCTCCTGTCCTGTGCAGAGTAGGACATTCATCAGCTGTGGGATTAACGTTACCTTGTCCTCTGCCATTATGTCTACAGAACCCACAAACTCTTTCAGAAATGAGATACCTTGTTGAGCTGGTAATCCTAAGTATTTGGCTCTTCTTTGATATTTGTGAAGCAGCTGGTAGAGTTGCTTCTGCCCCTACCAGCTGTTGTGAAAACCTTGTTTAACAAAACACAGAACACTGAGGCTTGTGAGTATACATAAATATTTTAATTTGCTTTGTGTCATCTATAAACAGCAGGCCGAAACTTCCAGGCCAGATTTAGTAAAAACAAAATTCTTCAATTTAGATGGCCTTATTTTGAATTTGAGTGTTAGCATACGTCACTACAACAAATATGCAAATTGAGCACTGTGCTCCCTTTGAAGACTATCTGGAGTGGCTGAAACTACCACAGGCTTGAGCTTTTCTGTGAGTTCTGAATTTTTAAGCAAATGGCTGATCATCTCCAACAACGTTTCCTATAACAAAGCCCTATTTCTACAATTCCTAGGCTTCTTGTTATACTTTGTGAGGAAAATAAGCATTCCAGGATCGATGATCAGAGTACTGACCACTATATTCAGATCACTATGGTATTAGAGAATCTGTGTTCTTAAGGGTTTTTAAATGTCCTCCTAACAAGGTCTGCAACATGTAGTTCTCTTCCAGGAGATCCTCATCAATAGTCATAAACACTAGAATATTCCCGCATTTGCGCGGGACCCCGGAAACACCATCATCTATGTGATAAACATATATGCATCTCCCTCTCTCTCTCTCTCTCTCTCTCTCTCTCTCTCTCTCTCTCTCTCTCTCTCTCTCTCTCTCTCTCTATATATATATATATATATATATATATATATATATATATATATATATATATATATATATATATATAACATAAAAGTAAAATGCAGCCTTTCACAACCCCAGCTGAATAATGCTGTAAGGACTCTCCTGTATATCACAAATAAATTATGCAATATAAACAATATATCACAAAAAACAGGAAAGAAACAGCAGCAAGGCATGTTTGAAAACTCTTTTAATGCTTAGTATTTAGGCCAAAACCTCAGATAGGACTGAAAGCATTGACAGCTCACAGGCTGCATTGTAGACAACTACAGCCTAGAAAGGCTAGAAAGCTAACTCTTAGAAACATAGAAAAACTGGCACCGTGCCTTTAAGGCAGCCATGACCCCTAGCCTCCCATCATGCCTCAGGGGTGACAGTTGGGTCGGTTGTTCTTTCCGGCTCCTTCAGTCAGGACCCTGGTTACACAGCTCCACTCTTTTCTGGTTTTATTCAGAAATGTTCTCCCTTTTTCAGAAAACTTTTCACATACTTCGACGTCTTTCATCCAGTCAAGTAAGGTGTTGTTTTTTTTTGTGATTATTTTTGGCATTTTTTACCACACAAAATGCCATCCCTTGTTGATCCCTGCCCTTCTTGTGGTAACAAGAAGGCCAGGTCAGACTCTCACTCGGTCTGTATTATATGCCTGCCTAAGGATCATGTCCCAAAGACTTGTCCTCATTGCCAGTCCCTCTCTAAAAGAACTTTAAAGGGCAGAGAGAGGATTAGTCTCTATGGATTGGCGGAGAAGGCTTCCAGAGGCAGGTCTCCAGTAAGAAAAGGCTCCAAGAGACCCAGATCCTCTTCTAGACCCTCAGCGTCGGCTCGGCGCTGAGAAAGCAGCCACCGGAGGGGCATGCAGCGAAGAAAAGACCGTCGACGGCGGGCTCGCCGTCGAGAGAGCGCAGATATGAAGGTACGTCATCGACATCGAGAATCCGTCAGCCTCCGCTGTCGTCAACCCGGCGACGAGGGTCGTCGAGGAGTTCCAGTTCACCGCCTGCTTCAAGACGTCAATTGGCTCCGAAAAGCCAAAGCCCTCCGCCGTCGTCAACCCGGCGACGATCGGCGTTGAGAGCCAGCAGACCTCCGTCGACGTCGGGTAGACGTTCGGCGTCGAGAGCTGACAACCCTCCGTCACATAGATGAAGTTCGACGGCAAGGAGAGAAAATTCTCCGCCGTCGCAGACCAGGCGGCGATCGGCGTCGAGATCGAGACCTCCGATGTCATCCCAACGACGTTCGACGTCGAAGTCGAGAAGCCCTCCGCCGACGTCATCCCAACGTCGTTCGGCGTCGAGAGCCAGCAGCCCTCCGCCGTCATCCTCCCATCGATGACCGGCATCGAGGAGAGAAAGCCCTTCATGACCATCGAGGCCACATCGCTCGACGTCGAGACGAGGAAGTATTCTCCCGCCGTCGAGGCGTCATTCGCCGTCGACACATTCGACACCGAGGAAGTCACAACCGACGCCGAGACCGCTCCTTGAACCTGGTCGAACTGCTTGGCATCGAGACCACCTTCACATAGATCTAATGAAGGTTCGGTAGTCTTGGTGACGGAATCAGCGTCAAGGCATTCTTCTTCTCACTCCTCGAGACGCCCTCACTCTCCATCTGCGTCTCCGGAACATCAGAGGAGGTCACCACAGAGATCCCTGTCGCATCACAGGCCATCTCCTTCGATACATCTGTCTCCAAGATGGTTTTTACCAGTGCATCACTGGAGTAAGACTCCGGCGGGAGCAGCGAGAAGGCAGGAGGAGTACACAAGCCCTGTCCACAGGTCCCCTCTGCAAAGATTGGTACAGGAGGTGGATAGATCGCCTTCACCGGTACACCACCACCATGCAGGTAGATCTAAGGAGTGTGGGCCTCCGACGTCACATCACCACAGAAGGAGGTCTTCCTCATGGTTATCTTCCTCCACCCATTCTTCTAAGAGGGACTATTCGCCTACTTTATTGGACATGAATTGAATGAGAGGCAATATAATAACACCAATGAGTTCGGTACAATACCAAACAAATCACATATACATATTTAGTATCTTTCGTCTTTTATTTTTCTTGTAGAACTTCGTAAAAACAACCACCCAACGTGTTTTGGCCAAACATGGGCTTCTTCAGGGCTGTAATAACATACAATATAAAACCATATTTAAAAACAAACAGTGCAAAAAAAGAACACAAAATCGTTCTTTGAGAGCAATAGTACAGAGACGATGAACTAAAAAGAAGAATTAGCCAAAGACCCAAAACGTGTGATGTAAAGCAAGAAGGCTTAAGCTGAAATTTTACACCCGTGAAAAAGAAAGAAAACGAATACCAAAATTGTTAGAGATCCTGGATCAAAGCGATAAAATAGTAATGAAGTAATGAGTAAGTAAAATCGAGTAAGAGCAAAAAAAATGATAAAAAGAAAAAGAAAATCATCAATCAGGATAAAAAAGAGAAAAAGGGACGAGAAAAAAGGTCCAAGTCCAAGATAACCACGACTTCCACGCAAATACAGTGACTGTTAAAGCTTACCAAAAAGGGTATGATTATAGGATTTGTCTTCTGTCGAACAAGTCAGCAAGCAAGAGAACATCAAATCTGTCAAGCTATATTCAGACAGAAAAGATTTATGTTAATAAACCATCATAGCTGCCAAGACAAGAAGGGCGCAGACTGAAAAGTCAATATAACAAAATGAACGTACCTAGAGTATCGCGAAAGTGAGGCTCAATAAACAAGAGTAAACGATTAATATCTGTGTTGAGACTGATCTGTTGAAAAAAACAGTCTCACATCAATGAGCAGTCTCTCATAAAACAGAAAATGTCTGATAAATTACGAGAAAAACATTCCGCCCTTCTTAAACCAAAAACCCTCCTCTGGGGTATATATCACTCTATTGTACTATCCTAAACTCATGTCCTCAGGAAACTTCATTTAAAAATAGAAAAACAATAAAAAGGAGAAAGAAAAGGCTGCCAACCTCTAGGGCCAGACATCACATGAACCAATACTAAGACGAACAATTGGATGTATGATGTTACAACGCATGCTTTTACAACGCATGCTGTTACAACGACATTTTTACAACGCAAATGCAGTGACAACGCAAGTCTTTACAACGCAAGTCTTTACATCGACTTGCACTAGATGGCGTGCTAACATTAAAAAAGTGTAATTTACTATTCTAACTCCAGTCCACGTAACAGTAGGGAAGGTGTTTGGATAGTAAACTACACTATTTTTAATGTTAGCACGCCATCTAGTGCAAGTCGATGTAAAGACTTGCGTTGTAATGGCATGCGTTGTCAATGCATTTGCGTTGTAACAGTTTCGTTGTAATGGTAGTGCGTTGTAAAAGTTGCGTTGTAAAGGTTGTTCCCCGAACAATTATTAGGAAGCACAGGCTGATGTAATCACTAATATACAATATGTAAATCAGTTCCATGGAGCCACACTTATACACACTATGGGGCATATGTATCAACATCTCCATTTGCGATTCTCAAATAGCGATTTTTAAAGAATCGCTATTTGAGAATTGCAAAACGGGATGTATTTAAGAAATCGCAAAACTTTTGCGATTTCTTAAAATTCCTTAATTGCGATTAGCAAATTGCGAAATCGCAATTAAGGAATACCTTCCCATTCATTCCTATGGGCCAGGAGACCCATAGGAATGAATGGGAAGTAATTCTCAAATTGCGAATCGCAATTTGCTAATCGCAATTTGAGAATAATTTCAAAGGTGCAAGGGTGTCAAGATGACACCCTGATACACCCCTGAAATTAGCATGTGTGGTCATATGGCGCACATACATGCCCTAAGGGCATGTATGTGCGTCACGTGGCACTTTGTAAAATTACAAAACGTGCATTTTTAAAAGAAATCGCAAATTAACACCAACTAGTAGTTGGTGGTAATTTGCGATTTCTTAAGGATTAATCGCAATCCTTTGGTGAGTGTTACATTTCATTTAAGAAATCGCAATTTGCGATTTCTTAAATGCTTACGCAAACTTAAGAAATCGCTAAATTAGCGATTCCTTAAATTTGCGGTGGGAATTTGCCTAATACATCCCGTTTTGCAAATTTTTTATCGCAAACGCTGTATTTTGCGAATCGCAGCGTTTGTGATTAAAAATTCGCTTGATACATATGCCCCTATATGTATAAGTGTCGAATAATAACCCGACCTAACATCACTAATAACTCTTACATGTGTTGACAATACAAGAGTCGCCACATTGCACCCAACCCCCACACCCCAAGTGTAGAGAGCACACAACCAAGACCAACTAATGACCCCCGTATGTTATGTTAGTTACTATGACACGCAGTAGTTCTCAACAAGTAATGGAAGATTCACGAAAACTAATCATTAAAAGTTAAGCCGCGCACATATCAGGGTGGCACCATCAGAGTCCCTGTGTACATAGTTAATACTTAATGGACAACTCAGCAACTGATTTGGAAAAATCCGAAGGGTTGTCGAGACCAAACATCGAAATGCACCAACTGCATAAGTGCTACTTACTGAATGTCAGTATTAGCCACATTCAGACAGGCTATCCGGAGACGTTTCCATAGGCAGCATCCCGAACCAAACTTGGTAGACAGCAAAAAGTGTAGTTTGCCGCTGCACCGCTATTTGAAGCGTCGGCAATTAACGGACCGCCAAACAGGAAGTGATTATGGCGAAGCACTTCCGGAATCGAAAGCATGAGCAAAGAGACAAAGAAAACAACTAGAGCGAAAAACCGAAAACGATAACGGAACCATACTTCCAGTTTCATGACCGCATTACAAGTTGATCACCAATTAATAGTCAAAAATACATTCAAAAACAGCGGGTAATATGTGCAGAATGTTAACAGGAAGTGATTATGACAAAGTTCTTCCAAAATCAAAGCATGAGCAAGTGCGAAAAAAAAAAAAAAAAGACTAGAGCAAAAACCGAAAACGATAACAGTACCAAGCTTCCGGTTCCATGTCCGCATTACAAGTTGGTCACTTGTTATTAGTCAGAAATACATTCGAAAACACCGGGAAATGGGTGCAGAATGTTAAGTGCATGCAGCATTATTAAAACGACAAGAAGCTGTCATCTGACCTGCAAATGACAAAATTGGTTTGTAATTAATGCTGTGCGAATAAGAAGACTGGATGCCAAATATTCGCAATAATCCTTATTTCTAAGTAAGGAAGCAATATTGGCAGCACAATACACGTCTTACTGTAGACAAAACAATCTAATAGAAGCAAAACAAGGACTACTCACCACCAAAGGAACAGAGAGAATGACTAGTCAAAATAAAGTGTATGTGAAAAGAAAGGGAAGAGAGGAAACTGAAAGAAAAAGATTTTAAAGAAATTTGTTTAATAGAAGATATTCGGCAGAAACCTTACATTAGACACTGTCATTAATAATTCTTCAAAACTTTAAATTGGACAAAAGTCAAAATTAATGGAATAATTGAAAACAGGAGCCACTATCATGAATAGTTCCAGAAACCAGCCAAGCACAATGCATTGAAGGTAATACATCTCCATACAATCTATGCTTAAGCAGCACACCCAATGTCGAAAATCAAGTTACAGACAATATATTGGGTGTGCATTTATGAAAACATAAAGGAGAGAGTATAAAGGCTACACAAATCAACAATGACAGAGAGAGGACCTGAAAGCAGTTGTCTGTCTCTGAGCGACAATATACATATAAGAACAGCAATTAGAAACCTTGCGTTGTGTTAACTAGGGCCACATATTGTTTAGAGAAAGTAGTGTAATTCCCTATCAGTATTAAGGCCCTGAGTTGAGGAGCGTAAAATACAAATCCATCTCTCCTCTAATTGTCTCAGCATGAGAGCCCTGTCTCTGAGCAACGATATACATATAAGAACAGCAGTTAGAGACCTTACGTTGTGTTAACTAGGGCCACATATTGTTTAGAGAAAGTAGTGTAATTCCCTATCAGTATTAAGGCCCTGAGTTGAGGAACGTAAAGTACAAATCCATCTAGCCTCCAATTGTCTCAGCATTAGAGCCCTGTCTCCACCCCTATTGTTACTTGTAACGGTGTCAATACCATGGAACTTGAACCGAGCCCGGTCCACACCCACTATGCACTCATGAGAAACAAGGGCATAAGAAAGGTCCCCATTTAAGGCAGCTCTGCGATGTTCCTGTATTAGAATCTTCAGTTGTCTAGTTGTGCTGCCTACATAGATTTTACCACAGCCACAAATAATGACATAGACAACGAAGGTAGTAAGACAATTGATGAAGTGTACAATCCTATGTTTAGCATTGCTATTGTAGCTAAACATTGATGTTTTATTGCATCCCAAATGACAGATATTACATGTGCTACATACATAGAATCCAGTAGGTTTCCTTAACCATGTGTCTTGTTTAGTGATCTCCTGTAGTGTGTAGCTAGGGCATAATACATCCCTGATTGTTCTACTGCGTCTGAATGTCATGGAGGGTTTTTCAGTAATCATGTTACCAATTCCTGGACTCCCTTTAAGAAGTCCCCAATGTTTACTCAAGGACTTGAAAACCTCATGATTTAAGGTTGAGTGGGTGGTGATGAACGACAATCTCTGAGTCTAGTGATCAGTTTTCTTTTTTTGGCAATTTAACATAGCTTCTCTTTTGATGTTCTGCACTTTACTAACAGCGGTCTCAAGTAACCGTGCATGATATGCTCTTCTTTTGAGTCTGTCTATGGTCTTACTTGAATGTGTAGCAAAATTATTTGGACAGCCCTCAGTCGCGAGTGTCCCCGATAGATGACATTAACACCTTTCAGGATGTGCTGCAGAAAGGGGCTCAGAAACTGAACATTGCAATGTCCACTCCCCAGGTCGCAACTACAGTGATCTTCAAGACGCTGCACCAAAGATCTGCTTCGCGTCCGTTGCTGCCTCTGGTTCCTGGCCTTATGGAGCCAGTAATGGACATTTTTCTGACCCCTTCAACGATCAAAGCTGCACCGGCCAGAATCCAGAAGAAATACAAGGCGGCTGATACAGACCCGGTGTTCTTGAAGACGGATCCACCTGCAGATTCCATGATAGTTGCAGCAGCACATAAGATGCACGCGGTTTCTGTTTATGCGTTGGTCCCTCCGGACAAGGAGAGTAAGTCCTAGGACTCTTGGGGGTGAAAGGTTTGTGGCTCGGCAGCCTCTTCTCTCAAAGTCTCTAGTGCAGCAGCCTTATTAGGTCGATACGACCGATCCTTATGGGACTCTTTGGATCGGTTCAAGGAAAAGTTGCCAAAGGAAGACCAGAAAGACTTTGAAGAGATTGTTACGGAGGGTTCCTTGGTAGCTAATCAGATGATTAGCACTGCAGCGGATGGCGCCACTCTATCGGCGCATTCGTATGCGCATGGAATTTGTGCGAGAAGGTCCGCCTGGCTGAGGCTTACAGCCCTTAAACCGGATGCTCAGCAGAGGATCCTTAACCTGCCTTTTTCGGGTTCTTCATTATTTGGCTCCCACACGGATGATGAAATAGCTCGGATGAAGGCCGAGCTGGACACTTTGAAGGCGATGGGGCTAGAAAAGAAAAAGGAGTTCCGAAGACGGTACAGGCCCAGCCAACGCAAGGGATACCAACAGAGGGTTCAAACCCCTCAGTGGTCCCAAGGCAAGAACCAAGGGTGATCGCAATTTCAGAGTCAAAAGTCTACCAGAGGTAGAGGGGGTAGCCAACAACAATCCTCCTCTACCACTCGACCAACAGGAAAGCAATGAGCCAGAGCTTCCTCTGACGCCGTTGCCCACTCCAGTGGGAGGAAGTGTTTCGCAACATCTGAAAGAGTGGTGCAACATAACGAAGGATCGTTGGGTGCGCAGTATACTGTGCGATGAATACACACTACATTTCCGCGTGTCTCCAAAGGACATTTCTCTGAAAAAATCTCGTCCTCACCAGCTAAAATTACTACGTCAAGAAGTGGTGGTGCTTCTACAAAAAAAGGCCATAGAGAAAGTTCCCATCTCGCAGCGAGGAAAGGGAGTGTACTCCAGGTACTTCCTTGTGCCAAAAAGAGATCAGGAGCACAAGTTCAGACCAATCCTGGACCTGCGGTCTATGAACAAGCTCATTTTAAAAGAAAAATTTTGCATGCTGGCGCTTCATCAAATATGTCCGCATCTGCGAGCAGGGGACTGGATGTGCTCGGTGGATCTCCAGGGTGTGTACTTCCACATTCCTGTAACTCCTCATCATCGCAAATTCCTGCGATTCATGGTTGGCAACAATCACTACCAATTCAGAGTGTTGCCCTTCGGACTAAAATCTGCCCCACGAGTCGTTACCAAGTGCATGGCGGTGGTAGCAGCAGCTCTACAAAGACTAGGGCTGTTTGCATATCCATACTTGGACGATTGGCTCTTGAAAGGGCCATCTCCTCAGCGGATAAAGAGCGACTTCCAAGTGTGCCTGGCTCTGCTTCGCAAGCTAGGCCTGCATGTGAATATGGAGAAGTCAGTTTGCCAGCCGACACAGGTGATCCATTACCTGGGCTCCGTCCTAGACACAAACCTAGGAAAAGTGTTTCCTTCGGAGCACAGACTTTTATCAATTCGGCAGAAGTGCGAGGTTCTTCTCCAGACCAATCGCCCGACGATCCAGCAAGTAGCGTCTCTTTTGGGATCCATGGCATCTTGCATATTCCTCATTCCCAACGCCAGGCTGAGAATGAGATCTCTGCAGCAGGATCTGGAGGACAAGTGGGACCAGACTACCGGTTTCTGGGAAGACCGGATTGTACTTTCACAAGCAGCGAAGACGTCTGTTCTGTGGTGGACTCGTCCACGGAACCTCCTACTGGGAGTCCCTTTTCCCCAACCTGTTCCCACCCAGTCCTTGGTAACGGATGCATCACTTCAGGGATGGGGGGCACACATGGATTGCCTGCAAATGCAAGGTCGGTGGTCCGTCAAGGAGCAATCCTACCACATAAACATGTTAGAGCTGTGGGCCGTACTTCTAGCCCTGGAAGCTTTTTGGCCTTCGATCATGTCCAACTCAGTCCTCGTCCAAACAGACAACACGACCACCATGTATTACCTCAACAAACAGGGTGGTACGCGCTCTCGTCCTCTCTCCCTGGAAGCTCAAAAGATATGGCATTGGCTTCTAGCCCGAGGCCTCTCCGTCACAGCAGTGCACCTTCCAGGGGAGTGAAATGTGCGAGCAGACACACTCAGTCGGCACTTCGAAGATCAGCCAGACTGGGTGCTAAACGACGAGGTAGTGACAGACAGTTTCCATCAGTGGGGCCAGCCTTCCATAGATCTGTTCGCAGACGATCTAAACAAAAAATGCCACGCCTTCGCCTCCAGGTTCCACCATCCAGGGACGAAGGGGAATGCTCTTTTGATGGACTGGTCCTGAATATTTGCATACGCCTTTCCTCCCTTGCCTCTGATTCCGAAGGTGGTGTCCAAGCTCATCCGGTCCAACATGTCAATGATCCTGATAGCCCCGGACTGGCCTCGACAATGGTGGTACCTGGATCTGTTACAGCTGTCGGTGCACCCCCACAAGAGGCTGCCATGCAGGTCGGATCTGCTGACCAAGATGGATGGGAAGATCCTACATCCCAACCTTTCCTCACTGAACTTGGCAGCATGGCACCTGAGGTCCTGCAATATGGACATTTGAACTTGCCGCAGGACTGTATGCACATACTAAAGGAAGCAAAGAGACCTGCTACAAAAGCTTCGTATTCCTTTAAGTGGGAGCGATTCTACCTGTGGTGCACTCGTAATAACTTTAATCCAACCACGGGGCAGGAGGAGGTTATTCTGCCTTACCTCCTGTACTTGGCTAAATCAGAGTTGAAGCATTCATCAATCAGAGTATATTTAGCGGCTATCACAGCCTATAGAAAGTCTCCAAGCCAGCCTTCCTTTTTTTAGCTGCAGGAGGTCAAGGATTTCCTACAGGGGTTGAAGAAAGTTTATCCCCCTGTTCGACCTCCTTCTCCTCCTTGGGAGTTGAATCTGGTCCTCTCTAAGTTAATGGGTCCTCCTTTCGAGCCCATCCATAAAGCTACGCTACAGCATTTGACATGGAAGACCTCTTTCTTAGTCGCGATTACCTCAGTGCGAAGAGTAAGCGAGATCCAAGCGCTTTCTTCCAAAGAGCCATATACTATCTTTCGCCACAACAGAGTAGTATTAAGGACTCACCCTGCTTTTCTGCCGAAAGTTGTATCTGATTTTCATATTAATCAGACAATTTCTTTACCGTCCTTTTGTCCCAATCCCGCAACTCCTGCGGAGAGGTCGCTCCATTCCTTAGACCTTAAGAGAGTGCTTAAATTCTACCTAGAGGGAACTAAGGTTATCAGAAAATCAGACCAATTATTTTTAAATTATGGTTCCATAAGGTCAGGTTTTCCAGCTACCAAGAGATCCATTTCCAGATGGATAGTGTCTTGTATAAAATTGGCCTACCAGCTGGCGGATAAGCCCCTATTGTGTTGTCACCTAAAGCACACTCCACTAGGGGAATAGCAGCTACAGTAGCTTTCTTGCATGATGTTCCAATGGCAGAAATTTGCTAGGCAGCAACCTGGAGATCTGTGCATACTTTCACAAGGCATTATTGTCTTGAATCCGACTCCAGGTCAGATACTCAAGTAGGCCAGGCCTCCTTGAGAAATCTGTTCAGATAACAGAAATGTCTGAATTATCAAGTTTAGTTGTCTGAGCTTGATTGGTAATGATTATTATTTTTCCTTTGCCCGCAGCGGATGAGGTGAGGCTCGCTATTCTATTCTTGTGCTTATGACTATTGATGAGGATCCCCTGGAAGAGAAGTATTAGTTACTTACCTGTAATCCTAGTTCTCTTCCAGGGGTATCCTCATCAAAGTCATAAGCAACCCTCCCGCCTCCCCGGGCAAAGGATATTTCCTTTTTTAAAGGAATTGTCAACTCTTTGTGTTATGGCTTTGTGTCAGCACAAAAAACAAGAAACCCAACTGTCACCCCTGAGGCATGATGGGAGACTAGGGGTCATGGCTGCCTTAAAGGCACGGTGCCAGTTTTTCCATGTTGCTAAGAGTTAGCTTTCTAGCCTTTCTAGGCTGTAGTTGTCTACAATGCAGCCTGTGAGCTGTCAATGCTTTCAGTCCTATCTGAGGTTTTGGCCTAAATACTAAGCATTAAAACAGTTTTCAAACATGCCTTGCTGCTGTTTCTTTCCTGTTTTTTGTGATATATTGTTTATATTGCATAATTTATTTGTGATATACAGGAGAGTCCTTACAGCATTATTCAGCTCTGGTTGTGAAAGGCTGCATTTTACTTTTATGTTATATATATATATATATATATATATATATATATATATATATATATATATATATATATATATATATATATATATATATATATATATATATATATATATATATATATATTATCTACTGGCGGTCGCCAGTAGATAGTTATAGTTAGGACCGTGTTTCCATAGGAAATGCGCAACATTCTATTTGGAATAACTTTGGCGCCGGTCGACGAATCCTCGCGAAATTTTCAAAACTAATGGGGCGCTACGCTCCGCTCCTACCCTGAAAGTCTCGGGGGGATTCGTCAAGCGGGGGCTGAGAAAAAAGGGGGGTCCCAAAACGCGTTTTCCCCATGCATTTTCCCATAGGACCTTTGGTCCGAGCTACAGCCCGAACGGCTGAACAGAATTACTTGAAATTTGGCAGAGAGGTAGTCCTCAGGTCAAGGATGTGCCTTTTGTAGGTCTGGTGTAAATCTGTTCAGTAGGTCCTGAGAAAATAGCATTTAAATCAATATATATATCTGTAAGCGCGCTCCGTGCGCTTACCGTAAGCTTACCGTACGCGTACGGTGCCGTGCGCGAGCTCAATTCTGATTGGTGGTTACATGACTGTAAACATTCGAATCGGTCGAAATCAGGAAGTGTCGGCCGCCATTTTCTGTCTCTTGCACTGAGAAACAAAGGTGGGGAACGTGAAAAGGGGGCAACGAAGAGAGTTGCAGACCCCCTAGTGTTTGTCAGGGGGTCCAAGAAGGACCCAAAAGTACGAAAAATACATTTAATAATTCTTTAAAAAAATCGCGGAGTGCGCGTACGGTAAGCTTACCGTACGCGCACGGCAAAAATTTTTTTAAAAAAAACATAAAGAAGTAACAATCACATTTATTAAATAAATTAAAGGACCCACAAGGGAGAAAAAAACAAATGTTACTGTGTAAAAAAAAGCGAGGCGCGCACGGCATGGACTGCGCAACGTGGGCGCCTGGATCGCGAAGCGCACCGAGCGCCCACAGCGCGCGCAGGGTGTGCGCACAGTGAAAAAACAGAAAAAAAATAAAAAATAAATACATAATTTAGCATTTAAAAAACCGTACAAATTCACTGAAAAAACCATAGGTTTCACACACGTTATAGTTAGCTGTACATTTCACTCGTAAAAAAACAATGAAATTCCACGTTATAGTTAGATCAGGTAACTATAACTTGCGCGACCACAATCCACAATGTGTAATTTCAGATGTCATCATTGATGTCATGAGTGATGTCACTGACCATGTCATGAGTGATGTAATATGTGACGTCATGAGCAGTTTATTGTGGGCGCGCAAGTTATAGTTACCTGATCTAACTATAACGTGGAATTTCATTGGTTTTTTACGAGTGAAATGTACAGCTAACTATAACATGTGTGAAACCTATGGTTTTTTAAGTGAATTTGCAAGGTTTTGTAAATGATAATTCCTAACTATAACGTGTGTGAAACCTATGGTTTTTTCAGTGAATATATATATATATATATATATATATATATATATATATATATTCACTGAAAAAACCATAGGTTTCACACATGTTATAGTTAGGTGGACATTTCACTCGTAAAAAACCAATGAAATTCCCCCGTTATAGTTAGGTCAGATAACTATAACTCGCGCGCCCGCAATCCAGTGCTCATGACGTCACATATTACATCACTCATGACATGGTCAGTGGCATCACTCATGACATCACTGATGACATCATCCTTGTGATAGAGTGTCGGTCGCGCGAGTTATAGTTATCTGACCTAACTATAACGGGGGAATTTCCTTGGTTTTTTACGAGTGAAATGTCCACCTAACTATAACATGTGTGAAACCTATGGTTTTTTAAGTGAATTTGCAAGGTTTTTTAAATGCTAATTCCTAACTATAACGTGTGTGAAACCTATGGTTTTTTAAGTGAATTTGTACGGTTTTTTAAATGCTAAGTTATGTATGTTTTTTTTATAAGGGTTTTCACCGTACGCGCACAGTGCGCGCACCCCACGATTTAAAAAAAAAAAAATGTTTTTTCACCCTTCGGGGTCCTTTAGGGACCCCCTGACAAAGGCTAGGGGGTCAGGAACTCTCTAACCTGCCCCCTTTTCACGTTCGCCACCTCTATTTTTCACTCTCGCACTCACAACAAACAAAATGGCGGCCGACACTTCCTGATTTCGACCGATTCGAACGTTGACTGACATGTAACCACCAATCAGAATTACGCTCGCTCACGTTAGGGTGCGCGCACCGTGCGCGCACGGTGTGTGCACGGTGCGCGCCTATAGATATTTATGTGCTTTAACTGCAATTTTCTCAGGAAATACTGAACAGATTGACACCATATATGCAAAAGGCACTTCCCTGACCTGAGGACTACCTCTCTGCCAAATTTCAA
This sequence comes from Triturus cristatus, assembly GCF_964204655.1. Lineage (NCBI taxonomy): Eukaryota > Metazoa > Chordata > Amphibia > Caudata > Salamandridae > Triturus > Triturus cristatus. Next base: position 1,011,227,289 of record NC_140585.1, on the reverse strand, counting down.
GTAATTCTGTTCAGCCGTTCGGGCTGTACCTTCGACTAAAGGTCCTATGGAAAAATGCATGGGGAAAACGCGTTTTGGGACCCCCTTTTTTTCTCGGCCCACGCTTGACGAATCACCCCGAGACTTTCAGGGTAGGAGCTGAGCGGAGCGCCCCATTAGTTTTGAAAATTTTGCGAGGATCTATCAACCGGCGCCAAAGTTATTCAAAATAGAATTTTCAGATTTCCTATGGAAACACGGTCCTAACTATAACCATCTACTGGCGACCGGCAGTAGATAATATATATATATATATATATATATATATATATATATATATATATTATCGCGTTGATTCTTTCTGTGCATCCTGGAGGCAATAAAGTTGTGTTAAACAAGCCCAGCATGTGTCAGACCCGGTATTTCTGCGGAAGCGGGATTGGAGGTATATATGTATATATATATATATATATATATATATATATATATATATATATATATATATATCCACACCAAATGCTCACCTTGAGAATCAAGCAAGCGGGACACAGCTCCGGGCACAAACAAAGAATTTAATTAAGAGAGTTCAAAGCGCAGTCCTTGCATAACGTGAAACATTCAGGCAAACGCGTTTCTAGCCTCATTGGCCGTCATCAGTGCCGATATCACGGATAAAAAGATTGTTCTGGGTTTGACTCGGAGACCACTCCTGATGAAGCAGTCTCGTGACTCCTCCTCCTGGATGCAGGTGTGTTGCTTCCGCTTGTGAATTTGGGTGAACTGCATGCTGGTTACTGTAGTCCATCGTGGTGTCTCATTTAGTAATGAGAGACTCCATACATCAAGTGATGCTCCAGTTTACTGGCGTTAGACTGGGTTCCACCTCAGAGTTCCCAAGTATGTTGTTCCCACTCTAAACTTTGTACTTTGTTTGTGCCCTTATCAGGCAGCACCGTGCTGCCTCCTCTCTCCCCTCGCTGAAAATAAACACCGAATGGCGATGACTTCGCTCGGGGGGGCGCCGCGTTTGTACTCCTCGTACTACACCAAACATTTGCTGATAAGCGCGGAGCTCCAGACCGAGAGGGCGTGTCCCTGTCGGTTTCAGCGTACCCGACTATACCTCCACACCAAATGCTCACCTTGAGAATCAAGCAAGCGGGACACAGCTCCGGGCACAAACAAAGAATTTAATTTAGAGAGTTCAAAGCGCAGTCCTTGCATAACGTGAAACATTCAGGCAGACGCGTTTCTAGCCTCATTGGCCGTCATCAGTGCCGATATCACGGATAAAAAGATTGTTCTGGGTTTGACTCGGAGACCACTCCTGATGAAGCAGTCTCGTGACTCCTCCTCCTGGATGCAGGAGTTGCTTCCGCTTGTGAATTTGGGCGAACTGCATGGTGGTTACTGTAGTCCATCGTGGTGTCTCATTTAGTAATGAGAGACTCCATACATCAAGTGATGCTCCAGTTTACTGGCGTTAGACTGTTATATATATATATATATATATATATATATATGCATATATGTTTATCACATATATGATTGTGTTTCCGGGGTCCCGCGCAAAGGCGGGAATATTCTAGTGCTTATGACTTTGATGAGGATACCCCTGGAAGAGAACTAGGATTACAGGTAAGTAACTAATCCTGCTGGGCACCAGTCACTGGAATTGGAGAATTGCAATATTTTGGTATGACTTAAGCCCTCCTAGGCTGAGGACAACAGAATCACCACCGACTCTTAGGAGAATTAGAGTCTGAGTCAGAAGATCCATAGTAAAACTCTTCATCTGTGTCAGTATTCACTTTCAGAATAATCACGTCTCTTGATTACATATCATAAAGAACTGCTCAAGCCTAGAGAATATTTTCTAGAGATGGGAATCACCATATACCAGGAGGACATTGCCACTTACCAGCTCACCTATATATTAAGAAAACCAATGAAAAGAATGTCTCTTCAGCCAGTCCCCAGAGCACACATAATGTGGTCTTTCTCATTAGTGTGCACAGGCCTCAATAACTCAGTGTTATTGTGAACTGTCTTGTTCACTGCTTTAGATTGAGGTTCTCCATCTTCTGCTACATTATGCCAGCTGCCACCAGGTTTAGATCTTGCTAGTATGGCTCAAGTGGTTGGAATTATCACCGGCCTCATGACCCATTCATCCTTGTTCCACATTCAGCCCTGAAGAGTCACGGGTGTGCCACCCGCCTGACGAAACACGTGTCGGCTGGTTTTCCTCTTTGATGTTTTCAAATACATTTCGACTTGGAAAGAACAAAAAAAACCTGTGTCAACCTTTTCTCCATTCCATACTGTAATTTCAGTATGTTTTAGAAGAGGAAGAAGAGTTGGCAGGGAACTGGGATTTGTCAGAGGAAGGAGCATCCCGGCCACGCCCCCTTCCATGAAAAGGCTGAGGAGCCTGGCCTTGACGAGCAGGACCAAAGGCCCTATGAGCCCCAAAAAAGCGTGAACGCCCAGCTCTCTCTGAAGCCAACAGCTTACGATCCTCTGAAGACTTCTTGACCATATCTTCCAAGGGAGCACCAAACAGCTTAACTCCAGAAAAAGGGATCTTCATGAGTAAACCCTTCTGTGCAGCATCAGCTTTCCAAGATCGTAACCATAACTGGTGACGAGCAGCCACAGAAGACCCAGCAGTAGAAGCCACTGCCCCCAAAGAATCAAAGGAGGTGTCAGAAAGCAGACGCACCTGCTGTTCCATCAGAGTGAGCGTGGGAGAAATGTCCTCGCCCTGGTCCAACAACTCAGCCAATGATTGGAAGTCTTTCAGCAAAGACTGGATGGCATAGGAGGAATAGGCAGCAGCACTAATGGAAAAATTGGCATCTGAAAAAGTGTGTTTCACCGCTGAATCCACCTACTTATTAACCAGATCAGCCGGGGAAACATCCTCAGAAATAATAGTACCCAGAGAGGCCATGCCAGCCATCAAAGAATCTACCTTCACCGAGGCTGGAAACTTAACCGCAAAGTCCTGTAACTGATATCATTTGGCCAGGAACCTGCGTAAGTTACTCTTATCCACTCTGCCTCCAAAAGCCTCAAGACAGAGAAGTGGAGAAGCAAAAACTCAGGTTCTTTCCATTAATACTGCGAAAAGAAATCCATGTCTTCCACACTCACCTCAGACTCAGGAAACAGCAGGTTGGAACGAATGTGCTGAATAACATTCCTTAAGATTCGACCCCTACACAAAACGACCCTTAAGTTCCACATCCTCGTCCCCGTCAGAGTCATGGGAGGGACCAGGGTCACATCTGGCCTTTATGAGGGAGGAACAGAGTCCCTATCATGCAAAGCAGCAGCCACAGCAATATTAATCATTTGCTGGATCAAAGCTAGGGAAGGGGCCGCGTCCATAGACCCAGAAGACCCCTCAGTGGCAGAAGAAGTCAACTCAGCACCGTCCTCCACCATGGCACAAACAAAAATGCAAGGCTTGACCCCTATGGGAAGCAAGAACGCCTAAAAAGCACACCATCGCCATGGAAACCACAAAAAAACGCCTCAGGCCATCTATCGGCACACCCCTAGCGTGCACGCCATAATCATAAACCCCCCGTAAAAGGCACCGCAATCACTGAGCCAGGGAGTGGTTCCGCAGGCTTGGAAGCAGGCAATGGTCATCCCGCTGCTCAAGAAGCCTGGTCTGGATCCAAAGGCCCCAGTCAACTACCGGCCTATCTCTCTGCTGCCGGCTCTCACGAAAGTTGTTGAAAAGCACGTGCAGACGGTGCTGTCCAATTTTCTAGAGTCGAATGAGATTCTGCATGCCACCCAGTCGGGTTTTCGCCCAAATCTCAGCACGGAGACTGCGCTCCTCGAGGTCTCAGAAACTATTAAAGGGGTTCTGGATACTGGGGGCAAAGCCATGCTGGTGATGCTGGACTTGTCGGCAGCTTTCGACACCGTCCCCCATGACGGTCTTCTCACAAGACTCTATGAGATTGGACTACGGGGGACGGTGTTCAGCTGGTTTTCCTCCTTTCTAGCGGGCCGCCGGCAAACGGTCTGGGCCTCGCCAGATTCCGCCGTGATGCCGCCTCTGGGAGTCGGGGTCCCTCAGGGCTCTATTTTGAGCCCGACCCTCTTTAATATCTTCATGACCCCTTTGGCGGCGTTGGCGGAGTCGTTTGGGGCCCGGATCGTATCTTATGCAGACGACACCCAGCTCCTCTTCTCGTGCAAGAGAGGAGGAGACTTTGATGGGGAGAGTATCCGGGATTGCCTTGGGGCTGTGTTTCAATGGTTTCAACTGAACAGCCTCAAGTGCAATTCCGATAAGTCCGAGGGACTTTTCTTTGGGTGTGACACGGAGCCAGACTGGCAGGCTTGGTGGCCTACCAATATGTTCCCCCCAACTTGTTCATCCCAAATGGCTAAGAACTTGGGGGTCAAGATGGACAAGGGGTTGACTATGAAGTCCCAGATCCTGGGGGTGTCAGGCACTTGCTTCGGCCTCCTTAGGATGTTACGGAGGTTTCTTCCCCTCTTATCAGAGGAGCACAGGAAGCTGACTGTGCAGGCCCTGATAGGCTCTAGGCTAGATTATTCAAACGTTCTGTACCTGGGCCTGCCAGAGTACCTGCTACAGCGGCTCCAAATTGTGCAGAATGCTGCGGCGAGAGCGATTTTTGGATTGAATAGACGCGTTAGTGCTGCGGGCTTGCTCCAGACCCTGCACTGGCTCCCAATCCGCAAGCGGATCGCCTTTAAGGCTTTGACCCTGACATACAAGGCCCTCCATGCGATGGGAGCAAAGTACCTCCAAAGGAGACTTGCCTTCTACCGACCGGCTCGCTCTCTGAGATCAGAATCCCTGTTTTTGGCGATCGTCCCGCGAGTGAAGAGAGTGCGCTTGGGAGGTCGCTCCTTTGGACTACTGGCGCCACAGCTGTGGAACTCTCTGCCTCTTACACTTCGGGGAGCCACCAGCTTACTAGCTTTTAGAAAGGACCTCAAAACCTGGTTGTTCACCCAGTAGGTCTTTTTTGCTCGTTGTTTTTTTTCTGTCTGTGACACTTTTTCTTTTAATGTGTTATGTTAGTATACTGCAGCCTACCCTAAATAAAAGCGCCGGGACACTCTTTTTGAGTAGACGTGCGCTCCATAAAAGCCATTTTAACATAACATAACATAACATAACTGCGCCGATCTGCAAGGAGATGGCATGAAGCCACAACCCCTCCCAGGCCGACGACCGTGTCCACAGAACACAGCTGTTGACCCGCAAAGCCGGTAAGCCACAGGGAGGAGGGAGCCATGCGAATACAGAGGCGACTCACGAACCCCGCCGGCAGGCAAGAATACACGTAAGACTCGCCAACTCCGCTAAAGCAGAACTCGGCAGCTTAAAAAGAATACACAGGCATGGCACTTCCAAGCATCCGCTAGAGCAGGACTGAGGAGAATGTCTAGAAGTGCCAAAATCAAGGGGGGGGGACATTATTGAAAGACAGGATGGCTCGAACACCCTTATGGCTTAAGGGGGCCCATGAGTCCGCTAATGCAGGACCGCCACCCCCAACTTACCTGGTCAACAGGAACAGCACTCGGAGCAGTGCAGAAAGAAAAAACAGGTCGTGCTCTGAATTTTGTGTCCTTTTATGCGATTGGTTGCAGCCACTGGGGGCCATGTTGGAGGGATAGGGAGACTAGTATGTAACTTTTTACTTGGAGTTTCTGTAGGAGAAGAATGCTCACTGGTGATTACTCCGGTGAGGAAGACGGACAAGGAGGTAATATGTTCCTAGAAGCTTTTTCACCAGTAGCGGCTCCTCCGCTATGGTGGAGGAGCGTGCCCACCCCCGCTGAAAAAATGGGAGAAATAAAACGATAATAAAAACAATTTATTATCATTTTATTTTTCTTTCCCCGCTAGAGCCAGCCAAGTCTGGGCGGGCGAGCCATGATGACAGCAGGGGAGGACTAGTGCAGCACTGTGTGGGCATGATGTTTTGGCTGGCCGTCTAAGGCGGCCAAGCCGTCATGTGCACTTAGGTTTCTCCACCCCAGCTGTTTTGGAGAAACAGCACAGACTCCCAGTTACTGTCTGAATGGCAAACCGAGCCGCTCAGACCAATCTTTGCGCTGCTCTTATGCTATTGAGATCAGCGCCGGGATTGGGTGTGGAGCTTGTGCTGGTGTCCCAGGGACTGCTAGGACACCATCAGGAGCAGGAGAGAAGAGAGGCACCAAAGTGGATGGCAGCATCAGGGCCTGACTGGGAACAGCTCGGCCGGCCCTTGAGTTTTGTTTTGGCCACCACTGGTTTTCATAATCATTCTGATGTTGCACAAAGGTGGATTTTATTACAAGACCCGAGTCTGTTTTATTCAGACTCCCTTCTTGCTGTTTATTTCAGTAGTACTTATTCAAATTCAACAACTGCAGTTACCACAATCCTGAAGTCTATTCAGGAAGAAGAAAAGCATAGAAAGGACACAAAAATATACGTATCACAGGCACCAATCAACTTCCGCTTTTCATGTTCCTTTAAAAAGTGATTTAGTTCTTATTTCATTTTAATAAGACACGAGTTGGCATTATACTACGTTTTTTGTGTTTTCTTCTGAGTGTTTTTGCTACACTGTTTTACTGCTACTTTGTTTCCATTAATTAGCATAAGGTATTTGGTCTTTTAGCTTAGAAAGGAGACTCGCTACTTTGTATCTATTTTACCTGGATGGTGAACATTTGTTTTTTTTTATTAGGACAAGCAATCTAGACACTTTGCTAAATTGTAGTTGTTTTTTTTAAACCTGGCTGTTGTCATTTTTCCTTATACACTCTCTCGCAGCAGTGTTTCTTTTGTTCATTGGCTTAAAGCATTTCTTCTGCCAAAGCCAGAGCTCTTCTTACTTCTGAATTAATTATTTAAACCAAATGCATGATGAAGGATTAAATACCAATGTTTTGATTCAAGTGTCAATATTTTTTTTTTTAAATGATTATGGAGGCTAACAAGAGGGAGAATGAAGGGGAAGATAAAGAGGTGTTCAAAAGAAACCCCTGTGATTTTTGGGGATGATTCAGTGGCTAGTTTCATACAAAATGCTTGTCCTCCTCAATTGAGAAGAGAAAGTTAATACAGCGAATTTGGATGTGGGGGGTGTTCCCATGTTTGAACCCGAGTTGCTTCAGCATGAAAATTCTTCTGAGTGGTCTGCTTCTCTGTATGTGGATTATCCCAAATTCAGAATTAAAATGGAAAGTCCTAAACTGAGTTTGGCACACACGGTAGCTGCAATTCCCATTCTTGAACCAAAATTATTTGATTCCCTTTTTAAGTAAAGGTGGAAAAGACCCAATAGAGGTGTGGTTTGAGATTGGGATTTGAAATTAGTATGGGGCTTTCAAATTGATTTTTACTAATGTCTGGTGCGGGACAGTTATCCAATCCTGATTGAACTTTTTCAGGAGGGAATGGATTTAATTTGCTTCAAGGTGAAGGAATTGATTACAAAGGGGGCAATAGAACTCTGTCTGCTAGATCAAACAAGGTTTGTCAGCAAAATGTTTTCTGTCTGAAAAAGAGCATCAAGTATCGTCCTGTACTAAGTCTGAAGGATTTTTTGGGACGTACAACATTTGTATAATTTGTTTTTGTGTAAGTAAGTCAAATTTCAAAACAATTAATGAAAAAAGTAATCCATCATTTAGTGCTATAGTTTAGCTTAAAAAGTATCCTTTTGTCAATTTTGGACTCATGGACACATTTTGCAGTAAAAAACACATAGCTCAAAAAAATAAACAAAGTGAGCAACAGCTGCTTGTGTTGTGGCCATTCACGTTCTTCCAGAATGCTCACTGCAAAATGTTGCCTCAAATAGAGTGCAATTATGAGGCATGACATAATGATGTAATCTTGGGAATTTCACAAAAGTGTAATGTTAAATCATCAAACCTATGTGAATGATGTCAACATAATTTACATTTCGTTCAAGTCTAATTTCAATCACCTTGTGTGGGCCCACAACTTTAACATGGAGACAACTGTTACCCTCAGGGATATAATTCTTGCAGGAGATTAAATGGTGCGGTTGGATTTGAGAGATACCTGTTAATAAAATGCTAATTATTCACTAGCCAATCATTTTGATCCAAAATGAATTGCTTATACATTACCCACAGTCCTCTGTCTATCCATTGTTGTACTCGCACTTAATCAGTATTGCACTGAATTGTCAATCAACACCTGCACAGACAGCAACCCACACTTGTGCATTCATCGATCCATTCCAATATGTCCATTAATTGAACATCCACCAGAGGCTGCAGGTGTCTCTGTTGTCTATCTGCATGTGTGTGTGTGTGTGTATTTTAATCTCGGTGGGATGTGTGTGCATATGGGTCCATATGGGGTCCCTGATCTTGTCGTATGTGAATACTTTCAAATATATCAATCAACAACATATGCCCAAAACAACAAAGAACATATCCAACTAAAACAAGCCAGACCTACTGGTTTTGCCAATTTTTGATGACTCTTTAGTTTCATTCAATTTAACGTTTACTTCAGTTTTTGAATAAGTGATAACATTACATTTTACATGGATTTCATTCTTGTAAGGTAACCAGAAAGGAAGGGTTTCACAATCCTGGCAGTTTAAAATTGATGATAGAAATCAGAGTGGTTTAACAGAGAAAGCAGAAACGTGTGCACCTTTCAGAACCTTGTGCTGTTTTGTATAATTCCAGTCATGAACGTAAGTGGACAATTTCCAGGTAAATTGGCATTGCTGAAGACACCATTGCCAAACAATTTCTATGGGAATGAGATAACAAATGTGTTTTACTTCATGTTTTTCTAAACTTTTCCGTGTCTCATACAACTCTTCTACCAACTTTTACTCTACCTTGTACATTAGTTTTGTCTCCATTAGTTTTTAGTCCAAATTGAGTAAGGCCAGACACCCACCCCATTACCCTTCCCCCTTATCCTATCCTAGCCTTACCATATTCTCTTGCTGTTTATCGTCTCCTTTGATTTGTTAGCCAATGGTCATCGGGTGATAAAGAAAATGTCATCAACTGCATACTTGATTACATTCACCCTCTCTGAGTGTTCTCCTTCAGCACCCTGTGACCCAAAATGTGCAAATATGAAGGTGATGATATCCTGACTTCATTCCCTTGTAACTCAATCCAGTCCATGGACATCTGCGTACATCATGCATTTCCTCATTGTGTATTCTATCTCACCGAGGTGCTAGAGCAAATGCAAGTCCTTGCTGCACTTTACGAAACTCCCCCATGCTGTGTTTTACAGCAGCTCTAATCAACCTTCCCAATTTCTTTATTTTTAGTTTTGTGTAACATATGGAGGTACAGTTATTATATTGGATACCAAAAGGAGACAAGAGTGGAAGGTGTAGGGCTAAACTGAAGTCGCTGAACAGAAACACATTAGACACAGTGAAGTCATTTAGCATAATGTATCTGCTGTACTGAAACATTGAAGAATTATGTGAATTTGAACTTAGAGAATTGATAGTTTAAAGCAAGTAGAGGTCAACAAGCTATGAGAACAGAGGACGCCATATTAATTAAATGAAAAGAAGATAACTTGCTAGCTAGACATCACATAGTTGAAAATATGCTCGATCAAGAGGCAGCCTCAAAGGGCATTAATTCTTTTTACCCACTGCTAACAAAAAATAATCTTGTGGAGGATCAATTAGCAAACAAAGAATATTTTGAATTACAAATCCACTCAAAATTCCACTTGTGGGAGTATTATCAGATACTCAGAGCTTTCCTTGTGTCACAGTACCACAGAAAGAAAGAGTGTGGCTTTTCAAGAGAAACAAAACAATACATACCAGCCTTAAAATCAGATTAGTTCAGCACTTGTAATAGTGCCTAATAGTAGTGCTAAAAGAGGCGAGGTTGACAAGGCATACAATGGCTAACCAAGAATGAGCCCTGCAACTGCAGAGTAGAGGGATGTTCACCCTGGATTCCAATGCATCACAATAAATGATAAGTCAAATATGTGTCTAATTACCAAATATCTGAAAGCACTAAGGGAGTGTCTTGACACATTAATGTGCATTACAAAACTGATGTTTAATGATAATATGAAGGGTGAGGGTCGAAGGCAGACAAGCTGGGCTAAACAAGGTATAACAAATCTCCAAGCACAACCCCAGGAAAAACGGGATTCCCCAGGTGGCGACCTTAAATAGTGAATGGGTTATTGGGCAAAGGAAAGAACTCAACACCGATACTCCAGGTTGAACCACTGAGGCTTGATCAACCACGAATCTTACATGTCTACATGATGTGATAAAAGAAAGTAAGTAAATGATGGAAGGTTCTTGGGCAGGAGCATACGTAAGAAAGAAACTATGGAAACCCACAGCATATTTAAGTACAGTACAGTATACGAAGAGCAAGGATATGTGAGATGGGTGTCATAGTAATCTTCCATGATATTCAGGTTTTCTTTTTTCATAATTAAGAACCAATGAGAAAATGATACTTTAAATAGGTGAAATTGAAAGCTGAGTCAAATGCAAGTTTGAATCCTACTGTTACTAAAGTGAAATGCAGAAGAGCATTTGACAGCATGAGGAGAAATCTCCAGGAGCAGGGACGTTTTGTTCAAACAGAATGTTTTAGACGATGTAATAGCAATCGTAGATTTTTGGGTATCCTGTACATGGTTGAAGCAGCAAAGTATCTAAAAGAGTATGACTGAGCTAATACAGAAACATTACTTACATGAAGAACACTGAATCAATCTGTAGCCAGCAATATAGCCTTCCGTTGTGTTTCATTTGTCAAGTCCTTTGGAATAAAGAAGGTAGGGAAATTGTAGTAAACTTTCTGTCTAATTAGGTTAGAGACATCATAGAACTAAATATAGATCAGCACATATTTTCACGCATGTGTTTAGATGAGATCAGATATTTATCAAGCCACTGAAAGGTAATTGTTATAGATGATTTAAAGAAATGAGCTATTGCTAAAGTGCACTCCCCACTGAGATTAAAAGTGATGGCAAAGCATTTTGAACGAGTTTGGGAGCAATTATAATATTATTCTACTTTGTAGATAAAAAGGATTTATTACTAATTACATGGATGGCAGACATTCTGAGCCATCCTGAGTACAGATTGCACTCCTCAGCCCATAAACAGGCTGTGATGACTGAAATTATGCCTGTAAGCACTTGTCTTCAGTTGTATTCACATGAAATTTAACATGTGACCAGACATCTGTCTGACTATGCAGCTGATTGAATGGGCATGAAGCTGGAGAATACCAACAGCAACGCAGAATGATGGCAATTGGGCTTGCAACCAGATAAGGAACCAAAATTCCAGCAATTTATTGACCAAAAATTTGACAGAATATTTTTAGATCAACGGCAGCTCAGCTAATTTTGATGCCTAGAGCGCTAGACTTTCACAACAGATTACTCAGCATGCAGAAGGAATCGATCACGTCTAACGGCTTGAACCAGAATCTGCACAAGAAGGACTTTAGAGCAGCGGGATAGGCTGCTGAGAGATCCATGAGGTATGGGAAATGAACAGATATAGAAATAGGTCAAGATCACTGGAATTAATAAGGTCATAAGTCAAAGAGCAACATGAGACATACAGAGATATAACATATGAAAAGGGTGAAAAATAATACCCTTTTGGAAAGGAACAAACAACCAACCAACCACGTGAAAAAATAGAATAAGTGTTTAAAATGTGGGTAATATCAAACTGAGGGAAGCATTTATTCATGTACTTAGGTTGGGAAAACACTGATTATTTTCTCTCCTAGTAAAGATAGGATCCAAGACTCATGGGTTCTTATAAACCAAACTGCTTAAGTAATGAAGATATAAATATATGTGCAAGGATTGTTGATGCATGATTAAACAACATCATTCCGTCTGATCACTAGGGCATCAGGAAACACATGATAGCCAAGGCTGTGCAGAAAGAGATGCCTTTGTGTCAAGTTCCCATGAATATTGGAAGCAGATTGAAGTGGTGCTGCCGGAAGGGTTCAGTAGCTGTACAGACCAGTGAATCTCGAATACAGCATGAATCCAAAGTATTTCTGTGTGGATGCTTTCATCAAAACTGTCTGGATTGTGTTTAAACTGATTGGTGAGCTTTCAGATGTGGGGAAACCCAGGGGAGTTCTGATGGCAATTGCTTGATTGCTAGTGTCATGCGAGGTTTCAAGCATTTGACCAGAAGAGGTGTCAAATGAGCACTGAATGAATATTAAGATGATTGATAGAGTAACTGCTGGCTAGTTTATGGGAATCCTATGGGGGTGGGTGACATGATGGATAGGGGCATCGCCTACCCATAAGTGTAGCATTTAAGGTGCATCTTCGGCCTTCTTTTGAGACTTTAATTAATTCTGTTCAAGTCTGAGATGTACTTGTGGGTATTCTGGAGTACGCAACCTAAACATGAAGGAATATTTTTTCATATTCTCTTCATTTGGCTGAGTTGATGACTAGTAGGTTCAGAGCAGCTGACAGCTGGTGATTTGTTGGATAACAGAGCTGGAAACCCTTGAAGAAGTATCCAGGAATGCATGCTGTGAGCTAGGCACAGAGCCCGGAAATGAGATCTGTCTTATATCAGGAGACACTGTGATGTGTTCAGCATGTGAATGAAGGAGTTGCTATTTCGCAATACAAATATGTGGAAGGTGACATGAATCTGTTTTTGCAGCCTGAAGAGTTTTTGGTAACGCTGCACAGAATATATTTCGGTACTCCAACACAGAAGTGGCTATGGTGAGAGCTTGAGTTCATCATCATCATGTACTTTATTTCAGCTTGAAAGCCCTAAAAGTATAGCATCCATCACATAAAAAGATTTTTTTTCGAATATACATTATCAAGTAAGGCCATTTTACTCTACATATACCAAAACTATTTTGCTCCCTGTGATTAATAAGTTACACATTAGTGATTTGAGAGAAGCAATCAATGTACTATTTCGATTGGATCATATGGACATTATTAATTGTGTTGCTTTGTTTTTGAAAGTTGTGGTGTTAGCACGCAAGTCAATGTCAGCGCTAAACTTTTAACAATTGTTTAGAGTTTTATATTTGCATTTTAAATTGCTGTCCCACATCTGATATGAATTCCCCTCTATGTTTACTATTTCGTCTGCTTCTATGTTGTGGGCAACTCTGATTTTAAACTGAATTATGTACGTTGTGTTGTTTTTAATATGTACTCTTATTGTTTAAAATGTTTAACCGAATAAAGAATAAATGATGATGATGATGACGTAAGGCCATCCAAAAACAATCGATATATCAACATACAATAAAAAAAACAAAGCATATAAAATGTTCATAATTATTCTAAGAATTCCCAGTTGAAGTACAAAATATTTAAATAATTCCAAATAAAATTAAAATTGTTGAATTAAAAATCCATTATCACCAAATTTAGAAACATATATATATATATAGCAGCAAATGTGCACTTAGTGGCATTTTCTTCCTATTAACAGTAATTCTGAGATTCAAGAATCAAGTTATCTACTGTTTTATGGATGCTCCCTGTAGTAAACAAAGTTATGTACTATACAGTTATAAAATTTGTAGCTGCTCAGATCATGTGTATTGAAGGTTGTCCTAGGGTGGCCATTTCAGTCTGATTTTCCAGAAGTAGAAAATGTGCAACAGCAAACATGATTGTTTTCTTCACGTCACTTTTCAGAATTTTTAATGCCTCCCAGTAGTGCCTCACACCCTCCAGCTTACACACTGCAGTAATACATTTATTATGAGGCAATGAGTATCTGGGACAAAAGAAGAAAAAATGGTCTCCCTTTACCTTTTCCTGAGGGCAGTAGGGGCAATGTACTGGAGAGCAGTCTCATTTGTCCCATTTAGATGAGAACGATCTTAATAGTAGAACACCACATCTAAACTGTACAGATAAGTGTTGTGCTTGGAAGAGATAAGTTCTGTCCATATATGAGTTAAAATTAGGAAAATATTTATGATTCAGAAACTGCCCAGTTAAACTCCTATCTTTTTGATCATACCAGATCCATAGCATAACATTTTCCCAATATGCTTTTTTCATTTTCTGAGCAGCACCTTTAGCAATTTCTGCTAGGAAGTTCCATAGTTCCCCTATTTTCACCATTTCACACTGCTTTTTACCATGGGGTACGAACTTGACTGTCACAGTAGATTAGCTCTACTACAGATACGCTGTAGGGAGTGTGCTCTAGGGTTGACCAAAGCCACACCCAGTACATCAGTGGTTTTAGGTAGGCCTGAGCCAAAATTCCGTTCGGTTTGCGGAAATTGCGATCATTTGGCATTTTTGCGTTCCGCGGAAAGCGCGAAAATGTCAAACTTTCCGCATTTCGCAGCTTAGCGATAATTTGTTTCTTGCTCGCGCTGTAAAATAATACATTCTCGCGTGCGCGCGATCGCCTTACCTGAATCTCTGCGTTCGCCGACAAGTTTTCCCGATCCGGTCGCGTTCTCCACGAGATGTTGGATTGTTGGTAGCCATTTGCGCTGTCTCGCGACAGTTCGCGCCCGCAGTAACATCATGCGTCGCGCGATCACGTCTTTCTTCTCGCGATCATGCACCGTGAGACAAGTGAAAACAAGATGGCCGCGCCCGCGAGCAACCGCATGGGTAAGTTGGCGAGCCGCGACCACGCAGAAAATACCGCGAACGGGCGGGAAAAAAACTTCTGCATCTTCGCAATATTTCCGCGTGCTTGGGGAGACTTTTAACATTTTCGCGATAATTGGCGAATGTCACTTTCGCAAATTCCGCCCACCCCTAGTCACCACATGGCTGCAGTTTAAGCAGCCGTGCATAGAGAAGCATAGATTTGCAACATATTTATGTACATATGTTGCATCCCTGTGCTTCGGAAGTACTACAGCACACTGCAGTTAAAGAGGTTACTGTGTGGTGCTGCAGCACATCCTCATAGTTCTGCACTTATACATTCACCATATGCTACTAATGCATTCATTCACCCCTAGTTTTAGGGAGGACACTGTATGTATGCAATTTAGTGCTAGATCCAGCCTCAGTGGAATGAGGGGAGTATTTAAAGGTATATTAAAGAGACCTTAGTAAATGTATTCTCTGCTAGTGTAAGGGCAGTTGCGTCAACATATCCATATATCTCTGCCCCATAGATGGCTACCCTCACTGCCATGGCTCTTATATTTTGAGGGCAGGTGACACAGCACCTCCTGAGGTGACGTATTTCCTCCCAATTGGCAGTTGTTGGACTTGACCCTTTTTGAAGGGTTATCCCCAAAGTTTTTGCTTCTTCCTCCTATTTTTTCAAGTCAGATCGAAACGTCGACGAAATCCCACAATTTCCTGTCACCCCCATTCCAACCAAGAAACAATCTTCAGGTTTTTGATGTGAATGGCCAAACTTTATCTTGTGATTGGCCAGGCTACAACAAACTGTTTATTCAGTATCAGTTCTATGTACAGTCTTTAAAACTCTATGTCCGCCTATACTTTGAATTTTTTGACACCTTTGAGCACTCCTTTACACGTTCCCCTTGGAACAACCTTTCTTCCTTTTACGACCCTCTCCATTTTTCTGAACAATGTTGTGTCTTTTATCAGTTGAATAAATATTAATTATTTTGTAAATTGGTTGTTGCACTTCTTCTAAATTTTTGCAAATCCAAATGGTTGAATACAAACTGTGAGCTGACATTTGCTAGCTATGAAATGTTTAAACTGATTATTGTGTTAAACAAAATAAGTTCCTCTTGAATTATTGGTCAAGGACCATTATTCTCTGTATCAATCAATACCCAGGTCCAAGGACTTAATCGGGTTACCCCATTGTTTATAATGGTCACTTTTAGAAAGTAGGCATTTTCTTGTTTAGCCATTCTGTGCTCTGCCTGTGTATTGACTGTCTGGTTTTGGAGTGACAGGGCTGGGGATGTGCATTCTCTCAGACGGCCACTGTTGGGGGTGATGTGTGTCCTGCCTTTCCTGAATGAGTCAGGGCTGGGCTGAATAGACCTGGGCTGCATTCAGAGTAGTGGGAGGAGTTTACACTAGCACCTGAATAGGCCTGGTCTGCATTTACAGTGGTGGGCAGAGATTTCCCTTGCATCTGAGCAGGACCTGTCTCCCTTGCACAATGCTGTCTTTACCCCCTGTGGTCATACTGCACCAGTGAGGACAGAACTCGTTTGGACTTGGCTCAGAGACCCTTGCACAAAAAAACAAATACATTTTGGGGTATACATATTAGGCCTAAAACTCCAGAACTTTAGACTACTACTGGAATCAAGAGGAATCTTTGCCAAGGAGACGAGCTGGAGAAACTGAAGGAGAAGTACTGCCCCTTTGCTGTGTGCTGTCCGGGGTTTGCCTGCAGTAGCTGTTCCTGCCAAGTAAAGGACAAGGACTTTGCTGTGTGCTGTTTTCCCTGCTTGAGGAAGATCTCCAAGGGCTTGAGTAGAGCTTGTCTCCTGTTCTGAAGTCTCAGGGACACAAAGACTTCACCCCCTGAACTTCTTTGCTGGAAGTTCTGACCTGCCAAGAGGTGCCTGTGTGGAGCCTCTGGAGGTTGTTCCTGCTGTTTGAAACCTTTTTAACTTCATATTCTTATTAATAGTATGTTGGATTTTTGTTTTGGTCTTGCTGAGTTTAGATAAAGATACGTTATTTTTCTAAACTGGTGTGGTGCCCATTTGTGGTGTTATCACCGTATTACTGTGTGTTTTAAGTACAAATACTATACACATTACCTTTGTGATAAGCCTGTCTGCTCATGCAAAGCTACCCAGGGGGTGAGCTGGGGTTATCTAAAGTGTGTATCTCCCTTACCCTGACTAGAAGCAAGGGACCCTATCTGGTCAAAGGTACCTACCTCTGTCAACTAGAGACACCCATTTCTAACAGCAGTGCTCTCTGATTGAGAGCAATGTTGCTCTTCCCCAAATTACAGGCCCCAGGTCAAGGTGTCTGACAATTTTACTCCTAAATAGTCAAAATATTTTACCTGTTCTATCGGAGCGCTCTCAATAGTCATCCTGCCTCTGAAGGGCCGATGTGGGTTTATTGCCACATATTTTGATTTTAATGCATTTATTACCAGGCCCCTATTTTTGCAAAAAGCATCACTTCCATTTGT
Source organism: Triturus cristatus (assembly GCF_964204655.1). Taxonomy (NCBI): domain Eukaryota; kingdom Metazoa; phylum Chordata; class Amphibia; order Caudata; family Salamandridae; genus Triturus; species Triturus cristatus. The sequence goes on along the minus strand of NC_140585.1, from coordinate 1,011,210,127 downwards.
GGGCCAATAGGTGTTCTCAAAATAAGGAGAGTGTCATCAGCGAACATGAGGAGCAGGATGGATACTCCTGCGTTCTTGGGTGCATCCTGCTTACATTCAGATAACCATTTGACTGCCCCATTATTATAAAGGCTAAAAAGTGTAGGAGCAAGTATGCATCCCTGCTTAACTCCCCCTCTGATAGGGATCCTTTCCGTAAAGTCTCCTTGCATGCTCCACCTCACCTTTGCATAAGTATAAGTGTGAAGGGCTCTCCATGTCCAAAAAAGGTTCCTGGGGACACCATAGGCATCCACCACCCTCCATAGATTGCCCCTCAGGACCAGGTTAGAAACTGACCTCAGATCTATAAAAGCAACTTACAACTTGAGTTATATTGGAGGAAAACTGCAAGAAGGGATGGACTCCTGGATGCTAGAGTTGCTGGCCGTAGGATTTACATGGGCAATGAAAGAGGCGCCATTGTGAAAAAGCACTTCAAGGTTGAATATCATCCATGTTACAATAATGGGATACATTTTAAGTTTGGTGTAGTAAAAACATGTGAGATTGGATCAATATGGACAAGCAACAAAGTCCTAGGTTTTTTTACTTTTAAGAAACATCCAATTGTGGTGCATCCAGTCCCAAACATCTTTCAGGTACTTCATACTTAACATTGTCCCTAAGATTCTCGCTTTGCGTTCCACATACAATACAAGCCAGGCCTGATATAGTCGGTAGCCAGGTTTTTGACTAGCTATGAGTCATGGCCTATGACCTGTATATACTGAAAAGGAGGAAAAGAAGAGAGATCCTTTTACAATGTTATAGTTGATGGTGATGGTTACAGAGAACAAGCAACACAATTTGGCTTGCCTTGTTAAATGTTTTCAAGAGGGTATGAACTAGGCTAGCCTGACCTCTCACTCCAGCAATTTCTCCCTGGTGATCAGGCAGTACATTATAGGTTATGTTATCGATGTAAACAACCGATCTTTCTAGAGGACTGGAGAGAACCTAGTGTTGATATTTCACAGTGAGGTTGCTGTCGTACTTAATGGCTGAAGCCAGATTAGAAGCTGTGTAACAGGTTTGTTGACCTACACATGTGAGGTTAGTTAGGTGGTTAAGACCGTTTCAACTTTGTTGTGATTCACAGGAAGCTAGAGGACTGTCTGCTGTAGCACATGGTGTGAGGATTGAATGTACTTTGGCATGGGTTGTTTCACAGTTGCCTAATGTTCACATTACAGGCATTAATGTGGTTTGCATTGGTAGGGACTGGCAAAGGGAGAACTATGTAGACAATCTTAATAATGCAAATGTACATGTGTTGCAAAGTAGATTATTAGTAGTGGTAAGTATGCATAAACCACTTTCAATAAGGCCACTAACACAGTCTAGGGATCAGAATAGGTCTTAGAAAATTATTCCCATGCTCAGCCCCTGGTAGCTTGGCTGTGAGCAGGTAGGCTTAACTTCAGAGACAGGTATGTAAAGCATTTAAAAACACCAATTGAGTATATAATTAAAACACAACACACAATAAAAATCTGACATTAATTTATACAAATATGAAACACTTTTATCTTTACTATGACACCAAAATGAAAGAAATCCATGGTATAGAACCGAAAATATGAAGTTTTAAAGATGTGGCACTATATAGAACAAAGAAACCTTTAGCGCCTATTGGGACATCAGGTTGTGCTAAACAGGTACTAAGTCAAAGTTTCAGGCCCACCGTGATGGAGCCCTGTGCGGCCAACCTCGCGGTAGGCCTCGGTCAAAGTTTTACCTTCGGACTTAGAAACCTTTCTGGAGCTTTTTCTGCCATGGTCCCTCGATGCTCTTTACCAGTCCAGGTTCAGAGAGGGTTCAAAGGATTCTTTTCCAGGGAGGTCCCAGGCAAACTCTGGAAGTCGGACCTCTGGAGCTTTTCAGGAAGACGAGACAGCAGGGCAGGGCAACACATGGTTGAAGGTTGCCGGCTTGGTTCTCGCAGTTGAGTCGGTCCCCCTCTGGAGCTTTTTTCAAAGTTCCTCCAAAGTTCTCCAAACATCTTCCTGGAGTTCCTCTGGGGATCCCAATGTGTCCAAAACACAATTCAAGGGTCTGGAATCTCCAAGATGGTCCTTGAAAGTTTATGACTTCAGTTCCCACAATCCACGATCCACTTGACCAAAACCCTTACAAATCCACTGGACGCACTCCAGGCTGGGGATTCTTGGTGGTGATGGTCCAGGTGAGCTCTGTTAACCTGTAGCTTGCAGGTAGTCCACTCTTGTTTTTTTCTTGAAGCAAGTTAGGTCCACAAGGCTGTAGTTCCAGATTGTACAGCAGGCTCAGTCAGTCAAGATGCGGAGCCTGGTTGGTGCAAATCAAACTTTCAGCATGTACGCTTCGTCTTCTCTTAGTTTCAAGCAGCAGATCTGAGAAACTCTGCCCCTCTCAGATACATATTCAGTGTTCTCTGGGGTTAAGCAGGAAGGCACTCCTGTCCAATGAGGTGCAGTGCAACACTCCAGAGCATGACCACTTCCTCCAAAGGGTGGCATAATGGTCTCACAGAAAGCACTTTTCCTCCACAATGCAATATGGCTGAATTCTTAGCAGAGCTGTGAGGACTGGTAAACCAACCTCTAGTATGGCTCATTTCCATAGCTCTCCTCCCCTGGCCCTGACATCTGCACATTCCTTCCATAAGCCTGCCATCTGGCTGGGTTCAGAGGGGATGAGGGTAGATGGACCTGGGTTTCTCTGCATGTCCCCTTCCTCCTTTGAAGCTCATGTTGTACAACCCCTCCCCACTGCTCTGGCATTCCTGTGCAGCAGAGCCCTGTCCTATCAGATAGCCTCTCTCCCGGGGTGCCACTTATCACTTCATCAAAGCAGCTTGACTAATCCTGTTAACTCTGACCAATTAGGAAAGAGGGCAGGAAGGCTGAAGTTTGCTTACAGACAAGAAAGTCTAATAACATATTTTCTGTATACTTTAGGAAACATTCAACAATAGCATATTTTTGGATTTATCAATACCATTCTCCTAGGTCCTAGAATGATATTTTGGGGTAATACCTAACGATAGTTAGTTATGAATACATAAACTATTGCAATGTTAACTATGTGGCTAGAGATCTACCATGGGGAAAATGAAATGCCTAATTTCTCCAACACCAGGGCTTATAAAACATCTTTTACAAGGACCCTGCTTAAAGCTACATGATCTCCCACCCCTGGGACTCCTAGTGGAGATTTGAGGGAACCGGAATATGCACAAATAATCTAGATCCTCACTCCACAGTGCTCCTAGCACAAAAGTCGATTTTGGGAAGCACTTTACTGCAATGGGGGAAGTGAAAGGTGCAATTTCTCTATCCCCAGGGCATATCAAACCACTTTTATAAGGGTCCTTTTTATAATTACATGACCCCCTACCCCTGGGACCACTAGAGGAGACCCTGGGGTACCTATTATGTCAAAATATTATAGTTTATTGCTTTTTAAGTGCCCCTACCAGTAGAGTCAAGTTTGGGCAAAACTTATATTTAAAAGCTGTGCTTCAATACAGGGCTGCTTTTAAAATGGTGTTAGTCTCTCAGCAGTGCACACATGCAAGTGCAGCAGAAAGGACTGCTGGCCTCTAAACTGTCATGCCCTATTATATACTGGGGACCAGATGTACGACCATGTTTTTTTGCGAGTCGCAAATTGCACTCACCTGCGTGACACTGTTAGCGATTCTCATTGGGGTCGCAAATTGCATGCCTCATGCATATTCATGAGGCACTCGCAATTTGTGACCCCATTGAGAATGGCTGGCCCTCCCAAGTATAGTGGCTTGCTGGTCACAGCAGACCTCCATGTCTGGTACTGCTTTTAAATAATTTTTTTTTTTAATGCAGCCCATTTGCCTCAAAGGAAAACGGGATGCATTTAAAAAAAGAAAAATGAAAAGTTTTGTTTTCTTTTTTAAGGGCAGGTAGTGGTCCCTGGCACCACTGCCTGCCCATAAAATATATTTTTTGAGCCACCAGTCACAAAGGGGAAGGGGTCCACTTGGGACCCCTTCCCACTTGTGAGTGGTTTACCACCCTTCTGTGAAGGGTCGTAAACTGCAACTGTTTTGCGACCGCAATTGCAGTCGCGAAACAGTCATACATGGCAATTGTGATCGCTATTAGGAAGGGAATGCCCTTTCCTAGTAGCGAGTTGCAAATCCTATTTAGCGAGTCGCTAATAAATTGCAACTAGCTAAATAGGGTTTGTACATGGCCCTGTAGGTTTTTGAATGCGCAAAAGGGTCGCAAATCTGTTTGCGCATGCAAAAACCTGTCGTACATGTGGCCCTAGGTATTTAAGTAGGTTTAATCCCCCTGTTCTATTAATTACTAGGGACCTGTAGGGTAGGTCATGCCAGTCATAGGGGGACCTTAACACATAGTGTACCCTAATGTGTGTGTTTCACTGTGATTTCATTGCATTTTCACCACAGCACTGGCCATGGGCCTGGTGTGGCAGAGACCAGGGACAGTCAGAGTCAGTTACCACCAGTACCACTCAGCAGAAAATGGGGATGCCCCGGCCACAGGATGACTATGGAACATAAAGCCACTAACGCTAGTTTAAAAAAGTCTCTTAATGTAATTAATGATTGGTGGGGCTGTTATTCTGTTATTGGCCTTACATCAGTTCTGTTGAGGGAACAAGTAGATTGTGCATGCACGGCTGAAACCTCATAGTGAATCTGGCACACTATATGTCAACTATTTATTGAAATTTGACTAATGTTTTCATAAATGGGTGAAACATGTACAATATCGAATATTCCCTTGTTTCCAGAAGCATGAGAGGGCACATTGAATAACAATTATTCTGTTCCTCCTCTCCAAGTTGGCTAGGAGCACAGTGGGAAATGCTAGTCACAGCTCTGCTAGTCTCTAGCCAAGAACAACTGTCCAATCTATCAGGTTATGTTTAGGACCTTAAAACTGCTGGAAGAGTTGCTTGGGATTTACAGCGTCTCTCCATCAATCAACTTGAAAACAATGCAGAGAAACTAATAGTGCACAGTCTCAAGGTGACACAGAACAGGAAATCCAGCTACCATGCTCCAGAGTGGTCTTTTTCCTAAACAAATTGTATGGTAAGAGGAGATCTATTTCATATTTGATGCTCAGAAATCGAATGAATCATTAATGAAGTTCTTCAAATCACCTAAAGTGAAGGCCCTCTTTGAATTTGAGACAATGTGTTAAAAAAGGATGTCCCTAGTAAAAGAGTTTTTTTGTTTAGGGGTGTAATATGGCAGAGACAATAGTGAGATTGGGACATTGATGCTTTTCATGGACAGGTATTGAAAGGTGTTGTATGCAACGCTTTGATATAGTTGTAAGAGAGATTATCCGGGTATGCAAAAGCTAGTCCTCTGCCCCCTCTTAACTCTATTTTAGTTTGGATGTTTGTAGGTCTGCTATATCTGTTCTAAGATTATGGCAAACTGGGTCTCAGTCAGTGCAAGAAGATATGGAAGACTTTCTTCTAATAGGGCAAGGAAGTATTTTTGATGGTGGATCTTTTCTCAAAGAATGCTAACAAAAATGAGTTTTATGTGGGAAGGCATGGCTATATTGATGCTTAAGTCTCAAAAATATTTTTCATCAATTCTAAAGCTAGAGTACTTTGTGTTCAACAGTCAGGAGGAAACACAGATGCCCGTTGTTGGATAGAAGTTAAAAAAAATATGAAGGATTGGTGTGGCTGGAGTGTCATTTAGTCAAATCTCCAGAGTCGATTGAAGTGCCCTTTTGGTCCAAGCCTGCAATGCCTTAGCAAATACTATTGTTTCTGTTAGAAAAGCTACCTGCTTCATAGGGGAGCACATAGTAGTGCAGATTTATGAGTCCACTTTTGATGCATTCAGTATCTTGTTTTAGGGTGCAGTCTTGTTGGGCAAGAGGGGAGGGGATTTTCATTATGAAGGTAGTTTCTTTTAAGTTTTCAATCTGTGGTCCATTGCAGCTAGTTCAGGTTGTCATGGTTGACCTGTGCCATTATATTCCCCATACTGGGATTTTTATAGTGCAGCTGTAGAAGTGAAGGACTACTATTAACTTCAAACAACCATGTTAAGAGTAAGATGGCCCAATCCTCCTGGCCCTAGAAGGAGTTGGCCAGCATATAGAATATAAAATGTGTGTTTTGGGGCAGTCAAATATGTCAACCTTAGTGGTTTGACGATTCACTGTAAGGAGCATGAACTTCAAATCATTTCTTCAAGGTTTTGAAGCCATTGATGGTCTTCAGTTTAATTATGAGCTGGCTTTACTAACAAATGCAGTTGTTGAGGAGAGGTGGCGAATGGAAAAGCGGTGAAGGCTGTGGATGGTTAGGGTAGAGTCTGAAAATGTATTACAGACATACGTATGGAGGCTGGGGTATATAGCAATGGTTCTTGGAGGAACATTCAACATTGTAGGAAGTTCTGGTAGATCCTTGAGTAGCACTTGCTGCATGTCAGTTTCTGAGGTATAAAGTGGAGCATTTTCTACTGCCTCCCAAAAGTGTAATTGATGAGTCTTTCATCAATATATAGTTTCACTATTTAAAAGAGCGAATTGCTTTGGATGACAAACCTGTGGACTGAAAGTCAGAGAGGAATGCTGTTGGGACTGTTGGAAGAATAACTAGAGATACCATGGTAAATAGAGTAGCTTCTGTGATGGCATGGGGCAAGCTCAGTTGGCCCGGATCACAGAAGACATGTGGTGATTAAGCCACTATAATAGGTGGAAATAGGAGCATCATAGGTGACCTCTGCAGTGGCAGGAGCAAGTGAAATTAGGATGTAGTTGTTAGAATGGGAGTTCCTAACCAGCTAGGGAGAAACCACAGGTGGAATGACAGCTGCTGGTGAATGACACATCACACTAGAAGTGTGATTGGTTAGGTTTGGTGTTCAAAAGAGGCAACCTCTGTGGACTCAACTCAAAATGTAGAGTTGAAAGTTCTTGAGGGTATGCTGAAAATATTTGAGATATTCCAATAAACCATTAGATAAATTGTTGAGGATGAAAAATGACAGATCAGAGGATGAGAAAGGACTGCTGGTGCCGATGGTGCTGTCTGGGAGCAGGTACATTAGTGTAGAAATAGATGCATTTGTATGATTATGATTTATGTTTATAGGCCTAGGCATATGGGAAGATGTTCTTAGAATTTGATAGCTAAGCATGAAAAGTGCAATTTGGCAGCTGAGCATTCTCTTGCCCTGCCGCAGCAGATTCTTTAATTGGATAATAAGAATATTGTTAAAGTTAAGCAGGAAATGGGTATGGAGCAATCAGAGGGGGAAATGGAACTAGACATTGAGAAAAATTGGACAAGTAGAGGAGCAGGTGATATGTCATGAAGATAGCAGTGATGCACAGTTTGGTGGAATACAGGATGTGGAATATGCAGTGAATTGGGTCACTTAGTGAAACATACAAGCCAGTGGAGAAGGACACTTAGTGGAGTAGGAAAATCATTAGAGTTGGACCGTCCATGGTGCTTGACAATCGGTAAAAGTGGTTTTTGCAACAAAATAGGCAGCATATTCAAGGTGGGCTTACTCTGATCATTGTGCTCACGGTACTTTATCTTGTTATTTCAGTTTTCTCTGCTAGGGGAAAAGAATGCAAGGCACTTAAAGGGACAACATGGGACACTCATTTCTTTCAGATAAAAGTATACCAAGAGGTGAATAGAGAGCCTTCAATAACTCTGGGTTACAGTGGAAGGTAGAGAAATCAGTAACCTTCCAAACAGTTAGAGGCACAGTGAGATATCTGGGAGGTTAGCAGGTTGAAGTATCACATAGCAAATCATGGTCATGAATAACAAGAGGTGAATCCAAGATATACCCCCAAGCAGATGACATGTGTTCAAGAAGCAATCAGTACAGGCTGCAACATTGAATGAAGTAGCAGATTTTCTGAAGGATTCATCATGAGTGGAGTTGGTTAGTCAGACCAAAAACATCTTGTGAAAATAAAACTTAGAATTCTAGAAATGTAGCACCATGAAGAGAGTGTTGCAATATATGCATCTTGCAAATCTGTCAATTGAAATAGGTCTCATTGAATGAATCATGTCAAGCTACCACCCTGGAATAGATGAAAAACTTGCAGTATCTAGATGGAATGCGCATAATTGTCATGATCATGAATTAGGACACTTTTGATTGCACTAACGAGGCCATATGGCATATGTGCATTAGCCTAGGACAGATTGAGCTCCTGATTGCAAGCCAGTTACAGGAAATCCAAGTATTTCTCATATTTACCATGGTATTTTTATTTTTATAGTGATGTTATTTTAAATTCACTAATGCCTTAAACCTGCAATTAGGCCTCATTTTTAGGCCTGTTCTAGAGAGGACTTAAGCTGTCTAACTGAGCTCATTGGATAAGCTAGAAATATGCAGAGGGGCTTTTGGTAAACTGCTTTTAGCCATTACCTTCCTTGGCTCAGCCCCCTTCAGTCTTTGCTTTTATTTTGGATTAGCGCATCAGAGTATTTTCTTTTTACAATCATACTGTTGATTATTAATTACATTAGTACACCTAAAAATAATTCAATTCCATTTCATGGATGGTAAGTATCGAAGCACGCAATGGACGTGTAGAGTTTAGTGGTCGTCCTCTCTACATATACCCTACACCTACCCATTCTACCACCAGCCGTGGTCGGTAGTGGGAGTAGCTGCCAGGCGGTGACGTGGGGTGGGGGAGGGGCATGGTGGGGGATAGTAAACTATGGATTACGGAGGTTTACAGGCAAGTAAACATATAAATTAATAAAACGAATTTCGTTGCACGCGCTGCATCCCCAAATGCGATGCAGTACAAGCAACGAAATTCGTTTTTATTAATTTACATGTTTACTTATCTGTAAACCTCCGTAACCCATAGTTTACTACCCCTCACCCTGCCCCTCCCCCTCCCCATGACACCGCCCGGCAGCTACTCCCACTACCGACCGCGGCTGTCTACCACTCTTACTCCTACTCATATCACTAGTCTCACACTTACTACAACTTCTACTCCTACATCAACTTTTATTCCCATGCCTCCTGGGACAAATAATACAATTCACAGCCTATATCTATCCCTGCTTCTAGCCAGATTTGAACACTTACAGCCTTACCTGCCCACTTCCACTTCAATCAGACCCCACTCCAAATATTTTTAAAACCCATAAATCCACTCAAACTATTTTTCACTTATTCATACTCTTACACAGACTCAATGCTTACTCATACTGTTACTTCTGACTTATTTCTACTTACTGCTATACCAACACTTACTTTTTGTACTACTTACACCTACATTTACTTCTACTGACTTCTACTCTTACTGCTATGCCTGGTCCTACTCTTACTATACTTGCTCTTAATCTTGCTCTTAATCTTGCTACTGCACACAAACTCCCACTCTTTGTAATACTTAAACTTTCCCTTATTTCTACTCACGCCTTTCTTTTTTTAATCCTGCCCTCAGTCCTAATCTTTCCCCTATTTACTTCCAATCTTACTCCTACATATTCTACCCTTACTCCTCCTACTTTTCTTCCTCGCCTTCCCCAAAATTTACAATTTCAAACTTCCAACTTTTCTTTTTTACTATCTTCCAAACGTATTCTTCTGAACTTCCTTATGAACCTCCTTTTATGCTGTCTAATAGTTCTACTTACCTGCTTCACCGCATCTACTTTACCACCATGCCTATTTCTACACCTACCCACACTGCCCTACCATCTGCCATACTCGTTCCTACTGTGCTCCTGGCCCCTGTACTTCTCTTGTCATTACCATCAATCACCTTGGTCACCTGGTTCTCTCTACAGCAGATTGACTCTACATCACTCTGAAATCAATCTAAGGAACCAGCTACAAAATTTTCTTTGGTGGCTTGTTTTATGAGTTGGCACAGCCTTATGTATAAGGCCTTCTTAAATAAAAATTATTTTTAAGCCTGGGCATGTGAGTCATTTAACTCTCTGGAGATCCCACATAGATCAAGATAAATTGCCATTATTCAGCTCACTCACTAAACTAAAGAATACGTCTACATATGCTTTTAAAGGCTTTCAATCCAAACAAGCCAACACAAATAATCTCATTAGTATTAAAAGTGCTCACACCCACACACCTTCTACTTCAAACTCCAATTCCTATCTAATGTGTGTGCCACTTGTTGCCACGTCAGCCAATGTTCATCATGAAATATCGAACCTTATGTTCTACTATGTTAAGGACAATCTATGCATCATCAAATTCTGGTATAAAGAATATTTTCAATTTATCCATGACTTAATAGTTCACCAACAATTAAAAATAAACCATGTTCACAGAGAGCATAAATTATGAGGCAACATAACAATGTACGGCCCATGACAAATACCTAAAAAATTATCCTTTTATCCTCATCCAGAGCTCTATACCTGTACACCATCGTTCACTTACCCAAACTTCTAAACAATCTGACTGATCAGTTTTCAGAATATTATATGTAAAATATCCCACTTGGTACTACAGTCTTGAGTTGAGCAAGTTTCACAACTTATGACATCCTATGAAAACTAGCATTACTCTGGCATTTCTCCTGCGTGCACACTACAAAGGCAAAATTCTTAATCTTGGCTCGACCAATCCATGCATCACCAAATGCTACACTCCCCCCTTTCCAATTGACTGGTTAGAATGTTTTCATCTTCCCTTCACATTTTCGTTTCCACATCAACTTTGATAAACATTAATGTCATGTAAAAGCACATCCACACAGTTACAAAACTGTCACCTATCAAGCTTCAAGTTCTTCTCACTTTAGAAAAAAATATTACATTGGACTTTCTGGCTGAAATCAATGACCCTTCCGTGAACTATGATATTATCCATATGCAAGACTCTTCAATGGCCCCTCTCTAACTCTCTAACAAAAGAGACCCAGCCAACCTTTAAATTGTTTCTGAATTCAAATTCAAAAAAAGAATACTGATCAGAAATGTGGAACATAAATGATGAGAATGCAAATTCTCTCTACACCACACAAAACTAAAAAGAGTTAGAAAGGTTTACAAGGATGCCTTTCTACCAACTAAATCCACCTTTATTCAGGAACAACTCAACACCTTGCCTAATCTTTCTTATCCTATTTCTTGATACATTCATTATAAGGCTATCTCTTTCAGTAAATCCATGCTCTCACTCTCCTTTGCTAACAGTGACATCTTGTTAAAGTAACTACGCTATGCACAACTGATAAAGCGGGAAAGGAGTAATCACTATACGGATTTTGGTACAGCCAACTGTACCTGAATCTAAATTAAAGCATTTCTAAATGACAAATTTCAATTTGGGGCGTACAACCCATTTGGTCCTACAAAAATGACAGACGGGGAAGTCTTAAATCTTCAAGGTTTTTTTTCAGAATTTACTCATACATAAATCGATTGGAATAGTCCAAATCAGTTGATGAGATCAAAATAATTCAAATATGGTCACCATTCATCAACCACTCTTGACCAAGACCATACTTGCTACTACCCTGTGTTCCGCAAGTTCTCCTATCACCATTCGTTCTCCTTCAAAGGACCTGGCTGTTCCTCCTATAGGCAACCTTGGCATTTTGTGCCCCAACTTTAATATATACTTTTTTGGAACATTGAGGGTCTTGGAGGGTAACCTGGGGATACATCCTGGCTATCATTAATTAATATTCAACAGATAATCTCCCTCTAGGAGACATTAACTTGGACCAATATTCACCTAAATGGTTTTTATTCAGTGTTTACTCCAGCAGTCAAATCGTCTTCTGGACACCACAGTGGGGTCTTCTGACTCTTATAAGTGTTACATTGGGTGCAACTATATCAAAATGTTTTGCGGACTCTCCCTTTTTTAGATTACATGTTTGTCTTGCCCAAAGGACCTTCTAGTGTTACTTGTTAATTTTTATCACAATACTTTTACCATCAATAATGCATCAATCATTTAATCACTTGCTTCCACTTTAAACAGAGTGACATCAGGCCTGAAACAGGATTATGTTATCTTGTGGGCAGAAGACTTTAATATGGGATTGTGCTCTATTTTGGTGGATAATGTTTGTGGTGGTGCTTTTGTGATCTATTTTGTGATCTATCATGCTTTACTCACCTTGCTGAGCGATCACAACCCCCTGGCCTTAAGCCCCAGTGTAAGTTTGCCTGAAATAGAATATAAAATGTCTGGTCAGAATATAAAATGTCTGGTCAGATTATAAAATGTCTGGTCAGATTATTTACTCCAAAAATGGAGTTATATGACGGAAGTGTGCAGGACCTGGAGCCAAAAGCTCTCTTTAGTCAGCTTATGTAATCTAAAACGACCAGTTTGTTATCTATCTGATTCAGTTTTTGGAGCATTTGCCAAAATCCGTAAGCAGGTATCTGTCTACCCAATGGTTCAAAAGTGCCTGCAAGCCCCAATACCAAACAAGTAGTTTGATAAATCCTCCAAAAAGCCAAATAGCAATCTTATAAAAGCAATTAAAACCTCCCAGAGAGACTAGGGTGAAATCAGAAGGTATGGGAAACTTTACAAAGAGGCGTTAAATGAAAGGAAAGATGCAATTAGGAGTTAGGCCTGGAGCAGCTGATGGCTGCAGCTACTTGTAATAACTCTTCTCTTTTCTGGAGGATGCAGGAAGGCTTTCCCATTGTAGGGTTTTCGTTGATTTCCTGGGCATTTTGTTGCATCAGCTTCATGACTCATAAGTCCCTGTAACTAGACAGCATTTGTCTACTGTTGGCATCAAACCCCTTACCTTCTCTCATTTTTAGTGTCCTGAAGTAGGTGCAAACTGAATATTGGGGTCACCACCAAAACGCACGTTGGTGCAAGCTCTGGAGACCATTATGATTGGACCGCTGTATACGATCACTGTTTTATAATAATGCAATAAGTTATTGGAGAAAGTACTAACTTATTATATTAAGATATATCATCACTATTCCAAAGGTAACACCTATTACAACCTTAGATCCCCCTGAAAACTGTTCAGGTTCTGGTTCTCCAGACCGTGGTACCTTGTTGCTTTTAGAATGAGTTGATTGGATGTTGTATAAATGTGGTTTTCATAGAAGTGTTCATTAGAGGTCCTGACATTCTTATTCTTGGTGTCTGTTTTCGATCATGTTTCTATAGTTATGTATGAATATGAGCATATACAGATGTGAATATACACTATTTAAATTATTTTGTATTCAATATTGATAATATATATATTTTTTAAATGTATGCTGTTTTCTCATTTACAGGTTCTTGTGTAACTTATGTGCATGTACCGTAGCTGCGCTGAGAGTTACTGCTGTTCCTTGGCTTTCTTAGGACTCCTGGTGGGAGCTGTTAAGATAGTGAGAGATTCCGCCAACTAAAAGTATTACAGGCAGGATATTTTCTTATTCTTTATTGTTGCCTTTTCTGGAGGATAGTCAAAGCACCTTCCTTTTCTACCAGCTCATCTTTGAGTATTGATAATAACATCCCTGGCCACATTTGGATTCCCCATTTTACTAAGCTTAATGCGTTTTCTGACGTGACTCCTCCTGAAAGTGTCAGTGTGGCTGCTTCAAGTGGTCTGGGCAGTCTAAAGGATCTATCTTTTACCATCAAGGATGTTTCCTTGGTAATAAACAGGTGTCTGCATGACAAGGCTCCTGGGCCTGACAGTGTGCCCGTAGACTTGCTCAAGGGCAACTTGCCATTCTGTGTTACCTGACTAACAAGAGTATTCGCCAATGTGTCGCTGGCTGGTCCCCCTAAATCCTGGTCTAGGGCGATTATTGTACTGATTTTTAGGAGCAATCCTTATTGTTACCCGCTCGTACCTCTAATAAATGGAATGGCCAGTATCTTGGACACGGTACTGCTGGATAAGCTAGAGTATTGAGAAGAACATCCAAACTCCAGTTCAGTAATGTTTCAGACCTGGACTGGGTACAGCCAGCCAGTGCCTGAACCTTCACTTAATTATGTCCAAATATGTATTTTTCAAAGAAAGATATCTTTATCTTTATCTGACCTTTATGGACCTTAGTGCAGTGTTCGACAATGTAGTCAGGACAAAGTTGTGGAATTTGTTCCTAACTAAGGACGCTAACCTGTAAATCATCTATGTTATTGTCCGGCTGCATGACAATGTTGTGGGAAGCATTAGATGGGAAAGCACCTTTTATAAAATCAGAAAAGGTGTTATGCAGGGCTGTGTATTGGTACCCTTTGTAGTTATTCTTTATATTAATGATCTGGATGATAAACATATTGCACCATGACTGATCCCCTAAGCTTGGGAGTCCTCCGTAAACGGTCCTGATGAATGCAGATGATTGTGTCCTAGTGGCTAGGACAGGTAGGGGGCCTCCAGAAACTACTAGATATTTTTGTTTCATTCATGTTTGACTTAGGTCTCTCCACAAGCACAACTAAGTCTTTCACCATGGTTTCTGGTTCCCCTCAGTGTAGGATTGCTTCTTTTCACATTGATGGCATGGTCCTTAGATGTGTCCCTACTTTTACTTATTTGGGGGTCCTGTTCAACAGTAGGTCCATTTAGAAGCACCTGAGGGTAGTTTGAACAACCCAATTTGAAGCAGCCGCCGCCACTCTGTTTAAATTTGATTCCAAGAAAGGGACAATGTCAGTGGATGCCGCCATGACAATCTACAAATCTAGAACTGTCCCCATCGTATCATATGGTGTGGGAATTTGGGGCTACACTGATTAATCACAGATACAGATCAGCATAAATAGGTTTCTTTGCAGATTGCTATCACTTCCTGCTAGTGTCACTGCCATCATTACACATGAAGGACTATGCCTGCAATTTCTGGAGGATCAACTGAGGTTGGCGTCCATTATTCTATGGTTGTCCATTTGGCCCCGGTCTGAGGCATCCTTAACACATACTGTGATTGCCGACTATATCAGCTTGGCTGATGCCAATAAAATTAGATAGCTCTCACACATCAGACAGGATTTGCAAGCAATTAGCAGGATGGACCTGTATGATTCACCAGTCCATTTCCAGTAAAGACAAACTAGTAGTGAAAGGAGAATTACTAAAAAATAAAACAGTGAGGAGATATGTGACAGATATGAAGAAGAAATCAGTCGTATTATATCCCTCGGCATACTACCCCACTCATTGAGCCATATTTGGTTAGGACATCTCACAGGCAAAGGTTCTAATTTAACTAGATTCTGCCTTTGATGAGCTCATTACCTGGTATCCTATCCCTCAAACAATTACACAAGTAAAAATGTGGTCCTGTGTCTGTGCAATTCCTTAGCCCTCCAATCGCAACTTCATTTATTATTTTTTTGCGAATTGTATACTGATCAAGGCAAACCTTTTTTTAAAACCATTTTTTAAGAAAGTTGCAGAAATGTAAGGAGGCTTTGGAGCATCTACAGCTGTTACAAACCAATGCTGTCTGACAAACTATCTTTGTATTTCTCATCTCCATAATTAATCAAAAGAAGAGGGTGGAGAAAGGAAATGCTTTATATATTTTAGTTATTTAGGTTAAAAATATATATAGGCACCCTGTTGCATCTCACATGTAAAATTAGGTAAAGAACATACCTGCATTGAATGTTTGATTTTATCTACTGGGCTATTTTATATCTTATTGTTTGGCAATTTTAGCAATTTTACATTTGGCTTTGCCTGTATTGTATTCTTTTAGCTTTTATGGTTTGATATAAACCAAATAAAAATACTTGAACTGAGCTGAACAGTTAATGAATAAATCAGAGTGCAAAGTTCAGCTAGTTGAAGATCAAAAACCAGTCAAAGAACTAAGGAAATATCAGATCAGTAAATCAGTAAATACAGAGTACATATGTGAGAGAGAAATCTGGCATGAATTCACCTCCTAAGGTCAGTGAAAGGATGTGTCTCCACACATCCAAGAAGAGCATACTTTAATATGGTTCTGAACAAAGGATTTCATACATATACTAGAGTTGTGCATGGTTCTCATGGTCTAAACCAATCAGTGCTAAGAAGAGAGAAACAGCTGCAGATTAATACGTTTGGAAAATCTCTCATAATTCTACAACACAGAACTTCCCACAGACACTACCTGTGTTGGGGCAAGTTTTATTACACTCTGTGTACTAGTTACAATCTTGAATTAGTACAAATGTTATTCAGAACAGATTGTGAAGGAAACAGTCCTTGCTCAAGAAGCACATTCAACCTTTATTTTACTGAGACAAAAAATGCAAATTTATCCAAATAGTACAATGAAACACCACAACAAGATGGAGTCTGAGGTCTAAAACATCTACGTCAGCCAGAGTTGGTTGTTTCATTTGTGCAAAGCATTGAATTTCAGAAACACAGTGAGGACCTCTTCCTCATATTTGCCCATAGGACACATTCCACTAGAAACACATTCAGATCTGTCCCCTCATTATGGGAAACCCCTCATAATGGGACACCCCTCATCAAAAAGCACTAGCACCTGCAAATCTTTCCTTGCCAAGAAACAAAAATCCACAATCTTTTTCAAGTTTGTCAAATCAGCAAATTATTATATCAAACATTTGCCTGTGAATAACATCCCAAACAACGTTCATATCTTTGTATCTACCTGGTACAACCTGATGAATAATCCCTCATGCTAGATCTTTTCTCTGACTCAATACAGACTGGGAAAATAACCTATCTTCAAAAATACCCAATTTCATTCTAAACCAGTTGTCCACCTTTTGGATGGTATACACCCTTTCTTGGCTAGGCAATTCCATTGATAAATGCATTTAAACTGGTTATCATCATTGGCAATACACGCACATACTTGTAGAGTACTCATGGTGTACACTGTATAATGGGAAATGATGGTGCCTCTTTCATTTTACTTCTGTGTCAGTGGCTAACGACACAATTGATAATGGAAAGTTGAGCTGAATTTTACAACATCACATGGGCTTTAGTGATGAAGTTCTCAGATGTGTATTCTCGCTTCTCATCAATGGACCGATTCCGATCCGGGTCGGAAAGCACTCCGACCGAGTCGGATCCGGAGTGTTTTCCGACCGAGCCGGACCCCTACAGTCCAACCGAGCGAGTACGATGCGCACGCTTCCCCCGCCCTTAACTATTAACCTCACTGAACCCCCACGATGCGATGATCTAGCTGAGTTCTTTTTTACCAAAATAAATAGTATCTACACATCCTTTCCGAACACGGAAGCAAAACCCCCCCTCAAAAGCCACCCCTCCGTAGCAGAAACAGAAATATCTTCCCATAACACCTTAGCCCACTTCCCACAACTAGATTCAGTCACACTAGATTCGTTAATGCACCAAATAAAATCTGGCTCACCCTGTGATCCTGCCCCACCAAACTCACTGATTTTGGTTAGACAGGTAATTCTTCCCACACTACTGGAACTACTGAACTCCTCGATAACAGCTAGCACAGTCCCATCAACATGGAAACATGCGAGGGTACGTGCACTTATAAAAAAATCCAACCTCGACCCTTGTAACCTCAACAACTATCGGCCTATCTCATTACTCCCCTGGACAAGCAAACTCCTCGAAAAATACGTTAATATCTGTTTAACTAAATTCTTCGAGAGTGACCAACTGCTGGACACTTCACAGGCTGGTTTCCGACCCAAACATGGGACGGAGACGGCCTTGGTAGCGGTTACAGAGGAGGCAAGGCGGATCTTAGATCAGGGGGGAGCAGTGGCAGTGATCCTCCTTGATCTGAGCGCCGCATTTGACACGGTGAACCATCAAATCCTCCTCCGCCGTCTACTAAGTCTGGGAATAGCGGGAGAAGCCCTGGCTTGGCTTAAATCCTTTTTAAAAGACCGTACCTTCAGTGTCTTTGAAGGAGCCTCAGTCTCCGCGAGTAAGCCACTGGGGTGTGGGGTGCCACAGGGCTCCTCACTTAGCCCCACGCTTTTTAATGCATACATGAGACCACTGGCAGAGATTGTTCGTCCGCACGGCATTTCCATCGTCACCTATGCGGATGACACCCAGCTAGTGGTCTCTCTTGCACCTAAGGATAGCCAGCAATCACAAACCAACTTGATTCCCTGTCTGGAGCAGGTAAAGAGCTGGATGACAAGCTCATGTCTAAAGCTCAATGGAGACAAGACAGAGCTAATGCTCCTTGGTTTTCAGGCCCCTTCCACTCTAGAGCTTCTGTGGCCCTCCAGCCTAGGCGATCCCCCTGCCCCCAAAGACAATATAAAGAGCCTCAGAGTATGGTTAGACAAAGCTTTGACTTTCATCACACAAGCCACCAAAGTGTCAGTAACCTGTTTCGGCCTAATTAGGCAACTCAAAAAAATTCTACCACTACTCCCTTTTGAGGCAAAACAGGTAGTTATCCAGGGCCTAATTCAGTCTCGTATAGACTACAGCAACGCTTTATATCTGGGATCCCCAGAATATTGTTTAAACAAACTTCAGCGGGTCCAAAACTGCGCTGCACGCACCATCCTTGGAATTTCGCGTAGGAACTCTATTGAGTCTGGCCTGAAATCCCTGCACTGGCTCCCTGTCAGAGAGAGGATCAAATTTAAGACCATGTACATTACCCACCAATCCTTCTGGAGATCGGGCCGCTAATTAACCATTCCCTGATCACCCCCTACCATCCCAAAAAAGAACTCCGCTCATCAAAAGCCTTTTTAACTGCTGTTCCACAGATACGGAAAGCTAGAGTAGGTGGTCATAGCTTTTCCTACAATGCGTCTAAGATGTGGAACTCTCTCCCTTTCCACCTAAGGTCCAACCCGAACCTGTTCACCTTTCGTAAACAACTAAAAACTTTTCTTTTTAATCAAAAAATATCTAAATAAAATCATCCACCAGCGATCCACCACAGCAGAAGTTCTCTATCCACCAGCGCCTGGATGCCTTAGGGTAACTGTCTGCGCTTTACAAAACTCCTTTACATTACATTACATTACATTACGTATGCTGTCGGACTCGGTTCGGTCGGACTCCCATAGAAGTCAATGGGAGCCGGTCATATGACGCGTACATGGGCTCCCATTGACTGAATGGGTACGTCTCGAACAAGTGCACCCCCTACAGTGGGTATGCGTTGGTGCCACCCGCACCGTACATGCCTGTGTTGGGGAGACCCATAGGTCTCCCCCTGTGTCCGAGTCGTAGGGTTGCGGGTGTCAGGGGGTCCGACGCGGACCCCCAAAGTCCGACTCCGTGAGCTTTTGCGCGTGCATCATACTGGCTCGGTTGTAAATCGCATCCATTGCACGCCACGGTTAGCTTCCGACCGGGACGTACGGAGCCGTTCGGACCCGGAAACGACTCGGTCGGTGAATTTCATGTAGCTCGCATCGTACTTGCTCGCTCGTACAGCTGTACGAGTCGGCCGGAAAACACACGAACGGCTCGTAATTTTTCCGGCCGAACCCGATTTGGTGCCCTTCCAACCGAGATCGGAATCGGCCCCCAAGTGGTAAAGTGTTTTGCGATATTCTCTATTCCTGAGGCCGCAGAGTCTGATTCTATCGGATATGGGTGTCTCAGTGCCACAAAATGTTGATCACAAATCAACCTAAGAAGGTTAGCAATTGAGGACATCTCTACACATGACCCTTGACAGGATACAAACATGATTTTCACATCATTTTCTTATGCTAAACACAGAGTTTCCTTATTCCTATTCAAACCCTCTCTTATGAATAATATTGGCTAATTAGCAGAGGACCTAATAAAATCAGAAGATCTTCCCCTCTCTCTTACACTAAAATTGCTCAGTTTCATGTTGCATTCAATCCTCACCCTCAAACCACTTATCAACTGGGTGGATAGTGGGTGAATTGGTCCCTTTACTCCCTCAAAATAAATATTCACCTAATCACAAAGCACTTAAAAGCAGTTCAACCTACATTGTCACTGGAGTCGACTTCTTGTAAATGTTATTGCTGGGTTAATTAAAATAATTTCAACAGAAGGATACATTGCTCAAGTGCCTTGGGCATTTTGGTGTGTTCCAAAGTAATTATGTTATTTTTGACATATAGGCAAAGGTCCTGTCCAACTATTTTTAATTGCACTATATAATCCAGGTTGGATTTCAAAAACTGCAATAGTAACTTCACTACCCTAGAAATTGGATACACCCATGTTAACCAATGCATAGTGTAGCAAAGGGTCCAGGGTTTGGGACAATTGGTATTAAAAGCTTCAAATTCTTCTCCAAACAAGGCCCCTGGAATAATTATTTCAGCAATATTTACCTTGAAACACAATCTCAGGAAATGTGCACACTGTTACAAGGTCTGTCATTTCAGGTTAAATTCAAGTCACATCTGTGCCTGAAGGTATTTAGAAGCAAAGTAAAGAATCTAATAAATTATGTTGCACCCCGACTAAAATGCTAGTCAAAAAAACAGAAGTAACTTCCCTCATATTGAAAATAATTGGCAAACAATATCCTATGATTTCAGTTCAAATTAATTCTTTCTTGGTGTTTGAGGGGGTCAAAAGGAAGGATCCTAAAAACAGCAGTTTAAACACTGTTGTGTCCAAAGTGGAAAATGTTACTACATCACCCTTTTACTTTGTGACCTCCATTGGCTTCCAACAAAAGCAAGGTTCAATTTCACATTATGTTGCTTTACCTACGATGTCATTTACCTTTGCAATCCCTTTCATATCTTTTTCACTGTCCAATGTCCATATCATGTTCGGCTCCACATTTCATTCCGCATAAGAAACCTCAGTGGAAGAAACGCTGAAGTAACAAAGTTCCGAGTGAACAATGCCTTAATTAGACTGCAAAGACCATTTACCTCCTCACATTCTAAAACAAAACACCATTCTCGCTATGATAAAACACTTAAAACATTTCTCTTGAAGCCCTTACTTAAGCTAATATTTCCCCACTCCTAAAACCATCTACTGGTCAAAAAATAATTTCATTCTGAATACTGATTTTATTTATATGACACAAGCTAAATCCACACTTCTTCCTTTGTGCATACAATCGTTCAGCTTGATTATATGTAATATGGTCAAATGAATTACCTTTTAAAGCGCCCCATCATGCTTTTGTATAACAGCACTGTACAAAACTGTTAACATTAAACTAAATACAATAGGGGCTATTCACCAAATAAATTACACTTATGAGTAATTTAACACTGGTAATTTACGCTTACACTTTTAAGTAAATTTACTACCTTTGGCTATTAACAAACTTTGGGCATGAAGTTACCGAAATTTAGAAATGTAAGACAACACTGCCAAAAAGAAACACTTGTACGTCCAGCACCACACATGGCCAAACAATGATATTGCAAAACCCTCTACTAGAAAATATTTGAGGTAGGATCCTAAAATAAAATCCCATAGAAAATAATGTTAATTTATATTTAAACACTTAAAATTCTTTATATATATGAATAAATATAAGTTAATGTAATTAAATGTTATCATTTTATCAATTTATTTTAACATTATTTTCACCACACTTTTTGCATTTATTTATAAATTTTACAATATTGCTTATTAAACTAATTTTAAATAATTCTATACATCTCTTTCAAATATTTATGTGTTCAGAATAATATGGAAATTTCCTTTTCAATTTAAATTCTGAAAAATTATTTTAATTTATTTGAGATTTAATTCACAATAAAGTAAATAGTGCCTAGGCATTTTTTTTTGTTCAACATTCAAAGGTAATGCATGAAATGAATACATAATAGTAAAGATAGAAATGTTTTACTAATTCATTATAAAATTTAATGAACTTTTTCCCCCCATACTGTCAATAGGGAGATCTCTACCCCAAATGTGTAGTCTCCTTATGGCAATGTATAAGGAAAGGTGAAAAGTTTATGTAGTTTAAAAAATGAGTAACAATTTTTACTGTTAAATATTAATATAAAATAATTGTATATATTAATTTTAAATGTAGACAAAAATTCAAAATAGGCTACAGCACTAGTAACCTAGGGGCCTATTAGGATGGCGGTGCTCCATACGTACGCGGGTGTGGGTACGGTCCCGCACCGGCAATTAGGATGCCACCGCCACGGTGGCGGTGGCATCCCCCATCCACAACATTGTGGCAGGAGGTGCTCACAGCACCACCCGCCACAATGCTGTGGATGCACCTTGTGCATTTGCATGCACAACATGGCAGTCACCGCGCGGGGCCTGGCACGTTGTGCCTGCAAATGCAGGGGGGTACCATAGGTACCCCCATCTGCACCACCCAACACCCTGGGGGCCCGCATCGGGCCCCCCCAGTCAGGAACCGCATGCCTTTCCATGGCGGCAATGCCGCCATGGAAAGGCACTTTCCCGCCTGCATTGTAATATGGATGGCGGTGTCTTGCAGACACTGCCACTATATACAGCCCCTTTTCCACCCGGTAGACTCGTCGACCGGTGGAAAACTGGCGGACGGTCTTTCCGTCCGCCGGGGTGCCCCCACCATTGTAATATGGCGGGGGGAAATGGGGTGCGGGAGGTGGGAAATGTCAGGCTGATCGCCACTGCCATGCGGACAGTGGCGATCCGCCCAACATACTAATAGACCCCTTCATTTTGAAAAACCCTTTCATCAGCCTAAATATATTTAATTAATTTTTTTTTCTGAAGTGTAAATTATAAAAATGAATTCTTACTTAAGTCACAAAATAGTTTTTTATCAAAAGTGATGAGTAGAATTAATTAAATGTAATTTTATTTTATATTAATAAAAATAAATTCATACTAATGTATAAATTAATAACAGGTTGGTAGAATATGTTATAATTGAATAAGAAATATGTTTTACTTTTAAATACTTCTTAACATTTAAATATATTTATATATTTGTAACTATTTAAAAAAACGTATTTAACATTATTTACTATGGGTTTTTATTTCAAGTACATACCTTCATTATTTTCTATGGGAGTGTTTTGCAATAAGAGTGGTTGGCCGTGTGTAGACCTTCACTTACTCCAGCTATGAAATGGAGTGATGTACTACTGTTTGTTCAGCCTCTTTTCATTTGTAATAACTTTAGATGTGTAATTTATTAATAGCAATGGGTTTACTCTTTTGTGGGTGGGTGACTGTCCCTCCCTGTACCCCTCCTTACATCACCCTAACCTCATATACTAGTAAGTATGCCTCTTTTTCAAGGAATTGCTCTGGTGCCTCCCATATTTATTACTGAGAAGTATACTTACATATGTGAAGATCTCCACATTGAAAAGATAGGAGAGGTGAAGGTGCAGATTTATGTTCGTAGGTTTGTGAACAACATTTTGTAGTAATTTAGTATATTCTAAATGCTCTACAAAAAGCAGTCTGTGAATAGGTCCCTACATTTTCACATATGCACATGGAGGTAGTCGTTGGAAGTGGATTTCTTTTATTTAAGTTGCAGCAGTATTTCTTTTGACTGTGAGCATCAGATGAGCACCTCATATCCAAATCAACCACTTCACCAGCAGAGCACCACTCACCTCAGATCACTTAAAGAGCACTTGCCTTGTAAACGGCCACCATTTTTAAGAGGTACATTGTGAATTTACCCCTGCACTTAACAGATTGGTTAATTTTCAACACCACACAGGCTTGTTCCTGCCCAAATCTCGAGGAGAATATTGATGAAATTGTGCATGATTAGCTGATTTCTTGGGTGACTAAGCTTTTTTCAGATGTGGAATTGGTGCTGGTCTTAAAAAGGTCATGAATCGCTTGAAGTGGTGAAGTTTGTTAATTCCCAAAAGTAGAGATACTAGTATTCTTAGATTTTCAACATTCACCAAGTTTAATTATGAATCGGGCTGTTATCTAGTTTTGACAGAGTGTGAGCCCCACTGTAAAGTGGCAGGGCTTTAACCCCAGCAAACCACTCACATATTGGGAGCGAGGAGTACATGTTTTGATTGGGCAGAAGTTGAGTGCTTCCACAAAAAAGTGCCTGCTCTCTATACGGCTGTGATCATTTTGTTTATTTGTCCAGCTGCCTGAGGTCGAACTTTCAAGGCCACCCACACACATGCTATTAAATTGTTTTAAAGAACTAGATGATTTATTGAGTTTTCTTTGGCAGAAGTACAGATGGGAGCAGGGCAGTCATTAACCTACATGGATTATTAGCTCTGGCCTGATTCACAAAGATAACCTTACACTTTTGTGTAAGTTTACGATTGCTTGCTATTTACAAAGGGATTTATGAATAGTATCTTTACAAGTGTGTAGTTTCTGCACATAAAAATATACTATCTTTTATGTGCAGAGACTCTACAGTTGTAAATATCCATTTGTAGATAGCAAATAATCCTAAACTTACACAAAAGTGTAAATTTACTTTTGTGAATCAGTTTTGAGTCTGTTTGGCAGTGCTATAGTCTCTTGAAGGGCTCAATACTTTTTGGGTCTAAAGGAGTGGTCTGCAAGCGGTTCTCCAGGCAGGAGGCTTTCCTCAAACATGCAGTGTATAGTACTGCCTTCAATCTGTAGTAGGTTGTTTGAATTGCTAGTGCTTATTCCATCTAGTTCCTTAAATGATTATTTAGGTTCTTAGTGTTATTCCATATTGTTTTGTCTGGCACTTCTTCTGTTACTAGGTTGGAATAAAAGAAAACATGCTAATTCATTGTCCTGTGACCCAGACAAAGGGGCCTATTCTGATCCGGGTCGGAAAGCACTCCGACCGAGTCGGATCCAGAGTGTTTTCCGACCGAGCCAGACCCCTACAGTCTGACCGAGCGAGTACGATGCGCACGTATGCTGTCGGACTCGGTTCAGTCAGACTCCCATAGAAGTCAATGGGAGCCAGTTGTACGACGCGTATTTGCAATTCAATTGACTGAATGGATACGTCTCGAACAAGTGTGCCCCCTACAGTGGGTACGTGTCGGTGTCATCCGCGCCGTACATGCCTGTGTGGGGGAGACCCATGGGTCTCCCCCTGTGTGTGAGTCGTATGGCTGCGGGTGTCTGGGGGTCCGACGCAGACCTCCGAAGTCCGACTCCAGGAGCTTTTGCGAGCCGGACACTCCGGCGCGCACAGGCTGTCCGACGCGTGCATCGTACTGCTCGGTCGTGAATCGCATCAATTGCACGCCACGGTTAGCTTACGACTGAGACGTACGGAGCGGTTCGGACCCGGAAACGACTCGGTCGGTGAATTTCATGTAGCTCGCATCGTACTGGCTCGCTCGTACAGCTGTACGAGTCAGGTGGAAAACACACGTACGGCTCGTAGTTTTTCTGGCTGGATCGTGTTCGGTGCCCTTCCGACCCGGATCGGCATCGGCCCCAAAGTGTGGTGCCACCTTCTCTAGGAGGGTTGCCCACTTGCTCGAGATATCCATTCATGGATATTCATTCACCTGTTCATACACATCCAAGCAAATGAACATCTATTCACACCCACGCGTTCATCCACCCACAACCAAGCATTAATTTTCCTATCATATTTGCACTCTCCCTATTATGCACCCTTGTAAATCCATATGCTCCATCCACTCTCAGGCCACTCTCCAACCATGTATTCATCCCTGTACTCAACTACAAAACAATCAAACCAATACGAAACCAATCAACCACCACCCATGTCTGTGTGTATCCATGTGTGTGTTGTTTGCCTGCAAACATGCCTCTGTGTGTGATAGTGAGTGGGTCAGTGTTTGTTAGACACAATTACACACAGCAAATAGAATACAAAACACAAACGTCTATAACAAACCAGACCTAATGTACGTGTTAATGCTTGTTTGTTGTTTGAACTAAAGTACAGGCCTATAAATCACCTTTCACTTAAGTGAAAGTCCTCTCCTTTTCTTGTGTCAATCAGATGCTAATGCCATAATGTTGTTGAAGGTAGTGAAGGAGAAGCTCTAGAAGATTCAGCTTGCTGAAGTTCTTACTGGGGAGTCGACTGGAGCCCGTATTCTCACTTCTTGAGAAGGACATCCTCTCAACAAAGACATCCTTATCAAGGTTGGGAGCATATTCTCCGTCCGACGCGTACCCGGTCGTACAAAAATACAAACATGGAATTACGATTCGCACCATTTCCGTACGAATCGTAAAAAACCCCGACCGAACAAAATAAACCTACAAATGCGATCCGGGAAAGCGCCGACCTGACGTCGGGACGCTCGCAGCCTGCCATTCACGAACCAGGAATTACGATTCGCACCGACGTCATCCCGCACGGTGAATATTTTCCGGCTGCCAAAAACTGGCGGGAAATCAGGACGACGCGAACAAGGACCACCAGTACGCGATGGACACACAGGACGACGCGAACAAGGAGGACCCGTACGCGACGGACAGACATGGACCCGAACCTACGGGTCATCCCGGCCCTCATAGCAGTCGACCTCCTCTACAGGTTCCGACGCAGACGCCGCAGAAGGTCAGAACAACTAAGGGAGGGGGGAAAGGGGGGAGGGGTGGGGGGGGCAGGACCAGGGCAGGCCACAAACCCCCCACCAAAGTCACATAGCACACATGCCCTGGACATACCTGACTCCCAGGCACTGGTCACTACGAGGGGGTGGGGGCGTGTCCAGCTAAGCCAGCGACCGCCGCAACAGAAGTCCGTCACGACGTGAACCCGCACAAGCATCACATAGCGTGGGGACGGACATGTACGACCCGTACCCCCACCCCGTATGCATGGAGCGTACCCCCACCCCAACAGTGTAAGTACGACACGTACCCTCAGCCGCGTACGTATGGAGCGTACCCCCACCCCAACAGTGTAAGTACGACCCCTACCCACACCTCGAATGCATGGAGCGTACACTCACCCCAACAGTGTAAGTACGACACGTACCCACACCCGTGTACGTATGGAGCGTACCCCCACCCCAACAGTGTAAGTACGACCCCTACCCTCACCTCAAATGCATGGAGCGTACCCCCACCCCAACAGTGCAAGTACGACCCGTACCCACACCCGCGTACGTATGGAGCGTACCCCCACCCCAACAGTGTAAGTACGACCCGTACCCACACCCGCGTACGTATGGAGCGTACCCCCACCCCAACAGTGCAAGTACGACCCGTACCCACACCAGCATACGTATGGAGCGTACCCCCACCCCAACAGTGTAAGTACGACACGTACCCACACCCGCATACGTATGGAGCGTACCCCCACCCCAACAGTGTAAGTACGACCCCTACCCTCACCTCGAATGCATGGAGCGTACCCCCACCCCAACAGTGCAAGTATGACCCGTACCCACACCCGCGTACGTATGGAGCGTACCCCCACCCCAACAGTGTAAGTACGACCTGTACCCACACACGCGTACGTATGGAGCGTACCCCCACCCCAACAGTGCAAGTACGACCCGTACCCACACCCGCGTACGTATGGAGCGTACCCCCACCCCAACAGTGTAAGTACGACACGTACCCACACCCACGTACGTATGGAGCGTACCCCCACCCCAACAGTGTAAGTACGACCCCTACCCTCACCTCGAATGCATGGAGCGTACCCCCACCCCAACAGTGTAAGTACGACCCGTACCCACACCCGCGTACGTATGGAGCGTACCCCCACCCCAACAGTGCAAGTACGACCCGTACCCACACCCACGTACGTATGGAGCGTACACCCACCCCAACAGTGTAAGTACGACACGTACCCACACCCGCGTACGTATGGAGCGTACCCCCACCCCAACAGTGTAAGTACGACCCCTACCCTCACCTCGAATGCATGGAGCGTACCCCCACCCCAACAGTGTAAGTACGACACGTACCCACACCCGCGTACGTATGGAGCGTACCCCCACCCCAACAGTGTAAGTACGACCCCTACCCTCACCTCGAATGCATGGAGCGTACCCCCACCCCAACAGTGCAAGTACGACCCGTAGCCTCACCTCGAATGCATGGAGCGTACCCACATCCGTGCATGTCATGAGCGTACATATTGTGAAATTGGAGAGGTGGGTGCAGAGTCCTCCCAGCAGTGCCCAGAGTCAGGAGGGGTGGGTGCAGAGTCCTCCCAGCAGTGCCCAGAGACAGGAGGGGTGGGTGCCTATCACTCCCAGCAGTGCCCAGAGACAGGAGGGGTGGGTGCAGAGTCCTCCCAGCAGTGCCCAGAGACAGGAGGGGTGGGTGCCTATCACTCCCAGCAGTGCCCAGAGTCAGGAGGGGTGGGTGCAGAGTCCTCCCAGCAGTGCCCAGAGACAGGAGGGGTGGGTGCAGAGTCCTCCCAGCAGTGCCCAGACACAGGAGGGGTGGGTGCCTATCACTCCCAGCAGTGCCCAGAGACAGGAGGGGTGGGTGCAGAGTCCCCCCAGCAGTGCCCAGACACAGGATGGGTGGGTGCAGAGTCCTCCCAGCAGTGCCCAGAGACAGGAGGGGTGGGTGCCTATCACTCCCAGCAGTGCCCAGAGACAGGAGGGGTGGGTGCAGAGTCCTCCCAGCAGTGCCCAGACATAGGAAGGGTGGGTGCAGAGTCCTCCCAGCAGTGCCCATGGAACGCAAAGGGTGGAGTAGTCACATATACCATGCCCACAAATGTCAGTCAGGTGCACAAAGACCCTGCAGTACATGTACCACATGTGTGCGAGGATGGAAGTATACGCATGCATAGGGCCAAAAACAAAACATTTACACATGAAGTCATGTCAATAGTCCACATACACAAGTACAATGACTACCAAGGATGCCACGAATGATGCAGCTGGAGAATGCCTCAGCATGCATGTGCCAAGGTGAAGGGGTCCGTCACACACCCAGTTAATGTACTCACAGCTCTGCACTAAATATTGGGAACACCCTGCAGGGAAGAAGTCAGGGTACACAGAGGAAGGAAAACACCTTGGGACAATTGCAACATGCAGCAACTGCTTGCATGAATGGAGAAAGGTAGCTAACACCGTGTGAGGCACACTGATCCCAGGGTCCCCCCTATGAGCAGAACACCACTACATTTCCCACACACCCAGCACATGACCAACACCCACAACCATGTAGCAGCCCCACCAACAGCAATGGCAGCAATGCAGGAGTGTACCAAGGCCAAAAAATAAATAGCTTTATTCAGCATGAGCAAAAAACTAGTATGACGTAAGTCCCATCATAACAAAGGCCATAGGGCAGTCCAGGAGTCCGAGCTGGATGGGGGACACAGTGGGATGCGTGTCCCCTAGCTTGCCTGCACAGTTACGAGTCGTCGTCTTCCACAGGGGTGAGGGCATCATGTGGGGGGGAAGGAACAGGCACCGCAGGGACAGGAGGGCAAAGGGTAGGCGAATTGGGTGCAGGGATGGAGGACTCCACCACAGGGGGTGGGGCAGGGCCAAAGGTGGATTCTAGGATCTCACTGCACACCTTGGCAAGGTCCTCCAGGGACTCCCCTGCACCCGAAGGAACCACAGGCCCCAAGGAGGGGGGGGTCAGAGGGATGGGTCGCAGCGCCACTGGGGGAGGATGTGGACAGGGGGGGGGACTCAAGCACCCTGACCGAGGACTTCCTTGACCGTTTGCGTGGTGGCATCACTGTGGGGCTCAGGGACAGAGCGGCCATGAACGAGTCTTTGGGGGAGATGTGGCCAGGAGAGCTGAGGGGAGGGGATTTGGAGGGAGTGGATTGGGTGGAATGCGGACTCCCACTCTGGCTGCATGTCACACGTTTGCCCCCCGACCCAGTGGGTGTGCCTACTGCACCCTGTGTGTGCGTGTCAGGAGGTGTGCGGCGGACCTTCCCTGCTGGTGTGGTGCCTGTGTCTGTTGTGGTGGGTGCCTGCTTACGTCTGTGTGTATGTGGGACAGGCATGGGAGTGGGAAGTGTGGAAGGAGCAGGGGTAGGGGGTGGGACGTAGCACTGCAGGAGACCCACTGCTGCAGTCACTGTCGAGTCTATCGACCTCAGCAAGTTGCGTTGGTCAGCCTGCGATGAATGAATGCCCTCCAAGTATGCCTCCATGTTGTTGAGGACCTGGCTGTGGCCATGGAGGACATTAAGGATCGCAGTCTGACCAATCTGCAACTGCGGCTGGATGTCCACAGACTCAGCATTGGCGGCAGCAGTGGTGACAGGGGCAGGGGGTGCGGTGCCTGGCAGGAAGGAGACATGTGGGGACCGGGCACGCTGGGAAGGGACACAAGCACGTGGGAGGCGGCTGATGCCAATGGAGGGGGCGGTGCCAGATGTAGGGCTGCTGTCAGATGGTGGTGCAGCCACCGCCCACTCGGAGTGATCCTCCTCGGACCCGTCGGCTTCATACTCTGTTGTGCCAGTCGACAGGTCCCCGGGTTCACTCTCCACCGCCTCAGTCCCACTCGAAGTGCCATCCCCGATGTCACCGCTGGCACTGGTGCTCCGTCCCTCCGCGCCGTCTGTGTCCATGTCTCCCTCCGTGTCCCCCGACGATGCTGTGGGCAGGGTGAAGAGACAGAAAGTAATCATACACTTGTATACATATGTCACATGAGTCAAATCTACGTAGGTTACAGTGCATAGCCTGATACAAAGGAAGAGTTACATCTACAAAACAAGGTACATATGTAGGGCATGCAAGACACAGTTCCTCTACCCACCATGCCATGGAATAACTATGGAGAGCATGACACACTAGCAAATGAGATGATATGGAATTTTGACTGAGGAGCAAGGCCCTGGGGACAATCCAGCACTGCATCAGCACCACACAGCGTGGCAGCAAATAGGGATGAGCAGGGACCATAGGCAGGAACAAGAGGCACATGCAGCATAGGTAATACTGATAACATGCCCACCCTGACTGGCACACTGCACCTTGAGTGTATGTCCAGGCAAACATCACACACTGGCCAGTCCTAGCAAGGAGATGACAGGTAGGCCTACAGATGACATGTAGGCCATGCCCGCACCACCCACCCCCTACATGAGACAAATCTATGGAGACACATGAAGCACGTACATCTCTTAGTCTGGGTGAAATACACATGGGATGCAACTAATCAAGGTTGCACACCAAATACCCAAGGTGCGCCTGTCCAAAGAATCATGTTCAAATGGGCATCATCAGATGATTGCTACAAGACACACAGGCAATGGCCACCGTGAGTATGTACTTGGAAAATCAGGTCAGGCTGTACAGTGGACACTTGTAATACATCGCACGTCAATATACATGGTGCCAGGGGACAATGGCACAGAGCACAACCTATGCTGTAGACACAGAGATTGTCAACATATTCGGACTACACACATGATACCTAGGAAAAAATGCCCCTGGGGACAGTAGTGGCCACACAACTCCATGCTCCTGAATGGGAATGACTGCAACACACGCTAACATCCCTGCACTATGCGTAACGCACACTCATGCACATCATGTCACAGGCCACCACATAGGACATGCGTACTGTAAGGCCTCACACTTGAGAGACTAACTCCCATGTCTGGACTCAGCATTAGTGCCAACTGACATGGAACCCACAAGTCCAGAACTGTACAGGGCACAGGTAAGGTCCCAAATCCTGTTACACACCACCCCCACACATTATGCTGCAGGCATTGTACACTTGTAGAAGGTGTCAGGCTACATGACCTTGTGATGGAGCGACTACACACAGACCAGGGAACACATTGCAAGGAGGGGAAGGGAGGCAGGAGAGCACAGCAAGTCTGTGGGGGATAGGATCAGCACAGCACCATAAACCCTGGAAGTGTATCCATGGAACATTGCACTTACAAATGCTGGTGAAACACAACAAACACACACATGTACCTACCCCCTTCCGGCTGCTGCATGTCCTGTAGACGCCTGTCAAAGTCAGGAAAGACCACCGCCAGCACACGTTTCTGGATGTGGGAGAGACGGCGGCGCCCGCGGTTCTTGTGGCTCTCAGGTGAGTCCCCCAGCAGGACCCGTGCGATCCTTCGCGTCCAGCACCGGATATCCTGCCAGCGTTTCCTCACCTGGGACAGGCGCCGCCTCTGACCTTCCGCACTCCTCACGGAGCTGACGGCGTCCAGCCATATCTGCTCCTTGGCAGAGGCGTCTACCTGTGAGGATGGACAAGTGACACTACATCAATACACCTGGCACATGTCACAGGGACACAGATTAGAACACATTCGCTGTTTACAACAAGGCCTAGTATGCATCCAACGCATTGCACCTTTGTCATAGGGACATGATCCTCTGGGGGAAGGCCAAAAGCAGTACGTGCCATTGAAAGGAACAGGTGGAATGAGGCCAACTACACAATCAATGATCCAGGCTCACACTGTGCATCACACCCACCCCACCTGTCTCAGGGCACTGCTGGGAGTGATAGGCCCCCACCCCACCTGTCTCAGGGCACTGCTGGGAGTGATAGGCCCCCACCCCTCCTGTCTCAGGGCAATGATGGGAGGACTCTGCACCCACCCCTCCTGTCTCAGGGCAATGCTGGGAGGACTCTGCACCCACCCCTCCTGTCTCAGGGCAATGCTGGGAGGACTCTGCACCCACCCCTCCTGTCTCAGGGCACTGCTGGGAGTGATAGGTACCCACCCCACCTGTCTCAGGGCACTGCTGGGAGTGATAGGCCCCCACCCCACCTGTCTCAGGGCACTGCTGGGAGTGATAGGCCCCCACCCCTCCTGTCTCAGGGCACCGCTGGGAGTGATAGGTACCCACCCCACCTGTCTCAGGGCACTGCTGGGAGTGATAGGCCCCCACCTGTCTCAGGGCACTGCTGGGAGACATCAGGCATTCCCCCCCTTGGGACCCCCCCTACAGTACATGGCATGTGTGTCACACCTGGACACAATGGCAGAAATCACAGTCACAAAAAAGGGACACAGTCTGTGGCAGGGGACACTGCACTCACCTGATAACCTGGTCGCCCATACAGCATGGGGTACCGTGGGAGGATCACATCCACCAAAGCCATGTTCTCTTCCAGGGTGAATGGCTGTGACCTCTCCACAGCCCTTGACATGGTTCCAGGGAATCAGTAGCAGCAGCTGGGTCGTGGAATACAGAGATGTGCAGGCAAGTGCTCCCTCATGGGACCTGGCTGCCTTATATCTGCCTTGCTGGCCCATCTCATGCACAGGAGTACAGAGTGATTGGTCACTCACATTTGCATCCTATGTTTCCTCCAATCCCTTCAAACCTAGCAGTCTGTGGGTTCTCTATCGGTTTCATTCTCCTGCATGATGTCAGCCCCACAAACACATTGCAACAAAGTAGAAGTATTCCAACTGACATCTGCTGTGCACCTTCCAGAACAATTTCGAAATTTGAACTTGGTCTCCATGACAACCAGCATGCATGTAGGCCTTAATACTTGTCCCCTATGTAATTTTCAGCGTCACACACAGGTACGGTGCGTTTCGGGGCCCTAGGGCACCCCAAATGCATTGCAACGGCCCCTACACGCGTGCCTACGTTCACTATCACTATAGGTGTCCTCGCGTATGCGTACTCGTAGTGGTACGGGCCGTACACACGCATCTACGCTCACTATCAGTATGGGTCTGCTCGCGTATGCGTACTCGTAGTGATAGTGAGCGTACATGCGTGTGTACGGCCCGTACCACTACGAGTACGCATACGCGAGGACACCCCTAGTGATAGTGAGCGTACATGCGTGTGTACGGCCCGTACCACTACGAGTACGCATACGCGAGGACACCCCTAGTGATAGTGAGCGTAAATGCGTGCGTACGGCCCTATCACTATGGGTGTCCTCGCGTATGCGTACTCGTAGTGGTACGGACTGTACAAATGCCTGTACGCTCGCCATCACGATGGGTCCACATACGGCAGCACTCCCATAGTGATTTGGGAACGTACACAGGCCCTTTAGCAGCAGTACGGCGGTTTTTACACATCACAGTGGTGATAGGCGGCACACAGGTAGGAATAGGGCGGACATACCTGTCCATGGATGGACATCAAGGCATTGTCTGGGCAGTACTACATGTGTGGGGCACAGGTGTGACAGGCTGTGATGTGGCACATTACTCCTGAGTGGAGAATGCACCACATGTATGATGAGATGTGTACAGGTGTACTGTGTGACGGTGCAATGTGTGCCAGGCATGCCCTTGACTCCTTTGACATGTGTGCATGTCGTACTGCACCCTTGGGGTGAGCGACACTGGCATGGCACCGACACCAACACACGCAAGTGTCCCCTGCCCTGATGCCCGGTACAGGGGTTACCACACCTGCCTTGTCACTACCCACGGTGCACAATGTGACTATGTCATGTATGTGTGGGGGCTTCCCATCAGGTTGATGTTGGAGCACCCTCAAAAGCAGCAGCTGTTGCAGCAACCAACATGTGTCTGTGTGTAGATTGACATGGCACACTGTTCCGCACACCATGCCACATGTGGTATCGGATGTGAGGTGCACATGTATGCATGGGACACGGAGTAGCGTGACAAGGACATGTCTGCATCCTCACAATGATTGTGTGCTGAGTCATGACATGTGCACCTTCATGGCAAGGTGTGTGGCGTGTCCTAGTGTAATGTCATGTGACCTGTGGCTCTAGTGTTCCGCTGCCAGTCTCTCCAATCGGCATCCTACTTCTGCTGATGTGTGTGCGTATGTCACTCCTGTGTTGCGTCTGGCTGTTCACTTGCACTGGGACACAGCTATTCCCATGGCATGGCATGGGGAGGTTCTCAATCTCCGTGTGTAGCTGGGTCTTGGTAGGAGTGTCACCTGGCAGCCATACCTGTCCTGGGCATGTAGCACAGACCTGAGTCCCTATGTAGCATATGTGTATTGACTGATTAACATGTGCTCAGTACAAATGATTTGTTGTTGTGGTGCACTCACTCTTCCTTGTCACTTCCAAATTACTGAAGAGCGCCGCCTCTTCCCCGAGCAATGCCGGACTTGGCTGACATGCAGGAGAATGATCAGATCCGGTGCTACCGCTTCCCACGACGGTTGATTCTGGAGTTGACTGCGAGACTGGCACCACTCCTGGAACCGCAGCACAGGTATCCTACGGCACTGACACCCCAGCTGAAGGTAATGGCAGCCCTACATTTTCTTGCCACGGGTACCTTTCAATATACCATAGCTCAGGTTGGTGGCATGTCCCAGAGCATGTTCTGCCGTGTGCTGCATGATTTCTTAGAGGCCATGTTGATTCACCTGGATGACTTCATCAAGTTCCCAACCCCTGAACAGTTGACTGCGGTCAAGCGTGGATTCTATGCCCTGGGAGGGATGCCCCATGTCATTGGGTCCATAGATGGGACACATGTAGCTTTGGTACCACCACACGCACGGGAGGTAGCATACCGCAATCGGAAGCACTACCACTCCATCAATGCCCTTGTGGTGTGTCAGTCCAACATGTTGATTTCACATGTCTGTGCTCGTTTTCCAGGATCAGCACACGAGGCCTACATCATGAGGTGTAGCAGGATGCCTGAAATGATGATGCAGCTGCGCAACGAAAGAGCATGTGTTGGTGGTGGGTACAGTCTGTCTGTCCTGTATTTTGCAATGCCTACCAGCACGACCGCTTCACCAGTTCTAACGATGTCCATGTGCTTCCCATGTGGGGGACGCTGGCTATCCCAACATGCCATGGCTGCTCACACCTCTCCGCAACCCCATCACGCCGGCCCAGCTCCGCTACAACACCGCCCATGGCCGGACAAGGCGAGTGATAGAGAGGACGTTTGGCATGCTGAAGAGCCGCTTTCGGTGCCTCCACAAGACCGGCGGCGCCCTCCCATATGCCCCTGCGAAGGTCTGCAAAATCTTCATGGTCTGCTGTATGCTGCACAACATGGCAGTTGAGAAAGCTGTGCCACTCATCCTAGATCAACATGACGAGGACCATCCACCCGTGGAGGACGAAGGCCTTGGCAATGGGGCTAGTGATGTGGAGGATGTGGAGCCGCAGGAGGACATCCGGACTTGGCTCATACGCGACTTCTTTGCTTAGTGGTGAGTACCAGTGTCTGTGTGTGCACGCATTTGGCCCCGTGTGGCATGTGTTGTGATGTGTGTGTCCACCTGCATGTATGGCACGTGAGTCAGAGGTGTTTGTGGGTGTGTCACTGGAGTGATGGTGCCAGTGATGGTTGTATTTCCCCAGTCATAATTGTGACCTAGCATGTTGTCATCCTAACATGTGTCGAGTACATGCACATGCAAGTGGCTGTGCTTTTTGTGGCTGACTTCTTGTGTGTCTCTCTTGCCCAGGTACTTGCGCATGCCGTCTGCTGATTGCATTGTTGTGGCACTGCTATTCCTCATGGACACGTCATCGTGGGCTGACTCAGCATTACAGGCACGGACACGTTTTGAAGTCTCCATAGGGTAAGGGATGCATCAAGGGTGTATTGGGTGTGGCAGTTGTTCACGATGTATGCACACAGCCCCTGTCGATGTTTGGTTCCTCTGCAGCCATGTTGCATCAGCATGGGACAAGACATACAGCTGGGTACACCTGAATAGATGGTCTGACTGGTTGACAGTCATCAGTGATGGGATAGTGGATTGTGATGATGGCATCAATGTGTGTGACACTGCCCTCGGACACATACGGTTAGCATTGGCTTGACATGGTGTGGGACTTCCACATCAGCGGATCTATGGTGTATGGCAGGCTCTCCGTGAGCAGCTGTGGGTGTTTAGCTGTTAGCCGACGCTTGTGTGCCAGTTCCATGGCTAACACGCATTTGTGCTGCAGAAGGGGGGTGCCAGTGTTGGACCCACATGTTACTTGACAAGATGTGTTCATGTGTACTTCAAGTTGCCTCTGCACTCCCGAACACATGACTAATAAAGGTGTCCCTATGCCTCCAAGGTGCCTCTTCTCACTCAATGCTGGTGTGTTGCCACGGTGCATCCAGCATGTCTGGCATGGTATTCCCTGATTGTGGCTATGTGTCAATGTGTCGAGTAGCAAGCTGCAAGCTGTGTGTGTGGGCTGAGACTGTGTAGTGGCCATGATGTCCATGACTGTGTGGGTATTGTGACATGTGCCATCCCCATGCATCCAACGTTGGCCAGGCCCCCATTCTCTGCATCCACCGGACTCAAGCTTGCAGGACATGGTTCTGCCACCTGTCTACACATACCTGGGTGCCCCCCAGGACACTCGACATGATCCCTGACCTCTGCGCATGTCTGTTGCTGTACTCAATGTGTCTGTCAGCACGGTTGTGCGGCCACACCCTCAGCTGGTTGGGCCCATCACGGGTGTGTATGGTGCTCCATGTCTGTCTTGCCTAATACACTGTGACCCATGTGTCCTGTGCCAGACTCAGGCCCCAGGGTGTGGATGGTTGAAGACAAAAGATGACTCAGGCATGTTTAGACTTTACAAGACACATGTTAGGAAAAATGCAACCAGCAGGCATCTACTCTTCATAATGTGATTTATTATGGGGGGGGGGGGACAAAGTGAGGGGCTTTCCGGGAGTTTGGAATCCAAAGTTCAGTAGGGGAGTTGGTGTCCTTGCCATTGGAAATCCTCATAGTCCATGCCACAGTCTTTGTCAACATTGGTCAGACAGTGACCAGCAGGGCCATGTGGCAGAGAATGTCTCTTGATGCTGTGATGCTGTTGCTCCAGTGGGCCAGGTGCCAGGCCAGGTGTCCTGGGAGATGGTGATGTTGCGCCAACCCTCACGGTCTTTTCCGTGGACGACCCGCCCTCCTGCGGGGACCCTCAGAAGCAGGCCGTGACGACGTCTGGGATGCTCCATCGGATGTTTCCTCCTCCTCCTCCTGATCCCTCCCTGTGGGTGGTGATGTTCTCCGCCTTCTGGCACAGGGAGGGTCGGCCATGTTGTCGGCCATCCGACGGAGTGTATCGTGAATCCCCTGGAACGCCGTCACTTGCTCAGCCTGTCTGTCCTCCATCCTCCGTTGGTGTCGCAGTAGACAGGCATGTTGCTCCGCATGTTGCTGGGCCTGCTGGGTCTTTATCTCATCGAGGGTCCCCTTGATCTCATTGAGGGTGGACACAACCTGGGCCATGCCCGTGGTGTCCTGCCGGTATGTGTCCATGATGTTTCGGACATGGGCAAATACCGGTTCCCCAGCCAACTGGTCAGGCTCGCGCCTCCGCCGTCCTCCACTCCCACCACCCCTGCCCACTTGCACCTGGCCTGCCCTTGTGGGTACATCGGGTCTCCGGGACCCCTGAGGGGTGGCATTGGCGTTGTCGCCTGCCTCCTCCTGGGTGCCCGGGACACCGTGTCCCTCCTGGCCAGCCTGGCTGCATTGTGGTGTTGGGGCAGGGATCCTGGGTGTCTCCTGGGATGTGGCAGGAGTGGGGGTGGTGGTTGGCACAGTTGTACCTGACGCAGGTGCTGCAGGTGGTTGGACACCAGAGGGGCCAGGTCAGTCGGGCTCGTCCACAGAGTGGTGAGAGTGGTCGCTGCCGGTGGGATCGGGCTCCCGCAGATCCGGGTCCTGTGAGTCTTCCCCCCCAGTGTTGGGGGGTGAACCACGACGTCGACCTGTGTGTGAGAGAGACAATGTTAATTTTGGTCCATGCAACATCCATGTTTCATCTGTTTCAAAGTTGGGACATTTCCTCTTGGAATTGGGATCTGTCTTGCATTCCACTCACAGTGCACTTGTGCATGGGTGTGTCCCTTGGGCACCACTTTGGCCCCTTTAACTATGTGTGGCACGGTCTTACTTGCTGCGTCAAGTGTGACTGCAGTCAGCAGTGGAGTGGGCAGGTGTGGCGAGCCATGCATTGGCGCCTTCCGTGTAGCACTGTACATGTGCACATGGAGTGGATCCACACACTTATATGATCCAGGTAGCTGTCGTTGTGCTCGTGAACAGGTTGTGACATGGCCCTGTGTTTTGCCATGGGGAAGAGAGGGGGTTCTGGGACTGGCCACCCTTGTCTACATGCACGCAGTCTACCTGCTGACGAGCAGACATTCGCACACGCCACACGGCTGATTTGCTCTCCCTGTGTCTCGCTCCCTCTGTGTCCCCCTCTCCCTCCCTCCGTGTGTCAGCCTCCTCCCTCTGTCCGTGTCCCTGTGTCTCCCTCCCTCTGTGTCCCCCTCTCCCTCCCTCCGTGTGTCAGCCTCCTCCCTCTGTCCGTGTCCCTGTGTCTCCCTCCCTCTGTGTCCCCCTCTCCCTCCCT
This sequence comes from Triturus cristatus, assembly GCF_964204655.1. Classification (NCBI taxonomy): domain Eukaryota; kingdom Metazoa; phylum Chordata; class Amphibia; order Caudata; family Salamandridae; genus Triturus; species Triturus cristatus. The sequence continues at coordinate 1,011,170,978 of NC_140585.1, read as the reverse complement.
CCGTGTGTCAGCCTCCTCCCTCTGTCCGTCTCCCTGTGTCTCCCTCCCTCTCTGTCCCCCTCTCCCTCCCTCTCTGTCCCCCTCTCCCTCCCTCTGTGTGTCACCCTCTGTCACCTCAGCCCAGCTTCCTGGGCACACACTGTTAGCAGATCTTTGAGTGGCCCTTGGCTTGTTGATGTGAGTTTGTTTCTGATCTCCAGGCACCCATTGGGTGTAGTGTGTGTCTCTGCGCTGCTGCTGTGGTGGTGTGTGCTGCCACTCTTTCACAATGTTGGCTGTTCATCAGCTGCTGTCATGTGTAAAACAGTGCCTTCACCCCCATGTGTTGATGCAAGGCGTCCGCCATTTACTGGCAAGTCATTCCTGTGTTGGGACACACTGTTTGTCTGGCTGTGACCTAGGCCTTATGGGCAGAGGGCATTGTTGTCTGCTTCGGAGGTGCACTATGTGATTTTTGTGGCCCAGCCTCCCGCCATCCGGGTTACCGTGTCATGTGTTGGTGTCTTCTGTGCCCTGTGACTTGACATTGTCCAGCTGGGTGCATGGGGCATGGTGGCAGCAGTGGCATGTGCGTGTTCATGGAGTGTGGTTGAGTCATGCGATGGCTTGGGGTGGTTGCGTGCCTGTTTGTGATTTTGGTTGTGGATGCCGTTCCCCCCATGTGAGGTGCGTTGTTTGTGTACTCACCCGGGTCTCGGAGTCCTTCTAATCATTCAACTGCCTCCACCGGCAGTATGGCCATCACCCTCTCCTCCCAGGGCTGGTAGTGTACAGGTCTGCGGGAGGGCCCTCCTCCAGTGGCGTTGGCCTGGTTGTGTTCCTCCTGCATCTTGGCTCGGACCCTCCTCCGCAGATCGTACCACCTGTTCTGGCATTCCTGCCTGGTCCTTCTGGCGTCCCCAACAGCATTCACAGCATCGGTGATGGTCTGCCACATGGCTGTTTTTGCTGCCATGCTGGTGTTTCTGACCAATGTTCCAAAGAGCTGTGGATTTCATCGACAAGAACCTCCAACTCTCGGTTACTGAACTTTGGATTCTTGGTAGTGGGCATGGTGAGGGGTGTGGGTGTGGATGGTGGGGGGGGGTGTGGATGGTTGTGGGTGTGTGGGTGTGGTTGTGCAGGTGTGTGTGTGAATGTGATGAGGGTGTGTTTGTGAAGGTGGTTGTGTGGAGATGTGCAAGTGTAAGGTGTGGTGAAGCTTGTAGTAAGCTGCTGTAAGTTGTCTGTGGTGTCTGGCAGCAGTGAGTCTGTTGCAAAGGCTCATGGTTTGTGTGTGTGGGCCCTTTTTATTGGTCCATTGGTGGGTGTGGCTGTGTTTGAAGTTTGGGTGGGTGTGTTATAAGGAGTGGTGGTGTTTAGGGCCTCTGTTTGTATTTGGCAGTTGCAGGTCAGTGTATGTGTTTTTTTAGTGTTTGTTGGCCATGTTTAGTGGCTTTGTGCCATTCGAATGGTGTATTCTTGTGTTGTTTTGTTTTGTCCTGGTTGTGTACGTGCGTTTTGAGCGTGTGTACGGTGTGTAGATGGGCCATTTGGTTGTACGGTGCTGTCCTTGTGTGTGGCTTGGCACGACTCGTACATGCGGTTGTGATGTTGGGGCATGGAGTGCGCTCCGTACTTAGGAGGTTGTGGTGGGTGTGCGACTGGAACATACTGGGGTGTACATAGACGGTGGTACGACACGTACAGGGGTGGGGGTACGACTCGAACGTACTGGGGTGTACTTAGACGGTGGTACGACACGTACAGGGGTGGGGGTACGACTCGAACGTACTGGGGTGTAGGTACACGGGGGTATGACACGTACAGGGGTGGGGGTACGACTCGAACGTACTGGGGTGTACTTAGACGGTGGTACGACACGTACAGGGGTGGGGGTAGGACTCGAACGTACTGGGCTGTAGGTACACGGGGGTATGACACGTACAGGGGTGGGGATCCGAATCGAACGTACTGGGGTGTACTTAGACGGTGGTACGACACGTACAGGGGTGGGGGTACGACTCGAACGTACTGGGGTGTAGGTACACGGGGGTATGACACGTACAGGGGTGGGGGTAGGACTCGAACGTACTGGGGTGTGGGTACACGGGGGTACGACACGTACAGGGGTGGGGGTACAAATTGAACGTACTGGGGTGTACATAGACGGTGGTACGACACGTACAGGGGTGGGGGTATGACTCGAACGTACTGGGGTGTAGGTACACGGGGGTATGACACGTACAGGGGTGGAGGTAGGACTCAAACGTACTGGGGTGTGGGTACACGGGGGTACGACACGTACAGGGGTGGGGGTACGACTCGAACGTACTGGGGTGTACTTAGACGGTGGTACGACACGTAGAGGGGTGGGGGTACGACTCGAATGTACTGGGGTGTAGGTACACGGGGGTATGACACGTACAGGGGTGGGGGTAGGACTCGAACGTACTGGGGTGTGGGTACACAGGGGTACGACACGTACAGGGGTGGGGGTACGACTCAAACGTACTTGGGTGTACTTAGACGGTGGTACGACACGTACAGGGGTGGGGGTAGGACTCGAACGTACTGGGCTGTAGGTACACGGGGGTATGACATGTACAGGGGTGGGGTTACGACTCGAACGTACTGGGGTGTACATAGACGGTGGTACGACACGTACAGGGGTGGGGGTATGACTCGAACGTACTGGGGTGTGGGTACACGGTGGTACGACACGTACAGGGGTGGGGGTACGACTCAAACGTACTGGGGTGTACTTAGACGGTGGTACGACACGTACAGGGGTGGGGGTACGACTCGATCGTACTGGGGTGTACTTAGACGGTGGTACGACACGTACAGGGGTGGGGGTACGACTCGATCGTACTGGGGTGTACTTAGACGGTGGTACGACACGTACAGGGGTGGGGGTACGACTCGAACGTACTGGGGTGTGGGTACACGGTGGTACGACACGTACAGGGGTGGGGGTACGACTCGAACGTACTGGGGTGTACTTAGACGGTGGTACGACACGTACAGGGGTGGGGGTAGGACTCGAACGTACTGGGGTGTGGGTACACGGTGGTAAGACACGTACAGGGGTGGGGGTACGACTCGAACATACTGGGGTGTACTTAGACGGTGGTACGACACGTACAGGGGTGGGGGTACGACTTGAACGTACTGGGGTGTACTTAGACGGTGGTACGACACGTACAGGGGTGGGGGTACGATTCGAACGTACTGGGGTGTAGGTACACGGGGGTATGACACGTACACGGGTGGGGGTAGGACTCGAACGTACTGGGGTGTACTTAGACGGTGGTACGACACGTACAGGGGTGGGGGTACGACTCGAACGTACTGGGGTGTACATACACGGGTGGGGGTTCGACACGTACACGGGTGTACATACAGGGGGGTGTGTGTACATTAACGGGGAGTACGACTCAAACGTATGGGTGCTGGGGGGAGTGTTTGGCGCGTATGCGGGCACATATCTCCATGGTTGCAATGGGAGTTCGGTGCGGACGGTGTTTTTACCATACGGTTGTGAGTTCGGACCCACGGGTGGGATTGTGATTCCTTGGTCGGACTTGACTTTTCACGTTTGTACGGTAAATCGTCCGAGGACGTGTCGGACACATTTTCCGACCCGAGGACCTGTGGGGAATGATTCCAAATGCGGTTCGTATGGACTTTTTACCATGCGAATCGTGATTGCCAGTTCGTACGGCACTTGTACGATTCGTACGGTAAAAAGACCGGATACGAGTCGCACGGGGAATTTTTCTACCGGATCGTAATCGGCACCCTAATGTGTCAGGAGACTGACCGTAGTCGAGGCCGGTATACTAATTGGTATATTAATTAACACCGACATTGCATATATGCAATTTTGTAATTATGGTCTATGCCCATCATACGTATGCACAAGGGAGGGCTCCCGTAGACTCAATTCTTATTGCTCGGGGGGGGGGAATATGATAACAGGGGAAATCCTTATGTGTGGAAGCGATCTGGGCCCTGAAGCCACATTCGAGTGGGAGAGATAGTTAGGGATGGATTCCGCATAATACCAGTCTGACCAAACTCAAGTCGGAACATGTGTGCGTTGCGATCGCAAGTTGGTCGCGTCAGCTCATCATCAGCTGGAAAATACCGGTAATGTAATTCCAGTCATGGGAAATGTAGTTCCACGCATCTATGCACCGTCAAGTGTAAAACGTGGACCCACCAAGATGCAGTCACGTGGTGTGATGTGTTCATGGGAATTGTTGTCCTGCAAGTCCCTAAGAGGATGTGACTGTCCTTTACTCCATAGGGGCTATAATTCTTGGTTATTGGTTATTCTTGAAAGAAGGCGGTATAAGTGTTTACTTGTTGCTCTATTTTCTGAATAGTTGGTATTTTTAATATGAAACAACTGTTATTGTCCAATTTTGTGACCTAGATTAACTTTGAATAACCACTTTTTTTATATACACTTCTAGGGACCACCAGTGAATCCCTCCAAAAAAACTAAAGCGGACAAAGGATCACTCGATGGTTTTGTAAAACAATAAATTTTGTTATTCACATATGTTTTTTAAAAACTCACAAAGACATTTGTTGTTGAGCAGCAGCACCAGTTGGCCCTGAAGAAAGCCGCTAAACCTCTAAGTGAGAGTTATTATGCTGAAACATGTCAACTATCTCTTATCACTAACTGTGGGTATTGCTCTACCCGCCAGTGGCCTGTTTTTAATCCTGGCCCAGAGATGTTTAAATAAATGGGCATTACATACCCTGGAGCTAGTTTTAATTCCACATATTTTTTCTTTGCGCTGCTTTCCCCACTGAGCTTGAGTTCATCCTTGTGGTATTTAGTATACCTTTTTTCCTTGCAAAACATCCCTGAGCTCCTCCCTCTAAGTGAGGGGGTTGTACCCCATGCCGTGACTAGGCATCACGTCACAAGGAGAATTCCAATGATGAAGCATGCCACCTTTGGTTGGTGAGGGATTTTGCTCTTTTAATAGGATATCCCATTGTTTTAAAGTCATTCTGTGCCCTGGGCATCCCCATTTCTTTTCTGTCTGCTACTGGTTGTAACTGGCTGTCGCTGGGCTCTGCCCAACCAGGCCCAGGATCAGTGCTATGCTGAAAACACACTTGAGATACAATGAAAACACCTGTACACGCTAGGATACACTATGGATTAGGGTACCCTAGTGATTGGTATGGCCTCCTTTTTAAGGCCCTAGTATAATAGGGAAGGGGGATTAAAACTACCTTCAAGTCCCTAGTATATAGTAGGGCATGGCAGTTTAGAGGCTAGCAGCCCTTTCTGCATTTGCATCTGTGCACTGCTGAGAGCCTGAGGTCATTTTAAAAGTAGCACTCTGTTGCAGAACTTTTAAATATAAATTATGCTCAAACTCGACTTTGGTGTTAGGGGCTCTAATAAATTGATAAACTACAATATTTTTACATATTAGGTATATCAGGGTCTCCCCAAGGTGTCTCAGGGGTTGGGGGTCAGGTTATTATAAGGAGGTCCCTTATAAAAAAAGGTTTTATATGCCCTGGGTATAGAGAAATTGCACAGTTCACTTCCATCGTTGTAGTAAAGTGCTTACCAGAATCGACTTTTTTGCTTGGAGCACTGTGGAGTGAGGATCTACAATATTTCATCATATTCAGCAGCCCTATATTCTCCCCTAGGTGTTCCAGGGGTGGGGGGGGTCCTGTACATATAGGCAGGGTCCTTATAAAAGATGTTTTATAAGCCCTGGTGTTGGAGAAATTTCCCAGTTAATTTTCCCCATTGTAGATCCCCAGCCACATAGGTTAACATGGCAATCAGTTATTAATTAATAACTAACACTAGGCCTTGCAAAATAAGTGACTCAAAGGCTTAGAAGAATGGTAGTGATATCTCCAACAACTTGCTGTTGAATTTATCCTACAATGTACACAAAAGAAACATTAAGACTGTCTTATCTGCAAGCCAAAATTCTGCCTCTACTGGTCTTCTCTGATTGGTCAGATTTAAGTGGATTAGCCAGGCTGCTTTGATGAAGCGATAAGTGATACCTGGCGTGAAACGGCATCCTGTAATGAGAAGGTTCTGCTGTGCAGGAATGCCAGAGAAAGGGAAGGGGTCATAAACCATGATCTTCAAAGCAAGGAGGGGACGGGCAGAAGAAGCCAGGTCCAGTTACACCCATTCCCTCTGAACCTAGCCAGATGGCAGGCTTAAAGAAGGAATGTGCAGATGCCAGAGGGAGGTTGACTATGGAGATGAGCCATCATGGAGATTTGTTTAGCTAGCTCTTCCCTTTCTGCTGAGACTTCATCTATAATTGAAGAATAGTGCTTTCTGGGAGACCATGGTACCACACTTTGGAGGAAATTGACATGCTCTGGGGTGTTGCCCTTCACCTCATTGGACTGGAGTGCCCTCCTACTTGACCCAGGGAACACTAAATAAGTACCTAAGAGGGGCAGAGCCTTCCAGATCTGCTGCTTGAAACAAGAGAAGTAGAAGGGTCCATGCTGAGAAGTTTGATTTGTATCAACCATGCCCTGCACTCTGACTGACTGCGCCTACTGCACAATCTTGAAATACAGCTCTGTGGACTAAACTTGCTTCAAAAGGACTAACATGTGGACTCCCTGCAATCTACAGGTTAACAGAGCTCACCTGGATCATCACCGTCAATAATCCCCAGCCTGGAATGCTTCCAGTTTACTTGTAAGGGTTTTGTCCAAGTGTATTGTGGGAACTGAAGTCCCATAGTCCCATACTTTCAAGGACCATCTTAGAGCTTCCAGACCCTTTGAGTATGTTTTGGACACTTTGGGACCCTCAAAGTATCTTCTGGAAGAAGTTCCTGAAGTTTGAAGAAATTTTGGAAAAAAGCTCCATAAGTTGACCAACTCGACCCGGCCAGCTGAGCTGTCAACCCTCAACCATGAACCGGCCTGCCCTCCAGGCTCGACCACTGAAAAGCTCTGGAGGTCCGACTCCCAGAGTTTGACCGGGAGCTGGTCAAACCCCAAGCTGGCAAACCCTCACTGAATCTGGCATGGTTAAGAGCATCGATGGACCCTGGGAGAAAAAGCTCCATAAACGTTTCTAAGTCCAAAGTTAACAGACTTGACCGGCCCCAACCATGGGCTGCCCACCTTGAACTGTGAGCCGGCCAGGATCCCTGGTTTGTCCCGTTGGAAAGCTTGGGAGGTCTGACTTCCATAGTGTTGACCTGCAACTCTTTGCAAGGCAATCGGCAAACCCTCACCGAATCCTGACTGGTGGGTAGCTTCAAGAGACCTCGGCATAAAAAGCTCCAGAGAAGTTTCCAGGTCAGAAGGTAAAAACTTTGACTGAGATCTACCGCGAGGGATAGCCATGCAGGGCTCCATCGCAGTTAGCCTGAAACTATGACTTTATCCTGGTCTAACACGACCATATGTCCCAGAAGGCTCTATAGGATTCTATGTGCTATATAGTGCTAAATCTTTTAAAATTCATATCTCTAGTTCTCTACATTGGATTTGTTTCATTTTAATGATAAAAATATTTCTTAATTTTTTAATTGGTGCTGGCTTTTTATTATGTGTTGTGTCTGATTTATTTCCTGAATTGGTGTTTTTAAATGCTTTACATACTTGTCTCTGAAGTTAAGCCTGCCTGCTCGCAGACAAGTTACCAAGGGTTGAATATGGGAGTAATTTTATGAGACCTATTCTGAGCCCTAGACTGTGTTAGTGGCCTTATTTCCATTGATAAATATATATTTACCACTACTAACAACCCACTTTGCAATACTCCTTATAGCTAGTTCACCCCCTGTGACAGTTTCTTTCAGTCCAAGACCTGAGGGTTCCTTCTTGTGATAAAGATCATAACCCACCCTTCACCCACAATCCCCCACCCCCCTATTGTCCAGAGCTGCCACGGTTCCCAGGTCCATGCTTGACAAGCTAATCCAGTCTGTTGTTTGTCTTTGAAATTTGGACTTTTAGTTTTGGTGTGATAATGGTTACATAAGACTGCAAGGCCAGCAATTATAAACAACATATTTGCACTGGTCTAGTTAATCATGCATTGACCTTGATAACATTGCAGTTATCCCTCTGTCTCTATAAAACCAAACCTACAAGCACTCATGCATATCTGTCCTTCGCTCACACCTGCTTTGTTAGTATCAAATCACATACCCCCTCATAAATACCTTGTAAGTCAAGCCCTAAAATTGTATACATGTTCTTTTAATGTTTCGATTACTGACCAGAAATTGTGTTACTCTGAGTCTGTATCTTACCATTATCCATTAAAATATGAGGCATCTGTGCCTCCCAGAAAAACCAAACAATTTTACATTCCTTAAAAGGCTCCTACCACTCACGTCCTATTTAGTGTCTCAAGCCATGTAATGTAAAGTTGGCCTGTTCAAACACAATTAATTAATTAACGTGAAATATAGACTAAGAGTAATGCAATTACTGGTAAATATTTGAAGCATTACCTCTTCATCTATCTTGCAGTAATCAATTATAATGTGAGATTTAGCCAAGCAAAGAAAGACCAGAACCACTGAGGTCACAGTTCAAAAAATCTCTATATAGCCTATTTCCCCATAGAAGAATGAACATTGGATCCAAACACAGCCTAAATCTTGTTATGCATTATTATATAATGCTTTTTGAATGTTGATAGGACAGCCCATGTAGCCATCCTACAAATCTCTACCAGCGAGGCATGATGGACTTCTGTCAATGCAGCTAACATTTCCCTGGTTGGCCGGCCCTGATCCTGTAAGGGGGAGGTAACCCTGACTCCTTGTATGCCAGGATTATCAGAGAGTGAATCCATCTGCTAAAAGAGTGAACTGTTGGTTACAGTCCCGTTAAAGCTGGTCCCAACTTAACAAATGAGGAAAGGAACCCCACCACCCTGAAACTCTATCCAAATAAATCAAAATACCCCTCTAATTATCTAGAATGTGAAGGTTAATTGCCTCTGCAGTTCTAGGATCAGGAAGCAGTAGAATCACATCCTTATCTAGATGGAAAGTTGAGTTCACCTTGGATATTAAAGAGGGACCTGGCATCACATTGAGCTTAGCTTCAAAAATCCTGAGGAACTAGTGTCTACATTAAAGTGGGATCACTGACATAATATCGACACTGATAATATCGACATACAAAACTATTGAGACACAAATATCGATAACATAAATATCGATATACAATACTTATTTTTAAAATGCACAAATATCGAAACATAAATATCTTCAAACACAAACATCGATATAACTAATATTGAAATCCTTAATATTGTTAAAACTAATATCATTAACATTAAAAAAGCATACAAAATAACACATATATCGAAAACAAAAATATAGACCACATAATTATCGTCAATACCAAAATATCGACACCTTATAAATAATTCAAATAACACAACAGATAAATAAAATATAAACAATATCAAAAATGCACAAAACATATTAAATATATACAATTAACATTTTTTAAAAATACTATACATGTAAAAATACCTTTAATATAAGTAACACCACCAAATTATACCTCTTTACAAACAGAATATATAAAAAAATCATACCTTAAATAAAATATAAATTACAAATCGTATATTATAATATTTTTAAATAAACAAATAATAAAAAAATGGTTAACTGGACATCAATTAATGTTTCCCAAATAAGGAAATAACAGCCAACATAATTTACAAACATTATTAACATCCAATGAAAAGCACCTACAACTTAAATAACCCAATAAGATTTAAGGAACAATTAGACAAACACTATATAAACTAAAGAAAAATTAACATTATACTAATCCAACAACTATTAATCCCAACCCAAATGCCCCACTAACCACACAAACCCCAAAATACAGAAAATCTCATTAAACAAATGAATTAAAATTATATATGTTTTTTACTGAAAATAAAATGGAACACTAAAGCCAAGCACCAACAGAAAACATCTGAACGTCCAAAAAGTTCTACAGGTTGAAACATGTAAGTATAGCTTTGTTTATATAAATCTGTAATATAATAAAAACATTTATAATAAATGTAACATTTTTTGTATATATTTCTCATAACAGTTGAAACATCAAAATGACTGAAGGTGCGAAATACACTACTTCACAAAAAGGAAAACTTTTATTATTTTATATGGCATGTGTCAACACCCAAGAAAAACAAAGAGGCGACAACATTAATTGAAAATGCAGCATATATTATGCAAATGCATGTTATGGGAGGGCTACAAGAAAAGAAACTACTGTATTAAATCTTAAAGAACATAACCACCCCCTAACATAGCAGATATAGAAGTAAGAGACACTCTGGAGACTCTTAAGGAAGCTAGCACTAGCTCTTAAAAAAAACCTACTACTCAAAAACTAAAGGACATACTACCCCAAGTTCCAGAACACATAACTTGCCAATTACCCTCCATCTCAACCTTAAAAAGATTAATAGCTAGAACAAAAAAATCAACTAGTAACAACCCATCTGCCCCCAAAACTTTCAGTGAAGTTCAAATACCACCTGAACTCACTCTAACTCATAATGAAGAGCATCTCCTTCTTTATGATAATAAAGCTAATGAAAAAAGGATTATAACATTTGCAACTCCCACAAACGTACTTAAACTACAAAATTGTGAAACATGGATGATGGATGGAACATTTAAAAAATTTCCTAAATCATTTTACCAGTTATACTGAACCCAAGGACAGTATCACAATAGCAGCAGCCCCTTTATATATGCCCTGTTACCAAACAAACAAACAACTACCTATGTAGAACTACTAACAAAGGTAAGGCAAGAAACTAATAACTACTACCCCAAAAAAATTATCATGGACTTCGAACAGTCAATGATACAAGCCATCCTGAAAAATTACCCTCACACAATAATACAAGGTTGCTATTACCACTTTAATCAATGCATATGGAGACACCTTCAAAAAGCTACCCTTAGGGGCTGATTATGATGGCGGGCGCATGGCCACCGCCGGCCCGACAGAGGGGATCCGCCCGCCATCGTAACCTGATTTACCCACCTCCAGATTACAATGGCGGTGGGTAATGCGGGGACAGAAAGTCCGTCCTCCGCTTTTCCGCCAGTCGGCAATCATTCCTATTGCTAGCCGGGCAGACTTGGGCAACTAATATGGTAGCGGTGCCTAGCAGGCACCGCCAGCCATATATGGATGCTGGGATGTAAAGGCCTTTCCATGGTGGGGATTTTCTAAGGGGGCCCGTTGCGGGCCCCCTTGGCGGGTGCACTTGTGGGGTACCCATGGTACTCCCCTCCATTTCCATGCAGAGGGTGGCAGGCACCGCGCGGTGCCTGCCATGTTGTGCATGGAAATGCAGAACATGGCAATTTGGCATTGCGGCGGGTGCTGTTGTAAGCAGCACCTGACGCAATGTTAAACTGCGGAATGCGACTTCCAATTTGCGGTGCGGGACCGCCGCATGTCTGACGGCCAGTCCCAACACCGCGGGGATTAAGTCCGCCCGCCATCCTAATCACCACCATAGTGTAGAATATGCACTAACAGCAATTTTGCGTATGAAATTAAAAAGCTAATTGCACTAGCCTACGTCCCAATAACTGATGTAGCAGAACACTACAATTTATTAATAGAAAACCTCTATTACCAAACAAATTAACATAAACTAAGTTCCCTACTAGAGTATTTCGAGGATACTTGGGTGGGAAGGCTACACAGATCTGGACACAGAAGACAGCCAAAATTCCACATTCCATGATGGAATGTATACAACAGTACCCTAAACAAAGAAGCGAAAACTAATAACACAGTTGAAGGATGGCATAATGCTTTCCAAGCCACACCAGGCAGAACCCAATCAACCCTACATAAAATACTAGACTCAATTAAAAAAGAACAAAGCTACCAACAACTTAGGGGCCCATTAGGATGGCGGGCGGACTTCGGTCCCGCACCACTGATTAGGTTGTGGTCGCATTCTGCATATTTGACATTGCTGCGGGTACAGCAGCACCCGCCACAATGCTAAATTGACATGTTGTGCATTCCCATGCACAACGTGGCAGGCACCGCATGGTGCCTGCCACGTTGCGCAGCGGGCCCCAAAAGCACATCCCCACCAGCCTTTCATGGAAAGGCCTGTTACCGCACCCATCCTAATATGTGGCCAAGTCCGCCCGGCCGGCAATCGGAACAATTGCCTACCGGGGGAAAAGCGACGGACGCACGTTGCATCTACTGCGATACCCCTGTCCTAATAATATAGCGGGGGTAAATCAAGTTGGGTTGTAGGGCGGATCGCCACCGCCGAGCCGGCGGTGGTGATCAGCCTGCCATCATAATGACCCCCTAAGACTAGAGCAATCTGTAACACAACTGTGTCCAAACTAACAAAACAAACTAAAGCAATGTATGAGCATTTACAATACAAAGTAAGACTCTACCCAAACACTAAAGGGCTAGAATATTTAGAAACAATAGCAAAATTCCTACTTTAACCCCTTCGCTGCTAGGCCTTTTCCCCTCCTGTGCTAAGCCCTTTTTGGGCTATTTGAGGTAGTGCGCGCTTAGGCCCCTGTAACTTTTTGACCACATTAGGTATCCACGCCAAATTTGCGTACTTTTCTTCCAACATCTTGGGGATTCTAAAGGTACCCAGGGTTTGTGGATTCTCCTAGAGGGTTCCCAGAAATTAGTCAAAATACAGCAATTTTTTTTTTTTTTTGTGAAAAATGTGAAAAACGGGCTGCAAATGAAAGCTTCTGGGTTTTTCTCTGCAAATGGTATCAAAAAAGGGTTTGTGGGGCTGAAATCACAATTTCTCCAGCTTTTAGGGAATGACAGACTTTTGTTAGAAAACCAACATTTTTTACACAGTTTTGGCATTTTTCTGGGACATACCCTATTTTTGCTATTTTTTGTGCTTTCAACCTCCTTCCAGTTAACGGTAGAAAAGGGTAACAAAACAATAATGGATCCTGGAAAGCTATACATTTTTGAAAAGTAGACAAAATTCTGAATTCAGCAAGGGGTCATTTGCGTAGATCCATCAAGGTTTCTTTATAGAAATTTACAGGCAAATATAGGAAAAATTAAACATTTGTTGAAAAAAGCAGCCTCTTGAGTCAACGTTTTTACCTGTAACTTCTTCGAATTATGACATCTCTTTGAAAGCAATGTACCGTTACATCGGGTAGACCTTCCTGGTTGTGGGGACATATAGGACTTGTAGGTTGACCAAGAGCCCAACGAACCCAGAGTAGAAAAATGAGCAGCATTTTGTAATGTTTTTTTTTTTTGGTCCGGGTATATAGCAATTATTGTGGGAAAATGTATACTTGGAAAAATCGGTATGAAAGTCACCTATGTATTTCTGAAATGGGAACAAATTACAGAGTTCAGAAACAGTGCATATTTGCACATTTTCGAAATTGGGAATACTCATATTTGCATGACAATTATTGGTCATTTTTCAAAATGACTTTTTTTTTACACAATGTCTTTCATTTGGAAGGGAGAAATGCATCAAAAATCAATAGGTAATAACAGTTGCTTTACAAATTTGAACTACCCTAAGTCTCCCGAGAAAAATGGTACCTCACTTGTGTGGGTAGGCATAGTGCCCACGACAGGAAGTGGCTCAAAACCTAAGGTGAACACACCACATTTTCACACTGAAAATTTACACTTTTTTTGCAAAGAGTCTAGCTGTAGTTTTTGAACCCTAGCCCTGCCGGCACCTAGGGAAACCTAGCAAACCTATACATTTTTGAAAACTAGACACCCAGGGGAATCCAGGATGGGGTGACTTGACTGCCTCCCACCATGGTCTGTTACCCAGAATCCCTTGCAAACGTAAAAAATTGACAAAAAAAACACATTTTCCCCACATTTCTGTGATGGAAAGTTCTGGAATCTGCGTGGATCCACAAATTTCCACCCACCCCGCGTTCCCCAAAGTCCTACGAGAAAAATGGTACCTCACTTGTGCGGGTCGGCCTAGTGCCCGCGGCAGGAAACGGCGCAAAACGCAACGTGGTTTTGCAGTGAAAAATGACCCTTTTTTTGGCAAAGTGACTAGCTGTAGATTTTGTACCCTAGCCCTGCCGGCACCTAGGGAAACCTAGCAAACCTATACATTTCTGAAAACTAGACACCCAGGGGAATCCAGGATGGGGTGACTTGACTGCCTCCCACCATGGTCTGTTACCCAGAATCCCTTGCAAACGTAAAAAATTGACAAAAAAAACACATTTTCCCCACATTTCTGTGATGGAAAGTTCTGGAATCTGCGTGGATCCACAAATTTCCACCCACCCCGCGTTCCCCAAAGTCCTACGAGAAAAATGGTACCTCACTTGTGCGGGTCGGCCTAGTGCCCGCGACAGGAAACGGCGCAAAACGCAACGTGGTTTTGCAGTGAAAAATGACCCTTTTTTTGGCAAAGTGACTAGCTGTAGATTTTGTACCCTAGCCCTGCCGGCACCTAGGGAAACCTAGCAAACCTATACATTTCTGAAAACTAGACACCCAGGGGAATCCAGGATGGGGTGACTTGACTGCCTCCCACCATGGTCTGTTACCCAGAATCCCTTGCAAACGTAAAAAATTGACAAAAAAAACACATTTTCCCCACATTTCTGTGATGGAAAGTTCTGGAATCTGCGTGGATCCACAAATTTCCACCCACCCCGCGTTCCCCAAAGTCCTACGAGAAAAATGGTACCTCACTTGTGCGGGTCGGCCTAGTGCCCGCGACAGGAAACGGCGCAAAACGCAACGTGGTTTTGGAGTGAAAAATGACCCTTTTTTTGGCAAAGTGACTAGCTGTAGATTTTGTACCCTAGCCCTGCCGGCACCTAGGGAAACCTAGCAAACCTATACATTTTTGAAAACTAGACACCCAGGGGAATCCAGGATGGGGTGACTTGACTGCCTCCCACCATGGTCTGTTACCCAGAATCCCTTGCAAACGTAAAAAATTGACAAAAAAAACACATTTTCCCCACATTTCTGTGATGGAAAGTTCTGGAACCTGCGTGGATCCACAAATTTCCACCCACCCCGCGTTCCCCAAAGTCCTACGAGAAAAATGGTACCTTACTTGTGCGGGTCGGCCTAGTGCCCGCGACAGGAAACGGTGCAAAACGCAACGTGGTTTTGGAGTGAAAAATGACCCTTTTTTTGGCAAAGTGACTAGCTGTAGATTTTGTACCCTAGCCCTGCCGGCACCTAGGGAAACCTAGCAAACCTATACATTTCTGAAAACTAGACACCCAGGGGAATCCAGGATGGGGTGACTTGACTGCCTCCCACCATGGTCTGTTACCCAGAATCCCTTGCAAACGTAAAAAATTGACAAAAAAAACACATTTTCCCCACATTTCTGTGATGGAAAGTTCTGGAATCTGCGTGGATCCACAAATTTCCACCCACCCCGCGTTCCCCTAAGTCCTACGAGAAAAATGGTACCTCACTTGTGCGGGTTGGCCTAGTGCCCGCGACAGGAAACGGCGCAAAACGCAACGTGGTTTTGGAGTGAAAAATGACCCTTTTTTTGGCAAAGTGACTAGCTGTAGATTTTGTACCCTAGCCCTGCCGGCACCTAGGGAAACCTAGCAAACCTATACATTTCTGAAAACTAGACACCCAGGGGAATCCAGGATGGGGTGACTTGACTGCCTCCCACCATGGTCTGTTACCCAGAATCCCTTGCAAACGTAAAAAATTGACAAAAAAAACACATTTTCCCCACATTTCTGTGATGGAAAGTTCTGGAATCTGCGTGGATCCACAAATTTCCACCCACCCCGCGTTCCCCAAAGTCCTACGAGAAAAATGGTACCTCACTTGTGCGGGTCGGCCTAGTGCCCGCGGCAGGAAACGGCGCAAAACGCAACGTGGTTTTGCAGTGAAAAATGACCCTTTTTTTGGCAAAGTGACTAGCTGTAGATTTTGTACCCTAGCCCTGCCGGCACCTAGGGAAACCTAGCAAACCTATACATTTCTGAAAACTAGACACCCAGGGGAATCCAGGATGGGGTGACTTGACTGCCTCCCACCATGGTCTGTTACCCAGAATCCCTTGCAAACGTAAAAAATTGACAAAAAAAACACATTTTCCCCACATTTCTGTGATGGAAAGTTCTGGAATCTGCGTGGATCCACAAATTTCCACCCACCCCGCGTTCCCCAAAGTCCTACGAGAAAAATGGTACCTCACTTGTGCGGGTCGGCCTAGTGCCCGCGACAGGAAACGGCGCAAAACGCAACGTGGTTTTGGAGTGAAAAATGACCCTTTTTTTGGCAAAGTGACTAGCTGTAGATTTTGTACCCTAGCCCTGCCGGCACCTAGGGAAACCTAGCAAACCTATACATTTTTGAAAACTAGACACCCAGGGGAATCCAGGATGGGGTGACTTGACTGCCTCCCACCATGGTCTGTTACCCAGAATCCCTTGCAAACGTAAAAAATTGACAAAAAAAACACATTTTCCCCACATTTCTGTGATGGAAAGTTCTGGAACCTGCGTGGATCCACAAATTTCCACCCACCCCGCGTTCCCCAAAGTCCTACGAGAAAAATGGTACCTCACTTGTGCGGGTCGGCCTAGTGCCCGCGACAGGAAACGGCGCAAAACGCAACGTGGTTTTGGAGTGAAAAATGACCCTTTTTTTGGCAAAGTGACTAGCTGTAGATTTTGTACCCTAGCCCTGCCGGCACCTAGGGAAACCTAGCAAACCTATACATTTCTGAAAACTAGACACCCAGGGGAATCCAGGATGGGGTGACTTGACTGCCTCCCACCATGGTCTGTTACCCAGAATCCCTTGCAAACGTAAAAAATTGACAAAAAAAACACATTTTCCCCACATTTCTGTGATGGAAAGTTCTGGAATCTGCGTGGATCCACAAATTTCCACCCACCCTGCGTTCCCCAAAGTCCTACGAGAAAAATGGTACCTCACTTGTGCGGGTCGGCTTAGTGCCCGCGACAGGAAACGGCGCAAAACGCAACGTGGTTTTGCAGTGAAAAATGACCCTTTTTTTGGCAAAGTGACTAGCTGTAGATTTTGTACCCTAGCCCTGCCGGCACCTAGGGAAACCTAGCAAACCCAGGCATTTTTGAAAACTAGACACCCGGCGGCTTCCAGGGAGGTATGGCTTGCGTGGATCCCCCAACGTTTCCTTACCCAGAATCCCCTGCAAACCTCAAATTTTGCTCAAAAAATCACTTTTTTCACACATTTTGGGGTGGGAAAGTAGTGGCATCACCGGGCTCACACAAATTTACCACCACCCAGCGTTCCCCCAGGTCTCCCGGTAAAAATGGTGACTCACTTGTGTGGGAGGCCCAAGTACCCGCGGCAGGCAAGGGCCCCAAACGTAGTGAGGCGACATCAAGATGGCCTATCGCCAAACCACCTGGTTTTGCAAGGGGGGTCACTTTGGTTTTTGGCCCGGTGCGCGGCGGCCATCTAGGGAAACCTACCAAACCCAGGCATTTTTGAAAACTAGACACCCAGCGGCTTCCAGGGAGGTATGGCTTGCGTGGATCTCCCAACGTTTCCTTACCCAGAATCCCCTGCAAACCTAATTTTTTGCTCAAAAAATCACTTTTTTCACACATTTTGGGGTGGGAAAGTAGTGGCATCACCGGGCTCACACAAATTTACCACCACCCAGCGTTCCCCCAGGTCTCCCGGTAAAAATGGTGCCTCACTTGTGTGGGAGGCCCAAGTACCCGCGGCAGGCAAGGGCCCCAAACGTAGTGAGGCGACATCAAGATGGCCTATCGCCAAACCACCTGGTTTTGCAAGGGGGGTCACTTTGGTTTTTGGCCCGGTGCGCGGCGGCCATCTAGGGAAACCTACCAAACCCAGGCATTTTTGAAAACTAGACACCCGGCGGCTTCCAGGGAGGTATGGCTTGCGTGGATCCCCCAACGTTTCCTTACCCAGAATCCCCTGCAAACCTCAATTTTTGCTCAAAAAATCACTTTTTTCACACATTTTGGGGTGGGAAAGTAGTGGCATCACCGGGCTCACACAAATTTACCACCACCCAGCGTTCCCCCAGGTCTCCCGGTAAAAATGGTGCCTCACTTGTGTGGGAGGCCCAAGTACCCGCGGCAGGCAAGGGCCCCAAACGTAGTGAGGCGACATCAAGATGGCCTATCGCCAAACCACCTGGTTTTGCAAGGGGGGTCACTTTGGTTTTTGGCCCGGTGCGCGGCGGCCATCTAGGGAAACCTACCAAACCCAGGCATTTTTGAAAACTAGACACCCGGCGGCTTCCAGGGAGGTATGGCTTGCGTGGATCCCCCAACGTTTCCTTACCCAGAATCCCCTGCAAACCTCAATTTTTGCTCAAAAAATCACTTTTTTCACACATTTTGGGGTGGGAAAGTAGTGGCATCACCGGGCTCACACAAATTTACCACCACCCAGCGTTCCCCCAGGTCTCCCGGTAAAAATGGTGCCTCACTTGTGTGGGAGGCCCAAGTACCCGCGGCAGGCAAGGGCCCCAAACGTAGTGAGGTGACATCAAGATGGCCTATCGCCAAACTACCTGGTTTTGCAAGGGGGGTCACTTTGGTTTTTGGCCCGGTGCGCAGCGGCCATCTAGGGAAACCTAGCAAACCCAGGCATTTTTGAAAACTAGACACCCGGCGGCTTCCAGGGAGGTATGGCTTGCGTGGATCCCCCAACGTTTCCTTACCCAGAATCCCCTGCAAACCTCAAATTTTGCTCAAAAAATCACTTTTTTCACACATTTTGGGGTGGGAAAGTAGTGGCATCACCGGGCTTACACAAATTTACCACCACCCAGCGTTCCCCCAGGTCTCCCGGTAAAAATGGTGCCTCACTTGTGTGGGAGGCCCGAGTACCCGCGGCAGGCAAGGGCCCCAAACGTAGTGAGGCGACATCAAGATGGCCTATCGCCAAACCACCTGGTTTTGCAAGGGGGGTCACTTTGGTTTTTGGCCCGGTGCGCGGCGGCCATCTAGGGAAACCTAGCAAACCCAGGCATTTTTGAAAACTAGACACCCGGCGGCTTCCAGGGAGGTATGGCTTGCGTGGATCCCCCAACGTTTCCTTACCCAGAATCCCCTGCAAACCTCAAATTTTGCTCAAAAAATCACTTTTTTCACACATTTTGGGGTGGGAAAGTAGTGGCATCACCGGGCTCACACAAATTTACCACCACCCAGCGTTCCCCCAGGTCTCCCGGTAAAAATGGTGCCTCACTTGTGTGGGAGGCCCAAGTACCCGCGGCAGGCAAGGACAACAAACGTAGTGAGGCAACATCAACATTGCCTATCCCAAATGTCGCCTCACTACGTTTGTTGTCCTTGCCTGCCGCGGGTACTTGGGCCTCCCACACAAGTGAGGCACCATTTTTACCGGGAGACCTGGGGGAATGCTGGGTGGTGGTAAATTTGTGTGAGCCCGGTGATGCCACTACTTTCCCACCCCAAAATGTGTGAAAAAAGTGATTTTTTGAGCAAAATTTGAGGTTTGCAGGGGATTCTGGGTAAGGAAACGTTGGGGGATCCACGCAAGCCATACCTCCCTGGAAGCCGCCGGGTGTCTAGTTTTCAAAAATGCCTGGGTTTGCTAGGTTTCCCTAGATGGCCGCCGCGCACCGGGCCAAAAACCAAAGTGACCCCCCTTGCAAAACCAGGTGGTTTGGCGATAGGCCATCTTGATGTCGCCTCACTACGTTTGGGGCCCTTGCCTGCCGCGGGTACTTGGGCCTCCCACACAAGTGAGGCACCATTTTTACCGGGAGACCTGGGGGAACGCTGGGTGGTGGTAAATTTGTGTGAGCCCGGTGATGCCACTACTTTTCCACCCCAAAATGTGTGAAAAAAGTGATTTTTTGAGCAAAATTTGAGGTTTGCAGGGGATTCTGGGTAAGGAAACGTTGGGGGATCCACGCAAGCCATACCTCCCTGGAAGCCGCCGGGTGTCTAGTTTTCAAAAATGCCTGGGTTTGGTAGGTTTCCCTAGATGGCCGCCGCGCACCGGGCCAAAAACCAAAGTGACCCCCCTTGCAAAACCAGGTGGTTTGGCGATAGGCCATCTTGATGTCGCCTCACTACGTTTGGGGCCCTTGCCTGCCGCGGGTACTTGGGCCTCCCACACAAGTGAGGCACCATTTTTACCGGGAGACCTGGGGGAACGCTGGGTGGTGGTAAATTTGTGTGAGCCCGGTGATGCCACTACTTTCCCACCCCAAAATGTGTGAAAAAAGTGATTTTTTGAGCAAAATTTAAGGTTTGCAGGGGATTCTGGGTAAGGAAACGTTGGGGGATCCACGCAAGCCATACCTCCCTGGAAGCCGCCGGGTGTCTAGTTTTCAAAAATGCCTGGGTTTGGTAGGTTTCCCTAGATGGCCGCCGCGCACCGGGCCAAAAACCAAAGTGACCCCCCTTGCAAAACCAGGTGGTTTGGCGATCGGCCATCTTGATGTCGTCTGACTACGTTTGGGGCCCTTGCCTGCCGCGGGTACTTGGGCCTCCCACACAAGTGAGGCACCATTTTTACCGGGAGACCTGGGGGAACGCTGGGTGGTGGTAAATTTGTGTGAGCCCGGTGATGCCACTACTTTCCCACCCCAAAATGTGTGAAAAAAGTGATTTTTTGAGCAAAATTTGAGGTTTGCAGGGGATTCTGGGTAAGGAAACGTTGGGGGATCCACGCAAGCCATACCTCCCTGGAAGCCGCCGGGTGTCTAGTTTTCAAAAATGCCTGGGTTTGGTAGGTTTCCCTAGATGGCCGCCGCGCACCGGGCCAAAAACCAAAGTGACCCCCCTTGCAAAACCAGGTGGTTTGGCGATAGGCCATCTTGATGTCGCCTCACTACGTTTGGGGCCCTTGCCTGCCGCGGGTACTTGGGCCTCCCACACAAGTGAGGCACCATTTTTACCAGGAGACCTGGGGGAACGCTGGGTGGTGGTAAATTTGTGTGAGCCCGGTGATGCCACTACTTTCCCACCCCAAAATGTGTGAAAAAAGTGATTTTTTGGGCAAAAAATGAGGATTGCAGGGGATTCTGGGTAAGGAAACGTTGGGGGATCCACGCAAGCCATACCTCCCTGGAAGCCGCTGGGTGTCTAGTTTTCAGAAATGCGTGGGTTGGAAAGGTTTCCCTAGATGGCCGCCGAGCCCTGGGCAAAAAACCAAAGTAACCCCCCTTGCAAAACCAGATTACCTATTGTTACTACAGCGTGAGAATTTAGGAATAATACTGCAAAGAAAATGTGGCAGACAATTTGAGGTTTACAGGACAATGGGGATAAAAAATATTTTTCAAATCACTAGAGAGACATCACCATGAACTCCCAAGGGTTTTCGACAATATCTACAGTTGGTGGGTTATTCTTACATGGAAAGTGTACCTTGGCAGAGAAACAAAAGACAAAGATTCCTGCACAACCATCTATTCCTCAAACACACACACATACTGGTTGGATTTGGCACGAGGGCAAGTCATGGTTCAGTGTATTAAATTTTATTAACAAGAGATTTCACAAAAATGAAATGCACTGTCAATAATTAAATTCACAAAAAACCAAACCAATGACTTGCAGCTCGTGAGCTGTAAAGCCACGTCAAGGCACCAACCGCTTTACAGGCCATTCACACACCTTTCATACGTGATACAAACAAGACCATTCGCACCACCAGGTACAAAAGCAACACAGTACAAAAATCACCAAAAAGGGACAAGGTACACCCTGCTTCAGAAAGACAAATATTACTGCACAGTCATCTAACCCGCAAGCACACACACATACTGGTTGGATTTGGCACGAGGGTGAGTGATGGTTCAGTAGATAAAATTGTATTACCAAGTGATTTCACAAAACATGAAATGCACTGGTAATAATTGAAAGGGCAAGAAACTGAACCATTGACTCACAGCTCGTGAGCTGTAAAGCCACGACAAGGCACCAACCTCTTTACAGGCCATTCATACACCTTTCATACGTGTGAGACATACAAAACCATTCACACCGCCAGCCGCGGGCCCATCACATAACAAAACTCACACCAGCACACAGCGCCATTCAAGGGCCCATCACTTTCACACGCCCACAATCCAGACACAGCAACTACACAGGCTGAAGGATTGCGTGGAGTGGCACTCAGCTAGCAGTGTGTGTAGTGACCAGCAGAAAGTCACTACTCACACACAGCCAGCCAAGCACCAGTCGACACACACCGCTAGCCAAACGCCAGTCCACGCACACCGCTAGCCAAGCGCCAGTCCAGGCACACCGCCATCCAATCGCCAGTCCAGGCACACCGGCAGCCAATCGCCAATCCACCTACACCGCCAGCCAAGCTCCAGTCCACGGACACCACCAGACAAGCACCATTCCACGCACACCGCCAGCCAAGCTCCAGTCCACACACACCACCAGACAAGCTCCAGTCCACGGACACCACCAGCCAAGCTCCAGTCCACGGACACCACCAGCCAAACACCAGTCCGCACACACCACCAGTCCACACACACCGCCAGCCAAGTACCAGTCCACGCACACCGCCAGCCAAGCACCATTCCACGCACACCACCAGCCAAGCACCATTCCACGCACACCGCCAGCCAAGCACCATTCCACGCACACCACCAGCCACGCACCAGTCCACGCACACCGCCAGCCAAGCACCATTCCACGCACACCACCAGCCACGCACCAGTCCACGCACACCGCCAGTCCATGCACACCGCCAGTCCACGCACACCGTCAGCCAAGCACCATTCCACGCACACCACCAACCAAGTGCCAGTCCACACACACCAACAGCCAAGCGCAAGCCTACACACACCGCCATCACATTTTGGATTTTTTTAGAAAAAAATAAAAACACAAACAAATTGCAAATAGATACAAATCTTCTAACAGAAAATCAGCAACTAAATACATTGCACTAACACCAACCTTGAAACAGAATCATATTTTCCAAAGAATACAGACCAGGCAGTTCACTTTACCACTCATGAATCTTCCCAGAAGTTTTTACGCGTGTGGTACGCTCGGAAACAAGCAGAGAGACACAGTGCAGGATGAGAGGGACAATCGGGGCAGTACATACGACTCTCCTTCCGCAAACCTCTTCGCCAACAGACTCTACATCTCCTACTGGGAAAATCTTTTGCGGGTGTGGGAGGAATGTGATCTGGAAAGTGGCGTTCTTTCAATCTAGCAACATCCTCCACCAGTCCAACTCTAGGAACACTTGCCTGTTCCACTACAACAAGGCTGCCTATTACAGACTCCTGAAACTTAGCAAAAGTCATCTTTGACTCAGGGCAAGAATCCTGGAACACAACAAAAGCATTAAACATTAAACATTGCCAAGTGGAAAAGATGGATAGCCAACTTCTTGTACCAAATGTAAGCCTTACGAAGAGCAGTGTAAGGTTCCAACCTCTGATCTACTCTGTCAACACCACCCATGTACCTATTATAGTCTAAAACACATACAGGTTTGCGCGCTTCAGCGACCTGACCCCAAACAGTCACAGGTGCAGTGCTTTCATCATGGATGGAAGTCAGCATGTAGACATCTCTCCTGTCTGTAAACTTCACAGCAAGAAGCTCCTGGCAACGCAACGCACTGCACTGTCCCCGCACAAGCTTTTGACAAACAAGTTCTTTCGGAAAACCTTTACGGTTACAGCGGACTGTGCCACAAGCAAAAGTGTCCACTTTGGCCAATTCCCTGAACAACCGTACACCAGTGTAGAAGTTATCTAAATATAAATGGTGGCCTTTGTTAAAAAATCCTCTACCAAGTTCCCAAACAATTTTCTCAGTCACTCCAAAAGTGGACGGACAACCAGGGAGGTTAAACCTAGATTCCTTACCGGTGTACACCCTGAAATTAGAGACATATCCAGTCCTACTGTCACACAGCATATACAGCTTTATTCCATAGCGTGCCCTCTTACTAGGAATGTATTGCCTAAAAACCAAGCGGCCCTTGAACAACACCAAAGACTCATCCACTGCAATTTCTCTACCAGGGGCATAAATCTCAGAAAATCGATCAACAAAGTGATCAAGGACAGGCCTAATCTTAAAAAGACGGTCACAATCAGGGTGATCTCGTGGCAACGCTAAACCATTATCTACAAAGTGCATCATCCGAAGCAGAAGCAAATACCTGTCACGAGTCATGACTGCCGGAAAAATAGACGTTGCCATCAAGGGACTGCTAGACCAATATGAAGCCAATGATGGCTTCCTTAGCAAGCCCATCAAAAAAGTTAAACCCAAGAACTTCTTCATCTCTTCAACATTTGTGGGAGTCCACCGGGTAGCTCTAGAGTGTGGCTTAAGACTGGCACTGTTGTCCCTCAAAAACTGTTCGGCATACAAATTAGTCTGCTCAACAATCTCTGCCAAAAACACATCGTCCATAAACAACTGAAAAAAATTTACAGGCAAAAAGTTCTCGGTATTCACTCTAGACCCTGGAACACCAGTAATCTCAGGAAATTCCGGCTGCACCATGCCAGGGGCAACCCAGAGGTCATCAGTTTCAACGGGAAGACTTGCAGCCCCAGCCTGCAGCCCAGATGTCTCTTGCCGCACTACACCAACGGAAAGGCTTGCAGCCCCAGCCTGCAGCCCAGATGCCTCTTGCCGCTCTACACCAACGGGAAGCCTTGCAGTCCCAGCCTGCAGCCCAGATGTCTCTTGCCGCACTACACCAACGGGAAGCCTTGCAGCCGCAGGCTGCAGCCCAGATGCCTCTTGCCGCACTATCGGCACATCAGTCTCCTCCTCTAACACAGGCACTTCATCCGCACTAAGAGTATCTTCATCATCCGATGACCCCATACGGAGAGAAAACTCACTGCCAGAATCGTCCCCTGCCCCCTCTCCCTCAGAAGCAGAGTCAGTCTCTGACCCAATATCAGAGGAAGACTCAAACAGCAAACCAACAACCTGCTGAGCAGTCATCCTGCGGCTAGCCAGTATACCTACTAAGATAGAAGACTGCACAAACAAGTCAACAACAACCAACAATGTGCAAACCAAGTAAGTAAAGAAATGTGTACCTTATATCAATAAGATCAATGTACTCAAAAACTATACAATCCAAAATCAAAAGAGACAGCTGCACTCACCAGAAACAAACTCTGCAGTGACACAGCAAAGACCAACGATATCAAACTAGAAAGAAGAAAAAAAAACAAATTACTCACAAGACAACAAAATACACATCGTGCACCAATGCAAAAAGTTTTTGAAACTCAAAAACCAAACATACTGCTATTATTACACCATTTGCAAAAAAAAACAGGCAGAGAAATCAAACACATTTGCATTGTACAAAAAAACAGTCTCTTACCAAACTACACAAACAGCAAAACCACCAGAACCAAAACGTCACCGTGAACAGAAGAAAAGCCTTCACCTAGAACAAAAAAGTAAACAAAAAAAACATTACAATTGGAAATCACAAAAAATATAACAATAAACATTATAACATGCCATGTCACTACCCAAATGGTCAATCGGTTTGTGTGCCAGGTCAGGCAGAAAACAGCAGGAAAAAAAAGGCTATTCAGTCCCGGGGCAGGTGAGCCAAATACATATAACAAATTGCACCCTGGAAGCGAGGGGTCACTTCTATTTCTAATTGAACTAATTCCCTGGTGTCTAGTGGGCTTTTCTACCCCCAATGGGAGCAGAAACGGCAAAAAAATAAAACCGATCTGCCCACAGAGGGGGCAGAAAAGTCTTCAAAACATTTAGGGGCCCAAGGAAGCGACCCTTGCCCAAGGGGTCGCTTCCTACAATAATATTTATATCCCTGGTGTCTAGTGGGCTTTTCTGCCCCCCCCCCTAGGAGCAGAAACGGACAGAAAGACGACCAATCTGCCCCCAGGGGGGGCAGAAAAGTATTCTAAATAATTAGGCCGCAAAGGAAGCGACCCTTGCCCAAGGGGTCGCTTCCTACATAAAGAAAAAGACATCCCTGGTGTCTAGTGGGCTTTTCTGCCCCCCCTGGGGGCAGAAACGGGCAGAAAGACGACCGATCTGCCCCCAGGGGGGGGGCAGAAAAGTCTTCTAATCACTTTACCACCCTAGGAAGCGACCCTTGCCCAAGGGGTCGCTTCCTACATAACGAAATAGACATCCCTGGTGTCTAGTGGGCTTTTCTGCCCCCCCTAGGGGCAGAAACGGGCAGAAAGAAGACCGATCTGCCCCCAGGGGGGGCAGAAAAGTCTTCAAATTATTGGGCCCCCCAAGGAAGCGACCCTTGCCTAAGGGGTCGCTTCCTACATAGTAAAAACGACATCCCTGGTGTCTAGTGGGCTTTTCTGCCCCCCCTGGGGGCAGAAACGCGCAGAAAGCGGACCGATCTGCCCCCAGGGGGGCAGAAAAGACTTCTAAAAATTTTGCCCCCAAGGAAGCGACCCTTGCCTAAGGGGTCGCTTCCTACATAGTAAAAACGACATCCCTGGTGTCTAGTGGGCTTTTCTGCCCCCCCTGGGGGCAGAAACGCGCAGAAAGCGGACCGATCTGCCCCCAGGGGGGGCAGAAAAGACTTCGCCAAATTTTTATCCCCAAGGAAGCGACCCTTGCCCAAGGGGTCGCTTCCCAAATTCGAAATACCAAATCCCTGGTGTCTAGTGGGGCATCCCTACTCCACGATCGCGACGCTGTGCGCGATCGTGGAGCAGGAATGCCCTGTATTGAGACATCGGGGGAGAGGAAATACTCTTTCCTCTCCCCCGATGCCTCAATACTACAGATTTCACCGCCGCGGCCCCCACCGGACTACAAACACCTACCTCTGCTCCCTTGGACGCGCTGGAAGAAATGGATTCCAGCGCGTCCAACGCTTCCTGATGACGCCGGCGCGCGCTGTGCGCGCTGACGTCATCAGAAAGCGTGGGGGGGCTCGGGGGGGCTCGGGGGTGGCAGCGGAAGCTCTTCCGCTGCCACCCCCGTAAAGGGGGTGAAGATCGCTGCACAAGGGGGGGAGCGCCAGCGCTTCCCCCGGGGGCTGTCCTCATGACGGAACGGTTCCGTCATGAGCACAGCCCAACCGATGCTCATGACGGAACCGTTCCGTCATGAGCATCGAAGGGGTTAAAACATTAACACATACACATAGAAAAATTGTAATTGTAGACTGAGTTCTTAACTAAACTTTTTTTTTCTAACATCTAAAATATATATATAATATCAAATAAATGTTATCTTTTTCTATAAATATTTGACAAAATAAATATATTTTATATCTTAAAAAATATCAATAACAATTATACAAATAACATTTCCCTCCCACTGTAAATAATTTAAATTAACGTACGTTTTTGTAGATAAAAAATATAATCCAGGCAGCAAAAAAAAATCCAAAGGTATAATTATTCCAATGCTTAGTTAAAACTCCCTAAACAAAACAGAAAAATACAACTGTGTAAAACAAACTCCGCTGACAAAATATCCGTAGTGTAGAATCATAAAAAAAACGAAAAATAAAATTTGAGAAAGAAACGCTCCCAAAAAACCTGGAAAAATAAAGGAAATGTAAAATATTTATGAGGTTACCGGAAACTAATACACGCTTCCTTTTTTTAAAAAGAAAATGGCCTTCTTCTCCCAATGCCAATTCTGAAACGTAAAATACCTGTGGGAAAAAAAAAAGACAATCATTCCCACACAAACATACTATAATATTATTTAAAAACACACATAAACATACTTATAATTCCTTAACACAGTACTCTAAATAGAATTAATTATAGATAACAAACCATAACACTAAAGTAGCAACGCACTAACAGCATTTCACACACGCTAAACTACAAATGAAACATCACAACAAACATAAAATCCAAACCCTAAATACACTATAAACTACCTA
This sequence comes from Triturus cristatus, assembly GCF_964204655.1. Classification (NCBI taxonomy): domain Eukaryota; kingdom Metazoa; phylum Chordata; class Amphibia; order Caudata; family Salamandridae; genus Triturus; species Triturus cristatus. The sequence continues at coordinate 1,011,143,045 of NC_140585.1, read as the reverse complement.
GCTACCTTCGCCCTACTCCTAAATTAAGTCTAAAAGTAATTCAAATAAACTCAGCTTAACCGATGCGATGCGGCTTCCAACTGCAAGCTTCTCCCTTCAGAAATGACCTAAAAAACAATACCGATAGCCTAGGAAAGAGAACTTAGTTTAAAAAATGGCCGCGTAATTGAAATAACAAAAATACTTTTCCACATTAAACTCAATGTAAATTAGAAATGTTTTACAAAAAAAGTAAAACATTTTTATTCTATTGTGTTATAAATTGTACAATGTATAAAAATAAATATTACAACACAGATAATATTTATTATTATACATGAAAAAAATTGTATTAACTTATTATCATAGGAAATTTTTTTTATTGCTTGCCAATAATGTGAAAAATTGTATTAATTTAAAAAATATTTTTTTTACAGAATGCTTTTTAACATTATAACATTATTTATTGATACAAATAAATATTATTATAGAAAATCTAATATTATTTAGTATCAATTATGCAAATAAATAAAAAAGTTAATACAACAAAATCATTTTTACAAAATGTATATTAAGAATAATTAGACTGTATATAATTATCTAATACATATTTACAATATAACAAAAATTGTATAACTGTTACAACAAATATATATATTAAATAAATATATGTAAAACAGTAGATAACTACATTTTATGTTTGTATAAAATGTACATATTTACCAAATTCTACATTATATAAAACATAAAATTGTTTCATACTTATTATACTTAAAATGTTTATTATTTCTGTTTAAATATTTACAAAAAATGTGACATATCCAAAAATAAAAATGTATTATTATTCTGCTTTAGACCAATATATATGAAAGATTGTAAAAAAAATAAAATGCATTAAATGTCTTTGCTTGAATCGTTAATGAAAATAAGGAAAACATTTAAAATATAAATATTGTTATGCATTTACTTTCTCTGTTATTTTTCTGATACTATATTTGCAATAAAATAATTCTCTTACATTTAATAGCTGTTATAAATTAATATTTTAATAAACATATATTGCATACTATTACAACTTAAGCACACATTATTTTCATTATTCTTGCTCCAAAATAAAGAACTATATTTTACTATTCTCTTTCCAAAATAAATTAATTAAGAAAAGGTGCTGGTCACTAAACATACACAAAATTATATTCCAACTCCAAACTGTATTAACTCAGGGAATGTGCTAGACCATAAGCATATAAAATATACTATTCCCATTCCAAACTACTATAACTAAGGAAAGGTGGTAGAAGGTAAACATATATAATTTATTATTCCTACTACAAACTACATTAACGGAGGAAAAGTTCTTGACACTAAACATATATAAGTAACTTTTTAGGTGCCGATTCCGATCCTGTAAAACCCGGGTACGAACCGTCAGACGGAGCGTTTTCTCCGTCCGACCCGTACCCGGGAAAAACACCTTACAAACCCGCAAGTATGATTCGTACAGAAACACCATTTCCATACGAATCGTAAAAAACGCCGACCGCCAAAAAAATACATACAAATCGGATCTGGGACACCGCGGATGTGACGTCCGGACGGAGTCAGGCAGCGTTTCACGAACCAGCAAGTACGATCCGTGCCCACGTTACTCCGCACGAATTACATTTTACGGCAGCCAAAAACTGCTGGGAAATCAGGACGACGTGCAGAAGGAGCACCAGTACGCGACGGACAGCCATGGACCCCAATCTACGTGTCATCCCGGCCCTCATAGCAGTCCACCTGGTGTACAGGAACCGACGCAGACGCCGCAGAAGGTCAGAACAACACCCAGGGGCAAAGGGGGGGGCAGGGGCAGGAAACATAACCCCCACCCAAGTTAATAATCATACATGCCCTGTACATACCTGACCCCCAGGGCCTGGTCACTTCGGGGGGCGGGGGCATCTCCACCAAGGCCTGCGTCCGCCACAACGGAAGTCGACATGGACGCAAACCGGCAACACTACGATTGTGGTACGCACTGTACCCACGCCTTAAGAGCGTGGGTATGGGTCGTACCACGCCCACCCCTACATCACCCCAACAATGGCGGTACAGCCCGTACCCATGTCCCAAAGGCATGGGTACGGGTCGTACCACGCCCACCCCTACGTCACCACAATAATGGCGGTACGGCCCGTACCCATGTCCCAAAGGCATGGGTAGGGGCCGTACCGCCATTGTTGGGGTGACGTAGGGGTGGGGGTGGTACGACCCGTACCCACGCTCTTAAGGCGTGGGTACGGGCCGTACCCCTATGGCACCCCAACAATGGCGGTACGGCCCGTACCCACGTCCCAAAGGCATGGGTACAGGCCGTACCGCCATTGTTGGGGTGACGTAGGGGTGGGCGTGGTACGACCCGTACCCATGCCTATGGGACGTGGGTACGGGCCGTACCGCCATTGTTGGGGTGACGTAGGGTTGGATGTGGTACGACCCGTACCCATGCCTTTGGGACATGGGTACTGCCCGTACCGCCATTGTTGGGGTGACGTAGGGGTGGGCGTGGTACGACCCGTACCCACACTCCTAAGGTGTGGGTACGGGCCGTACCCCTACGGCACCCCAACAATGGCGGTACGGCCCGTACCCATGCCTTTGGGACGTGGGTACGGGCCGTACCGCCATTGTTGGGGTGACGTAGGGGTGGGCGTGGTACGACCCGTACCCATGCCTTTGGGACGTGGGCATGGGCCGTACCGCCATTGTTGGGGTGACGTAGGGGTACGGCCCGTACCCAGGCCTGAAGACCGTGGGTACGGGTCGCACCACGTGTACCCCTACGTCACCCCAACAATGGTGGTACGGTCCGTACCCAGGCCTGAAGAGCGTGGGTACGGGTCACACCACGCGTACCCCTACGTCACCCCAACAATGGTGGTACGGCCCGTACCCAGGCCTGAAGGGCGTGGGTACGGGTCGCACCACGCGTACCCCTATGTCACACCAACAATGGTGGTATGGCCCGTACCCAGGCCTGAAGAGCGTGGGTACGGGTCGCACCACGCGTACCCCTAAGTCACACCAACAATGGAGGGGTGGGTGCAGAGTCCGCCCAGCAGTGCCCAGACACAGGAGGAGTGGGTGCAGAGTCCTCCCAGCAGTGCCCAGACACAGGAGGGGTGGGTGTAGAGTCCTCCCAGCAGTGCCCAGACATAGGAGGGGTGGGTGCCTATCACTCCCAGCAGTGCCCAGACATAGGAGGGGTGGGTGCCTATCACTCCCAGCAGTGCCCAGACACAGGAGGGGTGGGTGCAGAGTCCTCCCAGCAGTGCCCAGACATAGGAGGGGTGGGTGCCTATCTCCCAGCAGTGCCCAGACATAGGAGGGGTGGGTGCCTATCACTCCCAGCAGTGCCCAGACACAGGAGGGGTGGGTGCAGAGTCCTCCCAGCAGTGCCCAGACATAGGAGGGGTGGGTGCCTATCACTCCCAGCAGTGCTCAGACACAGGAGGGGTGGGTGCAGAGTCCTCCCAGCAGTGGACAGAGACATGGTGGTGTGTACACCATCCTACAATTAGCAAAACTCCATGGGTGCATGAAGGCATACACAAAGTGCGACTATATTGAGAATGGCATGCCAACACATCACTGACAGCAGTGTCCTACTCCCATGAGTGTGGATGTCCATCCCCCACTGCATGACACACCACATGTGGGTGTGATGACAAATGACACATGCTTACCCACCCCTGGCGCTGGCAGCACAATACACACACTGAGAGCATGCAACAAGACTGTATATTCATGTGCCACCCTACTAAACTAAGAGACCCAAAGGGAACACACACTGTCACGCACATTCCAGGACTGATAGGAATGTACAGGTGCTGGGGCAGCCAACAAGTTGTTGCCTCCCATGGAAGGAAAAGGGTGGAGTACCCACAGATACAATGCCCACAATTGTCAGACAGGTGCCCAAAGACCCTGCAGAACACGTAACACATGTTTGCGAGGCTGGGAGTACACACATGCATAGTGCGTAAAAGGGAACTTGTCCACATGAAGTCATGTCAATATACTCCATACACGAGTACGGTGACCACCAAGGATGCCACAAATGATGCAGGTGGAGACATTGCTGAGCATGCATGGCCAAAGTTGAAGGGATTCGACACACACCCAGGAAATGTAGACACAGCTCAGCACAACAATTGGGAAACACCCTGCAGGGAAGATGTCAGGGTCCACAGAGGAAGGAACACACATTGGGACAATGTCACCATACAGTAAGAGCTTACATGACCAAAGATTATTTGCAGATACCTTGTGATGGCACACAGATATCAGGGTCCACCCCATGAGCAGCACACTATAACATTTCCCAGACACCTAACACATTATCACCACCCCAAATCATGGAGCAGCACCACCAACAGCAAGACCAGAAAAGCAGTTGTGTGCAAATGAAAACCCAAATGCTTTATTCAGCATAAAAATTATAGCAAAAGAAATGTCCACTATATACAGGGCCCATAGGCCAGGCCATGTGCGAAGTCCTGGTGGGGGACACTTTGGGACGCGTCTCCCCTAGCTTGCCTGTACAGTTCACTCTTCCATATCATCCACAGAAGGGGGGCATCATGTGGGGGGGAAGGACCAGGCACCGCAGGGACAGGAGGGGCAAGGGTAGGTGTTGTGGGTGCAGGGACGGATGACTCCACCACAGGGGGTGGGGCAGCGCCAAAGGTGGTGGTTAGCAGGGCGCTGCATACGGTTGCAAGTTCTTCCAGCGTCTCTCCTGCACCCGAATGAACCACAGGCCCCAAGGAGGGGGGGGTCGGAGGGATGGGTTGTAGCGGTACTGGGGGAGGGTGTGGACAGGGGGGGGACTCAACTCCCCTGCCTGGTGACTTCCTCGACCGCTTGCGGGGTGGTGTCACACTGGGGCTGAGGGACAGACTGGCCATGAAGGACTCTTTGTCCGACTGTTGGGCAGGGGAGCTAAGGGGAGTGGTTTTGGAGGAAGTGGGTCGTGAGGACTGCAGACTCCCACTGTGGCTGCGTGGCTGCCATTTTCCCCCCGACCCAGTGGGTGTGCCTACTTCCCCCTGTGTGTGCGTGACAGGAGGTGTGCGCTTCGCCTTCCCTGGTGGTGTGCTGCCTGTGTCTGGTGGGGTGCGTGCATGGGGACGTCTGGGTGTGTGTGGGACAGGCATGGGAGTGGGAAGTGTGGATGGTGCAGGGGTAGGGGGGACGGAGCGCTGCTGGAGATCCACTGCTGCAGTCAGTGACGAGTCTATGGACTTCAGCAACATCCATTGGTCAGACATCGCTGCTGACATGCCCTCCATGTACGACACCATCTGTGTCAGCAGTCTGGTGTGGCCATGGAGGACATTAAGCAGCGATGTCTGACCAACCTGCAACTGCCGCAGAATGTCCACAGACTCGGCATTGACGGCAGCAGGGGAGACAGGGGCAGGGGGTGCAGTGCCTTGCACGAAGGAGACATGTTGTCGCCTAGCACGGAGGGAAGGGACCCGAGCAAGTGGGAGGCCGGTGATGGGAATGGAGGGGGCGGCGAGAGATGGAGTGCTGCTTTCAGCTCTGGGAGCAGCCTCCGCCCCCTCTGGGAGCTCAGCCTCGGACCCGTCAGCGTCATAGTCGGTGGTGGGACTGGACAGGTCCTCCGCCTCACTCCCCTCGGGCCCCGTGCCACTCGCTGCGCTAGACTCGCCAGCAGTGGTGGCACCGGTGCTGGATCCCTCCTCAAGGTCCGTGCCAGTGTCTCCCTCAGTTTCCCCTGACGATGCTGTGGGCAAGGTGAAGAGACAGGAAATAATCAGACAACTGTATACATATGACACATGAGTCAAAACTACATGGGTCACAGTGCATAGCATGAAAAGCAACATGAGTAACATCTACAATACTACGCACATGTGTAGGCCCTGCACCACACAGTGGGTTGACCCACCATGCCACTGAGAAAAAATGGAGAGCATGACACAACAGCAAATACATTTATATCAAATTAGACAGAGGAGCTAGTGTCTGGGGACAGTCGAGCACAGCATCTGGACCACACACCGTTGCCAAAAAAGGGATGAGCAGGAACCATGTCTGTTAACTATTGGCACATGCATGCTTAGCAAATACATTAAACCATGTCCAACATGACTGGGTCAGTGCATGTTGAGTGTATGTCCAGACAATCATCACACACAGGCCAGACCTGGCAAGGAGACATACGGTTTGGACATGTAGGCCTTGCCCGCACAAACACCCCCCTACCTGAGACAATGTGATTGAGACAGAGGAAGTACTTACACCTCGTACTCGGGGATTAAAAAAATGCCCTACAATAAATCCTGATTGTACACAAACTACCCCTCGTGCACCTGACCACACATATAATTGACAAACAACCATCATCAGATAGTTGTACCAAGACACACAGGCACTGGCCACTGTGAGTATGTACAAGCCAAATTGGGTCATCCTGTACAGTGGACATATGTAGCACACTTAACGTAAATACAAATGAGGCCAGGGTCCAATGCCAAAGAGCCCAAACTATGCTGAAGACACAGAGAATGTCCACATTGTTGGCTGACACACATGAAACCTAGGAAAAGGTGCCCCAGGGGACTGCAGTGGCCACACTCCTCCATGGTCCTGTATGGATATGACTGCAACAGAAGCAACCGTCCCTGCACTATGCATATCTCACACTCATGCACATCATGTCTGAGGGCACAACATTGGTCATGCATGCTGTAAGGCAGTACACTTTTAATACACACTCCTATGTCGGGACTCAGCAGCAGTGCCAACTAACATGGACCCCACAATGACTGAACTGGCCAGGGCACAGGCAAGCTCACAACACATGTAACACACCACCCCCACACATGATGTTGCAAGCATTGGGCACTTGGATTAACTGCCAGCCTAGATAACCTTGTGCAAGAGTGACTACCCACAGACCCGGGAACACATGTCAAGGAGGGGAAGGGAGGAAGAACAGCACGGGTAGACTTTGTGGAACAGGATATGCACTGCACATATAAACCCTGGCAGTGTATCCATGCGACTGGGCACCTCCAAAAGCTGGTGACACACAACAAACACACATGTACCTACCCCCTTCCTGCTGCTGCTTCTCCAGTAAGCGCCTATCCAAGTCAGGGAAGACCACCGCCAGCACACGCTTCATGATGTGGGTCAGGCGCCGGCGCCCACAGTTCTTCTTCCCTTCTTGTGAGTCCCCCAGCAGGACCCGGGTGATCCTCCTGGTCCAGCACCGGACACACAGGCACAGGACAATCACCTGCCATTGGCAACTGAGGGTACAAACCTCACTCTGCACATGTGCCACTTGACTGGGGGGTGTCACAGGTGTTGGGCTAGCCCAGCACGTCAGACACACAGCACTGCTCCCTGCTCACATCAGATGGGTAGGGTATATGCATCCCTCATGCATCTGGGCTGCAACACTCCACATAGACACTCACCCACATGACAGGGGACTTACACACAAACCAATGTCCAGGGGACGAACACATCATTTGGACACTCTCACCACAGGTACACTCAACTCACACACATCTGTGGGTACAATCACCTGTCACACTGGGGGGTACACAGAATCACATCAGGGCTGTAGAAACAACATTCCCAAGAGGATTAGCCAGGCTGAATGTGGCATGCACCATGCAGTGATTGTCACAGTAAGCACTATGCAAGTGAGGAGTGCAGACATGCACTACAGCATGCTCTGCATGGGAGACATGAGGCATTCCCCCTCCTGGGACCCACTCTAAACAACATTGCATGTCTGTCACACCTGGACACAATGCCAGAAGTGACAGTCACAAAATAGGGGCACAGTCTAAGGTAGTGGAGTCAGCACTCACCTGCTCCCCTGGTCTCTCATACAGGCTGGGTTACTGTGGGAGGATGACATCCAGCAATGCCACATTCTCCTCCAGGGTGAATGGCTGGGCCCTCTCCACAGACCTGGACATGGTGCCAGAGGAACCACGAGCAGCAGCAGTGGTGTGGAATGAAAGGTTGTGCAGGCAAGTGCTCTCTCATGGGACCTGGCTGCCTTATATTTGCCTTGCTGGCCTTGTTTCATTTACAGGAGTACAGAGTGATTGGTCAATCTCATTTGCATCCTACGTTTCCTCCAATCCCTTTAAACCTACCCCAGTGAGGGGCTTTGCATGGTTAAAAAATTGAGCATGATGTCAAGTCAACAACCACTTTCCAACATAGTATAGTGTCTCCAACTGACTCTTGCTGGCCACCTGATGAAAATATTTGAACTTGAAACTCGGTCTCCATGACAACCAGCATGCATTTAGGCCCTTATACTTGTCCCTCATGTGTCCCCTATGTAATTTTACTATACACACACACAGGTACGGTGCGTTCCACGCCCCTAGGGCACCACTACTCCAGTGATACGGTCCGTACACGCGTGTGTAGGGTCCGTATCACTATGGTTGTGTGGCCGTAGGCGTACGCCATAGTGATACGGACCCTACACACGCGTGTACGGACCGTATCCCTATGGCGTACGCCTACGGCAACACAACCATAGTGATATGGACCCTACACACGCGTGTACGGACCATATCCCTATGGCGTACGCCTATGGCAACACAACCATAGGGATACGGACCCTACACACGCGTGTATGGACCCTATCTCTATGGCGTATGCCTACGGCAACACAACCATAGTGATACGGACCCTACACACGCATGTACAGACCGTATCCCTATGGTTGTGTTGCCGTAGGCGTACACCATAGGGATACGGTCCGTACACGCGTGTGTAGGGTCCGTATCACTATGGTTGTGTTGCCGTAGGCATACGCCATAGTGATACGGACCCTACACACGCGTGTACGGACCGTATCCCTATGGTTGTGTTGCCGTAGGCGTACGCCATAGGGATACGGTCCGTACATGCGTGTGTAGGGTCCGTATCACTATGGTTGTGTTGCTGTAGGCGTACGCCATAGTGATACGGACCCTACACACGCGTGTATGGACCGTATCCCTATGGTTGTGTTGCCATAGGCGTACGCCATAGGTATACGGTCCGTACACGCGTGTGTAGGGTCCGTATCACTATGGTTGTGTTGCCGTAGGCATACGCCATAGTGATACGGACCCTACACACGCGTGTACGGACCGTACCCCTATGGCGTACGCCTACGGCAACACAACCATAGTGATACGGACCCTACACACGTGTGTACGGACGGACCGTATCCCTATGGCGTACGCCTACGGCAACACAACCATAGTGATACGGACCCTACACACGCCTGTACGGACCATATCCCTATGGCGTACGCCTACAGCAACACAACCATAGTGATACGGACCCTACACATGCTTGTACGGACCGTATCCCTATGGCGTACGCCTACTTCAACACAACCATAGTGATACGGACCCTACAAACGCACTCAGAGCGTGTGTACAGTGTGTTTTACACCTTACACTGGTGACAGGCGGCACACAGAAAGGATTTGAGCTGTCATACTTGGCCAAGGCTGGACACCAAGTCATTGTCAGTGCAGTCCTACATGTCTCGGGCCTAGGTGTGTCAGGCTGTGATGTGGCACAAATCTCCTCATGTTTGAACCCAATAGATGTGTGATGAGCTGTGTACACATGTCATGTGTGATGGTGCACTATGTGCCACACATCCCCTTCACACCTGTGACATGTGTGCATGTAGTACAGACTTGTTGAGCAATACGTCACTGGCATGGCACAGTTGCCAACACCCGCAACTGTCCCCTGATGCCAGGTACACGGATAATTACACCTGACATGTGACTACCGGCGTTGCACGATGTGAGTATGTCATGTGTGTGTCATGTGTTCCCATAAGCTTGCTGTTGGTGTTCCGTCAAATGCATCTGCAGTTGCTGCATCCAACATGTGCATGTGTGTGGATGGGCATGGCACACTATTATGCACACAAGGACACATGTGGAATCAGACGTAACGTGTGTATGTATGCATCGAACATGGACTTGCGAGACAAGGACATATCTGCACAGTATCAATATATGTGTGATCAGTCTTGACATGTACCCCTTCATGGCAAGGTGTGTGGTCTGTCCTTTTTTCAGGGACATGTGACCTGTGCCTCTAGTGTTCCGCAACCTGTCTGTATTATAAATATCCTTCTTCTGCACATATGTGGATGTCTGTCACTCCTGTAATGCGTCTGCCTGTTCACTTACACTGGCCCACAGCTAGTTTCATGCCATGTCATGTTGAGCTTGAGAATCCACGTTTGTAGCTGGCTCTTGGTAGGAGTGTCACCTGCCTGGCATACGTGTCCAGGATATATTGCACAGACCTGACTCTGTATGTAGCATATGTGTATTGGCTGTTTAACATGTGCTCAGTACATTGACATTGTTGTTGTACTGTACTCACTCTTCGTTGTCCCTTCCAAATTACTGCAGGGCTCCGCCTCTCCCCTGACCAATGCCAGACTTGGCTGCCCTGAGGGAACGTGACTGTATACGGCGCTACCACTTTACCCAACGGTTGATTGTGAACTTGACAGCAAGGCTGGCACCACACCTCCAACTGCTACACAGGTATCCCACTGCACTGACACCCATGATGAAGGTGATGGCAGCCCTACATTTCTTTGCCACGGGTACGTTTCAAGATACCATAGCTCATGTTGGTGGCATGTCCCAGACCATGTTCAGCCGTGTCCTGCATGATTTTTTAGAGGCCATGTTGGTTCACCTGGATGAGTTTATTCATTTCCCAACTCCTGAGCAGTTGACAGGTGTCAAGGGTGAGTTCTATGCCCTGGGAGGCAGGCTCCATGTCATTGGGTCTATTGATGGGATACATGTGGCTTTGGTACCACCACAGGCACAGGAGGTAGCCTTTCACAACCGTAAACACTACCACTCCATTAATGCCCTTGTGGTGTGTCTTGCTAACATGGTGATTTCCCATGTCTGTGCTCGTTCTCCAGGATCAGCACACGATGCCTACATCATGAGGAGTTACAACAAACAAATGATGGACGGAATGCTGACAATGCAGACATTCTCCCCCAGTCAAGAGATCTGGGTTAAATCCATCGTTCTTTTGCCCACTACGCCACCCCAGTTTAGACATGGCCATATGCAAATCAGTCTTGACCCTGTGCCTCATGGGAACAGTCCAGCCCGAACTGCCAAGCCATGTCTTCCCTGGACCGGAATCAAGCATCCTAGGACCGGTTTCTGGCTATCAGCCGTCATCAGCCAGGATAGCTTCACTCCAGTGGCGTAGTGAGCACGGGTCCCACGTCTGGGAATACCCATCCCACTTAGGGCGAAAAGCGTTACAACAAACAAATGATGGACGGAATGCTGACAATGCAGACATTCTCCCCCAGTGGGATGGGTATTCCCAGACGTGGGACCCGTGCTCACTACGCCACTGGAGTCAAGCTATCCTGGCTGATGACGGCTGATAGCCAGAAACCGGTCCTAGGATGCTTGATTCCGGTCCAGGGAAGACATGGCTTGGCAGTTCGGGCTGGACTGTTCCCATGAGGCACAGGGTCAAGACTGATTTGCATATGGCCATGTCTAAACTGGGGTGGTGTAGTGGGCAAAAGAACGATGGATTTAACCCAGATCTCTTGACTGGGTGAGAATGTCTGCATTGTCAGCATTCCGTCCATCATTTGTTTGTTGTAACGTACATCATGAGGAGTAGCAGGGTGCCTGAAATGATGCTGCAGCTGCGCAATGAACGAGCATGTCTTGTTGGTGGGAATACTCTGTTACTCCTGTACTTAGCGTCATCTTTCTGTCTTACTGCTTCTCCTGACCCACTTCTGTCCATGATGTTTCCATGTAGGGGACTCTGGCTATCCCAACATGCCATGGCTGATCACGCCTCTCCGCAACCCCAGAACGGCTGGCGATCACCGGTACAACAACGCCCATGGGCAGACCAGGCGAGTGATAGAGAGGACCTTTGGCCTCCTGAGGAGCCGATTCCGGTGCCTCCACAAGACCGGCGGCGCACTCCCATATGCACCGGTGAAGGTCTGCAAAATCTTCCTCGTGTGCTGCATGCTGCACAACATGGCAGTGGAGAAAGCTGTGCCACTCATCCTGGATCCGGATGAGCAGGAACATCCACCTGTGGAGGACGAGGGGCTTGGTGACGAGGCACGTGATGTTGAGGAGGAGGAGGAAGAGGACATCCGGAGTCGGCTCATACGCAACTTCTTTGCTTAGTGGTGAGTTGCAGTGTCTGAGTGTGCACGCATTGAGCCTTGTGTGGCATGTGTTGCAATGTGTGGGTCCATCTGCGTGTATGGCAAGTGAGTCAGAGGTGTGTTTGGATGTGTCACTCGAGTGATGGTGTAATAAAAGAATGTCTTTCCTGAGACACTATTTTCACCTAGCATGTTGACAACCTTATACGTGTCGGGTACATGCCCATGCATGCGGATGTGCTTCTTTTGGCTCACTTCTTGTGTGTCTCTCATCCCCAGGTATTTGCGCATACTGTCTGCTGGTGGCATTGTTGTGATCCTGCTATTCCTCATGAATACAGCAACGTGTGCTGAATCAGCGTAACATGCACGGACATGTCGAAAATTCTCCTTAGGGTAAGGGATTCAGCTTGGCTTTTTGGGTGTGCTATTTGTTTGGAATGTGTGTGCACTGCTCCTGTTCATGTTTGGTTACTTTGCATACATGTAGAATCACCATGGGGCACATGACATTGAGCTGGATTCACCTGAATTGATAGTCACACTTGGTGACAGTCATCTGTTATGTGATTGTGGATTGGGATGAAGGCATCAATGTGTGTAACACTGCCCTCGGAAACATACGGGATGCAACGGGTTGACATAGTGTGGGACATCCCCATTAGAGGCTCAATGCTGAATAGCAGCCTCTCCGTGAGCAGCACGGGGTGTTTGCCTCAAACCCGTCACTTGTGTACCAGTTCTATGGATTTCCTGCATCTGTGGTGCAAAGGGGGGTGCCAGTGTAGGTCCCACATGTTCATCCACATGACCTGTGCATCTGTTAATATAGATGCATTTGCCTTCTGGCAAATATAAAGGTGTCCCTCAGCCTCCAAGGTGCCTCATCTCTGTCAATGCAGGTCTCTTGCCACTGTGCATGCGGCATGTCTGGCATAGTTATCACAGATTGTGCATATGAGTCTATGTGTAGAGTAGCAAGATGCGAGCTGTTTGTCAGGGATTATGATATGTATTGTGCATGATGTACATGGCTGTGTAGGTATTTTGGCATCTCAGTCCCCACAACGGCCACTTTGCTGCATGTGCATCCATTGTCTGTGTGTGTGCCATGTTGAACCAGACACTCCTTCCTTCTCATACACGTTTTGCAGTAATCCTTTCTGACATGCTTGTGTTTGTGTGCAGCTTGTGGCATGGATTTCAGGACATGGCGCCTGCTGCTGCAGGCCCTGCAGCAAGGACAAACAGAGTTTCTATATTTGCCCTCACACACACGCCTCTAAGACGCACCCCCTTCCTCCCGCCACCCATTCATTTTGGTGTAATCTGCTTGTGTGTGACACAGTTGCGGTGGCAAAGGCTGGACCGTCTGCACATGCTACGTGCACATTGCACGTGCCTCATGTCCTTGCATGTGCCACATCACGCTACACCATGATGTTGAGGCCACCCACCAAGCAATGTCCATCCAATACATCTGTTGCATGCACTCAGGCATGCACTCATCGCCCACACAACACCTTTGCATAATGAGTGTGCAACTCCAACTGCCTACACAGCGCTGGCATGCCTTCCAGGCCCTGTCACACCAACCAGGTCATGTCCCTCCTACTCCCCACCGGCTCTGTACCCCAACAAGGCCATGGTAGTGGTTCTCCAGGCCTCTGCATGTAGTATGGTGTAGTTGTGGGACACATGGCACAGGTATCATGTCTCAGCGTGTCAGTCTACAATGTGTCCGGGACCCCCCTCTACACCATGACATGCGCACTGCATCTCATCATCATCTGGTGTCCCATTGCCAGCCAGGTGCTCCTCACCCTCCCCACAGTCACAGTCCTTGCCAGTTCTCATATTGAATAATGCATGGTATCCATTGGCAGATGGCTGAACATCGGCCACCTGATGCTGGACTTGTACACGACTGAGGTGTTCATCTGCGGATTGTGCCCTTACAGCTGGGTCAACTGCTAGTGTCCCACCCGCAAGGGCCCTGCACAGGCACACAGTGTCCACGCACATGAGCTGGTGTGCATCATGGATTGCTTGCTCACATGTGCTATGCTGATCACCAGCATCTGTACCTCAGGCTTCAGCACACTCTGCATTATGCACAAGATCCACAGTTCGATCCACCTCAAGGCAAGACAGACCATCCCCCAGGTCAACTACAACATCCGTGTCTAATCCTACCCTGCACTCTACGGAGAAGTACATTACAACTCCCATGATACTTGTCCACATCCAGGGTGCATCTGCACAGCTCTGCTTCAACATCCGGCGACCCAGCCACATCACCGTCCAACAGAGATAGCTGCAATGGATCACTGTCAGCTGCAGGATGACCTTCACAATCCACGCTCACACTCAGGATGCAGCCCACGACCACAACCCCAACACAACCTTGTGGCACTCTCATCCAAGACCCCATTGTGCCATCTCCATGCATCCAACCTTGGCCTGGCCACCATTCTCCACATCCACCTGACTCCAGCATGCAGGACATAGTTCTCCCACCTGGCTACACATACCTGGGACTCCCACCCCAGGACACTCCACATGATCCCTGACCTCTGCGCATGACTGTTGCTCTTCGAAATAGGTCTGTCCGCACAGTTGTGCAGGCACCTCCTCAGCTGGTTGGGCCCATCACGGGTGAGTATGGTGCTCCATGTCTGTATTGGATGATACATTGTGACCCATGTGTGTCCTGTGCTAGACTCAGACCCCAGGGTATGCATGGTTGGAGTTACTTCAAAACTCAGGCATGGTTTGACTTTCAAACACACACATGTTATGGAATAATGCAAAATGACGGCATCATCTCGTGATTTTTATGATTTTTTTTAGTGGTGGGGTACGTGTTTGGGGGGATGTAAAGAGGTGCTCGCCGGGTGTCTGTAATCCAAAGTTCACAGGGGGAGTTGGGATCCTTGCCATTGGAAGTCATCAGAGTCCATGCCACAGTCTTTGTCAACATTGGTCAGACAGTGACCAGCAAGTCCATGTGGCAGAGAATGTCATTGGATGAGGTGCTGCTGTTGCGCCAGAGGGCCAGGTGCCAGGCCAGGTGACCTGGGAGATGGTGATGGTCCGCTGACTCTCACGGTCTTTTGCGTGGACGACCCACCTTCCTCGGGGGACCCTCAGAAGCAGGCCGTGACGATGTCTGTGATGCTCCGTCGGACGAATCCTCCTCCTCCTGATCCCTCCCTGTGGCTGGTGTTGATCTTCGCCTGGTGGCACAGGGAGGGTTGCCCATGTTTTCGGCAATCCGACGGAGTGAACAGCTCATGTCCATTAGCACCGCCACGAGCTCAGCCTGTCTTGCCTCCATCCGTCCTTGGTGTTGCTGTTGACTGGCATATTGCTCGGCCTGAAGGTTCTTAATCTCATTGAGGGTCTCCACTACCTGGCTGATGCCCCTGGTGTCACGCCGGTATGTGTCCAGGATGTTGCGGACGTGTGACATAACGGGTTCCTCAGCTGTCTGGTCAGGTTGGCGCCTCCGCCGTCCTCCACTCCCACCACCCCTGCCCACTTGAGCCTAGCCTGCCATTGTGGGCACATCGGGTCTGCGGGACCCCTGAGGGATGGCATTTGCGGGGTCGCCTGCCTCCTCCTGGGTGCCCGGAGTACCTTGTCCCTCCTGGTCAGACTGGCTGCGTTGTTGTGTGCGAGCAGGGCTCCTGTGTGTATCCTGGGATGTGGCAGGAATGGGGGTGGTGGTTGGCACAGTTGTACCTGACGCAGGTGCTGCAGGTGCTTGGGCACCAGAGGGGCCAGGTTGGTCGGGGTCATCCACGGTGTGGTGAGAGTCGTCGCTGCCGGTGGGATCATCGTCACGCCGAGCCTGGTCCTGTGATCCTTCCCCCCCAGTGTTGGGGGGAGATCGACGACGTTGCCCTGTGTCTGAGAGAGAGACAATGTTAATGGTGTTTCATGCGTCATCCATGTTTCATACATATTCAAGTTGGCACAGTTCCTCTGGGTAGTTGGATATGTCTAGCATTCCTCTCACAGTGCACTTGTGGATGGGTATGTTGCGGGGGACAGATTGATATGTACTCCTGGTTATTTGGCCTGTCTAATGAGTGTTGGGATGCTTTTTTGGCTATGGATTGGTCTTGTTGTGTCACATATCCATTGTGGGAGTGCCAATTTGCGTTGACTGCCCCGGGAGTGTGTGCTTGTGTAAGGGAGGGTGTGTGTGACCGGGCATGCTGTTGGGTGTGGTGTGATTTGTCATTGGGTCTACCAGGTGATGTGTCTATCCCCTCATGGTGCATGCTGGCATGACAGTGAATGTGAGTTCCTGTGGTAGGTAGGTGGCATGTGGAGTTGGTGTTTGAGTGTACAGTGGTCACAGGATTGCCTTTTGCTGTCTACAGCAGGGCCAAGTGTCATCTACCTTGTCTGTACTTGGAAAGTCCCTGTGCATTTTGCATGGTGCATGGGTATGTCCCTTGGCCACAGCTTTCAACACTTTTCCTATGTGTGACACACTCTTTGTTGTTGCGTAATTTTTGAACGCAGTGAGCAGTGTAGCGAGCGTGCGTAGCGAGCGATGCAGAACCGGCTTACGTGTTGCACTGTACGTGGGCAAATGGTGCTTTTTCATATCTATTGGAGAATGCAGGTAGGTAACTTATGCATTTGTGACTAACAAACACAGTGAGTGGGTATACTGGGTGTAAGGTTAGGTTTGTGCCTGCAGCAAGGATCTACTCGTGCACAGTTTGACACATGGCCCAGTGATTTCCAAATGAAAAAGGGGTGTTTCATGCACTGCCAGACCTTGTCAAAATGCACACAGTCCACCTGCTGACAAGCGGACATGCCCACACCACCCAAGGGTGATTTTGTCTCCCTCTGTCTCCCTCTCTCCCTCCCTCTGTCACCCTCCTCCCTCTGTCTGCCTCCCTCTGTCGCACTCTGTCTCCCTCCCTCTCTCTCCCTCTCCCTCCCTCTGTCTGTCTCCCTCTGTCGCCCTCTGTCTCCCTCCCTCTCTCTCCCTCTCCCTCCCTCTGTCTGTCTCCCTCTGTCGCCCTCTGTCTCCCTCCCTCTCTCTCCCTCTCCCTCTGTCTGTCTGTCACCCTCTGTCACCTCAGCCCAGCTTCCTGGGCACACACACTTTGCAGGTCTTTCAAAGGCCATTGGCTTGTTCAAGTGGCTTTGTTTAGAATCTCCCGGCCCCCATTGGGCAGAGTGTCTCTGAGTGTGCGCTGCTGCGGCGGTGTGTGCTGACACTCTTTCACAGTGATGCCTCTTCATTAGCTGCTGTTATGTGCAAATTGGGACTTCATACCCATGTCATCCTGCGACGCGGCCAACATTTGCAGGCGACACAGTACAGTGTCGGGACACACTGTTTGTATAGCTCTGCCCTAGGCCATATGGGCTGAGGGCATTGTTGTCTGCTTCTGAGTTGCACAATGTTTTTTTGGAGGCCCACCCTCCCGGCATCACGGACATCCTGTCTTGTGTTGGTGTTTTGTGTGGCCTGTGACTTGGCATGGAGCCGCTAGTGGCATGTGCGTGTTTTTGGAGTGTGGTTGTGTCCGGTGATGGCTTTGGGGTAGTTGCGTGCATTATTGTGAGTTGGGTTGTTGATGCGCTTCCCCCCATGTGGGGTGAGTTGTTTGTGTACTCACCAGGCTCGGCGACTCCTTCTACTCCGTGTACTCCCACCGGCGGCACCGTGCGCATCACCTTCTCCTCCCAGGGATGGTAGTGTACCGGTCTGCGGGGAGGGCCACCTCCAGTGATGTTTCCCTGGTTATATTCGTCAGTCATTTTGCGGCGGACCGTCCTCCGCAGATCTTACCACCTGGCTTGGCATTCATGCCTGGTCCTTCTGATGGGCACAACAGCATTCACCCTCTCGACGATCCTCTGCCACATGGCTGATTTTGCTGCTACGCTGGTCTGTCTGACCAATGTTCCAAAGAGCTGTGGCTCGACTCTGATGAATTCGTTGACAAGGATCTCCAGCTCCACTGCTGTGAACTTTGGATTCCTGTCTGTGGGCATGGTGTGGGGTGTGGGTGTGGATGGTTGTGGGTGTGTGGGTGTGGTTGTGAAGGTATGTGTGTGAATGTGATGAGGGGGTGTTTGTGAAGGTGGTTGTGTGAAGGTGTGCAAGTGTAAGGTGTAGTCAAGGTTCAAGTAGGGTGCTGTGGGTTGTCTGTGGGGGTCTGGCAGCAGTGGGTCTGTTGCAAAGGCTCATGGTTTGTGTGTGTGGGCCATTTGTGGGTGTGGCTGTCTTTGAACTTTGGGTGGGTGTGTTATAAGGAGTGCTTGTGTTTTGGGCCTCTGTTTACCTGTTTGGCTGTTGCAGGTCAGTGTATTGGATGTATTTGGGCTTGTTGGACGTGTTTTGTGGTGTTGTGCGATTCAAATTGACTCTCCTTGTGGTGTTTTGCAGTGTCCTGGTTCAGTACATGTGTTTTTCGAATCTGTGAGGTGCGTACATCGGCCATGTTGTTGCACAGTGCTCACATTTGCTATGGCTTGGTACGACTCGTACATGCACAAGGCTGGGGGAGGGTGCTGGTGTAGGAGCCTGGGGTAGGGTGCGTACAGGCATGGGCAGGGTGTTGGGGCCTGGGGGTACATGCCGTACATACATGAACCGAGGGTACGGCGCGTACATACGGGGGGCTGGGGGTACGGCGCGTACATACGGGATGCTGGGGGTACGGTGTGTACCCTTCACCCCCGTATGGACAGTGCGTACCCCCACCTCTGTATGGACGGTGCGTACCCCCAGCCCCCGAATGTAAGCACTGTCCCCAGCACATACCCCCAGCCCCCCGTATGTACGCACAGTACCCCCAGCCCCCATATGTACGCGCCGTACACAGCCCCTGTATGTATGCGCCGTACCCCCAGCCCCCCCGTATGGATGGTGCATACCCCCACCCCCCATGGACGGTGCGTACCCCCACCCCCCCTATGGACGGTGCATACCCCACCCCATAGGTATGGAGCGTACCCCCACCCCTGTAGGTACGCTGCAGACCCCCAGTGCTACGTGCTGGGGGTCCGCACGTACATACGGGGGTGGGGGTACGCTTCGTACCTACGGGGAGGGGTGGGGGTACGCTCCGTACCTACACGGGGTGGGGGTATGCTCCGTACCTACGGGGCTGGGGTGGGGGTATGCTCCGTACCTACATGGGGTGGGGGTACGCTCCGTACCTACGGGGTGGGGGTACGCTCCGTACCTACGGGGGTGGTGGTATGCTCCATACCTACGGGGGTGGGGTGGGGGTACGCTCCGTACCTACGGGGTGGGGGTATGCTCCGTACCTACGGGGGTGGGGTGGGGGTACGGCACGGACATGGGGAGGAGGCTGGGGTATGGCGCGTACGTGGGGGGGTAGGCTGGGGGGGTGTTCGGCGCGTATGCGGGCACATGTTTGGACGTCTCCATGGTTGCCATGGGAGTTCGCTCCGGACGGTGTTTTTTCCATACGGTTGTGCATTCGGACAGACGGGACAGATCGTACTTGCGCGCTCGGACTTCAGTTTACCGATTCAGACGTAAAACTGTCCAGGGACGTGTCGGACAGTGTTTCCGACCCGAGGACGTGTCGGGGAATTTTCCCAATGCGATTCGTATGGATTTTTTAACATACAAATCGTAATTGCCAGTTTGTACGGCACTTGTACGATTCGTACGTAAAAAAATCCGGATACGATTCGTACGGGGAACATTTTTAACGGATCGGAATCGGCACCTTATTCTCCAAACTATATTAAATAACTTAAAGTGCTGGAAAGTTAACATACTAACATATTAACATACTATTTCCACTCCAAACTATATTTACTCAAGGAAGATGCTGGACAATAAAAATATAAAATATATTATTACCACTCCAAACTGTAATAATTCAGGGAAGTTGCTAGACAGAAAATATATATAATTTAATATTCCCACTCCAAACCACATGAAATAAAAGTTCTGGACACTAAGCATATATATTTATCTATTCCTTCTCCATACTACATTAAATCAGGGAAGGTGCTGGAAAATAAACATGTATAATTTACTATTCCCACTCCAAACTACAAAAACTCAGGGAAAGTGCTGGACAGTAAACATATATAATTTAATATTCCCACTCCAGACTACATTAACTGAGGTAAAGTCCTGGACACTAAGCATATATAATTAACTATTCATTCTCCAAACTATATTAAATCAGGGAAGGTGCTGGAAAGTAAACATATATAATTTTCTATTGCCACTCCAAACTATATTAACTCAGGGAAAGTGCTGGATAATAAACATATAAAATATACTATTCCCACTCCAAAGTATATTAAATTACAGATGGTGCTGGACACTAAACATATACAATTTAATATTCCCACTCCAAACAACATTAATTGAGGGAATGTTCTGGACAATAAACATATATAATGAACCATTCCTACTCCAAACTACATTAAATCAGGGAAGGTGCTGGAAAGTAAACATATATAATTTACTATTCCCACTCCAAACCATATTAAGTCAGGGAAGGTGCTAGACAATAACCATATAAAATATACTATTCCCACTCCAAACTACATAATAACAAGGAAGGTGCTGGACACTAAACATATATAATTTACTATTCCCACTCCAAACTATAAAAACTGAGGTAAAGTCCTGGACACTAAACATCTATAATTAACTATTCCTTCTCCAAACTACATTAAATCAGGGAAGGTTCTGGAAAGTAAACCTATAAAATTTACTATTCCCACTCCAAACTATATTAAGTCAGGGGAGGTGCTGGACAATAAAGACATAAAATATACTATTCCCACTCCAAACTACATAATAACAGGGAAGGTGCTGGACACTAAACATATATGATTTACTATTCCCACTCCAAACTACAAAATCTCAGGGAAGGTGCTGGACAGTGAACATATATAATTTAATATTCCCACTCCAAACTACATTAACTGAGGGAAAGACCTGGACACTAAGCATATATAATTAACTATTCCTTCTCCAAACTACATTAAATCAGGGAAGGTGCTGGAAAGGAAACATATATAATTTACTATTGCCACTACAAACTATATTAACTCAGGGAAAGTGCTGGACAATAAATATATAAAATATACTATTCCCACTCCAAAGTACATTAAAATACAGAAGGTGCTGGACACTATACATATATAATTTAATATTCCCACTGCAAACAACATTAATTGAGGGAATGTTCTGGACAATATACATACATAATTAACCATTTGTTCTCCAAACTACATTAAATCTGGGAAGGTGCTGGAAAGTAAACATATATAATTTACTATTCCCACTCCAAATTATATTAAGTCAGGGGAGGTGCTGGACACTAAACATATAAAATATACTATTCCTACTTCAAACTACATAAAAACAGGGAAGGTGCTGGACACTCAACATATATAATATACTATTCTCACTCCAAACTACAATAACACAGGGAAGGTGCTGGTCACTAAACATATATAATGTAGTATTCCAACTCCAAACAGCATTAACACATGGAAGGTGCTGGACAATAAACTCATAATATATAATATTCCCACTCCAACCTACATTAACACATAAAGAAATGCTACACATATATATTATCCTATTTCCACTTCTAAAAACATATCAAGAAAGAATTTATATATGTTTTTAATTATGTATAAGCATGCATTATAATTTTGAAAATATAATATAATATAATACAAAATATACAATGTAATATAATTTTTAATTACAAATGTGCTTATTTAACAATAAACATCCCTAATTATTATTTTACATTTTTCAACAAAACTACCACACTAATCCCATCTAACCACAACACACCTCTCCCTAAATATTTTCAATTTTTTTTATTATCATATATTCACTACATTTAAAAACAAATATATTTTAAATATTTCTTTTTGTAATCACTCCACAAACATATCTGCAATACCCACAAAATCCCACTCTTAGGTGGCGATTCCGATCCGGTAAAAACATTTCCCGTACGATTCGAATCCGTATATTTTTACGTACGAATCGTACAAGTCCCGTCCCACCGGTGAAGTACGATTCGTACGTGAAAAATACATACGAATCGCTTCGGGAAAAGGTCTACGAGACGTACCCGGACAGTTTTACGTACAAATCGTAAAACTGAAGTCCGAGCGCACAAGTACGATCCGTACCGCCCTTCCGAACCCCTCCCCCCGCGTATGTCTGCACGTACCCCTGTATGTCAGCACAGTACCCCCGTATGTCAGCACCATACCCCCCCTTGTCCGCACCGTACCCCAGCCCCGTACTTGGTCGCACCGTACCCCAGCACTGTACCCCAGCCCCGTACTTGGACGCACCATACCCCAGCCCCGTACTTGGACGCACCGTACCCCAGCACCGTACCCCAGCCCCATACTTGGATGCACCGTACCCCAGCCCCATACTTGTATGCACCGTACCCCACCACCATACCCCAACCCCGTACTTGGACGCACCGTACCCCAGGACCGTACCTCAGCCCCGTACTTGGACGCACCGTACCCCAGCCCCATACTTGGACGCACCGTACCCCAGCCCCGTACTTGGACGCACCGTACCCCAGCCCCGTACTTGTACACACCATACCCCACCACCATACCCCAGCCCCGTACTTGGACGCACCATACCCCAGCACTGTACCCTAGCCCCGTACTTGGACACACCGTACCCAAGCACCATACCCCAGCCCTGTACTTGGACGCACCCTACTCCAGCACCGTACCCCAGCCCCATACATGGATGCACCGTACCCCAGCCCCATACTTATACGCACCGTACCCCAGCACCATACCCCTGCCCCGTACTTGGACGCACCGTACCCCAGCACCGTACCTCAGCCCCGTACTTGGACGCACCGTACCCCAGCCCCGTACTTGGATGCACCGTACCCCAGCACCATACCCCAGCCCCGTACGTGGACGCACCGTACCCCAGCCCCGTACCCCAGCATCGCGTATGTACGGACCTTACAACAACATTGCATATGCGAGCACGGTACAACAACATCGCGTATGTACGCACCTTACATACGCAAAAACGAATCATACTGAACCAGACACTGTAAAACAGCACAAGGAGGGTCAATTCGACACGCACAACACCACAAAACAGGTCTACAGTAGAAAAAACGAGGGACAAGGTTCGCCGGGCACCCAGGAGGAGGCAGACAACCCCGCAACTGCCATCCCTCAGGGGTCCCGTAGACCCGATGTGCCCACAACGGCAGGCCAGGCTCATGTGGGCAGGGGTGGTGGGAGTGGAGGCAGGCGGAGGCGAGAACCTGACCAGCCAGCTGAAGGGACCGGTATGTCACACATACGCAACATCATGGATGCATACTGGCGTGACACCAGGGCCATCAGCCAGGTAGTGGAGACCCTCATAGAGATTAAGAACCAGCAGGCCGAGCAACACGCCAGTCAACAAGAACACCAAGGACGGATGGAGGCAATACTGGCAGAGCTCCTGGCGGTGCAAACGGACATAAGCCGTTCACTCCATCGGATTGCCGACAACATGGGCAACCTTCCCTGTGCCACCAGGCGAAGACCACCACCAGCCACAGGGTGGGAGGAGGAGGAGGATTTGTCCGACGGAGCGTCCCAAACATCGTCAAGGCCTGCATCTGAGGGTCCCGCGAGGAAGGTGGGTCGTCCACGGAAAAGACCGTGAGAGGCTGCGGACCATCCACATCTCCCAGATCACCTGGCCTGGCACCTGGCCTTCATGCGCAACAGCATCACCTCATTCACTGACATTCTCTGCCACATGGACTTGTTGGTCACAGTCTGACCAATGATGACAAACACTGTGTTCTGGACTTCAAATGCCAAGGATCCCATCTCCCCCTGTGAACTTTGGATTCTAGGCACACTGTATAGCACCTACTTTTCCCCACAAAACACGCCCCCCACCGAGAATAAAACTAAACTTCTTTAATTAGATGTTGCAGTCATTTTGCATGAGTCCACAACATACGTGTGGGGAAATGTCAAACTATGCCTGAGTGTCAAACTAACTCCAGCCATCCATACCCTGGGATCTGAGTCCGGTACAGGACACACATGGGTCACAATGTATCATCCAATATAGACATGGAGCACAATACTCACCCGTGATGGCCTCAAGCTGCTGAGGGGGGGCTTGGAATACTGTGCCGACAGACCAATTTGGAAGAGTATCATTAAGGCGAAGAGGTCATGGCTCATGTGGAGGTTCCCAGGGAGGGAGTCCCAGGTATGTTTGGCCAGGTGGGAGAGCTATTTCCTGCATGCTGGAGTTCGGTGGATGTGAAGAATGTTGGCCAGGGCAAGGTTGGATGCACGGAGTTGGCCCAATGGGGTCTTGGATGACAGACCTCCAAGGTTGGTTTGGGGTCTGGGGTTGTGGACTGCCTCCTGAGTGTGGGTGAGGATTGTGAAGGTCATCCTGCAGCAGACAGTGATCCATTGCAGCTATCTCAGGTGGACGGTGATGTGGCTGGGGCGGGGGATGTTGAAGCTGAGGTGTGCAGATGCACCCTGGATGCGGACAAGTTTTCCAGGAGTTTGGCAGTACTTGCTCCGTAGAGGGTGGGGCTGTAGTTGACACGGCTGGTGTTGTGGACCTGCGGGACGGTCTGTCTTGCCTTGGAGTGAATCTATCTGTGGATCATGTGCATCATGCGGAGGGTGTTGCAGCATGAGGCACAGATGCTGGTGAGTTGCATGGCAATTGTGAGCAACGAGTCCATGATGCACACCATCTTGTGTGCGTGGCCACTGGGTGCTGGTGCAGTGCCCTGGTGGGTGGGACACAAGGAGTTGACCCAGCTGTAAGGGGACAATCCTCAGATGATTACCTCAGTCCTGTACAAGTCCAGCCTCAGGTGGCTGATGTTCAGCCATTCATCAACGGACCTCATGCCTTCTTGAAGGTTGGAACTGGCAATGGCTGTGTCTTTGGTGAGGGTGAGGAGCAGCTGGCTGTCAATGGCATACGAGATGATGATGAGGTTGTGTGCGAATGTGATGGTGGAGAGGGGGGTCCTGGACACATTGAAGATTGACACGCTGAGAGATGAGCCCTGGGCCATGTGCCAGATGACGCCACTGTACTACATGCTGAAGGCTTGAGTCCCACTCCCATGGTCTTGCTGGTGAGCTACTTGTTGATTTCATCCTGGTCCATTCCCTGGATACCAGTGTTGGAGATGTGTGAGCTGACAGTGTGTGAGCACATCGTGTATAATGCTGTGGAGAGGTCAAGGGGGGTGGCCTCACCATTGTTGAGCAGGGCAAAGTTGTCGGTGTTGGTGGCAATGATGACGGTTGCAGTGGGGTGATTACTGTGGAAGATGGTCTTGTGCAGGTTGCCTGGAGCTCTTTGCATGGAGGAAGTTTGTCAGTTGCTCATTGACTGTCTTCCTGATGACATTTGCTGGCTAGGGAAGCATGATGATGTTCCTTGAGAGCCAGCGTTCCTGCTGTCCATTGTCTAAGAAGGGCCTGGGTCACTGCATGCCTCTATCTACCATGGAATGTGGCTAACTCCAATGATACATACATGACGTGCTGGACGGGGCCTACAAGGATGGGGAATGATGTGGTTGAGATGTTGTGTGGGAAGGGGCCTGATGGAGATCCCCAGGGGATGTTGCACATGAGCCGGGTGTTGTATCTGCTGATGATGGAAGTCCAAAACCTGAGGGGGGTTGGTCCCGGGTATAATAGTGCGTTCTGCCTCTGTGTGCCAAGGCTTGCGTGTATGTCCATGAGCTTGCACTGGTAGAAAGTTGCAAGGGATTGGCTCAGCCTTGCAAGGGTGGGGTGTCTTTTGGATGGAGAGCTGATGTCAGTGCACTCACAGTGCTGATGAGCTCCTTGATGTCGTGTGGTTTTTTGGCCTCGTCCCCATCTGAAGGATCTCCAATTGTCCTTGCTGATGATATGGTGATGGCTGTGTGTGCTGCTTTCCAGAGTTGTATGGCCACTGATGGTTATTTGTGTTGTAAGCTGTGCACAAGAGTCCTGCTAGACGTGTATGAGTCCAGTAGGTCTGCCTTGTCCCAGGTGGCTTAATTGTTGATGTGCGTCACAGGAAAGTCCGTCAAAGTGGCTAGATTGCTGGATCAGTTGCTGATCCAGTGTGTGAGGTTGCAGGGTGTGGCGGTGGTGTTGGTTCCAGTGTCCCACACAGCATGTCTGTGTTGACTTACATCAAGCATCTTTGGGGGATTGGTAGCGGGGTGTGTGGCAGTGTGTTGCTCATCGGAGACGTGGATGCTAATGTGGATGGACCAATGATGGATGCTGGTGTGGTTCTCATCCAGCCAGAAGTTCCTGGCCCACAGCCACATGTATCCTGTGGATGTGAGGGCGTGCGTGATGATGGACGTGTTGATGGCTTTGCGGAATTGTGGATGTAGGCCTGGAGATCTGTAGATGAGTGTTACTCTGAGGGTTTGCAGGGGGTTTGTGCCAAACCGGATTTGTGACCCTGAGTGCGTACTTGGGAATAGATATCAATTCATCCTCCGGGATTGTTAGTGCCATCCCTGCGGGTGCTCTTGTATTCGTCTGAGATGGCAATGAAGAAGTTGTGTACTGAGGATGCTTTCATCCAGGCCACTCTCAAGAAGGTGATGTGTGGGCCTGTTGTGTTGAGGAGGTAACAGAGTCCAATGGCGTGCTGGTGGACGGAGCCGGTGTGGAGTAGGAGGGACATGACCGGGTTGGTGTGACAGGGCCTGGAAGGCGGGGCAGCTCTGTGTAGGCAGTTGGAGTTGCACACTCAGCATGCGAAGGTGTCGTGTGTGCGCTTAGGGTATGCCTGAGAGCAGGCTGTTGATTTTCGGTTGGACATTGCTTGGAGGGTGGCTGCAACATGAGACTGTTGTGTGATGTGGGTCATGCAAGGACATGAGGGTCGTGCAATGTGCACGTGGCATGCGCTGACGGTCCTGCCTTTGACACAGCGTGGCCGCAACAGTGGCAGAGACAAGCTGATGACAGCCTAATGAATGGGTGGAGGGAGGAAGGGAGGAGCATCTTAGAGGCGTGTGGGTTGCAGAAACTTGGTGGGCCCTTGCCGCAGGGGCCGCAGCAGCAGGCGGCATGTACTGGAAACTAGGCCGAAAGTAGCACATAAAGACAAGGATGTCAGAAAGAACAACTGCAACAGGCGTATGTAAAGGAAGGAGTGTCAGGTTACTCATGGCTCACCCAGAGACACAGGATCAGGAAACAGAAGGCCAAGCTGCACACAGGAGACACACCCTCAGCAGGCGTTGACGGCCCGTTGGGGGGAGCAACCTGCCCAAATACATACACAACCATGGACTTCATGCACAATAGAGATTATTAGCCATGAAGAACCGCATGAATGTTGCCGAACTACACATACACTCATATGCACAATCTTTGACAACTATGCCAGAGATGACGCATGCAAAGTGGCAAGAGACCTGCATTGACAGAGATGAGGCACTTCGGAGGGTGAGGAACACCTTTATTACTCAAGCTCACACTAAGGGAAATGCATCAATATGAACAGACTCACAGGTCATTTGACTGAACATGTGGGACCTACGCTGGACAGCCCTTTCACAACACGGATGTTGTAAATCCAAATAAACTGGCACACAAGTTAAGGGGATGAGCCAAACACCTCCTGCTGCACACGGAGAGGCTGCAATTCCCCATTGAGCCTGTTATGTGGATGTCCCACACTATGGCCACCTGTAGCATCCTGTATGTTTCAGAGGGAAGTTTTACACACATCAATGCCTTCATCAGAATCCAAAATCCATTACAGATGACTGTCACGAAGGGTGACTATCAATTCATAGGAGTCATGCTACATGTTATGTGCCCCATGGTGAGCCAACATGTATGCATGGTAACACAACATGCACAGAAGCAGTCCCCACATATTCCAAACACGTACCACCCCCAAAATGCCTTGCTGCAAACCTTACCCAAAATGACATTTCCCCATGTCCGTGCATGGAACGCTGATTCAGCACACGTTGCAATACTCATGAGGAATAGCAGGAGGACAACGATGACACAAGCAGACAACATGTGCAAGAACCTGGGAATGACAGACACACAAGAAGTCAGCTAAAAGATTTTTCTCCGCATACATGGTCATATACTAAACATGAACAATGTTGTCCCCATGCTAATTTAAAAGAAAGTGTCTCGGCTAAAATGTGTGGAATGACATCATCACTCGAGTGACACGTCAGAACACACATCTAAGTCACTTAGCATACAGTCAGCTGGACACACACATTGCAACACATGCCACCCAAGGCTACAAGCATGCACACTCAGACCCAGTGACTCACCATTATGAGAAGAAGTTGCGTATGAGCTGACTCTGGATATCCTCCTCCTCTTCCTCCTCCTCACTTGCCTCGTGACCAAGCCCTTCATCCTCCACGGGTGGATGTTCCTGCTCATCCTGCTCCAGGATGAGTGGCACTGCCTTCTCCACTACCATGTTGTGCAGCATGCAGCACACGAGGAAGATTTTGCAGACCTTCGCCGGTGCATATGGGAGGGACCCGCCTGTCTTGTGAAGGAACCGGAATCGGCTCTTCAGGAGGCCAAACGTCCTCTCAATCACTCGCCTGGTCTGCCCGTGTGCATTGTTGTACCGGTGATTTGCAGCTGATCTTTGCTTGCGGAGAGGCGTCATCAGCCATGGTATGTTGGGATAGCCAGAGTCCCCTACATGGAAACATCATGTAAATAAGTGGGTCAGGAGATGCCGTAAGAGCCAAAGATACCGCAACACACAGGACAAACAGAGTATACCCACCAACAAGACATGCTTGTTCGTTGTGCAGCCGCAGCATCATTTGTGGCACCCTGCTACGCCTCATGATGTAGGCATCGTGTGCTGACCCTGGAAAACGTGCACAGACATGAGAAATCAGCATGTTAGCAAAACACACCACAAGGGCATTTATAGAGTGGTAATGTTTACGGTTGCGATAGGCTACCTCCTGTGCCTGTGGTGGTACCAAAGCCACAAGTGTCCCATCAATGGACCCAATGACATGGGGCATCCCTCCCAGGGCATAGAAATTACCCTTGACACCTGTCAACTCCTCAGGAGTAGGAAAATGGATGAATTCATCAAGGTGCTCCAACATGGCTGCCAAAACATCACACAGGACACGGCTGAACATTGTCTGTGACATGCCACCAACATCAGCTATGGTGAATTGAAACGAACCTGTGGCAAAAAAATGTTGGGCTGCCATCACCTTCATCTGGGGGTCAGCGCAGTAGGATACCTGTGTCGCGGTTGGAGGTGGGGTGCCAGCTTGGTGGTCAAGTCCTCAATTAACTGTTGAGTGAATCTGTAACGTCAGATGCAGGCACGTTCCCTCATGGCACCCAAGTCTGGCAGTGGTCAGGGGGCAGGCTGTGCCCTGCAGAAAATTGTATTGAATAACGAAGATTTAGAGCATAAAAACATCAATGTCAATGAACGGAGCACATGCTAAACTGCTACTACACATCAGCTAAATACAGAGTCTGGTGTGTGCAATACATCCAGGACACGTATGCCAGCTTGGTGATACTCCTACGAAAAGCCAGATACACCCATTGATTGGCAAGTCTACATGACAGGCCCTGAAACGAGCTGAACAGCCAGAGACATCACAGGAGTGACATACATCCACATAGCTGCATTTAAAGGATGTCATCTCATACAGACAGCTGACGGCAAGCTAGACGCACAGGTCACATGGAATGTCAAATGTACAGATCAAACACATTGCGATGAAGGGGTACACGTGAAAACAGAAAACACAGACATTGAGACGATGCAGATATATCATGTCCGATGCATACAGACCCTGCTTACGTGGGAATCCACATGTGGCATGGTGTGCGTAGATGTGTGCCATGCCCACATGTTGGATGCAGCAAGAGCAGATGTAGTTGATGGAACACTAACAGCAAGCTCATGGGAACACATGACACACACATGACATAGTCACCTCGGGGCACGCTGATCGTGAAATGTTAGTTGTTAGTGTCCCTGTCCCTGGCATCAGGGGACAGTTGCGGGTGGTGGTGACTGTGCCATACCAGTGATGCTGTGCTTGACACGTTTGTACTACAGGCACACATGTGCAAAGTGTGAAGGGGAAGTGTGCCACATAGTGCCCCATCACACATGACATGTGTACACAGGTCATCACACATCAATTGTGCAACTACATGAGGAGACATGTGCAATATCACTGCCTGACACACCTAGGCCATGCACATGAAAGTCTGCAATGACAATGACTTGATGTACAGCCTTGTGCGAGTCGGAGACCTCTATTCCTTTCGTGTGAGCCTCCTATCACCAGTGTAAGCGTGTGAAACGCACTGTATACATGCTCTGAGAGCGTGTGTACGGCCCGTATCACTATTGTAGTGGTGCCGTAGGGGTACGCGTGGTATGGACCGTACACACGTCGTGTGTGCAGTCCGTATCACTATTGTAGTGGTGCCGTAGGGGTACGTGTGGTACGGACCGTACGCACGCTCTCAGAGCGTGTGTACGGTCCATATCACTATAGTAGTGGTGCCGTAGGGGTACGCGTGGTACGGACCATACACACGCTCTCAGAGCATGTGTATGGTCCGTATCCCTATTGTAGTGGTGCCATACGAGTACGCATGGTACGGACAGTACACACGTCGTGTGTGTGGT
The DNA here is from genome assembly GCF_964204655.1 of Triturus cristatus. Lineage (NCBI taxonomy): Eukaryota > Metazoa > Chordata > Amphibia > Caudata > Salamandridae > Triturus > Triturus cristatus. The sequence continues at coordinate 1,011,112,030 of NC_140585.1, read as the reverse complement.
CCGTATCACTATAGTAGTGGTGCCATAGGAGTACGCGTGGTACGGACCGTACACACATCGTGTGTACGGTCCGTATCACTATTGTAGTGGTGCCGTAGGGGTATGCGTGGTATGGACCGTACACACGCTCTCAGAGCATGTGTACGGTCCGTATCACTATAGTAGTGGTGCCATACGAGTACACATGGTACGGACCGTACAAACACGCGTACTCCTACGGCACCACTACTACAGTGATACGCACCGTACCCACGCTATGGATGTGTGAGTATGGTGCATATCACTATTGTTGTGGTGCCGTACGGGTACGTGTGAAACGCACCGTACATGTTTTTTTGGAATAAAAAATTACATAGGGGACAAGTATTAGGCCCAATATGCATGCTGGTTGTCATGGATACAGAGATTTCAGTTGCAATGTGGCCATCATGTGGGCTTGAAAAGTCAGTTGGCCCAAAAATTACAATGTTGCAAAGTGGTGTTTGCCTTGCTATGATGCTCAAAATTTGAACCATGAAAATTCGTGTCATTAGTGTATGTTTAAAGGGATTGGAGGAAACGTAGGATGCAAATGAGTCTGACCAATCACTCTGTACTCCTGTAAATGAATGCCCCCAGCAAGACAGATTTAGTCAGCCAGAACCCATGAGAGGGCACTTGCCTGCACTACTTTCCTGTCGACCACACTGCTGCTGTCTGTGCTTCCTCTGGCACCATGTCGCGTACTGTGGAGAGGGCCCAACCATTCATACTAGATGGAGAATGAGGCATTGCTGGAAGTCCTCCTCCCACAGTACCCCAGCCTGTATGGGAGACCAGGGTGCAGGTGAGTGCTGACTCCACTACCTTTGACTGTGCACCTTTTTTGTGACTTGACTATCACTTCTGGCATTGTTTCCAGGTGTGACACACGTGCAATGTGGTTTAGAGTGGGTCCCAGGGGGGGTAAAGGCTTATGTCTGTCATGCAGAGCATGATGTAGTTCCTGTGTGCACTCCTCACTTGCATTGTGCTTACTGTGACATTCACTGCATAGTGCATGACACATTCAGCCTGGCAAATCCTTGGTGGCATTTTCTGGCTATTGTCCTGAGGTGATTCAGTGATCCCCCCGGTGTGACAGGTGACTGTACCCACAGATGTGTATGAGTTGAGTGGAGCTGCGGTGAGAGTGTCCAAGTGATGTGTACGCCCTCCTGGACATTGATGTGTGTGAAGGTTCCTTGTCATGTGGGTGAGTGTCTATGTGAAGTGTTGCACCACAGCTGCATGGAGGAGGCAACAGCTCTACCCATCTGATGTGAGAAGTAAGCCGTGCTGTGTGTCTGATTTGCTGAGCTAGCCCAATACCTGTGACACCCCACAGGCAAGTGACACATGTGCAGAGTGAGGTATGTATCCGCTGTTGCCAATGGCAGGTGATTGATCTGTGCCTGTGTGTGTCTGTGTACTCTGCTGAGGTTGCATCAGTGGCCTGGGGCATGTAACTGCTTTGAGGTACTGTCCATCAGCCTGGTGTTGCATGTGATGCACAGTGTGTGCCATGATCAGGGAGTGTGTTGCACCCCTCCTGCCACCTGTGTACTTTCAATGCCATGTAGTGCATTGGGGCTTCCACAGAGGCCAATGTCTATATGAGAAAGATGCTATTCCTTGGCAGCATCCTATGCCCTGTTCAACATATCAACGATGTTCAAATGTGTGTCTCTGTGACATGGAGCAGGTGTAGTGATGTTGTCTCACTTTGTCATCCTCACAGGTGACTGCCTACGAGAAGGGGGGGGGGCTGGAAGGAGATCGTCAGGGCCGTGAGACCAGCGGGGGATCGCAGTCGGCGCCTAGCCCAAATCTGAAAACGATGGCAGGACATCCGGTGCTGCACCGACGGATCGCCCTGGTCCAGCTCGGGCTCTCACCTCCACGCCCCCACGGCGGGCGCCGACACCTGACCACCCACATGATGCGTGTCCTGGCGGTGGTCTTCCCTGACCTGGATAGGCAGTTACAGCAGAGACAGCAGCAAGAAGGGGGTAGGTACATGTCTGTTTGTTGTGTTGTGTGTCCCCAGCTTTTGGAAGTGCTCTGTAGCCTGGATACATTGCCAGGGTTTATATGTGCAGTGCATATTATTTTCCCCAAAGTCAACCGGTGCTCTTATTCATCCCTTCCCCTCCTTGACATGTGTCCCCTGGTCTGTGTGTAATCACAATTGCACATGGTCATCTAGGCTGCCAGTTAATCCAAGTGCACATTGCTTTCTGCATCATGTGGGAGGGTGGTCTGTGACATGTGTTGGTACCTTGCCTGTGCCCTGTCCTGTTCACTCTGTTGGGGGTCCATATTTGTTGGCACTGATGATGAGTCTCAACATGGGAGTGTGAGGTTTCAAATGAACACACTTGCAGCATGCATCACCAATGTTGTGGCCTCAGACATGATGTGCATGAGTGGGAGATATGCATAGTGCCAGGACGGTTGCTCATGTTACAGTCAGATCATTCCAGGAACAAGGAGCAGTGTGCCCACTACAGTCCCCTGAGACACCCTTGCCTCGTAATCATGTGTGTCATCCAACACTGTGTCCATTCTCAGTGTGTTCAGCATATGTTTGCCTCTGTGGCATTGTTCCCTGGCCTCATTTGTATTTATCCAAAGTGTGCTACATGTGTCCACTGGACAGGGAGACCCCATTTGGCTTGTGCATACTCACACTGGGCAGTGCCTGTGTGTCTATTCACAACTATCTGTCGATGGTTGTTTGTCACAAATATGTGTTGGCAGCCTCACAAGGTGATGTGGAGTATATTTGGGAATTCTTGCAGCACATTTTTGTAAACCCTGATAAAGAGGTGTCACTTCTTGATCTCTCTCAATCACATTGTCTCAGGTATGGGAGATTTGTGCGGGCGAGGCCCACATGGCCAAACCTTATGTCTCCATGCCAGGTCTGACCTGTGTGTGATAATTGGCTGGACAGAGACTCAACGTGCAGTGACCCAGTGATGTTGTGCAGGGTTTAATGTTTGTGCTTTGCAGCATGTGTCAATTGTTTAAATACATGATTCCTGCTCATACAGTTTTTTGCACCAGTGTGTGGTCCAGATGCTACGTAGTTTGGTCTTTGTGTGCTGACATCTGTGTGGACATTCTGGCTTGCCATGAGGGTGTCTCCTCAGTGCAGGTATGCCTTTTTACAACACAATTGCAGGCCCATTAGCTCATGCATTGTCCTGGGTTTGGACATGTGTGCCACTCCACATGACAGGCAGTGTGTCACATGTGCTGCCAACTGTGTCATCAGGTAACGGATGGCCATGTGACAACTGAAATAATTCAAGATGTTAGTCAAAAGGTATTGTACCTTGGCACTCACAACACTTGTCGACAGGTCTTCATGTTTTAAATGCTTTAGTTTGATGTTTTGTTGTTAAGAACAATAATATGCCTGCATGACAGATGTCTCCCAAGGGAGTGCACAACAAACCACCTTTACACTTTCAGGGAACACGCTGGAACATTTTAAAAGAAGGCACTGTTCTAATGAGACTGTTTTTCAGATTATACATATACATGTTCCCCCAGTGTTGTGGAAATTGGGTAAGTCCTTGGTTGTTGGTGATACCAACTTAGGAGTGTCAAGTCATCAAGACCTCCGTGGGCCCATGTATATGTACTTTCTGCAACACCATTTCTTTCTAACAGTGGCTTCTTTAAAGAAGGCTGCCAGCTTCTTCAATGACGGGTAAATGTAGTTTTGTGTGCACCTCCTTGGGAGCCATCTTTTATGAAGGCATATGTGTGTTCTGTTCACAAAATGGCACATTCCCACATTCTGACCATGTTGATTGTGTAAAGTATTGTGATTCCCAAGGGACCAACATTTTTTCGTTTTGTGTTCCAAAGTACTTACAGGTCTCCGAGTGTGGGGACACCTTTGGTATTGAGGTGTGTTACTTTGCCTTGGGTGCAGCACTACTGTTTCTTTCAGGGTAAACAAGAGCTGGCATGACTTCATTGTATTGCTTTGCTAACCTGTTCCCAGACACTAGCTCCTCAGTGTATTTCTCATTCAAGTTTTGGGCTGGTGTGCCCTATTTTTCCTAGTGTCCAAGTGGCATGGTGGGTCTACCAACTGGGGAGTACAGGGCTTACATATGTGCGGAGTAATCTAGCTGTTACTCATGATGCATTGCCTGATATGCACTGTGACCTATTGGTGTTGTACTCATGTGTCAGATGTATACAGGTGACTGATGTTTTTCTGTATCTTCACCTTTCCCACAGCATCATCATTGGAAACCGAGGGAGACACCTGCACGGACCTGGATGAGGGACCCAGCACCAGTGCCACCAGTGCTAGCGAGTCTGCGGGAGCCAGTGGCACGGAGGGCGAGGGGAGTCAGTCGGAGGACCTGTCTGGTGGCGATTCCAACTACGACGCAGACGGGTCCGAGGCTGACCTCATCGAGGGGGCGGAGGCTGCTACAACACCTGGCATCAGCCCAACATCTGTCCCCGCCTCCTCCATTCCCATCACTGCCCTCCCAGTTGCTCCAGTCCCTTCTGTCCGTGCAGGGCACCACCATGTCTCCTTCGGGACAGGTACTGCACCCCCTGCCCCTGTCACCCCTGCTGCCCTCAGTGCAGAGTCTGTGGACATACTGCGGCAGTTGCAGGTTGGGCAGGCATCGGTGCTGACTGTCCTCAATGGCCACACCACACTGCTGACACAGATGGTGTCGTTCATGGAGGGCATGTCAGCAACGATGTCTGAACAACGCAGGTTTCTGCGGTCCATGGACTCTTCCCTGAAGGCAGCAGTGACTCTCCTGCAGCGCGTCATCCCCCCCTACCCCAGCCCCATCCACACTTCCCTCTCCCATACCTGTCCCATGCACACCCAGACATTCCCAAGCACGCACCCCACCAGACACAGGCAGCACACCACCAAGTAAGGGCAAGCGCACACCTCCTGGCACGCACACTCAGGGGGATGTAGGCACACCCACTGGGTCTGGGGCAAAAAGACATACAGTCTGAGTCCGCAGCCCTCACAACCCAGTCCCTCCAAAAGCACTCCCCTTGGCTCCCCTGCCAAACTGACACCCAAAGAGGTCGACATGGGTGAGCTGCCCATCACCACCACTGTGACACCACCCCGCAAGCGGGCAAGGAAGTCCCCGGGCAGGGTAGTTGAGTCCCCCCCCTGTCCACCCCCTCCCCCAAGAGCGCTGCACCCCATCCCTCGGCCACCCCCCTCCGTTGGCCCAGGGGTTTCTTCCGGTGCAGGGGTTACCCTGGACGCCCTGGCAGCAGTGTGCAGTGCCGAGCTCACCTCCACCCTTGGTGCTGCCCCACCCCCTGTGGTGGAGACGTCCACCCCTGCACCCACCGCACCTACCCTTACCCCTCCTGTCCCTGCGGTGCCTGGTCCTTCCCCACATGATGCCCCCCGCCCGGTCGACGAACCTGAGGGTTCCACTGTGCAGGCAAGCTAGGGGAGACGTGTGCCCATGTGTCCCCCCAAGAACTTCTATTATGGACTGGCCATTGGCCTTTGTATATAGTGTGATTTAATAATTAGTTTTTTATGCTGAATAAAGCATTTTTTTTTTACTTTGAACACTATTGCATTTCAGGTATTGATGTTGGTGCTGAGGCTCCAGGAGTTGTTGTTGTGGTAATGTGTTATGGTTCTGAGAAATGTTCTAGTCTGATAGTCATGAGGTGGACCATGGTATCTGCGTGCCATCACAAGGTCTCTGCAAAGAATCATTGGTAGTGTGTGTTATTTTGGTTTTGAGACATTGTCCCAAGGAGTGTTCCTTCCTCTGTGGCACCTGAAATCTTCCCTGCAAAGAGTTGCACAATTGTTGTGCTGACCTGTGTCTACATTTCCTTTGTTGGTGACGGATCCCTTCAACTATGGCCATGCCTGTTCAGCAATGTCTCCGGCTGCATCGTCTGTGCTATCCTTGCTAGTCACTGTACTTGTGTATTGAGTATGTTGAAATGCCTTCATGGAGAAATCCTCCCTTTTCAGCACTATGCATGTGTGTACTCCCGGCCTAGCACACATATGGTACTTGTTCTGCAGGGTATTTGGGCACCTGACTCACAATTGTGGGCATTGTATCTGTGGGAACTCCACCCTATTCCTTCCATGAGAGACAACGTCTTGGTGGCTGGCCCAGCACCTGTAATATCCTATCAGTCCTGGGATGTGCGTGACAGTGTGTGTTCCCTTTGGCTCTCTTAGTTTAGTAGGCAGTGACATGACTATACAGTCTTGTGGCATGATCTCAGTATGTGTATTGTGCTGCATCCGCCAGGGGTGGGTATGCATGTGTTATTTGTCCTCACACCCACATGTGGTGTGTCATGCAGTGGGGGAAAGACATCCATCCTCCTGGGAGTGGGACACTGCTGTCAGTGATGTGTTGTTATGGCACTATCATCATTGTCCAAAGTTAGAGATGCATACATACACCCATGGAGTTGTGGTCATCTGATAATGATGTACACCCCCCCATGTCTCTGTCCACTGCTGGGTGTCCTCTGCACCCACACACATATGTTTGTCCACTGCTGGAAGTCCTCTGCACCCACCCCTCACATGTCTGTCCACTGCTGGGAGTGATATGCACCCACCCCTCATATTGCAGGCCCCTGCTGGTAGTCATTTACACCCATATTTATAAGAAAATCGCAGATATTTACCTCGCCTTAGAAACCCAGAGGAGTACGCTGGGTGATCACTCTTCTCTTGCCATTACGATCTCAGAATCTTGGACGAGAGACCCAACTAAGACTCTTACTCACTTTCCGCCGCTCTCCTTGGAGGGGCTCAATCTCCAATTAGACAGGACTTAGTCTGCCTCTCCTTTGGATCCCTGTCCCTTGAAAGTTCTAAAGGAATGTAGGGACACTCTCTTGCCGCCGCTGCTGGAAGTAATGAATGGGGCCATGGCCCAGGGTACTTTCCCCTTGTCCTGGAAAAAGGCGATAGTGAAGCCCCTCCTCAAAAAGCCCTCCCTGGACCCTGGATCACTTAAAAACTTCAGACCTATATCCTTGTTACCGGCCCCAGCAAAGATGCTTGAATCTCACCTGAATGCCCATCTATCCACCTTCCTAGATTCCTCTGAGTTCTTGGATAGTTCCCAGCATGGATTCAGGAAATTTCATAGCACAGAATCTGCCCTTACTATGGTGGTTAATAACATTCGCCGTAAGGTGGATCTCGGTCAGACGACTGTTTTGGTCTTATAGGACCTTACGGCAGCGTTCGACACCCTGTCTCCCTCTACTTTAACATCTCGTCTGAGGGAGGCAGGGGTGGCAGGGCCAGCCTTGAGTCTTCTTGACTCTTTTTTACATCTTAGAGAGCAAAGAGTCATGCTTGGAGAGTTCCTCTCCCCTGCCAAATCTCTGCAATGTGGGGTGCCCCAGGGGTCGGCTTTAAGTCCGACTCTATTCAACATCTATGTGGCCCCCCTTGCTAGATCAGTAAGATCGCAGGGGATGGAGGTGGTGTCATACGCCGATGACACGCAAATCATGGTTTCTTTGGCCCACTCTGTTAGTACATCCGCGTTCGGCTTGCGGTCATGCATGCAGATGGTTGCGGAGTGGATGATCCAAAACTCCCTAAAGCTGAATGGTGACAAAACAGAGGTCCTGGTCTTTGGTAAGGACCAGGACATTTGGTCTAGTGAGTGGTGGCCTACATCTTTAGGAACCTGCCCCACTCCTTCCCAAACGGCCAGGAATCTCGGCGTTATATTTGACACCTCGCTGTCCATGAATTTTCAGGTCAACAGGACAGTGGCCACATGTTGGGGAGTCATTAAGATTCTTAAAAGAATCCTTCACTATTTGTCCCCCCAGGCGCGTAAGCAGACCGTGATTGCTCTTGTAGGTTCCAGGTTAGACTATTGCAACGCACTCTACGCGGATACCAATAAGTACCTTGTCCAGCGCCTTCAGGTTGTGCAGAATGCGGCTGCCAGATTTGTTCTGGCACTTCCAAACGCATCTTCTGCTACAATGGCCAGGAAGAGCCTGCACTGGCTTCCCATTTACTATAGGATATCATTTAAACTCCTCTGTCTTACCTATAGAGCTCTTCTGGCAGGCTCCTCGGATGCTCTGGGATCCCTGTTAACCCGCTATATTCCCAGTAGGCGTCTTCGCTCCTCAGACTCGAATCAGTTGGTAGTCCTCCGCTTCAAGAAGGTCAGATGGGGCAGTAGAGCATTTTCCATCGTTGCTCCACTATTATGGAATACTCTCCCTTTGGAGATCAAGTCCCAACCTTCTTTGGCCCTTTTCAAAAAAGCCCTCAAAACCTGGTGCTTTATTAAGGCCTACCAGTAAGTTCCTTCATCTCTTACTCAGCTAGCTTTTTTGGTTAGGCGCCTTGACGCCCATTGGGCTTAGTAGCGCGGTATAAATTTGAATTTATTCATTCATTCATTCACCCCTCACATGTCTGTCCACTGCTGGTAGTGATATGCACCCACCCCCATGTCTCTGTCCACTGCTGGGAGTCATCTGAACCCACCCCCATGTCTCTGTCCACTGCTGTTAGGGATATGCACCCACCCCCATGTCTCTGTCCACTGCTGGGAGTCATCTGCACCCACCCATCACATGTCTGTCCACTGCTGGGAGTGATATGCACCCACCCCTCATATTGCAGGCCACTGCTGGTAGTCATTTACACCCACCCTTGACATGTCTGTCCACTGCTGGTAGTTATATGCACCCACACACATATGTCTGTCCACTGCTGGGAGTCCTCTACACCCACCCCTCACATGTCTGTCCACTGCTGGGAGTGATATGCACCCACCCTTCATATTGCAGGCCACTGCTGGTAGTCATTTACACCCACCCCTCACATGGCTGTCCACTGCTGGGAGTGATATGCACCCACCCCTCATATTGCAGGCCACTGCTGGTAGTCATTTACACCCACCCCTCACATGGCTGTCCACTGCTGGGAGTCCTCTGCACCCACCCATATATGTCTGTCCACTGCTGGGAGTCATATACACCCACCCCTAACATGTCTGTCCACTGCTGGGAGTGATACGCACCCTCCCCCATGTCTCTGTCCACTGCTGGGAGTCCTCTGCACCCACCCCCATATCTCTGTCCACTGCTGGGAGTCCTCTGCACCCACCCATATATGTCTGTCCACTGATGGGAGTCATATACACCCACCCCTGACATGTCTGTCCACTGCTGGTAGTGATATGCACCCACCCCCATGTCTCTGTCCACTGCTGGGAGTCCTCTGCACCCACCCCCATATCTCTATCCACTGCTGGTAGAGATATGCACCCACCTCCATGTCTCTGTCCACTGCTGGGAGTCCTCTACACCCACCCCTCACATGTCTGTCCACTGCTGGGAGTGTTATGCACCCACCCCTCACATGTCTGTCCACTGCTGGAAGTGATATGCACCCGCCCCTCATATTGCAGGCCACTGCTGGTAGTCATTTACACCCACCCCTCACATGTCTGTCCACTGCTGGTAGTGATATGCACCCACCCCCATGTCTCTGTCCACTGCTGGGAGTCCTCTGCACCCACCCCCATGTCTCTGTCCACTGCTGGTAGGGATATGCACCCACCCCCATGTCTCTGTCCAGTGCTGGAAGTCCACTGCCCCCACCCCTCACATGTATGTCCACTGCTGGGAGTGATATGCACCCACCCCTCATATTGCAGGCCACTGCTGGTAGTCATTTACACCCACCCCTCACATGTCTGTCCATTGCTGGGAGTGAAATGCACCCACACCCATGTATCTGTCCACTGCTGGGAGTCCTCTGCACCCACCCCCATGTCTCTGTCCACTGATGGGAGTACTCTGCACCCACCCATATATGTCTGTCCACTGCTGGGAGTCATATACACCCACCCCTCCAATGTCTGTCCACCGCTGGGAATCTTATGCAGCCACCCACCCACCCACACACCCCCTTGGTGCAGTACACTGCTGTCCTGGGCCTACACACCCACCAATATAAAGGTAATATGCTGCACCAGGCCGTAGGCCAACATTCGTGGCGTGTGTACGCCTTGTATCCCAAATCTACTGGTGCCGGAGGGGTACGTGTGAAACGGACCGTACCCCAGCATTCATAGGGTGTGTACCACGCGTACCCCTATGGCCCCAATCCAATAGTGATACGGCCCGTACCCATGCTATGTATGTGTGGGTGCGGTCCGTATCACTATAGTAGTGGTGCCGTAGGAGTACGCGTGGTACGGCCCGAACACACGCTCTGAGGGCGTGTGTACGGTCCGTACCAAGCGTACCCCTACGGCACCACTACAATGGTATTATGGACCGTACACACGCTCTGAGAGCGTGTGTACTGGCTGTACCACGCGTACCCCTACGGCACCACTACTATAGTGATACGGGCCGTACACACGCTCTGAGAGTGTGTGTATGGTCCGTACCACGCGTACCCCCACGGCACCACTACTATAGTGCTACTGACCATACTCACGCTATGGATGTGTGAGTACGGTGCGTATCCCTATTGTAGTGTTGCCATAGGGGTACGCATACACGTCCACTTCCGTTGTTGCGGGACGCAGGGATTGGTGGATACGCCCCCCCGGAGTGACCAGACCCTGGAGGTAATGTATGTCCTCAATATTGTAGATTTTAATTTGAGTAGGGGGTATGTTTCCTGCCCCTCACCCCCCCCTTGGCCCCTGGGTGTTGTTCTCACCTTCTGCGGCGTGTGCGTCAGGTTCGGTTCACCAGGTCGTAGGCTAAGAGGGCCACGATGACACGTAGGATGGGGTCCATGGCAGTCCGTCGCGTACCGGGGCTCCGTTTTTGCGTCGGCCTCAGTTTTCTGGCATTTTTTGGCTGCCGTAAAAAAATAGCTGTGCGGAGTGACGTAGGGACGAATCGTACTTGCTGGTCCATAAAACGCTGCCTGACTCCATACGGACGTCGCGTACGCGCTGTTCAGGATCAGACTCATAGGTATTTTTGTAGCCGTGCAGTGTTTTGTATGAATCGTACGGAAATGGTTTTTCTGTACGAATCGTACTTGCTGGATTGTACGGTGGATTTCCCGGGTACGAGTCGTACGGAGAATACGCTCCGTACGACGAATCGTACCCGGGTTTTACAGGATTGGAATCGGCACCTAATGTAAATATTTTTTCTTTTTTTTTCTTCATTTATGAGATTTTTACGGTTATGGTAGGTAAACAAGGTCACCTTGTATTGAGTGAAGTAGAGACCGCCCTTAGATAGCGAGGTAAGACTGTGTCTTAAGAACCTTCAAATTCTTTGAGTTTATCCATCACGGATCCACCATGATGAATTCCTTGAATTTGTTGGATCGCATTGAGTAAAATCATTGGACATTCCTTCCTACCCTACCGCAAACATTTTGTCCCAAAGCTCCCAATGCTTAGTTCATTTACTCTTCCGTCTGGATTTATCTAATTTCCTGACCTTATCTACTGAACGAAGCCAATCTGCCACCTTAGGGGGAGATGGGAGAATCCAGTTTACGGACACCTCACGTCTAGCTAATAAAATTAAAACAAATAATAAGTATTTCTGATTTTTACTTAAAACAATATTAGATTCATTACTGTCCAAAAAGCCAAAACTAACAGTGAAGGTGCTTACCTAAATGTTTGTTTCTAAAAAGTTATCAATAATCTTACCAACTTCCTCCCAAAAAATGTCAAGATGAGCACACAGGTGGAACATATGAATGTTGTTCGCCTTTGGCTCACAGCATTTTGGACACTTTTTCGTCGCCTGGTTATTCATTTTGGATAACTTTTCAGGTGTCCAATAAGACCTGTGTAAAGTAAAGAGATGATTTTTCCTAAGGGGTGTAGAAACTATAATATACCATAGAAAGGTGCAGGATACTTGCCATTGCTGTTGCAAGTCTTGAGCCGGAAATATTTTCTTGCAAATGTCACCTGGCGTGGTAAATTCGTCATCTTCTTTCTGAGTCAAATACCAGTACCAATTTGATATTTCTTTTCGGGCTGGATCTTTTTGTATTTCTTCCTCCAATTTTCCAAAGTGTTCTAAGTTTTTCTCTTGTTCCTTTGACCAGCTCACCAGTTGATAATATTTAAACCTTGATATTTCCCCATTGGTCCTTTCTGACAGTAAGACCCAGCTTTTTAAGTTACCACACTCAAAAAGTTCTCCCCATTTCATTATTCCTGCTTTCTTCAGTGGGGCTGCTAGGGAGTCTTTTAGACAGTCAGGTGTTCCAGGTGAGTTCCATATTGGTGCTAAGTGGCTATAGTAAGGAATCTTCCATAGTCTTCTTATCTCGCACCATAGTTTATACGCTGATCCCAATACCTATAATTTGACTTTTTTAAAGTACTTTGGTTGTCCAAACTTATAAAGACAGTGATCATCGTCCGTTGAAACTTTCCAATAGGAAGAAATAGAATTTGTGTGATCTAAAAAGAATTCTGATGTTCTTAAATTGGAAGGCTCTGTAGTAAGCCATAAGGTCTGAGCTACCTATAACACCTCGATTTTTCTTCTGGCATAGCTTTTTCCACGCTATCCTTACTCCTTTGGATGCCCAAATGAAGGCATTAATTTCACTTTGGATCTTTTTTATCCATTGGGGCTTAAACTCCAGTGGGATGGCATTAAATAAAAAGGTAAACTTAGGCAGAATCGCCATTTTAATAAAATTTGCTCTCCCCAAAAAGGTAAGTGATAGACAGCTCCATGATGTTAATAGCTTCCTCATTTCCTTTACTTTTAGATTCAAATTTACTTGGGCTATTTCGTTGATATTGTTTTGGACTTCTATCCCCAGGTATTTAATACTGTTGTTGAATCCCGTCATTGGTAGGTTCATGATCCAATGCATAGTGTCAGTCTTCTGATGGTTGACTTGATAACCGGAGATATTCCCAAAGTCTTTTAGCAGTCTTGTTATATTATGGAGGGACTTATTTAAATCAATTGTCTAAATATTAAATCATTGGCATATAGTGCCACTTTCAAAACCCATCCTTTAAATTTAAAAGGAATCATTTCCTGAGACCTCCTAATCGTACTAGCTAGAGGTTCTATGTATAGGTTAAAGTGTTGGGGAGAAAGCGGGCAGCCCTGTCTCGTACCTCTTCTGATCTGCAATTCTTTCGATAGAGTTCCATTAATGAGAATTTTTGCTACTGGAGCTGTATATATATTCATTATTGCTCTAGAGAAATTATCCCCTAGGCCATAATGGGAAATGGCGGCCTGCAAGAATGACCAATTCACACGGTCGAATGCTTTTGCAGCATCAAATGTGAGAACTGTGAGTGGGGTCATTTCCTGGGTGGCAATATCAATGGCTCCAATAAGTTGGTGAGTGAGATTGTGTAATTGTCTCGCCCTAATAAAGCCTTTTTGGTCATTATGGATAAGTCTATCTGTTGTAGTTCCAAGCCTTGTAGCTAAAAGCTGCGTGAAAAATGTATAATCCTTATTCAAAAGGGATATAGGCCTATACGACGCACACTTAAGGGGGTGTTTACCAGGTTTTTGGATCAAACTAATAGTTGCTTCATTCCTTGATGTTGGGAGCGGTAAACCTTCTAAGCAGATGGTATTAAAAAGGTCCCCGAGTACGATGCGAACGAGCGCTGATGGACATGGGTCGCTCGTGGCCCCATTGAAGTCAATGGGAGCCTGTTGTACGATGCGTACATAGCTCCCATTGACAAAAAAGGTACGTTGTGCACAAGGTCGCCCCCTGTAGTGGGGATGCGTCTGTGCCACCCGCACTGTACATGCATGTGTAGGGGGGACCCTTGGCTCCCCCCCTGTGTTCAACTCGTACGACAAAGGGTGAATGGGGGTCCGGCGTGTACCCCCGAAGTCTGCTTCCAGGAGCATTTACATGTCCGAGGCTCCGACACGATCTGGCTGTCCGAATTGTGCATCGTACTGGCTCGCTCAGGAATCGCCTCCATTGCACGGCACGGTTTGCTTACGGTCGAGACGTACGGAGTGTTTCGGACCCAGAAACGATTCGGTCGGCGATTTCACGTTTTTCTCGCATCGTACTTGCACGCTCGTACAGCTGTACGAGTCGGTCGGGAAACACGCGTACGGTTCGTACTTTTTCCGGCCGGATCGCGTTTGGAACCCTTCCGAGCGAGATCGGAATCGATCCCATAGTAGTTTATCTATTAAAAAAAGTTAATTCTAGAAGCATGACCATATTTATGGTTCCTATAGGTATATCTGTTACTTTGATCCCCTTTGGTCTTCCAGATATCAACCAGTCCCAGATCTTCTTTAAGTCTATTAAGCCATTCCCTCATTTTAGGGAGATTCGAGACTCTACCTGGTGGATGTCTATCGTTTTTAGGATCTAATAGTATGTTAAACTCTCCGCCTAGGATGATTGGTGTGGATATATTTATTAATTGGGCATATAAGGATTGAAGTGGTGTGGGGTCATCTGTGTTAGGGCCATAATACCCGACCCCAGAGAAAGAACTGTCCCCTAATTTCATCTTTACAGAAACCCATCTGCCTTTTGAATCAATACATTCCTCTAAAATTGTTATTCTCGATGGTTTTTAACAATTATTGCCACCCCTTAATACAACAGGTTTGATTTGTACAAACACTATTTTCCACCCATTTTTCATGTTTTATTATTTCGGACCACTGTGACTTTAGAAGAGGAGTTTCTTGCAACATTATGATGTCGCTCTTTATTAATTTAAGGTATTCAAAAAATATATTGTCGTCTTCTCCTTACTCTAAGCCCATTTACATTCCAAGTTGTGATTTTTATCTCATCTATCTTAGCAAAGTGTGTTTGTTCTGTATTTTACCATGACCGTGATTACCATAGGTCTTACATATCGGACTATTATTTTTAAAAAAAATTCCCAGATGCTCCCCACCCAAAAGAAAAAAACTTGAATTGTGCTAAAAAAAGAAAGAAAACCTATACCTCTCGCCCCACCCTGGAGAACCCTCCCTACTGTCATTGGACAAATCTAATTGCCCTATTTGAATTCTGTTATCGTGAGGTAAATATTTATATTGTCTTTGGCTCTTACTTAGTTACTTATTTACTTATTTGCTTTTATGTGTTCTAAACATATCTCCACTTCTTTGGCTCCCTGATATTAAATGTCTGGTTATTCCACATGATCCTCAAGAGGGCTAGATATTTCATTTGGGTCGTTGCCCCTGCTGCTCTCAGGTCTTGCATGTAGTCTCCTAGAGCCCAGTGTCTATCTGAAGTTGTCCTAGAGGTGATGGCATGAATTTTATAGTTGTAGCCATCTTTGGAAAGGGTACCTGTTTTTAAAGCCTTATTTAAAATACTTTCTTTTAAAGTGTAAGTTTTAAAGTTAACAAGTATTCTCCGCTGGTTTTTCCTTAGTTTGTTCAATCTAAAAGGATCTCTGTGTACCCTTTGGATGTCATCATCTAGGGTTTTTTCATCTACCTCTGGAATGATTTCTTTTAGCAATTTAACTATAAAACTCTTTATATTCTGCCCTTCCGAGCCTTCTGGGATGTTCAGTAATCGTATATTATTCTGCCCTGAATTATTTTCCAAAGTCTCGACTTTGTCCCTGAGCTCTTTTAAAATTGATCTTAATTTATTGATATAATTTTGGCAAATTTTCCCCTCTTCCCTAGTCTTCTCCAGTGTGTTTTCTATTGCAGACACCCAGTCCACTAAAGCATTGACCTTAGACTCCAGCACTTCACATGTTGCCTGTATCTTCTCTTGATTTTTTTCGGACTTTGCGAAACTCAACTTCATTTCTTTGAAAAGTGACCCCATCAAAACTCCGATTTCAGCCTGTGCAGGTAATTCCGAGCCCGGATCCTTATTCAGCATATTTTGATGTAAGTTATCTTCGCTCTCCAGCCCCTCCTCCACTTCTAAGCCATTTTCATCCACAGGGTATTTTGACATAAGAACTTGGAACTGGTTGGGGGTTTCCATTGTTGTTATATTAGGAGAAGACATTAGCTTTTGTGTAGCTGTGATCCCTCTATTAACACTCCCTTCTTCTGGTATTACATTTTTAGATGCTGATTTCTCCTGCACTTTGAAGAAAGAGCAAAGAGTTACTTTTAAATTAGCTCCTTTTTTTGATTGCTCTTTTTCCACCGCTTCGGCAGCTCTGGTTGAGACCACTGCCGCGGTGCCACCCTTTGTTCTTTGGCCCCTTTGTTTTTTGTTGATGTATTTTACTGTGTTATCCTTCGGTAATGTTTCTTGTTCTAGTTCTTTCTCTACCAATGGTGATTGAACTGCATCGTCGTCTAAAGGGGGCAATTGCGAATTCCTGTTTCTTAATGCATAGCTTATGTCTTGAATATGGCTTTTTGTGATCTCTTTCCTTTCAGGATCTCTTAGTTCTAGCGTGCCCTTTTTAGAAAACTCCTGCTCTTGGAATGTTGAAACAGTTGAGGCTGGTAAGTCTCCCTATGGTGAATTTGCAAAACAATTGGAGGCAGACAGACCCCCTCGTTTGCCGATTCCCCTCCTCTTTACTGAATTCATACACACTGGGGCCGATTCCGATCTCGGTCGGAAGGGCACCGAATCGGTTTCGGCCGGAAAAACTACGAGCCGTACGCGTGTTTTCCGGCCGACTCGTACAGCTGTACGAGCGAGCAAGTACGATGCGAGCTACATGAAGTTCACCGACTGAGTCGTTTCCGGGTCCGAACCTCTCCGTACGTCCCGGTCGGAAGCTAACCGTGGCGTGCAATGGATGCGATTTACAACCGAGCCAGTACGATGCACGCATCGGACAGCCTGTGCGAGCCGGAGTGTCCGGCTCGCAAAAGCTCCCAGAGTCGGACTTTGGGGGTCCGCGTTGGACCCGCTGACACCCGCAGCCCTGTGACTTGGACACAGGGGGAGACCTATGGGTCTCCCCAACACAGGCATGTACGGTGCGGGTGGCACCAACTCGTACCCACTGTAGGGGGCGCACTTGTTCGAGACGTACGCATTCAGTCAATGGGAGCCCGTGTACGCGTCGTACGACCGGCTCCCATTGACTTCTATGGGAGTCCGACCGAATCGAGTCCGACAGCATACGTGCGCATCGTACTCGCTCGGTCAGACTGTAGGGGTCCGGCTCGGTCAGAAAACACTCCGGATCCGACTCGGTCGGAGTGCTTTCCGACCCGGATCGGAATCGGCCCCACTGTGTATTAAAAGCTTTCTTTGCCTATATTTTCTTTATTCTCCCCGTTTGTATCTTTTTTACGACCTTGTTCTGGATTAGTGCATAAACTCACAATATGTGCCTACGGGCTGCATGGGGGGCCTCTACAACTCACTTTCACTGAAGCTCTCCTCCGCAGAGGAATCCTACTGCGGCAGCCTTCCAAACGACTCCCCTCCTCCCAATCGCTCTCGGAGGTCTGGCATGCGGCTTCCCTCCAAGTCCCGCCTCTCCTTCAACCTTCGCCTCCATTCTGCTGCTTTTCGACCACTGCGGCCACCGAAGTCCGGATTCCCGACGGTTCAGCCGAAATCGAGCTCGAAATCACCTTCCGCAGTAGAGGTAAGCGAGTCATAGCTTTTTTAAGGGTAAATCTTAATTTCACTAAGCCGCAAGAGCCGGTTGCATTTCGTCCGTTCACCTCACTCGACGGAGCTCGCGACCTGAGTACCTAGCCGGCCGCCATGTTCTCCCCCCCATTTTTTACATTTTATTTATATTTTAGATTTGATAACATTTTTGCAAAATTTCCTAACCCTATCATCTATAAACGCAACATCCCACTATTCTTAAAAAACATTGACATTTTTTTTTAAATTATTACTTTTTCAATATTTTAAAACACTACCCACACGTTTCCCCTATGAACACATTCCTAATTTAAAAAAAAAAATTACAAATTGAATATCACAATATTTTTGACTATCGCCTTTAAAAACACGATATTATGATCCAAATATATTTTAAACTCAATAATATATTTACTTAACATTAAAGTGAACCCAGTTTCACCAATCATCTGGCCTCGAGCAAGAAAGTCTCCTGCCTGTATTTTGTACCCAAAGGTCCATTAAAGTATTTTGCCGAATCTCGCAAAGATTCATCAGTCTTCCTTCTACCAGTCCCAAATCAGGAGGATCTCAGTGATGGTCAGGAGCTGTACTTTGAGGAACCTGGCTGGTTAGAGGAATCCTAGTTGTTTGACAACTTCTTAGGCTGGAACCTTTTCTTGCGAGTTGAAAAAGATGTTCCCTCCCTTTTAGCAGACTCCTGGACATTCCTATTCCTGGGCTTAAAAGATCGAGAAGATCCACTCTTTTAGGGAAAAATACTCTTTGTTTTTAAAGGACCTTAGAATACATGTACAAATGGGTTAAGCATTTTGCAAAACGCTCTGATTTAGTAAATGAGGGTTTGCGAACCCTAAGACCCTTTTTCAAATGTACTAAGCCCACTTAAAGATTCAGAAAAGCTTTTCTAATCTATAAATGGGTTTAGGAGACCATACCAAATTGGTGTTCCCAAGGGGTGTGCTTAGAACTGTGTCACATGTTTGTTTCCATATGAAAAAACAATTCCTCATGATATGTATAAATGTTTTGTGACCGAAATACAGTCACAAAACATTAATATTATACCAACACCTCGAAGGAGGAGTAAACCCATTTGCAAACTGGAAGGGGTCCCAAAGGAGCCTTTACCCTTTGTGAATGTTGACAAAACCATTTTTAAGAGTATGAAGTGGTCACATGAACTAATGACTATTTTTTTTTAATTGGAAATCTTTTCACTTTTTTTTTACTCATCTTGTTTTCATTTGTGAAAATGGGCTGTATTTAAAAAAAAGTGATTTCTTTACTGAAATGCAATAACAGACATGGTGGTCTGCTATCCCCAGCAGGCCACTATCCCTGCGATGAAAATGAAACATAGAGAGCCACAAATTTGCAACCTACCTCATTTATACTTTTGAGGTATGTTGAGCTCTGTCTCCCGCCTGGGTAGGCGAAAGGCCACTCACCTCGCCACTTCTAATCAAGTGTGAGTGAAACGCTCTGAGAAAAGCTGTCAGACCTTGACCTACATAATACGGGGTCTCCAAACAACACCCTTGTGCTACATAGCACGGCTGGCGACTTAATTAATCTTCCAATTGTATACACCAGCCTTGCAGTAGTGCAAGATAATTAGGAAACTATCCTCTGAATGGTCCTGACGAATTGCCAATATACCCTTCAGGGGCTGATGAGGCAAGAAACATGATGCCCAACCAAACTAAATTGTACTTATGCTCTATAGGATCAACGTCTCTGATAGGAGATGCACCGTTTTACTTAGGTTAGAGAGCTGCATTAATAAAATGTGTTGGACTTGGCCCTTCTGGCAGGTTCACCCCTGAAACTTTTTGCTTTTCATTGTGACCTGGTGTTAGTGATTTTTGGCTTCTGCGCACTTTACCACTGTGTCCCAGTGTTAGACGGACCGGGAGGGTCGGCCGAGGACAAGGGGAGAGGTCTCCGGGGAGAGCCGTCTCCAGCGATCGTACAGACAAATAACTTCCCCCCCACAGACAGATACCACACAAGGAGATGAGTTAGCGTTCTTTATAAGCACTTCTTAAGGTACGATGAAAAGGTACAAGGAGGTCTGGACTCAGGGGTCCCCTCGATTCAAGCCTCTCAAGATGGGAAAAGGGGGTAGCGGGACAGTCTGGTTACCAGTCTGGTAGTTGAGGTGGTATGGTGGGTAGCTCACAATCCTCGAGCTTGGTGGTCTAGCTGGTACGGGCCGCGGCAGCGCCAGCAGGTCCCGGTGAAGATGGTCGATACACGGTCCGCGGCAGCGCCAGCAGGTCCCAGTGACGATGGTCGATGTACGGTCCGCGGCAGCGCCAGCAGGTCCCGGTGAAGATGGTCGTTACAATGGGCCGCGGCAGCGCCAGCAGGTCCCAGTGAAGATGGATGTTGCAGAAGGCCGTGGCAGCGCCAGCAGGCAGGACGATGGTTCACAAGATAGGGCTACGGCAGCGCCAGTAGTCCGTCAAGGCTGAGTTCTCTCGGTGTCTCTCGGCTCCAGGATACAACTGCCTTCCTGCCCCGGAGCTGCTCCAGTTATAGGGCTGGCGCCCTTTGATGTCCGGACCCTCGCACTTGGAGGTCGGAGGGTCCGGGATGAAGGTGTCCAGACACCCAGCAGGGGGTGGAGCCAGCGCCTGGGGGAGCTGGAGGCGATCGGCACCTGGCGGGGGAGAGCCCTTGGCGCTTCGTTCTCCCATTGACCTGCCAAGTGGTCCGCTCACCTCCTGGGTGGATGGTGGTGCCGGGATGTCGGGGCCGGCCAGGCCCAGGGTTAGGGTCGGGTGGAGGCCACGCGGCCTCGTGGCGCAGGGCCCAAGATGGCGGCTTGATCCGGCCGGGGGAGCCGGTGGTGGCTTGGTCCTGTGATACAGGGAGGTCCGGGGGCAGGAGTTCCGTCGGGAGACGGGGTGCGGGTGATTCTCGTGGGTCACGCCTGGCGGGCCGGGGCTTGGGCCCTGTCATGCGGGGGGGAGCAAGCCCTTCGTGTGGCCTGTCCAACATGCGTCCCCCCCAGCTGAAGGCGGGGAGAGTCACCCATCTTCTTGGGGACTCTCCTCGTCGAGGCGGAAAAAGCGTGACAGGCCATCTGCGTTGGCGTGGTCTTGGCCCGGTCGGTGCTCCACGGTGAAGTCCATTCCCTGCAGGGAGATGGACCAGCGCAATAGTTTTGGGTTCTCCCCCCGCATCTGCATCAGCCACTGCAGGGGTCGATGGTCGGTTTGTACCCGGAAGTGGGTACCGAAGAGATAGGGCCGGAGCTTTTTGAAGGCCCACACCACTGCGAAGGCCTCCCTCTCGATTGTGCTCCAGCGCTGCTCTCGGGCCAGGAGACGTCTGCTGATGAAGGCCACCGGCTGGTCATGACCCTCAGGGTTCAGTTGGGAAAGAACCGCTCCGATGCCGTGGTCGGAGGCGTCTGTCTGTACAACGAATTCCCGACTGTAATCGGGGGCCTGGAGCACAGGGGCGGTGCACAGGGCGGCCTTCAGCTTTTCGAAGGCCGCTTGACAGTCGGGGGTCCAGTTAATCCGCTTCGGCTGGTTTTTGGACGTGAGACCCGTGAGGGGCCCCACAATGCTGCCGTAGTCCCTCACGAACCGCCGGTAGTAGCCGGTGAGCCCCAAGAAGGCTCGGACCTCGGTCTGGGTGACGGGGGGCTGCCAGGACTGGATGGCAGCAATTTTAAGTTGCAGCGGGGCCACCAGCCGCTTCCCACCTGGTGCCCGAGGTAGGTCACGGACCCTTGACCAATTTGGCATTTGCCGGCCTTAATCGTGAGGCCGGCCCGCTGGAGGGCCTGCAGGACCTCTTGGAGGTGGAGGAGGTGGTCGGACCAGTGGCGGCTGTATACAGCGATATCGTCCAGGTAGGCAGCGCTGAACTCTTCGAGCCCCGCCAAGACCTGGTTCACAAGACGTTGAAATGTAGCGGGGGCGTTCTTCATGCCGAAGGGCATGACCTTGAAGTGGTAGTGGCCATCGGGGGTAGAGAAGGCGGACCGTTCCTGAGCCCGGGGTGTGAGACCGATCTGCCAGTAGCCCGCTGTTAGGTCGAAGATACTGAGGTAGCGGGCGGCCCCCAGCCGGTCGATCAATTCATCCGCTCGGGGGATAGGATGAGCGTCGGTTCGGGTGACAGCGTTCAAGCCCCGGTAGTCGACGCAGAATCTCAGTTCAGGTGTGGTGCCGGGGGCAGCGGCTTTGGGGACCAATACAACCGGGCTGGCCCAGGGACTGTCCGAGGGCTCGATGACCCCGATCGTGAGCATTTTGGTCACTTCCTCTTGTATGCAGGCCCGTACCCGATCGGGTACGCGGTAGGCCCGGTGTCGGATAGGGGGACTGTCCCCGGTGTCCACGTCGTGCAAGCACCAAGGGGTGACCCCGGGAGTGAGGGAGAACAGTGAAGCGAACCGCAGCAGAAGGTCCCGGCAGCCCTGGCGTTGCTCTGGGGTGAGGGCATCGGAGAGCCGGACCCCGTCCACGGAACCGTCGTTCTCCTGAGTCTTCAGGAGATCCGGGAGGGGTTCGGAGTCTTCCTCTGCCCCACTGTCCGTAGCCATCAGGAGGCTGAGTTCTGAGCGCACAAAGTGTGGTTTGAGTCTGTTGGTGTGGAGGACCCGAAGGGGGTTCCGGGGGTCCCCATGTCGATGAGGTAAGTGACGGGGCTTTTGCGCTCGACCACCTTGAAGGGCCCCGTCCACTTATCTTGCAAGGCACATGGTTCGGTGGGGGACATCACCCACACTTGTTGACCAGGTTCGAACTCGACGGAGGAGGCATTGTGATCATACCATCTCTTCATGTCTTCCTGGCTGGCCTCGAGGTTCGCCTTGGCCATCTCCCTGAAGCCCCGGGTCTGATTGCGCAGGGCCAGGAGGTACTTGAAGACGTCTGGAGGGGTCTTTAGGGGGGCCATCTCCCAACCTTCTTTGACTAGGCTGAGGGGCCCTCGCACAGGGTGCCCGTACAGGAGTTCGAAAGGGCTAAAACCGAGGGACTTCTGGGGAACTTCTCGGTAGGCGAAGAGGAGGCACGGGAGTAGTACATCCCACTGGCGACGGAGGGGCTCTTCCAATCCCCCAATCATCCCCTTGAGTGTGCGGTTGAATCGCTCCACTAGTCCGTTCCCTTGGGGGTGATAGGGGGTCGTGAATCGGTAGGTGACCCCGCACTGTTGCCAGAGGGACTTCATGTATTTTGAGATGAAGTTCATGCCTCGATCGCTGACGA
Source organism: Triturus cristatus (assembly GCF_964204655.1). NCBI lineage: Eukaryota > Metazoa > Chordata > Amphibia > Caudata > Salamandridae > Triturus > Triturus cristatus. The sequence goes on along the minus strand of NC_140585.1, from coordinate 1,011,089,179 downwards.
CTTCTCGGGGGAAGCCCACCCGGGAGAAGATCCCCATTAGGGCCCGGCCAACCACCGGAGCTGTTACTGTTCGTAGAGGCACCGTCTCGGGGTAGCGGGTGGCGTGATCCACCAGTACCAGGATGAACCTATGTCCTTGTGCCGTGCGGGGGTCCAGGGGCCCCACAATGTCTATTCCTACCCTCTCGAACGGGGTGGTGACCACTGGGAAGGGTTGTAGAGGGGCTTTCAGCTTACAGCCACTCTTCCCGCTGGCCTGGCACGTGGGGCAGGACCGGCAGTGGTTCAGGACGTCGTTCCGCATCTTCGGCCAGAAAAAGTGTGTCACCAGGCGACTGTAAGTTTTGTCTTGGCCCAGGTGTCCAGCCAGGGGGACATCGTGGGCCAGGTTGAGCAGGAAGTCTCTGAAGCAGAGAGGTACCACCAGTACCCGCCCGGCCCCTAGCTCTGCGATTCTCTGTTCGCTGTATAGCAGGTCGTTATCCCAGTAGACCCAGTGAGTTCCGGTGGAGTCCCCGGCGCTCTGGGCGCTGGCTTGTTGGCGGAGTCCCTCGAGGGAGGTGCAGGTCTTTTGCTCCTGGCGGAACTGTTCTTGGGTGGGCCCCCCTTCTTGACGCCACTGAGCCAGGCCGGGGAAGTCCTGGGGTGGCGCGTCCTCTTCGGTCGTGGGTTCCGGGGGGTTGGCCTCGTCCTTGTCTTCTACTGGGGCGACCGGGGGCGGAGGTGCTGGCCATTCCGGTTCTTCTGGTCGGGGGACGGCACGGGCGGCCATGGACCGGGTGATTACGCAGGCCCAGTCCGGGAGGCCCAGCATCCCCAGGTGCTCTCTTCTCTCGACGGTGGCCCACGGGGAACTCTCCAGGTCATTCCCCAGGAGGCAGTCCACCGGGGCATCATCCCGGACCGTCACTTTCAACAGGCCGGAGACCCCTCCCCATTCGAAGGGGACGCAGGCCATTTGACACAGACTTTCGGAATTGTCGGCTGAGCGGACGGGGCAGAGAATGTTCAGCAGGATCTGCTCGGGTTTCACCAGGTGACAGCGGACGGCCGTCACACTGGCGCCTGTGTCACGTAAGGCCTCGGCCCGATGCCCATTAATGGTCACCCACTGACCGTATTTCCTGGTGTTGGCGGGTAGGGGAGCCCGCGGGACCATGTCTTTTCCCCCTAGGCACGCTAGAACCATGGCAGCCGGTTCCCACTCTTGCTGGGCCGGCTCATACTCTTCCTGTTCCTCTGATAGTCGTTCTTCCCCCAGGGCGGCGGCAACTACCTGGCGGGGCTTGGGCGTTTGGTTCTGCGGGCAGCTCGGGTCATTGGCGTAATGGCCGACTCGCTGGCATCGGTGGCACGTGACATTGGCTCGGAACCCTGGACGCATCGGGGGGTTGCCCCGGCCGGCCGGGGGCGGGGTGCTGGCCACGGGTGTCGCCGGTAGGGTGTCTCACCCTCGCCCCTGGCCTCCTCCTCCTCCCCGAGGATGGTGCTGGCCTTGGTTGCTTCGGTTTTGCTCGTGTGGTCCTCTCCGGCCCACTCGGGTGCTTTCCCATCGGTCAGCTTCAGCGGCGAGCTGCCGGGGGTCAGTCAGTTTACTGTCGAGGAGGTGCTGCCTGAGCTCGACGAAACAGTTGTTCGATAGGTGTTCCCATACCATAAGGTTAAAGAGTTGTTCGTAGGTCGTCACCTGGCTCCCCTTGATCCAGCCCTCGAAGGCTCGGCTGAAATAGTTTACGTACTCCACCCAAGTTGTACCCGGGATCCGGGTGCAATCTCTGAACCTCTGGCGGTACATCTCGGGTGTGAGGCCGTAGCGGGTGAGGAGGGCAGCCTTCATGTGGTCGTAGGACGACATTTGGTGATCTGGGAGCTGCAACAGGGCATCGCGACCTTCGTTGACGAACCTCCCCCATAGTCCGGCTCCCCAATCACTCCGGTCGATCCGGTGGGAGGTCATGGCGATCTCGTAGGCCTTGAACCACTGCTGTATGTCGTCTTCTCGGACATACTCTCGGACAACATCCTTGGGGATGTGGACTTTTTTCTCGGTTGCCCCTGGGGTGTGCGGTCGCTCAGGCACCCCCGGTTCTTTATTCTGTTTCCGCAGTTCTATTTCCGCCAGTTTGCGCTCGTGTTCGAGTGTTATTCTTTTTTCCTCAAGCTCTCTCTGTCTCTGTTTTTCTTCCCGTTCTTCTCGGAGCCGCAGATGCTCTAGATTTAGTTTCTGCTCGGCTAACTTTAGTTCACCGTCCATCTTGAGTCGTGCCATTTCCAACTCGTGTAATCTGGTCCTTTCTCTTTCCTGGATCTCCTCCTGCGAGAGGCCCGTTCCCCGCTCCTCGGGAGCCGTGGCGTTCCCCTCTGGTGCGACACTGTTTTGGTCGGAGGATCCGGCGATCCCAGTTTCTGCCCACGACTCAAGGGCGCGCTTCAAATCGTCTTTGGTACTCAGGCCGGTGGTAGCAATGCCTAGTTCCATGCAGAATTGTTTAAGTTCGCGGTGGCTATATTCTTCCAACTTATCCATTTGGAACTTTTCAGTGGAACCGCTATCTTTGGCTGACATCGTGGTTTTGTCGTGGGGTGAGCTACTCTCTGTACGATTACGCGTTGATTCGGATCGCGCCGCTGGCCACCAATATTAGACGGACCGGGAGGGTTGGCCGAGGACAAGGGGAGAGGTCTCCGGGGAGAGCCGTCTCCAGCGATCGTACAGACAAATAACTTCCCCCCCACAGACAGATACCACACAAGGAGATGAGTTAGCGTTCTTTATAAGCACTTCTTAAGGTACGATGAAAAGGTACAAGGAGGTCTGGACTCAGGGGTCCCCTCGATTCAAGCCTCTCAAGATGGGAAAAGGGGGTAGCGGGACAGTCTGGTTACCAGTCTGGTAGTTGAGGTGGTATGGTGGGTAGCTCACAATCCTCGAGCTTGGTGGTCTAGCTGGTACGGGCCGCGGCAGCGCCAGCAGGTCCCGGTGAAGATGGTCGATACACGGTCCGCGGCAGCGCCAGCAGGTCCCAGTGACGATGGTCGATGTACGGTCCGCGGCAGCGCCAGCAGGTCCCGGTGAAGATGGTCGTTACAACGGGCCACGGCAGCGCCAGCAGGTCCCAGTGAAGATGGATGTTGCAGAAGGCCGCGGCAGCGCCAGCAGGCAGGACGATGGTTCACGAGATAGGGCTACGGCAGCGCCAGTAGTCCGTCAAGGCTGAGTTCTCTCGGTGTCTCTCGGCTCCAGGATACAACTGCCTTCCTGCCCCGGAGCTGCTCCAGTTATAGGGCTGGCGCCCTTTGATGTCCGGACCCTCGCACTTGGAGGTCGGAGGGTCCGGGATGAAGGTGTCCAGACACCCAGCAGGGGGTGGAGCCAGCGCCTGGGGGAGCTGGAGGCGATCGGCACCTGGCGGGGGAGAGCCCTTGGCGCTTCGTTCTCCCATTGACCTGCCAAGTGGTCCGCTCACCTCCTGGGTGGATGGTGGTGCCGGGATGTCGGGGCCGGCCAGGCCCAGGGTTAGGGTTGGGTGGAGGCCACGCGGCCTCGTGGCGCAGGGCCCAAGATGGCGGCTTGATCCGGCCGGGGGAGCCGGTGGTGGCTTGGTCCTGTGATACAGGGAGGTCCGGGGGCAGGAGTTCCGTCGGGAGACGGGGTGCGGGTGATTCTCGTGGGTCACGCCTGGCGGGCCGGGGCTTGGGCCCTGTCATGCGGGGGGGAGCAAGCCCTTCGTGTGGCCTGTCCAACACCCAGGGTAAAGTGCGTACGTGTAGTGAGGTTGGACTGCCCTCCCATAGGAATGCATGGGGGAATGTATGTGTCCCTGGTAGTTCCTGATGCGTGGGGAGTGCAGGTGCGAGTTTGGTATGTGCGGACTCGTGTGATTAAATGCTGCGCAATGATGTGTCCAGTGTCCATGTGGCTAGTGTGGAAGTGCCACTTCTAGACGCTGGTATAAATGTGCAGTGACTGCCTGGCGCGTGATTGGCTAGCTGAGGTCATGAGATGGGCTAGGGAATCCCCAGAGTCAGGAGGAGTCACCCAGTGGTGAATGGGGAGATCAGCAACCAGATGGGTGGAAGGAGTACACCTAGGACCTGAATAGGGCTGGGCTTTCCCCACACAATGCTGGCTCCGCCCCCTGTGGTGTGACTGATGACCCTGGCCTGCTCTGTGAATAGGGAGAGGGGCTGAGCAAAACAATGTGCTCAAGAACCAGTTGCATCTGGTTCGCCCCTCCCCTGCACCTTGAGACAAAGGTAAACCTGTGTATAAAATGGGGCTGTGACCCCAAGTAAATTGTTCTCACTTGTTCCTAACTTTAGGGGGACACCCTGCCAGGAGGAACCGCCGCAGGACCCAGCTGCTGCTTCCTGAGGGTCCCTGTGTGCTGGCCTGCCTGGCTGTGCTTTGCTGGGGTCCCCCCAGCCCAAGGACTTGCTGGGCTCTGCCCTTTCTCTAGGAGGGCGGTTCAGGGGGTGTTGGCAGCGAAGGGAGACTGCCTGGGCCCCCCCCTTTCTCGGCTGTTCGAGCGGGAGCCTACCCCGCTTTAGTAGGGAATTAATATCCCTAGCGGGTGCCCACACCACCAGGGACCTTGCCGTTGTTCTTTTTGTGATCCTCACGGGTGCCTACCCCGCTTATTTAATTATTTTTATAGAGGGAGCCCACCCCGCATACTGGTGCTGTCGCGGGTGCCCACCCCGCTTATTGCCTTGGTTTAATTGAGGGAGCCCACCCCTCATTGCCGTGAAGAAAATCACCGCTGCGGCCCCTGCGAAACTGGAAGCTAGGCAACCTGTGTGAGGACGTGGGCAGGACATCAAGCAGGAAGCGAGGGGAGCCTACCCCGCGCTCCTGTACTGGAAGGAGGAAGACGGAGTCCGGACGAAGGGTGGGAGCCTACCCCGCGCTCCGTCGGTGACGGAGTGCCCCACGCGGACCAGTAGCAGGGAGCTGCCGGGAGCCCCCCCGCGCTCCTGGGACCCCAGACCTGGAAAGAAGCCGCCGACCAGGTGAGGAGGGGCATGGGGGTGGGAGAGAGCCAAAGCACGTTGCCGGTGCCTGCCCCCACCCACGGGGCCCCAGGGAAAGATGCCGGTGCGCCCCCAGGGAGGGAGAGGGGGCTGAATACCCCGCAGTGTTGGTGTCACTCGGGGCACTTCTCCGTTGCCGGCGACATCTTCCCAGCTGCGCCGCAGAAGCGGGCAGCTGCAACATGTGGGGGCAAGTCCTTGTTGAGTCCCGGAGGGGGACTCGGGGGCATTATTGATTAAGAGTCCAGAGGAACCCCAACGACGGGGGCATTTTGTTTGTGATAAGAGCGGCCCCGGAAGGCAGCAGGCCGCTCCAACGTTATCTTGGGCCATATTCGTGTTCTAGAGCCCACGAGGCTCCCACGCTGTTTTGGGGGCATTGTTTTCTCAGAGCCCAGTGAGGCTCCAACGTGCGGCATAATTCACTCCCAGAGAGAGCCTAGGTGGCTCCAGGGCGGGACATTTGATTTAAAAGGCACAGTGGTGCCCAGGCTCATTTCTCCAGCTGCCCAGCACTTAGTGGGCAGCTGCAACCTTTAGGTTGTGGTCTTTGCATCTGCCTTGACTGCGTGTGCAGTCTAGCCCTGAATTTGGGCAAAGGGCGTTTGAGCCCCTGAAAGGCTAAGTTGGCCTGGGGACAGTCTCTTGTGTCGTGCCCTCACCTAGGGTACATGGTTATGTTTACCTGTGTACTTTTGCGTAACATGCCTTTCCTTTATGCTATGTTGATTTCTAACTGTGCCTATGCGTAGGAGAGGGTTTTTCCTAGTATAGGTTACACTAGTAAGTCCATGGTTCCCTGCGTAATATTTTCCTAAGGTGGTTAGGGTTGCGTAGGTGGTACTTACCTGTTACCAGTGGTTACTGGTTGTGCGTTACATTTTTTAATTGGTGCTACAGTGATTGTATGTGCTATGTTCTAAAGTGTTATTCCTACCAAGTGTTAGTTCTAAAAGTGCTTATTCCTGACAGTGGTCCATGAGGCCCTGTCCCATGTAGATAATCCCCCTGTAAATTCTGCCCATGCCAGTTGGCACAGTGTAAATTGTGTGAATATTATCTGTGTTTTGGTATAATACAAAGGCTATTTTTATATATAACCTTGTGTGGAGTTTATTTTGTGGTGGGCCTTGGGTGTTGTTGCTGGGTGCGCGTGCAAACGCTTTACACATTGCCTCCGGGATAAGCCTGACTGCTCGTGCCAAGCTACCAAGGGGGTGAGCAGGGGTTTTCTTTGGCGTGTAACTCCCCAGCCCTGACTTAGAGTGGTGGTTTCTGCCTGGCTTTGGCGCAAGCCCTAGCCAACCAGAAATCCCATTTCTAACATTGGTGATCAGCGGTGGGATTAGGACTTGCGTTTGCGCTGTACCGCAGCAGCAACTGGCTGCACCACAAAACTCTACATTTTAGATAATCACATTTTGGGGATTCTTTTTTTGAGTTACATTATTTCCTCTCCAAAAGGTGTCATTTGAAAATTGTGTACTCTTGCTTCAGCTCAGACGCCTAGGTCTCTTGTGTTGCACCTGTGCTTGAAAAACTTTGCCAGAATGGAACCTACCTTTAGTGCATATAAGCTGTTAGAATACAGTATGTTTGAGTTAAGGGGGTTCTGTGAGGAGAGAAGCTTAGCAGTGGGTGAGGAAGACACTCGGCTATACCTTAGGACAGCCCTGCTCCACATGCAACAGGATAGATGGAGACAGATAGGCGGGGACCAGGCCGCACTCCAAGAGGGTGGTGGGTCTGAGGGTGACACTGAGGAGTCTGAAGAGGAGGAAGAGAATGACAGGACAGGGACGCCGGTAGATAGTGAGGACCCCATAGGTAGGGAGTCCCTTGCTGGGTCCAGTGTCAGGGGCAGCACCCCACCCCTTTCCCTATCCCCAGAGGAGTGGGTGGATAGGAGGGAAGAAAGGGAGCATCAGCTGGCGTTGGAGAAGCTCAGGTTAGAGCATGCCAAGGCGATAACGCAGCTGAATGTGGAGGAGAAAATGTTTGAGACCGAGAGGGTCTTAGCACAGGAAAGGATGGCAGAGGCAGAGAGGGCCTTTGCCAGAGAGAAATTAGCTCTGGAGGGTAAGTTGTCCCCTGAGCGCAGTGGTAGTTTTCTGGATTCCCCAGGGAGGGTAGAGTCCTGTGGTGGCAGCGAGATAAAGTCCAGTGCAGGAAGTCCCATATACAGTTCCCAAAGTATGGTACCTGTTTCCCAAGAAGAGGAGTCTAGGTTGAAATTCAGGGGCAGTAGGAAGCTGTCTCACCAGTCTTGGGAGGAGTTTGTGGATGAATTTGATGATGCACTGGATGATTGGATAAAGGTTAACACGAAACGGGATTATGACGGACTGTATGATCTGGTTATCAAAGAGCAGCTATTCAGTAGTTTTTATCCCGGGTTGCGCCAACACCTGTTGGGGTGTGACTCCTTGAGTCCTTGGGACTTTGCAGAGGAAGCAGACCGATGGGAAAGGGCCCAAGGTTCTGATGAGGTATGGGAGAGTACTTCCAACAGTAGTGGCTCAAGTATCTTCCCGTCCAGTATTGGGTAAGAGACTCAGAGTAGCCCAGCTAGGTCCCAGAGTAGTGAGGGGGGTGTAGGGGCTCACGTCCTATCTCAGTGGAGTAGGAGTGAGTGGGTGACTTCGAGTCCCCAGAGGCCCGAAACCCAGTCTCAGAGCCTGGATGGTTTCTTCAGGGAACACCAGGTTGGGGGCCTAGGCTGTCCTGTTAGTCCCTTTGAGGAGGATCACCAAGGGTATGGAGAACCTGGAGCATCTGTAAGTAGAGCTCCAGTGGTTCTGATGTCTGGCAGTGCCGCTCCCGTAGGGAGGGTACAGAAGTCCAGCGAGAGGAGTGGCATGGGGCTGTGTTCCCTGGTGGAGGTGCCAGAGGGTCAGGGACCAGCCAGGAGGGCTGAGTCTCCTAGAGGTGACCATGGTGACCACACCTCTGTCCTGGGGGATCTTCGCGCACTGTCAGGTGGACAGGGGATGGGAGATCTGCGCCAGGCAGACTGTCATGCAACATATGAGGCATATGTTACTCTAGGGGGGATGGTGTGTAAGTCCCCAGAAGTCCTGGAGTGCCAGGCAAGTACTCAGCCACAGGGTTTAGACCCATGGTTGGGAGGCCAGGTTCAGGATCAGCCTGACCTGGAGGGAAGGACGACTGTAAACAGTGTCCTGACCAATGTAGCTGCTAAGGGCACCACTCCAGTTGGGAGGGTGCCAGACTCTGGAAGGGGGTGCAGAGGGAGGGAGTCCTCGCCTCTGACCCCGGTGCAACCTGAGGGGTTAAACCCTAGGTTGGGAGACCAGTTCTCAGGAAGAGGTCCTGAGCTGGTGGGTGAATTGCGTTATGAGGTCGCCTCTCAGAGGAAGAGAGGGCAGAACCCCAGAAGAAGAGGTAGGGGGAGGAGAGCCTTGCCCGTGACTTTTGGTCAGCTTGAGTGTTAGACGGACCGGGAGGGTCGGCCGAGGACAAGGGGAGAGGTCTCCGGGGAGAGCCGTCTCCAGCGAAGGTGGGTGTTACACGGTTCGCGGCAGCGCCAGCAGGTCCCGATGCAGGTGGTTGTTACACGGTCCGCGGCAGCGCCAGCAGGTCCCGATGAAGGTGGTGGTTACAACGGTCCGCGGCAGCGCCAGCAGGTCCCGACAAAGGTGGTAGTTGCAACGGTCCGCGGCAGCGCCAGCAGGTCCCGACGAGGATGGAGGATGTAGAATGTCGCGGCAGTGCTAGCAGGCAGGACGATAGTTCACAGGGCAGGGCTACGGCAGCGCCGGTAGTCCGTCAAGGATGAGTTCTTCTCGGTGTCTCTCGACTCCAGGATACAACTGCCTTCCTGCTCTGGAGCTGCCCTAGTTATAGGTCTGGCGCCCTTTGATGTCCGGACCCTCGCACTTGGAGGTCGGGAGGTCCGGGATGAGGGAGTCCAGACACCCAGCAGGGGGGTGGAGCCAGCGCCCGGGGGAGCTGGAGGGCGATCGGCACCTGGCGGGGGAGAGCCATCGACACTTCTTTCTCCCATCGACCTGCCAAGTGGTCCGTTCACCTCCTGGGTGGATGGTGGTGCCGGGATGTCGGGGCCTGGCCAGGCCCAGGGTTAGGGTCGAGCTGAGGCCACGCGGCCTCGTGGTGCAGTGTCCAAGATGGCGGCCGGTCCGGCCGAGGGAGCCGGTAGTGGTTCGGCCCCATGATACATAGATGTCCGGGGGCAGGAGTTCCGTCTGGAGACGGGGTGCGGGTTGTTTCTGTGGGTAACACCTGGAGGGCCGGAGCTTGGGCCCTGTCATGCGGGGAGGGAGCAAGCCCTTCATGTGGCCTGTCCAACATGCGTCCCCCCCAGCTGAAGGCGGGGAGAGCCACCCATCCTCTTGGGGACTCTCCTCGTCGAGGCGGAAAAAGCGTGACAGGCCATCTGCGTTGGCGTGGTCTTGGCCCGGTCGATGTTCCACAGTGAAGTCCATCCCCTGCAGGGAAATGGACCAGCGCAATAGTTTGGGGTTTTCCCCCCGCATCTGCATTAGCCACTGCAGGGGTCGATGATCTGTTTGCACCCGGAAGTGGGTACCGAAGAGATAGGGCCGGAGTTTTTTGAGGGCCCACACCACTGCGAAGGCCTCCCTCTCAATTGTGCTCCAGCGCTGTTCTCGGGCCAGGAGGCGTCTGCTGATGAAGGCCACCGGTTGATCAAGTCCCTCGGAGTTCAGCTGGGAGAGGACCGCCCCGATGCCATGGTCGGAGGCATCCGTTTGCACAATGAATTCCCTACTGTGGTCGGGGGCCTGGAGCACAGGGGCAGTGCACATGGCGGCTTTCAGCTTCTCGAAGGCCGCTTGACAGTCTGGGGTCCAGTTAATCTTCTTCGGGCGGTTTTTGGATGTGTGTCCCGTGAGGGGCCCCACAATGCTGCCATAGTCCCTCACGAACCGCCGGTAGTAGCCGGTGAGCCCCAAGAAGGCTCGGACCTCGGTCTGCGTGACTGGGGGCTGCCAGGACTGGATGGCAGCGACTTTGAGTTGCAGAGGGGCCACCAGACCGCTTCCCACCTGGTGTCCGAGGTAGGTCACGGATCCCTGACCAATTTGGCACTTGCCGGCCTTGATTGTGAGGCCGGCCCGCTGGAGGGCCTGCAGGACCTCTCGGAGGTGGTGGAGGTGGTCGGACCAGTGGCGGCTGTACACAGCGATATCGTCCAGGTAGGCGGCGCTGAACTCCTCGAGCCCCGCCAAGACCTGGTTCACTAGTCGCTGAAAAGTAGCTGGGGCATTCTTCATGCCGAAGGGCATGACTTTGAAGTGGTAGTGGCCATCGGGGGTAGAAAAGGCGGACCGTTCTTGGGCCCGGGGTGTGAGACCGATCTGCCAGTAGCCCGCTGTCAGGTCGAAGATGCTGAGGTAGCGGGCAGCCCCCATGCGGTCGATCAATTCATCCGCTCGGGGGATGGGATGGGCGTCGGTCCTGGTGACAGCATTCAGGCCCCGATAGTCGACGCAGAATCGGAGCTCAGGAGTGGTGCCGGGGGCAGCAGCTTTGGGGACCAGCACGACCGGGCTGGCCCAGGGGCTGTCCGAGGGCTCGATGACCCCGAGCGTGAGCATCTTGGATACTTCCTCTTGGATGCAGGCCCGCACCCGATCTGGTACGCGGTATGCCCGGTGTCTGATAGGGGGACTGTCCCCAGTGTCCACGTCGTGCAAGCACCAGGTGGTGACCCCTGGGGTGAGGGAAAACAAGGGAGCAAACTGCAGCAGGAGGTCCTGGCAGCCTTGGCGCTGCTCTGGGGTGAGGGCATCGGAGAGCCGGACCCCGTCCACGGAACCATCTTTCTCCCGAGTCTTCAGGAGATCAGGGAGAGGCTCGGAGTCTTCTTCCGCTCCACTGTCTGTAGCCATCAGGAGGCTGAGCTCCGAGCGCACAAAGTGGGGCTTGAGTCTGTTGGTGTGGAGGACCCGGAGGGGGTTCCGGGGAGATTCCATATCGATGAGATAGGTGACGGGGCTCTTGCGTTCGACCACTTTGAAGGGCCCCGTCCACTTGTCCTGCAAGGCACATGGTTCGGTGGGGGACATCACCCACACTTGTTGACCAGGTTCGAATTCGATGGAGGAGGCATTTTGATCGTACCATTTTTTCATGTCCTCCTGACTGGCCGCAAGATTCGCTTTTGCCATTTCCCTGAATCGCCTGGTCTGATTGCGTAGGGTCAGGAGGTACTTGAAGACGTCTGGAGGGGTCTTTAGGGGGGCCATCTCCCAACCTTCTTTGACTAGGCTGAGGGGCCCTCGCACAGGGTGCCCGTACAAGAGTTCGAAAGGGCTAAAGCCGAGGGACTTCTGGGGAACTTCTCGATAGGTGAAGAGGAGGCACGGAAGTAGTACATCCCACTGGCGACGGAGGGGCTCTTCCAATCCCCCAATCATTCCCTTGAGCGTGCGGTTGAATCGCTCGACTAGTCCGTTTCCTTGAGGGTGATAGGGGGTTGTGAATCAGTAGGTGACCCCGCACTGTTGCCAGAGGGACTTCATATATTTCGAAATAAAGTTTGTGCCTCTGTCGCTGACGACTTCTCGGGGGAAGCCCACCCGGGAGAAGATCCCCATTAAGGCCCGGCCGACCACCGGGGCTGTTACAGTTCGCAGGGGCACAGCCTCGGGGTAGCGGGTGGCGTGGTCCACCAGTACCAGAATGAACCGATGTCCTTGTGCTGTACGGGGGTCCAGGGGCCCCACAATGTCTATTCCCACCCTCTCGAACGGGGTGGTGACAACTGGGAAGGGTTGCAGAGGTGCTTTGAGTTTGCGGCCGCTCTTCCCGCTGGCCTGGCACGTGGGGCAGGACCGGCAGTGGTTGAGGACGTCGTTTCTCATCTTCGGCCAGAAAAAGTGGGTCACCAGGCGACTATAGGTTTTGTCCTGGCCCAGGTGTCCAGCCAGAGGGACATCGTGGGCCAAATTTAACAGGAAGTCTCTAAAACGGAGGGGCACCACCAGCACTCGACTGGCCCCTAACTCCGCGATTCTCTGTTCGCTGTACAATAGGTCGTTGTCCCAATAGATCCAATGGGCTCCGGTGGTGTCCCCTGCGCTTTGGGCGAGGGCTTGCTGGCGGAGTCCCTCGAGGGAGGGACAGGTCTTCTGCTCTTGACGGAACTGTTCCTGAGTGGGCCCCCCTTCTTGACGCCACTGAGCCAGGTCGGGAAGGTCCTGGGGCTGAGCGACCCCTTCGGGGGTTTGCTCTGGGGGGTCGGTATAGTCGGTGTCCTCTACTGGAGCGATCGGGGGAGGAGGTGCAGGCCATTCTGGTTCTTCTGGTCGGGGGATGGCACGGGCGGCCATGGACCGGGTGGTTACGCACGCCCAGTCCGGGAGGCCCAACATCCCCAGGTGTTCTCTTCTTTCGACGGCGGCCCACGGGGAACTCTCCAGATCATTCCCCAGGAGACAGTCCACGGGGGCATCATCCCGGACCGTCACCTTCAACATGCCGGAGACTCCTCCCCATTCGAAGGGGACGCAGGCCATCCGACATAGACTCTCTGAATTGTCAGCTGAACGGACGGGGCAGAGAATGTTCGGCAGGATCTGCTCTGGTTTTACCAGGTGACAGCGGACGGCCGTCACACTGGCCCCCGTGTCACGCAGTGCTTCGGCCCGGCGCCCATTAATGTTCACCCACTGGCTATATTTTCTGGTGTTGGCGGGTAGGGGAGCCCGCGGGACCATGTCTTTTCCCCCTAGGCACGCTGGAACCATGGCGGCCGGTTCCCACTCTTGTTGTGCCTGCTCGTATTCTTCTTGTTCTTCGGAGATTTGTTCTCCCCCCAGGGCGGCGGCAGCTACCTGGCGGGGTCTTGGAGTTTGGTTCTGTGGACAGTTCGGGTCATTGGCGTAGTGGCCGATTCGCTGGCATCGGTGACACGTGACGTTGGCTCGGAACCCCGGACGCATCGGGGGGTTGCCCCGGCTGGCCGGGGGCGGGGTGCTGGCAGCGGGAGCAGCCGGGACGGTGTCTCTTCCTCGTCCCTGGCCTCCTCCTCCTCCTCGGGGACGGTGCTGACCTTGGTTGTTCCTGTTCTGTTCGTGTGGCCCTCTCCGGCCCACTCGGGTGCTTTCCCAACGGTCAGCTTCGGCGGCGAGTTGCCGTGGGTCAGTCAATTTACTGTCGAGGAGGTGCTGCCTGAGCTCGACGAAGCAGTTGTTAGAGAGGTGCTCCCACACCATGAGATTAAAAAGTTGCTCGTAGGTCGTTACGTGGCTTCCCTTGATCCAACCCTCGAAGGCTCGGCTGAAATAGTTGACATATTCCACCCAAGTTGTACCCGGGATCCGGGTGCAGTCTCGAAACCTCTGGCGGTACATTTCGGGTGTGAGCCCATATCGGGTGAGGAGGGCAGCCTTCATGTGGTCATAGGATGACATCTGATGGTCTGGGAGCTGTAGCAGGGCATCGCGGCCTTCGTTGATGAACCTCCCCCATAGACCGGCTCCCCAGTCACTTCGATCGATCCGGTGGGAGGTCATGGCGATCTCGTAGGCCTTGAACCACTGTTGTATGTCGTCCTCTCGGACATACTCTCGAACGACATCCTTGGGGATGTGGACTTTCTTTTCTGTCGCCCCCGGGGTGCGCGGTCGCTCGGGCACCTCCGGTTCCTTGTTCTGCTTCCGTAGGTCTATTTCTGCCAGTTTGCGCTCGTGTTCGTATGCTAATCTCTTTTCTTCGAGCTCTCTCTGCCTCTGTTTTTCTTCCCGTTCTTCTCGGAGCCGCAGATGTTCTAGGTTCAGTTTTTGCTCGGCTAATTTTAGTTCACCGTCCATTTTGAGCCGTGCCATTTCTAACTCATGTAGTCTGTTTTTTTCTCTTTCTTGGATCTCTTCCTGCGAGAGGCCCGTTCCTCGCTCCTCGGGAGCCGTGGCATTCCTCTCTGATGCTGCAATGTTTCGGTCCGGGGATCTGGCGGCCCCGGTTTCTGCCCACGACTCAATGGCGTGCTTGAAATCGTACTCAGGCCGGTGGTAGCAATGCCTAGTTCCATGCAGAATTGTTTCAATTCACGATGGCTGTACTCTTCCAATTTCTCCATCTGGAATTTCTCGGTGGATCCGCTCTCTTTGGTTGACATTGTGGTTTTGTCGTGGGGTGAGCTACTCTCTGTACGATTACGCGTTGATTCGGATCGCGCCGCTGGCCACCAATGTTAGATGGACCGGGAGGGTCGGCCGAGGACAAGGGGAGAGGTCTCCGGGGAGAGCCGTCTCCAGCGATCGTACAGACGAGTAACTTCCCCCCCACAGATGTACACCACACAAGGATAAGGTTTAACGTTCTTTATAAGCGATTTCTTAGGTACGATAGAATGGTACAAGGAGGTCTGGACTCAGGGGTCCCCTCGATTCTAGTCTCTTGGTTGGAAAAGGGGGTAGCGGGACAGTCTGGTTACCAATCTGGTAGATGCGATGATGGATAGCTCACAATCCTCGAGCTCGGTGTTCTAGCTGGACGGGCCGTGGCAGCGCCAGCAGGTCCCGGTGAAGGTGGTCGTAACACGGTCCGCGGCAGCGCCAGCAGGTCCCGATGAAGGTGGGTGTTACACGGTCCGCGGCAGCGCCAGCAGGTCCCGATGCAGGTGGTTGTTACACGGTCCGCGGCAGCGCCAGCAGGTCCCGATGAAGGTGGTGGTTACAACGGTCCGCGGCAGCGCCAGCAGGTCCCGACAAAGGTGGTAGTTGCAACGGTCCGCGGCAGCGCCAGCAGGTCCCGACGAGGATGGAGGATGTAGAAGGCCGCGGCAGCGCCAGCAGGCAGGACGATAGTTCACAGGGCAGGGCTACGGCAGCGCCGGTAGTCCGTCAAGGATGAGTTCTTCTCGGTGTCTCTCGACTCCAGGATACAACTGCCTTCCTGCTCTGGAGCTGCCCTAGTTATAGGTCTGGCGCCCTTTGATGTCCGGACCCTCGCACTTGGAGGTCGGGAGGTCCGGGATGAGGGAGTCCAGACACCCAGCAGGGGGGTGGAGCCAGCGCCCGGGGGAGCTGGAGGGTGATCGGCACCTGGCGGGGGAGAGCCATCGACACTTCTTTCTCCCATCGACCTGCCAAGTGGTCCGTTCACCTCCTGGGTGGATGGTGGTGCCGGGATGTCGGGGCCTGGCCAGGCCCAGGGTTAGGGTCGAGCTGAGGCCACGCGGCCTCGTGGTGCAGTGTCCAAGATGGCGGCCGGTCCGGCCGAGGGAGCCGGTAGTTGTTCGGCCCCATGATACATAGATGTCCGGGGGCAGGTGTTCCGTCTGGAGACGGGGTGCGGGTTGTTTCTGTGGGTAACACCTGGAGGGCCGGGGCTTGGGCCCTGTCATGCGGGGAGGGAGCAAGCCCTTCATGTGGCCTGTCCAACATTGAGGGTACAGACCCTAGGCTGGAGGATCAGTGGCAGTTTAGAACTGCCCTGATGAGGGGTAGAGTGGAGAATGGTTGCTATGTGCCAGGGGTTACTACCCCCCACTCTGTGGTTAGGCGAGGACCAGTGGCACCTGGATGGCCTAGGGCCTGGTCCTGGCCGCGGACAGCTGAGGAGTACCAGTGGGGTAGCCCAGTTAGTCCGCCGAGTTTTTTCAGAGGGAACCACGTGAGTTCAGAGTGGCGTAAAACCGGAGAGTGCCCCTGCCGTTGCGGGCCTGCGTCTGTGTTTTATCGCCCCAAGCAGGGAACACCATCACGGTGGTGATTGGTCTACCCTGCGTTTTGGCTGGAAGGAGGTTGTGTTGGACTTGGCCCTTCTGGCAGGTTCACCCCTGAAACTTTTTGCTTTTCATTGTGACCTGGTGTTAGTGATTTTTGGCTTCTGCGCACTTTACCACTGTGTCCCAGGGTAAAGTGCGTGTGTGTAGTGAGGTTGACCTGCCCTCCAGTAGGAATGCATGGGGGAATGTATGTGTCCCTGGTAGTTCCTGATGCGTGGGTAGTGCAGGTGCGAGTTTGGTATGTGCAGACTCGTGTGATTAAATGCTGCGCGATGATGTGTGCGGTGTCCATGTAGCTAGTGTGGAAGTGCCACTTCTAGACGCTGGCATAAATGTGCAGTGACTGCCTGGCGCGTGATTGGCTGGCTGAGGTCATGTGATGGGCTAGGGAATCCCCAGAGTCAGGAGGAGTCACCCAGTGGTGAATGGGGAGATCAGCAGCCAGATGGGTGGGAGGAGTACACCTAGGACCTGAATAGGGCTGGGCTTTCCCCACACAATGCTGGCTCCGCCCCCTGTGGTGCGACTGATGACCCTTGCCTGCTCTGTGAATAGGGAGAGGGGCTGAGAAAAACAAAGTGCTCAAGAACCAGTTGCATCTGGTTCGCCCCTCCCCTGCACCTTGAGACAAAGGTAAACCTGTGTATAAAATGGAGCTGTGACCCCAAGTAAAATGTTCTCACTTGTTCCTAACTTTAGGGGGACACCCTGCCAGGAGGAACCGCCGCAGGACCCAGCTGCTGCCTCCTGAGGGTCCCTGCGTGCTGGCCTGCCTGGCTGTGCTTTGCTGGGGTCCCCCCCAGCCAAAGGACTTGCTGGGCTCTGCCCTTTCTCTAGGAGGGCGTTTCAGGGGGTGTTGGCAGCGAAGGGAGACTGCCTGGGCCCCCCCCTTCTCGGCTGTTCGAGCGGGAGCCTACCCCGCTTTAATAGGGAATTAATATCCCTAGCGGGTGCCCACCCAGCCAGGGACCTTGCCGTTGTTCTTTTTGTGATCCTCGCGGGTGCCTACCCCGCTTATTTAATAATTTTTATAGCGGGAGCCCACCCCGCATACTGGTGCTGTCGCGGGTGCCCACCCCGCTTATTGCCTTGGGTTAATTGAGGGAGCCCACCCCTCATTGCCGTGAATAAAATCACCGCCGCGGCCCCTGCAAAACCGGAAGCCAGGCAACCTGTGTGAGGACGTGGCCGGGACATCGAGCAGGAAACGAGGGGAGCCTACCCTGCGCTCCTGTACTGGAAGGAGGAAGACGGAGTCCGGACGAAGGGCGGGAGCCTACCCCGTGTTCTGTCGGTGACGGAGTGCCCCACGCGGACCAAAAGCAGGGAGCTGGCGGGAGCCTACCCCGCGCTCCTGGGACCCCAGAACCGTAAAGAAGCCGCCGACCAGGTGAGGAGGGGCCCGGGGGTGGGAGAGAGACAAAGCACGTTGCCGGTGCCTGCCCCCACCCACGGGGCCCCAGGGAAAGCTGCCGGTGCACCCCCAGGGTGGGAGAGGGGGCTGAATACCCCGCAGTGTTGGTGTCACTCGGGGCACCTCTCCGTTGCCGGCGACATCTTCCCAGCTGCGCCGCAGAAGCGGGCAGCTGCAATGTGTGGGGGCAAGTCCTTGTTGAGTCCCGGAGGGGGACTCGGGGCATTATTGATTAAGAGTCCAGAGGGACTCCAACGACGGGGGCATTTTGTTTGTGATAAGAGCGGCCCCGGAAGGCAGCGGGCCGCTCCAACGTTATCTTGGGCCATATTCGTGTTCTAGAGCCCACGAGGCTCCTACGCTGTTTTGGGGGCATTGTTTTCTCAGAGCCCAGTGAGGCTCCAACGTGCGGCATAATTCACTCCCAGAGAGAGCCTAGGTGGCTCCAGGGCGGGACATTTGATTTAAAAGGCACAGTGGTGCCCAGGCTCATTTCTCCAGCTGCCCAGGACTTAGTGGGCAGCTGCAACGTTTAGTTTGTAGCCTTTGCGTCTGCCTTGACTGCGTGCGCAGTCCATCCCTGACTTTGGACAAAGGGCGTTTGAGCCCCTGAAAGGCCAAGTTGGCCTGGGGACAGTCTCTTGTGTCGTACTCTCACCTAGGGTACATGGTTATGTTTACCTGTGTACTTTTGCACAATGTGCCTTTCCTTTATGCTATGTTGATTTCTAACTGTGCCTATGCGTAGGAGAGGGTTTTTCCTAGTATAGGTTACACTAGTAAGTCCATGGTTCCCTGCGTAATATTTTCCTAAGTTGGTTAGGGTTGCGTAGGTGGTACTTACCTGTTACCAGTGGTTACTGGTTGTGCGTTACATTTTCTAATTGGTGCTACAGTGATTGTATGTCCTATGTTCTAAAGTGTTATTCCTACCAAGTGTTAGTTCTAAAAGTGCTTATTCCTGACAGTGGTCCATGAGGCCCTGTCCCATGTAGATAATCCCCCTGTAAATTCTGCCCATGCCAGTTGGCACAGTGTAAATTGTGTGAATATTATCTAATGTGTTTTGGTATAATACAAAGGCTATTTTTATATATAACCTTGTATGGAGTTTATTTTGTGGTGGGCCTTGGGTGTTGTTGCTGGGTGCGCGCGCAAACGCTTTACACATTGCCTCCGGGATAAGCCTGACTGCTCGTGCCAAGCTACCAAGGGGGTGAGCAGGGGTTATCTTTGGCGTGTAACTCCCCAGCCCTGACTTAGAGTGGTGGTTTCTGCCTGGCTTTGGCGCAAGCCCTGGCCAACCAGAAATCCCATTTCTTTTTTTTTTTACAACAAACTTTATTGGCATTTGTAAGGACACCGGGGAATTCGTCCCCATACACGGTACCAAGATGAAGAAAAGAACAGTGAGAAGTGGCATCCTCGTTCAGCCCCCCCCTGGTCTGCAGAACATCAGACCCCCAAACCCTCCCCCCCACCCGCACATCACATCCGCCCACGGTCCAACACAGATATGCAATATTTTCTATCCGCATGAGCTCCATACTCCAATTACCCATCCACAATACATGGGGCCCGGGGCCCCGAAGGGGGACTCACCGGGGCTCTGATTAGCCTCTCTATTGGGTCCAATGGCACTGCATCCCCCCGCACAGACAACACAATACCCCGATATCGCGCCCATCTCTTCCAGACTTTACCATGCTTACTCGGACAACCCCTTGCCAAGAATACCGCCTCCTCCGCAGACATGCAGCGATCTAGTGCTTTCTTCCAGGCCTGAACCGGGGGCGGGGCAGAAGACTTCCAATGCTGGGCAATATCTCGCTTGGCCAGCGTCAATCCCAAAAACAGGAGGTGTCGCTTATAGATGTTGCCCCCTATCTCCTCGGTACAATGCAACAGTGTTAAGCGGGGATCGGGGGGAAGCTCCCAACCCAGCACCCCCCCCAGGCAGGACAGAACCGCCGTCCAGAACGGGCGCAGCCGCCCACAGTCCCACACCGTGTGCAAGAATGTACCGTCCCCATCGCCGCAACGGAGACACGTGGGGGACCCAATTAAGTGCATGCGCCAAAGGCGGTGCCGGGTGTAATACGCCCTGTGCAGGTATTTGAATTGTATGAAGCGGTATTTGGTGGCCACCGCAGCATATCGCGGACCCGCTATAGCGTCTGCCCAGTCATCCTCCGTGAGCGCGGGGATATCGCGCTGCCACGCCTCCTTGGTATTATCTAGGGTAGTGTTCATGAAGGTTGTCAGAGTCTGATAAATCTGGCGAATTTTGTGATCCCCGAGGTCTCCCATCAACAGTCTACCCTCTAGCGGGTGGAACTCCGGCAGAGTGTCTAGGTGCTGGATGCTAGGTGCGAGGGCATGCCGCAACTGGAGATATTTGTGAAACTGGGATTTATGCAGCTCAAAATCGGCCTGCAGCATCTGAAACGACTTAAGCGACACTCCCTTCATCACATCCCCCAGCGAGGAGATCCCTATCATGTCCCAATAGCGAAAGCCCTCCAGACTTGCCGTCTCCTTGAGCAGGGTACCCTGCCACAATGGGGTGGCCCGCGTAAGCCTGCCGCGCCAGCCAATAGAGATGACCGATTGCCGCCAGATCCGGATCACCGTAGCACACGCCGGGGGCAACCGGTCTAGCGAGGAACGGCTATAAAGAAAATGCAGCAGAGGCTTCTCCGCCAATGCGGCCCGGTCCAATGCGTAGGCTGGATCCGCGGGGGAGGCATACCACCAGTCATTTATGACTAGGAGATGCGCGGCCCTGTAGTAAGCCTGAACGTCCGCCACCGCTATGCCCCCGCAGTAGGTAGACTGCACACACGTCGCCAAGGCCACCCTCACCGGCCCGCCATGCCAGAGGAATTCATTCAAAAGTGCGTTCAGCTGGCGGAACCACGCCTGGGGCACCTGGAAGGGGTAGTGTTGGAGATGGTACAAGAGACGCGGTAACGTCACCATCTTGAAAATGGCTGATCGGCCGTGGAGGGAGAGTGGAAGATGCGACCACACCCTAGTTTCATTGCGGACTTGGGTCAGCAGGGGCGCAATATTCAGAGTCCAAGCAAGATCCGGCGTGCGGGTAACCCGCACTCCTAGGTATTTGATATGGTCCGGGGCCAGCACTAATTGAGAGGCCCAAGCCTGGCTTCTCTGGTCACCATACAGGGGAAACAGAGTGGACTTAGCCGGGTTAGCCACGAGGCCCGGCGTCTCGCCGAACACCCGCAGAATCTCAAGCACCCGGGGCCCAGAGGCCCACGGGTCCACCATAAAGAAGATGACATCATCGGCATAAAGCGCGATACGATCAGAGTGGCCCGAGGGCCAGTCCATACCCCGGAGGACCGGATCGGAGCGGGACCACGCCGCCAATGGCTCGATTGCCAACGCGAACAGCAGAGGGGACAGCGGGCACCCCTGCCGCGTCCCCCGCTTGATCGGAAACGAAGGGGAACAGGCGCCGGCCACCCTAACCGACGCCGAGATGTCCGTATACAGCAGACGCGTGTATTCCAAGAATCGGGGCCCCAAGTTTACCGCCCCAAGCAGCTTGAACAGGTAGGTCCAACTAAGGGAGTCGAAGGCTTTATCAATATCCGCCTGGAGCAGAGCGGTGGGCCGATCCACGCGCCCGGCCTCGGCGATGACATTGTGAAGCCGGCGTATATTATGTCGGGTCGACCGATTGGGCATGAACCCGGATTGGTCGGGCCGGACTAGGGTAGAGATGCACGTCCGCAGCCGATCGGCCAGGACCTTCCCTAGCAGTTTCGGCTCAACGTTTAAGAGCGAGATAGGCCGATACGAGCCCGGATCCTCCGGGGGCCTGCCCGGTTTCAGAAAGACTACAATTTCGGCGTGGCGCCAGTCAAGGGGGAGAATGGCATGGTCCACTGCGTCTGCCAGAGCCGCAAGAAGGTGCGGGCCCAATGTCGTCGCACGAGGCCCGAAAAAATCACCCGGAAAACCGTTGGGTCCGGGGGCCCGGCCCGGACGCAAATTGGTCATCGCGGTGCGAAGCTCATCCAGCGTGATGGGCTCGTCCAGCGCATCCCTCTGGGCATCAGTCAAGCGTACGGGGGGAATATCAGAGAGGAACGCATCAATGAGAGAAATCCCATTTCTAACAAATTGTATTTAATAATAATCTCCCTACACCTATTTTAAACTTTCACTCACTACACTACACTCTACAACTCACATACCCTCACTAACCAAACGGCTTTATCAAAAGAACTCTGCCAATGAGTTCACTTCGCAGGTGCCCGTCAGGCATTGCAGCGCCGGCCCGACGAAGAACATGCCCAATGATGAAGCATGACATGTCTTGGGGTGTATTAGGGCACTTCCTCCATTTGGAGGTTATTCCACGGACCTGACCACCACTTATATCCTTAGGAACTGCATACCAATGTATTTGAACTATTATTACTAAGGAGTTCCTTGTGCTGGACCTTGCCAAAAAACTCCTGGTTCCTCTTTTTCAAGTAGTTTAAAACTGCACACAGGCTGCAATGGCAGTCCGGAGACATGTTTAAAGGGCTTCTTAAGTGAGGGGCACTATCAGTACTTCAGGCCCACTAGTAGCATTTAATATACAGACCTTTGGTACATGTAGTTCCACTTTACAAGGGACTTATACATTAATTAAATATGCCAATCAGGTATTAGCCAATGTTAGTAGGTTTTTTCGAGTGAGTACATGCACTTTAGCACTGGTTAGCAGTGGTAAAGTGTACAGAGTTCTAAGGCCAGCAAAAACGGGTTGAGCAAAAATGGAGGAAGAAAGCATAAAGTTTGGGGAAAGCCACTCTAAAGCTAAAGGGTCTAACAATAATTTCCAACTGTTCCCTGAACGGCTTCTTGCCCTAGAAAGGAATCTTTAGAAGGGAGGACCTATCAGAGAAATCTGTTTTCCAATCCCTCATCCAAAGACTTCTCTTGAAAACACTGCACGTCCAAACGACATAGCTGTTGACACTATGACTTCCGAGGAGACATCCACCAGGAGCTATGCCTCCTGTTCCATAAGGACTAAGATTTCAGAGCAGTCTTTGCTCTCCTGAATTGCTACTGTGAAAACCTCAAAACTCTTCACCAGGGACTGAGAGGCCGATGCAGCATCAGTTGTGCATAGGATTGCTCCCTGCAAACACCTCATTCAAGTCACTAAACACCTTTCTGTCAATTGTATCAGCTGGTGAACAATCCGGATTCACTGCTGTTCTCCCAATTAAAGGTGCCAGAATTGCTTCCAACTTCGCATTATGAGGAATGCTTTCCTCTGCCCCTCCAATACCTAAACCTTCTGCAGTAATCTAGAAATGGTGAATTGATCCACCTTCCTTCTGCAGCCTAACAATCAATATCTTAATTTTCTGATGAAGTCATTGCTTCTCGTAATCTGGAAATTATTTTTCTCCTTCCTCTTGCACTGGCGCAGGGTCTAATCCTAAATTCTCCTTTGTGTGATTGAGAAGAAGTGGCAACTCCTACCAGGAAACATGCTTCCCTAAGGAGGTATTTGAAGCATCTTCCCCAAATCCACAAAACGAAACCAGGGACTGACTTCTTGGTCTCTCTGAGGATACTGATATAGAGCCCCTACATGTTCTGCTATGCGTTTTACCATCCTAGCTAGCGTCAGAGGAATCTGAGCATAGGGTGAACATGGCGACCATCAGCTAAGCGTCTGCGGGTCGACGGTCCCGGGCAATGTAACGCCCTGGACCTTCTGGAGCCCCGCCTTCTTCGTTTTATTCCCCCGCTCATTATCTCGCTCCCCCGTCCCCCCTGTGATACCTTATTGTCATTTTCTGTTTTCCTTCGCTCGTGGAGGGCGGTCGGCCGGCGGATGGCCCCAGAGCTCCAGGAGGTTTCCAGTTCGCTCCGAGCCCTGCGGTGGGAGGGCGCAGCTCGGAAGTGGCGTCGGTGTCGTGCAGTGCACTTCCGGGCCCTCAGAGACAGAGTCAGCACTGGGCAGTGTGCCACGGAAGTGCCGGGAAACGCCTGGAGCATCAAAACGGAGGGGAAAGCCTGCAAGGTAGGAGATAGGATGGTGGGCGCGGAGGCTGAAAACAGCTCGCCAGAATGGAAGGACAGTAAGACGGTTCAGGAGGTGGGAAGGGCAGTCAGCACTGCATGTTTGGTGGTTCCCCCCTGACTGCACCTGGCCTTACTTGCCAGTGTGTACCCCCCCACGCTTGATGTAGAGGATTTAAGAAGAGCCCCAGGTAGGGGGGAGTTAGGAGGGGAAGGGGCCAAAATTCTATGGAGAGGAGTAAGAGCCAGCAGATAAGAGTTGACCCTCGAAAAGGAAAAGTGTGTAGATACACTGTTTGCACAAGGGCCACGCAATTTCTACCTCCCTCCGATGTTATTGCTCAATACCCTGTTGCTTTAAAAACCATACTAGCTGCAGTAGAACCAGGTCGCCTGAGGGCCAAAAAAGGAAAAGGGGAGGAGGAGAAAAGGAGAAGGAGAAGGGGGAAAGAACAGAGCCGTCTGCAGTTGCTAAGAGCCCTAGGGGTAGAAGGAGAGGCAGAAGAAAAAAGTACCGCCACCAAGAGTGAAGATCACTCCCTACTTAAAATCTTATTACAAGGTGCTCACTACTCCAGCTTCAGTCTCAGCCCCCACTAAGGAAGGTGCTCTCTGCCCCATCACAAGTAGGATGGAGACGAGCCAGCTGAGTCTGCCCCGGGCCTCATCGGGAGTAATTTCACTATCACCCCTCCCTCCATATTTACTATAACCCCACCAGTGACGTCCCCTGAGGATTCCAGTAGTTCTAAATCACTTTCACATCCCGTAATTCCTACCTCAAATCGTTTCAGTGTGCTGGAGCTACAGGAAGGGGGGTACCAAGATGACCAGCCGGAAACAACTCAACATGTACCATCCCTGCATCATACTCCCAAGACAAGTCCTGAGTCCCTGGTGGATATTCTCTTGGCCCTTAAGGGAGAGATGGGGAATAGATTCACAGTCTCTTGAGAATAATCAAGTGGCAATTCAGGCCTCCTGCGCTCTGCTGCCTCAGAAACTAGAAGAGGTGTCTCTAAGAACTGATACTCTGGAGCAGGAGATTCCGAAGATAAAAGAAGCACTCGATACAACTTCGGCAGAAATGAATAGATTAACAAGACAAAACAAAGAAATGAGGGACGATCTAGAGCGCCTTGAGAACCACTCTAGGAAGAATAATTTGAGACTGATTAATGTTCCTGAAGCCTTGGAAGGCTCTGACATCAGAGCTTTCATGATCTCACAATTAAGAAACACATTTCTCAAAAATTTGCCAAGTATAGACCTATCTACGGAAATCCAGCGGGTCCATCGGGACCCATACAAAAGAAATCCTGCGAAACAGAAGCCGAGGAAAATCTTGATACATTTTCTTACATACACTGTAAAAGAGGCCATCTTATCGATAGCACTTAAGGAAGGCTCTATAACGTCAAGCTCATTTTCATTTTCTATCAGATCAGATGTGTGCCACACTACTGCCCAGAAACAATGGGAGATGGACAAGCGAATAGAGGAGGTAAATAAATTGGGGGCCAGGGAGCAATTGAAGTTTCGAAGCGTCACTTTGCGTAATGTGGAAGAACCACCTGTGTGTCTACAGCTCAGTTGAGGAGGTAGACGAGCTGATAATAGAAATTAAGAGGAGCGCGGGAGTGTAGGAGAGGGGAAGGGGAGCGAGGGACGTTCAGGGGTCGGGGATCAGAGAGTCCGGGGAGAGGAAAATGCAAAAGAAAAAAGTACAATTTGCCCGGGGGGGTCGAGGCTCATTAGGCAGTAAGCCTAGTATTAGTAGGAAGGGTTCCCCAGAGGGATGGTGGGTTGATAGGGGCACAGGGGTGGGGAGAGGGGAGGGATGGGAGCACGGGGTGGGGAGCAGTGGGAGAAAATCCCCCAAAAATAATCCTCTATCACGTCAGGGAGCTAGCCTTATGTCCTGCATGTGAGCTATTGCCACAGTTAGAATGCTTTTTATATGGGTGACCTTTCTTAATGGGAGCTAGAGATTTAAACTTCCTCTTGTGGAACGTCAATAGGTTAAGATGTGTGCATAGACAGAGGCTAGTTATTTAATATCTAGAACAGAGCTCAGCCCAAATATGTCTTATTCAAGAGATGCCACTGGATCTCTCAGAGAGCCGTACTACCTTTGCGCGGAATCCCTGGATAAAATACTTTTGTACATCAGAGCAGACTGTTCACTGTAAGGGGGTTGCTATTTTAATTAAACAAGGGGTGGGTTGTTTAATAAAATCCTTTAAAACTAATCATACTGGGAGGTGGATTATAGCCAAACTAGACTTCGGTGGAACAGAGCCAGCATGTATATCCTTCTATGGTCCAAACATAGATGACCCTACATATCTATGTAAATTACAGTGGAATCTGATGGAAGTAACCCTTCCTATATTAATAGGAGGAGATTTCAATGTATTACTCGACCCGCTGATGGATGTATCAAATCAGTAGGGACGCCTCAGGTCCGTCAGGCCCTAAATAACATGATACATGATCTGGAACTTTTAGATGTGTGGAGGGCTAAGAAAGGCAATATCATTGGATTCACCTTCAATAGTAGGAAATATGGCCATTTTTCAAGAATAGACTATGTGTTGGCAGATAGATCTATTATAGACGATATGACATCAATTAGCATCCTGCCAAGTCATATTTCAGACCACTCTGCAGTTGCCTTTTCCCTAGCAGGAAGCAGGTATATTTCGAGACCTAGATGGACACTTAAAAGATCTATGTTGGCAATCAAACAGTGCTTGTGCAAATGCATATACCTAGTAAACTAAAGGGAAATAGATACCTCCTGACAGGTCTCAAGTGACTGATAATTGACTTTACCTGAAATAAAAAGTATTTAATTAAATTCAGGCTTGCGTCAGATTGAGATACCTTAAAAACTATGCCCCACTGACCCTCTTTAAACTTTACCAAACCGCCAGGTGCCCTCACCTGTGCTCACTTTCATTTAGCTCCAGCCTTCCCATGATGCCTGCTAACTCTGAACTTTCCCTCCACCTCTGCAGAAGCATCCTCACTGTGTGCCCATGTAGCTTGTTGAATGCCTTTCTGATTAGCTAATTACTTCTAGGACCACTGCGGAAGGCAGCCTGACCCCTCCAGGAATCCAGAAACAAGTGCAACAACAGGGCTCTGCAGTCTAGTGTGGTAGACGCTGCTACATAAATCCTTGCCAGGTCAGAGACCTTAGAGACACACAAATACCAGATGTGAGGAGGGAGGGAGGAGCCTTTTAAGCAAAGAGAAATCGGTTGTTGTGTCTGGGTGCACAGATGCCTCATATTGTAGTGTTTATTTTATTACTCTTCATATTGCTGGAATGATTGCTTTAGCTGGGGCAAATGTAATTACAACAGGGCAACACACAGGGAAGGTCTTGCAAAGCAAGAAACTTACACAGCCAGATATGTTCCTATTCTAATCAAATAGCACACTATAAAGGATTGTTGCCAATTGTATTTTTATCCAAAACAGAAATGTCAATATGTGTTTTGCCATGTTTTTAATTGTATATACCTGTACACTAATACATCCTAAGACTTTCATCTGTAACTCTTGTGGCTCTGTGTTGTCCCATCCACCACTTGCCACAACATCGTCTTCTATTCCTAGCAGTGCTACAACCCCAGGACAGATTCAGGGGACTGGGTACAAATTTACAAACAATGTCCCAAGGAAGAGTAATTTTACAATTAGTCACTTAGTTAGTGGTTTAGTAAGTATAATATCCAACCTCGCCATCAGATTACCAGTGCATTCAATTAATTACATTAGTTATTCATCTAGAGACAAATTATACTGGGCGTACTTCTTAAAAATGTACAAACATATGCATTTATTTACCAACAATACAGAAAAGTGTATGGCCAAAAACAGCACCTGCCCGCTGCCACGAAAGAACCCAGAGATAACATAAAGTCTAAGGGGTCTATTACTATGGTGGGGTTGTCTGCTCACCACCGCAACGGCAAATGGGACCACCCGCCAGAGGTGCGGTGGTCCCACCATGCCAATCAGGATGCGCGGTCGCATCCCGCATTTTTTACATTGCGGCAGACGGTGCTTGAAGCAGCATCCGCCGCAATGTAAAAAATGCATGTTGTGCATTGGCATGCACGACGTGACAGACACCGCGCGGTGCCTGCCACCTTGTTCATGCCAATGTAGGGGGGTACCCCCGAGTGCAGGCAAACCCCAGGGGCCCACAACGGGCCCCCAAAAGTTTTTCCCGCATGCCTTTCCATGGCGGGGTCTCCTCCATGGAAAGGCATCAAACCGCAGGCATTCTAATATGGATGGTGGTGCCTGCAAGGCACCGCCACCATATTGTGTCCCTTTTCTGCCCGGCGGAAAAGCGGCGGACAGTCTTTCTGTCTGCTGCGGTGCCCCTCGCCATACTAATATGGCGGGGGTGAACCAGGGACATTTGGCGGGCGGATCGCCACCGCCAGGCCGGCGGTGGCGCTCTGCCCGATATCATAATGGGCCCATTAGTTGTGACCTTTAACAGCGTGGGCAACCACTCAACAGAATTATAATTACTAAAATAGGGTTCGTGGACGATATTGACTATTAGTAAGATAGGCTTTATTCTTTATTTGCAGACCAATGCTTACTAGAGTGCTATGTTGAGAATTTAGCACAAAACTGTGATGTACTTCAGCTGTTGGAATCTTCTTCCAAGTACTGGAGACATTGACCTGGACGATGATGCTGGACCATCTATACAAGTGAAGGACGAAGGACAATCCGAGGAGATCATCTAACACTCCTCCTAGCAACAATATCTGTGGGCAGCACTGCTCACCAAGACGAGGAGGAGGAGCTGATCTAGGAGGAGGAGGACCTGGATGAAGAGCTGTACTTATGTGGTGTTCCCTTTGAAAGACAGCTCCAGGTCTCACTGCTCTTCCTATTACACATTGTGAGCACTAACAGCCTTTTTGCCCTTATCTGTGGGTTGATTACCCACCCGCTTGTCATGAGCCTTTCCTGTAGCATGAACCAATAATTGCGGGTTGGGTAATTAACAACCATTTATAAGGTTCAATAAAACAACTAGTTTCCATTTTAGGTGTACTTGCTTGGACTTTATTTATATCCCATATACTTTCATCATGCATAGAGCCCCAGGTCAGAGATAGGCGGTCATGACTACAGTTTTCGAACCCCTACCACTTTGCTCTGATAGTTTAAAAGTTCAGAATTCAAATCTGTTATGCATGTGTTCGTAGCTCCGACAATTAACAGAGATATTTGTTTCAATTTAGCGCCAAAATCATACCGAAATATGTAACACATTATGAAGAAATACATTTTTGAATCATTCCAATGAACAATTGTCAGGTTTATTTGACCAACAAGTCCTTTAGCATAAAAGTAAAAACAATATTGTCATTTTCAAAAAAGTTCGCTGCCTCACTATCTCAAACACAAGTTACCCATTTATTATAACTGACCTGAGTAACAGAACTTGGAATTTTATCACGAAGATAAAAGGCAGCATTCCTGACGGATTCTGGACACGTGACCTCCATGTTTACTTTTTCTGTACCGCCGAGCATGCCTGACCAGAGATGCAATTCTTTTGTCTCTGCCTTGGGAGATTAAGGGGGGAGAGGGGGGCAATCCGACACCAAACACTTTATTGTGTGTGAAAAAGGCCGCTTTATTGAAACAGGTGCATATCACAATTTTAACTCCTTGGCCTCGTTAACCCGTTGTTAAATTTGGAAGTCTTTGATTTGGACTTTTTTATCATGCCGTGCTGTTATTATTTTTTTCTCCCTCGTCTGCAGTCTCTAAATGTGTTTCTACTGCAGCTTTTTGTTCCAGCTGAGGGAACTTGTGGCGTGGGACTGCTAGTTCCCCCCGTGGTATGCGCGGCATGCAGAGGGCCTTTATTAATAAGTTACCTATCCCGGTTGGAATAGATTTGGGCCTTGCGGAGTGTGACGCAGGGGCGGTGGCTGCCAGCAGACTTCAGAGCCGTGGGTGAGACGCCGCTGACGAGAAACGCCACGGGAAGCGTGTGAGCAGGTGAGCTGCGCGCGCCCCCTTCCCTGAGGTGAAACGCACTCGCACCATTAATCCCGGAAGAAGGAGGAAGGAAAGGGAAGAACAATTTCCTTGCGGTCGTGATAACTAGCCGGAAGGTCCGCTTTTTTTTTCTTACTGTAACATTAACAGCAACTCATTAAGTATCACGTGCCAGTGCAAGTTAAGGAACTACGCGAATTGGTGTAAACAATGCGTTTAAGGACAACGTGTGCGATTGGTGTATGAAACATCTCTTCTGCATAAAACCTGCAATGTTACCAGTACGGTCATGTTTTATTTTACATTTATTTGTTCTTCACATGTAATTTTCCTGATTAACATGCAGGGATGTTTGCTGTCTTCTGAATCTAATGTGTTATTAGGGGCGATTGACTAGGATGGCTGCAGGGGTTCGGGGATTGTGCCAGATTAGCAGGGATGATCCCGGTCACTTCTGGACGCGTCAATAAAATGTTGTTTTCCATGAGGGTCGGACAGACGGGGCTTCGAACGTGTTGTGAGATCCGGCATTTATGTATTCTAGTTTCTCAAGCGGGATTCCTCAGGATGAATTGAAAATGAGGAAATTTGGGAGCGATGAACTGCGGTTTTTTGCTGTCTCTCATACAATTGCAGTATACTTGCATTTTTGGACCCTACACTAAATTTTCCCTATGATAATGATATATGTTAACAGGGATGAGGAAATAGTGGTAGAGAGATACATCGCGACAGAGGAGACATTTGGAGCGCGTCCAGTTTTTGTAAACACCTTTTCAGTCTGGTTCCTCAGGTTGTACCTGGAGAACTTTCTGCAGTTAAAATGAAGGGTTTGAAAGCACTTTCTCCCGAACTCAAAGAGGCACATTAACGAAACAAGCATTGGCAAAGCCAATAAGACTTGCCTACGAGAGAGCTAGTGGCTTTGTCAATGTTTTTAGTCATGTTCTAGATGCAAAATGAATGGGGGAAAAGAAGGCTATGAGGTAACCAGCGTTTGCCCAGTCATAGCACTTTTTTATTACTGGTGAGAGGGTGAAAGGCATTACGGAAGGAGGGCGAGCAATACGAAGGGTGTGGGGGGGGAGCACTTTAATATGGCCAGCAGCTTTGGACTAATAGCACTTTTGTTATCATGGAACTTGGGTGGGGACAAGCAACGACAATTAGGGGGGGATGTCCATGTCTGAAAGATTCTTTTACAACAAAAAAAAAAAAAGCTCTATGACACGCCAGCACTGGCTCCATCACAACACTTTGTTGTGTTATGGTGGCAGGTGGGGGGACAACATGAACAGCAGTAAGGGGAAATCAACAGCACAGAGGGTTAAAAGGAGTAGCCAAGCAACAACATGGAAGGTGATCAAAGGTGGGAGAGACTAAGCAACAACTAAGAGTGCAGGGTGGCAAAAGGGGTTAAGCAACAACATGGCAGAAAGGATGGAACACACAAAAACACAAAGGGTAGGAGTGTGCAAACAGGAAGGTTGGGAGGGAGCAAGCATCAGCACGGAGGGGGGACATGAGCTCAATGACAAGAGCGGCACGGTGGAGGGAGAAACACATTAGGGAGACATCCTACAAACACATGCACTCTTATGAAGTGCTTCAACAAAAAGGAAAAATTAAGCTCAGAAAAGGTCAACAGTGGAAGGGCAGAAGTACTTGAGCCATGCTCCATATGAGGGCCAAGCACAAGAAGGGGAAGTGAAGCAGGCACACAATGGCCAAAGAGAAGCAAGCAAATGAGAGTGACGATGACACCAACCAATGGTAAGCAATGAGTGGGCTCTAGGCCCACTGCAATCTAACAAAATGTCTCACAAGTGACAGTGCATGCATTGTCTCAGGCAAGACCTAAAAATAGTGCAACTCAGCACAGCAACCAGAGTGGTTAGGCTATGTTGCGCTAGTGAGGGGAGACCAGACAGGGGCATATCTACGTAGATATGGTCTCTTCCCAAGCACTGGAGCACAAACAGGCTGCCTGGGGAAAAGATGTGTCTGTGAAATCTAGCATAGGCTTTGTACTGGAAGGATACCCTTTTTAATACAAAATCCTATGCTTATACAATTGTTTAATTTCATGCATGGATGAGTGCAGTACTGTGTAAAATTCCACCATGCAATGTCTGAAATGTAGGGAGAAATTAAAAGATTTCTCCAACGTAGCACCTTCCTCATGGAGGTGTTAAAATTTTGTTGCAACGCCCTGTCTAACACTTTTTTTTAGATAATTCTCTGCATCAAAAACCATGGGAGGCAATGTGAGAATGCTCCTTTCATGCATAGCAGCACAAAGAGATAACTGATTTACTGTAAGAGGTACTTTAAAGCGCAAAGTTTTGCACTTGAATGTAAATTCTTTATCAACTATTTGCGCCACTTTGTGTGTCTTCCATGACTTTGCGGCATTACAAAGTCTTGATAAATCTACCATAGAATGTCAAATAAGACACCATTTATTTCAGAGTTCCCATTGATAGAACAGCTCGGAATTTCCATCTGGGTCCTCCGACACACTGGTAGTAGGGAATCAACTGCATTGTCTCAGCCAACACTGAGGTTTCTCCAAGTATCTATTTATGTCATCGGGCAAATTGTTGGTGGAAATTCCAATATTGCAAGGTAGGATGGTAGCATTTCCACCCCCTCTTGTGGTGTGTAGAGAAACATTATCACTGGCCCCATATCTTATTTCCCCAAAAATCAATTGTTGTTTTTTTTCCGGTGTGTGTTACCAAAAAACTAACTTTTTCTTGAGACCCTGACCCTTTTCATGGCGGTCTTTCACGGTGCTGAGTCTTCCATTGGTACCACACCATGGCATGCTCAATGGAGAAGAAGCTTTCTCTGCCGGCGCCACGTCCGCGTCTGCTATAAGCAGTTCCCAAAATTAGGAAGACAGACTCCCATATACATGGACAAATGATAATTTGTTAGGTTTTTTGCAATTTCTGCATTACCAGTTCTTTAAACTAAGGACACAGTCTCCAGATACATATTTTTTTTGCCTTATCTGAAATGTGCGCAATTCTCTTTCTCACATATTCCCAAGTGCAAGAAAAAACAACTAAACATATTGTGGAGAAGTTTTGAAAGTTTCTAAAAGTCACAAAGCCATGTTCCTCAAACATGGTTTGTTTCCACATAGCTAAAACTGGGAATTAAAAAAAGTTCTTTAGTTAGTGTCCTAATTCCCTTTCTTTGGTAGACGCTCCACTCACGCCCTCTTGGCGCGTTGTGAATGGCTAGATCTGTGAGAGACGCAGTTGTTTATGATTGGCCTTTCATACATGATTGTTTACATGAGAGGACTCCCAGGGTCGCCTAACCATAGTTGCCTGGTTCTCTATGTGGAATTACCCCTCCCTGACACTCCCTTTCACTCCCCCTCCAGTACCTCTCTGGGTGGCAACTCGGCAGCTCTTAAACGCCAGTTAAGGCATCAAACAAAACAGCTCCTTTCACTGCTGCAGAGCCCTGGCTGGTCTGAAAGGTTAGAAGGAATGTCAATAAAAGCCCGATCACAATAGAGGGTTTTGCTGCTGCTGCTTAAGGCGCTTCCGTGAGCTTGGAGTTGGGCAGGACTCCAAGAGAGCTGCAGCCCCAAGCCCCTGTGCTTGCTGCTGCTCGCAGTCACTGCGGCGGGACTTGCTCAACTACTCACTTCTCAGCAGAGCTCCCTCGCCCCGCCTAAGGCGAGCGCAGCCTGTGGTACTTGGTCCGTGTCCCGGGGCAGGAGGAGAGGTGGCCATGGCGTCCCTGCCACGGATTCCGCCGTCGTGAGCGCGCGCCGCCACCGCCATGTCCCCATTCGGGAGGAATGCGTCAAAGACACGGCGTAAACAGAGGTAAGAGACCTGCTGACGTCTTCGGCTGCCAACTGACCCGGTTTTAAGGAGTTGGGACCGGCGGACGTATCCCTTTATTCACTGCCACTTTTTCTACTTTTAGTTGTCTCAGGCACATTTTTTGTTCAGTCGAATAGCTTCGAAGAAATGATAATCGGGGGAAGTTCTAAACACTGCCTGCCTTACATGTGGATACAACGTTTCCACCTCGCCGGTGTCCCGTCACCCGCTGCCTCACTCCCGCTCCTCTTTGTTTTTCATAGATGGCATGTTTTCTGCACGTTCCATCAACACCTTTATACGGTTCTGTTAGCGAACAGGAGAGAAGAAGTCCGTTTTAAGAGCACTTTCCCTTTTTGGAGCGTCTCACCATAACTGAGGTTATTTTTCGGGGTGCGTCTGGGTTCTCTTTGGCACAGACTTGCTCTTTAGGCGCTCAAATGGTCCACAGATCCGATGACGGCATGTACAAGTAAATAAGATTACAATGCTGAAAAGTGCCCGAATGTACTTTAAAAAACACCAATACTTGTGTTTGGGAGGGAGGAAGTGAGCGTGCAGTGATGCTGCCCGCGTGACGTTCACTAGAACAGGACGCACCTGAGCTAGAATTTACAAACACACTTATTACTTGTTTGTTTCAGCTCTTGTGTATTGCTCAAACGTTCAGAAGGCCGCGTATCAAAGCACTGGTAGTATGCGGGAATGGGCGAGTGCTGCATCGGAGTATAAAGGACAGAAGCATGTTTTTCTTCATGCACGCATTGTTTAGCTGTTGATCTTTAAACTAACAACTTTTATTTCTTTTTCACAATAAAGGGGTTTTCGCTCACTCACCTATCATGGACGCATGCTCTATATTGCACAGACTTCATTAGGAAAAAATACGTATTTTAGACACCATTAAAGACAGGTGGGTGTATACAACCCGCTTTTTGGATTAGATATTTTCCTCGTGGCTTCCAGCCAGCCGATGCGTTTCCCACGTATCTAGCTTTGACCTCCGGTAGTGACATATTTTATTACCTTCCTGAGTTTTTCAGTTTTCCTGAAGTTTCAAATGTTTTTATGGGACTGCAGGTCCGCGCCCACCGCGGGGTCCCTGCCTTCTGCTGTACTAGTGCGACACATTTCAAAATATATTGTGTAAAGCGCATGAAACCAACAGCAGGTGCGTTTCGTGTATGTCTGCGCGTGTTGACGCATGCTGCACCCGACTTTCGTTCTTACAAACTGAAAGTTGATAAAGCGGGCATTCATTTTTACGTGAGACGGCTTGTTCCTCTGGAAAGTCCCAGCCTCGCCATTGCTTAGGAGAGTCGGTCGTTGCTCAGGTCTGCTTATATTGCTGTTTGACCGAGGGTTCAGATGGAGACGACTTGTGTCGCACTCACTCTGATGCGCTTTGAAGGCACTTATTTATGCTATGCATTTGCACTTACGTTGTAAAATGTTATGTTATGTTATGTTAGTGCTATTTGTACTGCGCACGGCTGCTCCAGCGAAGGAGCGTCCCGGCGCACCGACAAGGTGGCGAACACAACACAACTGGGGAACAGAAATAACTATTAAGAAATTGGGGAGTGCAGGATTTAACAAAGCTCAGAAAATAAATAAGTTTTAGCGGCCTTGCGGAAGGAGAGCAGGTCACCAAAGGTCCGGAGTTTCAAAGGGAGAGCGTTCCAGAGTGCGGCTGCCCGCACCTTAAAAGAGCGACCCCCCACCCGACTGAGTTTGAACCGAGGGGCTACCGCTAATTCTTGGTCTAGCGAGCGCAGAGTGCGGCCCGGGATGTAAGGGCGCAAGAGTTGGTGCAGTAAGGGAGGTGATAGGCCCTTCAGAATTTTGAAGGAAAGGCACAAAACTTTAAAGTGGATCCGCTGCCTAACGGGTAACCAATGCAAGGCTCGCAAAGATTGACCGGCCGAGCAAAACCTAGGAAGACCTATGATCGCTCTGGCCGCAGCGTTCTGCACTCTTTAAGCTGCTCCTTTATGCATTATTATTTATTGCGCCGATTGTAGTTGGGACCAGCAGGGAGCTGGGTAAAGGCTAGGCAGGTCTTGAGAGAATTGTGGGGCTTTGTTTGGTTACATCTCGTGGTTTTGTGTTTTTACACAAACAGTGACCGTCCCACTTTAAAGCATGGAGGTCCAACGGAGGTTCAGGAGGGCTGGATCTACGACAGGTTTCCAAGAAAACAACTAGATATGTAATTGAGCTCCCTGTAGGTTCATTGCACGGCAATTTATTTCATGTAGATATCTTGAAAATCTGGTAAACACCCTCCCCTCCCGTACATACATTGGACATCCTTAGTTCAAAGGGAACCATAGCCCATACTTTGTGTACCGGCCATAAATAAGTGTGATTTGGGGACATTCTAATAAATATCGCCTGTAGTGGTAAAAAAAACCGAACAATCAGTCATATTTTTCCTAAATAATGTAGATTATGTACACAATGCAGAACACAACTCTGTGATCATAAGTGGTGCTGCTCCAGCTTGTATTTAAGGTGCTGAAGTCACTGAATACCATCATGGCATATGACCAATCCTGGGCCAGGCCTGTGCGGGAGCGGGTGGCTGTAATACTTGGGTGACCATCTGCTCCTATTTTTGTCATGGTGTGCTGGCAATGCAGTCCAGCATTGCAGATGCACCGGCAACTTTAAGGGCTTTCAGCCGCTTGACCCACTGTACCACCCTGTCTTGTGCTGATGGCATGTTTGTGTGGGCCTCAGATTTGTCACCCTCCTACCACCCTCAGATTGAGCTGTGGCTTGGATAGGGCAATTTGTTGTAACTGGGCGAAAACACAGGAGTGAAACAAGAGTATTGTGAAATTTGCAAAATCACGCTAATTTTGTAAAGGTCTAGCTCTTGTAGATGTATAAAGTGCACTGACACCCTCAGGCTTCCTTACCATATATAACAAAGTCTTGCTTTGCCATATGTTCAATGTTCAATATTAAGCCTTGCCTGAACATACAGTTATATATACACACACACACTCACACACACCTACACACACACACACACACACACAACCCCCCCCCCCCACACACACACACATATATAATACTGTATGTTCAGGCAAGGCTTAATATGAATTTATGAATTTCTTCGGGAATGAAGGATGGTTAGAGCAAAACTGTAGCTGTTTAGGAAGTTTGTTCCATAGTATAAGAGCACATACCGGAAAACATCTGCCCACTAATTGTCCTCTGTAGATCTTTGGAGCTTGTAAAAACAAGTATTTAGATGACTGCAGTGTCCTGCTAGGAGTGTATGGATGACCCTTCGAAGAAGGAAGCCTGGATTTAAACCATACAAGGTTCAATGGGCAATGTTAAGCACATCAAAGGTTATACGTTTGCGTGTTGGAAGGCCAAGAAGGGCCACCCAGATGGCAGCTGATGAAAAAGACGTGGGTGCTCCAGCTGCTTATCTGGTTGCTTGCTTTAGGATCCATTAGAGGTGACCAATAAGGAATGTTTTTGTACTTGGGTAAAGACTATGACACTAGTCTAGTCTTGAATCAATAATCGCAGCAATATGTTTGATTTTGCCCTCCAAGGTTGAATGAGACAGAACTGGGTTGAATCAACGCAACTAAAAAGCACAAGATGAAACAACTTCTGGCCCTTGAGCATCCATTTGTAGCTCGACATTCATCTTAAGACCTAAACTTTTTGTGGTTTAGCTAATGAAGGGCTTGTGATGCAAGCAGGCAGCCGGCGAGAGTGAAGCTGTACATGATTGCAAGGCCAACCAGCAGAATCTCCGTATTGTCCATATTTAGCGTGAGCCAGTGTTGGCTCATCCAGGTATAGACCAAGGTCAAACAGTTCTGTATAATCTGAGGTTAGTGACTGGAGTTTAAATATTAGCCGGATGACATCATCATCATTTGTATATAAACTCCGGCTGCTAGATCGACTTAGAGATTCTAATGGCATCAAGAATATATTAAAACAAGGCAGCGATAGGGAAGAAGCCTTGGTCACCACAGCTGGGTGTTTGGATACTGACAGATTCTGATCAAATATCACTTGTGGGCCCCTTCCAACGAAGAAGGAGAAAGCTATTGCAGTACTGTACTGTCAATGGCAATAGTTTGAATTAGTTTTATTAGGATGGCATTGTCAGTGGTGCTGAAGATGGCAGATGAGTCTAACAGTATCACGCCTGGGCATATTGCCATCTGCAGCCAGCTGTAAACCATCCACCAAAGCCAGAAGGGCGAGTTCCTTGCTCCTTCTAGCTCGACGTCTGACTTGGCAGTCATCTAAGATGCTTGTGGACTCCAGAAAAAGAATCAAATACCTTTAAGGTCGGACGCTAAGGGTTAAGGGTCGTCCCCTAGTTCTAGTGCCAATGCAGTGTGGCAGCTAATACAGTATACGGGTCTGGTACTGGCCAATCACCAGCCTGAAGGACCTCAGCCCTGGGACCTAAGTCTGAGAGCCCAAGCACAGTTTGCTGTCAGTCACTAACCAAATTACCTTGATATATTAGGCATGTAGGACACTTATTTTGTTGCCAGGATAATCACGTTTGTGCATTGTCTCCATCTAACATGCTATGTCAAGGAACAGGGGTGGGCAACCGAGGAAGCATCCCGCCCTCCCCGGCTACCACCATTGCACATTCCAACTTTGGATGAACTGTTGTAGACCCCAAGTTTGTAACTTGTGGGCCTGCTGGAATGCCCGGCCAACACCCTTATTCCAGCTTTTACAACCAACCTAAGAAATATTCATCTTTATATGAAATATTATTCAAAGGTTCAGAAATTTCCTGTGCCGTCCCATTGGTTCTGCAGCTGCTGCTCTTGACCTTTGAACTCCACATCCTCTGCACATCGGAAGGTCAATGTTCAACACTTTGTGTAAGTTTCCCTTGCTGCTCTCAAAGAGGAGAGGAAGGAGGCTTGAAATGAAAACACCACTCAGAGTGAAGCAATGTTTGCTCTGCCTTCTCTCTGAGGCCGTGGAATGTTAATCACACAAACTCTACAACAGCTACCGGGAGCCTAAGCATGAGTGGCAGGAGTATAATTGTGCCGCTGCTGGTGGCACTGACTGTGGTATGAGGAAACGCAGGCTGAGGCAAGCACTGCAACACAGGTGCTGCTGCCCTTTCACAAGCTTCTTAATATCAAATACTGTCTGAGTGGGCCAGGGGTGAGTGCCCACGAGGAGCAGCTGCGGAGCTTGTGGGGTGCGGTGATTAATGTCAGAGAGAATGCTTCTATTGTATAATCTTAAGAAATGTCTCAAAACACAGCCTAACGGATTGACTGGCGTAAAGAAAAGCTGTATTACAGACTACTTCACCAAGCCTCCTCAGTGAAACAGACATGAAGCCGACTTACAAAACAAGGGCCACTAGCCCTTCTGTACAAGCCATGCTGGCGTGGAGGCTGCCGGGATTGGTTGATGTGGGAGGGGAAAGGGGAGTGGCAACAGCTCTGCTTCCTGCAGGCTGCAACACTGAGCTGGACATTGCCTCGGCAGGAACCAGACCTGGGCGAGGGGTGAGTCCCACAGTCAAGCACACACTGATTCAAGAAAAGACACACATGCAAAGTAATAGCGGACGCAAGGTTAGCCAATGATGGGAACACAGGTGGAAAACAGAGTGGGAAGGCCGTTGCTCCACCCGATAGTTGTACAACTGAGGGAGGAGGTTAACCTACACCCCCACCCCCACTCACCTGTGTATCGGGACCTTTTGGGAAGAAGGTTTGTAACGTGTCTGGGGAATACAGCACTAAGCTGCCGCTCACTAAATTGTTGCCCTGCGTGTGATGTGGGCAAATACAGATGTCTTTCTTAATTCCCTCTCCCACCACCCATGCATGCTAGACCTAATTGATCACACAGTATCTGTTCTCTGTAAATAAACACAGCTGTATTTCAAATGAACAAAGTGATTTCAAGCTACACACAAGCAAAACAATTATTAAAAAAATGATATCGAAATAGTTAACAATTAACAACTGAAAAGAGGCCATTCATAATAATTGAAAACACATAATATCTTCCTTTTTTTGCAATTATTGTACTATTCCTTCTTTACTTTAACAAAAAGAGGAAAAGTGTGTTAATGCTAAAAAGCAAGTATGGAATCCAGGTATGCCACAGACGTTCACTGGTTAGAGGCTGCAGACCCGTAAGCAGAGAATCGGCCAGGGACCAGGGTTCAATTCCTGACGCGGCAGGGTCGTGGACCAGGGTCAAAACGGACTCGATAATTCTCGCCTCGGTACCTACTCTAACCAGGAACACACTCGGCAACTCTGGGCATTAAGCTTGCCTCATCTCTACAACGGCCCCCCACAGACGCCAGGGATGCCTGGTTTCACCTTGGAGATACCCAGAAAGGGACCATCTCACAGGGATAGCCAGCGGTCTATAGCGCCGGGACACTTCCGAGTAGCTGTGCGCTGAATAAATTAAAATAACATAACATAACGTTCAGATAGGTGCTTATTTGCAAAGAGGGTGCTTTTCTCCTTGTCGGTTTGAATGACTTCCTAGCATAGCATGCCAGGTTGACGTGAAGATTGTGCCAAACATTAGCAAAAGCCCCAAAAAGTTGTCTTTTTTTCCTGCATGTGCATATCACTCCAAAAGCAAAATAGCTTTTTGACTGGTGTGCTGCAAATCGCCGTACTATTCCTGACGTGTGTATAGACTGTACAGTCACCCTAAGCAGTCTCTTGATGGCATCGACACAGAACAGAGGTCCCAACTCAACGCAGGATCTTGTGGGATTATTGACACATGACGTGTTTCTTGTTGGCCAACACAATGGGGCTCACTTAATTCACCTCAGATGAAGGGCAAAGTGGAGCCCGGTGACACACCCAGGCCCCTTTACTGGATGCCCTAGTCCATTGAGTCACTCACAACCTCCAGTGCCCCTTGGAATCTCCCAGTGAAAATGTTTACCCTTTTTGACCGCTACTCACCTGCAATTGTATACAGGCCATTAACTGAGTATTTCCCATGTATGGGAAAGGAAACTCTACTTCTTCCCGAAAACTATTAGCATATTTTGTGGACATTCTGCTGGCATTCTTTGCTTTCGTGTAAAATGTTGAAGCATAAATATTTCTAATTTTTCATGAAATGGTGTTCAGTAATAATCGTTTTAATTATGTGTTTCTCTTTTGTGCTTATTATGAGCCCTGTTTTTACTTTCCGAGCTCTCCTATGTGGTTGCTTAAGCAGACTTGGTTTCCCACAATCTCTGTATGAGGCAAAATGATTTGTAATATTGTTAATAACTTATTCTTCTTTAGCATGTCACATCGAACGTCTTCCGTTTCAGAATACTGTAAAAACCACCGCTGTTATTGGTGCCCAGTTAAATGCTGCTCATTTACTGTTCTCAGAAGTATGGAAGGCTGAGTTAGCCATATCAGGATTCTCAGGCATGGCATGCAGGTTGGAGCAGATGTCAGCTGCAAGCATTTAACTAACGGAACCCTTTTATTGCCTTAGTTCCTGACTGTGGTGACTGCTGTTCGTGTACTTGCCATGAAAGGCAAATGGCTGTAACACTTTTCTTTTTTTGTTTATTTAAGGGAAGGTTAAGTTTAATTGACACCTTAATGACTTGTCTTGTCCTAAGTGGCTCCCCCTGTCATGATGAGTCATTCTAATATGTGCATATTCATGAAGCGCACAGAATGCCATGCAAGCATACTGTGTGGACACCACTTGCCGTCTTTCTGTTGCCTGATGTCCTCATTCAAAAAAGTCACTGAAACTTAGAACATCTATGAGTAGTTTCAGGTGTAGATGAATCTAAATGACTCTAAAACACATCTCCAAATACACCTGTTAGGAGAATCAACAAGCATTGGCAAAGACAATTGGTTACTGCGCTAATAGGCCAAGCTTTTGACTTTGCCAATGCTTTTAAATTGCTATTATTGTTACATGCATACTCATGTCTCGTGATGCATGGGCACAAATGGATATTAAAGAAATCCCATTCCAAGAGGGTCGATGATGTAAGTGCATGCGTCACAACTCACGCTTGCGCGCAGCAGGGCGTCGAGACACATTGTGGCTCTTCTCATATTAATTTACTGTTCCAGCATATTGTATGAACCTGTTAGAATAGCACATTAAGACTAAAAAAGTGCAAAGCAAAGTGAATGCCAGCACCAAAAATGGAAGCAAGTATCCCAGTAGCAGTTTTCAGCTGCCGGGCCCTCTCAAATATATATATATTTGGAACAGTGAGGGTGATGGAGAGCGTGATGTGGAGTATTCAGTAATGGGGAAGGGATACAAAAAATTAAGTGCACAGGGAAATAGGTACAAGCTGGGTGGCAGGAGAGAGAGATCAAGGCGAAGAATGATACGTAAAGAACAGAGGTCTCCTAAATTAAGATTCGAAATTCACAACACATCCAATCAGAACACTGTGAGACCAAAATGATGCTAGGTGGAAAAAACACAAGAATAGGGCAAAAAGCATTGTATCAAGAGCGGACCTCAGAGACAGAAAACAAAATCATCCAATCATGAGCAAGAGGCTTACTCAAAACCAACTATTGGCATATGTGTATGTATCAAAAACAATAGATCTGTCTACAGACACCAAAAGTCTGTAGCTGAGACCCTAAAGGGCAAGAACACTAGTGATATAGAGGGACACCATGCACAGCGCGCGCTACAGATTGAATTGTCTTTTAATGAATCATGGGTTGTTGTACATAACTCAGTGGTGCTCAGTGCATCTCTCTCAGAGGATGAAAGTCTCAATGGGCATGCCAAAATTCAAACCTGTGATGTTACAGACAGCTTTCTCCACTTGAGACTTAATTCTGTTAGTCAATATGTCGGCTCTCTTCCAATCTCCATCTCTAATCTTCCATTTCCAAACTGAGTAGATCAAGGGGCATATATATGAAAATACAGATTTGCGAGTCCTTAATAGCGATTTTTTGGGAATCACTATTAAGGACTCGCAAACTGCTATGTAGGAGGGAATCGAAATAATAATTGCGATTCCTACGCACTCCTTAATTGCGACTCGCAAATTGCGAATCGCAATTAAGGAATCCCTTCCCATTCATTCCTACGGGCCAAGAGGCCGATAGGAATGGATGGGAATTGCGTGCACAAATTGCGAGTACCCAATAGGTATTCGCAAATTGCGCACGCAATTTCAAGGGTGCAAGGGTTCCAAAAGTACACCGTGTTGCACCCCTGAAATGTGCATGTGTGCACATGTGGAGCACATACATGCCCTAAGGGCATGTATGTGTGCCACATGGCACTTTGAAAAAAGCAAACTGTAAGTTGGTGGTAATATGCGATTTCTTATGCCAAATTTACACAGCTTAGGTGCTTTCTACATCGCATTTAAGGAATCGCAATTTGCGAATCCTTAAATGCAATCACAAAATAGGGAATCACAAATTTTGCGATTCCCTATTTTGCGATGGTCTTTTGGGATGATACATCCCAAAAGGCCTTTTCCCGTTCACAAACAGGCTGATTCTGAGAATCAGCCCATTACATATGCCCCCAAAACCCTTGGCAATGCCACTACATTTACACATTGTCTTTGTAGCATCAAATCAAGGGATTGACTTGATATTCTAGTTATCACTTTGTTATTTTAAACAGGTGTGTTTCTTCTTCTTGGAATATGACTTGTATGGTGTTATAATTTCATTGGTAAAAACTAGCATTTCACCTCTGTTTAGTTCCATCTTTATTAGCGGCTATAACGATACATAATCCAGATCAATTAATTGCTCCCCCATAAAACAATATGCAGAAAAATGCTTGAAAGCATTATCAAACGGAGAAAAACTGCATTATCCACCAAGGAACTGTGATATCGCTCCTCGCGATACTTTGTTTGGGGTGCTCCCATTCGTGCTGCGGAGCCGCGGGGGTGAGCGGTGAGCTCTACCCGTGTACTTAATTGTATTTGGTTTGTCCCACGCAGCATGAGTATTTGGTA
Source organism: Triturus cristatus (assembly GCF_964204655.1). Lineage (NCBI taxonomy): Eukaryota > Metazoa > Chordata > Amphibia > Caudata > Salamandridae > Triturus > Triturus cristatus. Next base: position 1,011,046,010 of record NC_140585.1, on the reverse strand, counting down.
ATAAAGAGTTGTGCGCGTGCGCCCGGTGTCAGAGCCGAGACATGCGATCAACAGTGAACACCAGCTGTGTGCTGGCTTGTTAATCGCGGCCTACACCACGCACCCAGTGCGATCAGCACCGCACGGTGCCGCACGACAGTGATCCCCGGTCTGGGCACTAATATTCACGGGCTTAGACATAACATTTGACAACGAGGGCTGTGACTTGTGGTTTCAGGGGGCGGCTGCGTACAGTTCCAACAGGTGTGCAGTGCTCATGCCACAGTGATTCCACTCCCACATGCTGCCTGAAACGGATGGGGGACACGTCCTGGAGGGCACCTGCTGCGCAACGTCATGAGTCCTGAAGGGGCAGAGTTGGTGTGCTGCTGCAGAGCACTGACTACCAGTCCGGTTGGTGATACTCCGGAGCTCATGAGTGCACACAGCAAACCGTGAGTAGTGGCACTGGGTGAAGTGGCCATTAGGTGCACTGAACATTGCCGCTGTCTCCAGGCATAGTCACATCACCTGCCATTCAGGGGGACACACTGGTGACACAGAGCCTCTATAGTCATGGCTCACATCCCTGCCATAGAGCCCTTTGTGATAGATGGGGCACCATCTGCTCAAGCCCCGAGGTGGAAAGAATGGGTGGAGCGGGTGCTCTTATTCTTTGAAGCCACAAAAGTGGATGATGAACTGAAGTGGGCAATGATTCTACATCTTGGAAGGAAGGATGTGTATGAGATAGCCAAGTCAGTGGCAGAAGCAGCGCCAAAGACTCATCTCACGCTCATCACAGCCCTAAATGCACATTTTGAGCCCATGGCGAATAGCGACTATGAACATTTTGTGTTCAGACAAGCCAGGCAACAGCCTTAAGAGTTGCTGGATGTATTTCATGCACGGTTAAAGCAGCTAGCCAGCACCTGTGAGGAGATCAGAAGCCAATTCATTCAGGGGTGCGCTTCAGCGAAGCTGAGGGAGCGAATCCTCCATAATTCGGGGAAGTCATTGGCAGAGATACTTATAATGGGAAGGACTAAAGAGCTATCAAAGGCATGGGCGGCACATATGGAGGGCGCACTGTAGGCTCCCATCAAGACTGAACCAGTGAATGCAGTCGCCCCGACCACCATGACAGTGCCAATAAAGACAAGAGGGCAGAGAACACGCATATGTGGATACTGTGGGGGACCCTCACATAGGCCGTCAGAGTGCCAGCGAAAGGTAAAAGGTGCAGGGCGTGCGGTAAGATGAACCACTTCATGAAAGTCTGTCGATCAAGTAGAGGACCAGCTGTGAGGTCCCAGATGAACGTGATCCCAGAGTCACAGGAACAAGGCAGTGATATGAACTATGATGGCTGAGAAAAACACAAGGTGCACTCGGTGTTCACTGTAGGGTCGGCATTGAGTACCCAGAGTCAAATGTCACAGTGCCAAGTTCTAGTGGGGGAACGCCCTTCGACGGCGATCGCCGATACTGGAGCGTCCATAAACATCATGTACCATTCACCAAGGGATGACTCCTCCTCCAGCACTGATGCCTGCCAAGTTCAAAGTGTTTGCATATGGACAATCCAAAACCCTGGCCATTAGGGGAAAATTCAGGACTACCCTAGACTATGACAAGCAGGAAGTGAAGGCTGTGGTGTACGTCACGGAGTAAGGACATGGCATGTTGCTTGGGTGCAAGTCAGCAGAGGCCCTCGGCATAGCTACATTTGCCTTTGGAATACACCAGGAAGGTGTGAGTCAGATATTGGAAGAATTCCCGAAAGTGTTCAATGGAATCGGGTGTCTACGGGACAAGCAGATACATCTCCATATTGACCTCTTGGTGCAGCCAGTGGCCCTTCGACACAGGCGGGTTGCATTTCTCCTGAGACCCCTGGTAGAAAAGGAACTGCGCAAACTGAAAGAAGCAGGGATCTTTAAAAAGGTGAAGGGTCCGGCTCCCTGGGTATCAACAATTGTGGTTGCGAGGAAGCCCAAGCAGCCAGGGGAGGTAAGAATCTGTGTTGACATGCGAATCCCCAACACGGCAATCAAAAGAGAACGGCATTTGACTCCGACCATTGATGACCTGATAGGGTAACTAAGCAAGGCCTGCTGGTTCTCAAAACTTGATCTTCAGGCTGGGTATCATCAGCTCGTTCTCGATGAACCATCCAGGTACATCACAACATTTTCCACGCATGTCGGATTGAGTCAATACAAGAGGTTGAGTTTTGGGATATCGAGCACTGAGGAGGTGTTCCAAAACCCCATCAAAGAACTTCTGGCTGACCTCCCGGGCCTGGTGAATGTGAGTGATGATAATATGGCCCACGCAAAATCCATACAAGAGCATAACAGTCGGCTGCGACAGGATCTCCAGCAAATACAAGACTCTGGGCTCACTCTACATAAAGAAAAATGCGAGTTCCTTCAAAAGAAACTGTAATTCTTTGGGTATACATTTTCAGCAGATGGAGTTGCTCCTGACCCTGAAAAAGTTAAAGACATCAAAGAGGCTCCGGCTCCCACAAATGTGACAGAAATGTGCAGCTTCCTTGGGATGGTCAACTACGGCGGTTTATTTATCAAAGACCTATCCTCACTGACCACACCACTGAGACAGCTAACCAAAGTGTCTGTTCCGTGGGTATGGGGCCCAGAGCAAGAGACTGCATTTCAAGCCACCAAAGACGCACTATCGAGCACCACCACGCTGAGATATTTTGATCCAAGGCAACAAACTCAAGTTGCAGTCAATGATGGCCCAAACGGTCTGGGGGCTGTTCTCCTCCAACGGATGACAGAAAAATATCAGTGGGCTCCAGTGGCATTTGCAAGTAGGCCGTTGACTGCTACCAAACAAAGGTATTCCCAAATAGAAAAGGAAGCGATTGCAGTGCATTGGGGGTGCCGGCAATTCCACTTATATGTATATGGAAAACCCTTCTTGGTCACCACTGACCACAAACCTCTCATTCCTCTATTTACTGGAACGGTATCAAAACCAGCACTTCACATAAAAAAGTGGATGCTGCAGTTGCAGGAATATAATTGTAAGATCAAAAATCATCCAGGAGCAAGTAATCCTGCAGACTATTTGTCTCGTCATCCCAGAGCCGCTACTCGTTGTGGGATGGAAGATGCTGAGGAGACTGAAGAATATGTGAGGTACATAGCAGACAGGTCGCACCTGCTGCCCATATCTCTAGCAGAGTTGTGCCAAGCAACGGTCCAAGATGAAAGCCTGCAGAAGGTGTTAGAGGCCGTTAAGATGAACACGTGGCATTCTCTTAGAAGTCAGGGGGTAACCATCACTCCGGAGCACAGGAAGGTGATCGAGAGCCTGTACCAGGTGAGACATGAGCTAAGTGCTGATCCGAATGGGTGCCTTCTCCGGGGTCACCGTTTGGTGATTCCGTCAATTTTAGTGGACAGAGTGGTTGGGTCGGCACAGGCTGGACACCAGGGAATGGTAAAGACCAAAGGCAGACTCAGAACTAATGTTTGGTTTCTTCTTATGGATGACAAAGTGGAAGAAGTAGTACGATCCTGTCAGTGGTATCAAGTGACCGGTGAACCGAATCCTCTGGCACCTATCATGACAGCGAGGCGACGGAAGGCCCATGGATGCGTGCAAGCATGGACTTTGGGAGTCTCCCAGATGGGAGACACTCTATGGTGGTAATAGATCACTACTTGAAGTATCCTGAAGTAGAGGTGCTGTCCTCTCTGAAGTCATACCCAAGCTGGAAAAGGTGATGGCCACCCATGGGCTCATCAAGGAGATTAAACTGACGACAGTCCGCCCTTTCAGGGACAAGAATTTGCATCCCACGTTGCATCGCAAGGGATAATACACAAGAAGATAACTCCAAAATGGCCACAAGCTAATTGAGAAGCAGAGCGATTTATGAGGACTTTGAACAAGGTTATCCGCATAGCCTTTGCCAATGGTGAGCCAGTGGAACAATCAATACATTCCTTTCTACGAGATTACCGGCAGACTCCTCACATCATCACGGGGCGTCCTCCTGGACACCTGTTCATGGGACGAGTAGTAAGTGATTCCATTCCTCATCATTCCCGATGGATTCCAGAAGGAATAAATAATAGAGCGGTAGAATGCCGAAGGAAACAGGCCAATGATAAGGTCAGCAGACGATGTAGAGCAGAAGCTTCTCACCTCAAAGTGGGAGATCTTGTTCTTGTTCAAGACCGGCATCCCAGCAGCAAGTTCCGCCTTCCATTCAAAAAAGATCCCTGGTGCATCATTCAAGTTTGAGGCACACAAGTCACTGTCAAGAAAGGCCTGGAAATGCTCACCAGAAATGTTTCAGCATTCAAGAAGTATCATGGGCGTCCTGGTACTGGGAGAGACCTGATGTGCTCTGGTTCAGAGAAACACAGCTGGGAAGAGTGGTCAGAAGTTGATCATGATGTGCAGGGAGCTGAGGGTGTGGATGTGTCCATACGACCTCCGGAAGGTCACCGAGAGATATTGGAGTCTCCAATAACCCCTGAAGAGGACAGTGAGTGCACAGAAAATCGCACTCTGTATCGACTGCGAAAGAATCCTGAGCCGTCTGGTCGACTAAAAGACTTTCATTGTTAGAATGTCACCTGGTGGAACTGGAAGTTGGTATCCTGCTTAATGAGAAATCTTAGTTGATATAGTATCACTGTTTTGCTAACGGCCAAATTCTTTGTGTGTGTGAATTCTATTTTTGGGGAGGAATGTTGTATCGCTTCTCGCAATACTTTGTTTGGGGTGCTCCCATTTGTGCTGCGGAGCTGCAGGAGTGAGCGGTGCGCTATCCCCTCATACGTAATTGTATTTGGTTTGTCCCGCGCAGTGCGGGCATTTGTTAATAAAGAGTTGGATGCATACGCCCGGCGCGAGAGCCGAGATGCGCGATCAACAGTGAACACCACGCTGTGTGCCGGCTTGTTAATTGCGGCCTACGCCTCGTGGCCAGTGCGAACAGCGCCGCGTGGTGCAGCGCGACAGTGATCCCCAGTATGGGCACTGATAATCACGTGCTTAGACATAACAGGAACCTAAAGCCCAAAGACAAAAATCCATTGACTATATTACAACGGAGAGAGCTTAAGGTTGTGGCACATCTTTTGTTCACCAAGCTTCAAAACTGTGGAATGAAATGCCAGTTGCTTCTCCCAAGTGTCTTCTGGCTTCGCATAGATGAATAAAATCTCACTGGTCTTCTCTGCCTCCATTATTCAACACTGCCCAGTACAGGCCAGTGCTAAAAGAGTTTTAACACCCATCGTAACACATGCAAAGGTTTCAGCAGCCTCCTGCCACTTTCATTTTGGCTGTACTGAAATCTATTCACACAAAGAGGTGCTGTAAAAGCCATTTTGGTGGTCCTTTGTTCAGCGGTAGTCAACGCTCATTCTATTTACCCAAGGCCCGACCTCTGTGTACTTCCTAAATGATGACCCCTCCTTTGCCAATACAATGACATCAAATGGTGTACTTAGTGAGAATTGTTCTAAACGTGATCCACAGACATGTTAGTATACCGAGTTCTATTTCGAAGCCCAGTTAAATCTCTTTGTGCACTTTTTTCTTTAGACTTTATTCAAGAGGACATTGCCTTCCCGTGGAGGAGTCAGCCTTCAGACCTAAACGAGATTCATTAACAGGACTCTCTGCATTGTCAAGTAAAGACCATGCATGTGAGAATGTTTTCAGAGCAGCTCCTAGATTTTCTCTCCATTTGAGCATTTCGATTAACTTGTATATTGAATATATCTATCATGAAAAAAAGAGGAAGCAAGACCTATCTCTAAAACGCAAAATACCCAGAAAGATGGGTTTAAAAACTAAATATAGGTAGTATTCTCATGCAAACCTGAAACACTTTAAGGTATGGAATATTTATATATAGTCTAAACCTTAGTCAAGCAAAGAATGCGATCAAACTCTATGAAAGAGACAATCTCATCAATAACAAGCACAATAGTAACCACAAATCCAAGTGGCCACTCCTCTTCTCTTCTATGAAGATAGCAAATCATACTTTTCTCCATATTCCCTTCTAGTTCATTGAACTGCGTAGTACAAGACTTATTTTTATAAGTGTTTGTATGAGCTTTTTTTGCACCTTATCTTTTGGTCTGGCAGAGAATATGACTGTTGAATTCTGTATATACAAGCACCTGTAACAAAGTAAGGCATTTGAGTTCAGAGTGCATTTGGTTTTCCAAGGAATACTCCACTGGCCCCTTCTGCTACACCTTTTATTTGTAAACCCCTGCTTATAGGCATTGTGGCATCTCAATTATAGTGTATTGAACCAGTAGTCACTTTCCCACTATTGACTTCCTAGACAATTTTCCATGTTGAGCATGGTTGAAGCTATCCTGAGATGTTGGACATCTTACAATTCTCAGTTCACTCAAGATGGAGTTTATCATAGATGATATTTATTAGACCTGTCAGCCTTAGGGTGGTCTCCCCCCAACCTTTTGCCTTCCTCCTTAATTTTTTTCTGATCTTGTTTTTGCTGCCATTAGGACTCTGCACTCTTTACCACTGCTAACCAGTGCTGAAGTGCATGTGCAAAAGCATAGTAAAATTGGCTTGTCTCCAATTGGCATTTTAAATTTCCTTATTAGTCCCTAGTAAAGTGGTGCCACATGTACCCAGGGCCTGTAAATTTAATGCTATTAAAGGGCCCGAAGCACTGATTGTGCCACCCAATTAAGTAATCCTTTGGACTTGTCTCAGGCCTGCCTTTGTACAGCCTGTGTGTGCAGTTTTAAACTACCATTTTGACCTGGCAAAATTTGTCAGGCCCAAACCTTTCTTTGTAATACATACAGTCCAGAGGGCAGGGTGCACTGTATATAGAAAGTAACACATACTTTTAAGTTTTACATATCCTGGTAGTGAAAACCTATTACATTCATTTTTCACTACTGCAAGGCCCATCTCTCCCATAGGATGACATAGGAGTTGCCTTATTACATCTGATAACTGTAATTTCCAAATAGGAAGGGACAGCCAATTCATGTTTGGTGTCTCTGGAATCCTAATTTAATATACCAATTTATGGTGAAGTTGGATTTTAGATTACAATTCTGAAAATCCCACTTTTAGAAAGTTGACATTTTCTTGCCTTAGCCATTTAGTCATTTAGTGCCTGAAGCCTGTCTCAGGTCACATGACTGGGTGTATTTGACAGTTGGACTTTGTGTATTCCTCCTAGACAGCCACACCCAATGAGAGCTCAGGTGGGCCATCACTGGCAGGATGGGAGGGAGAATCTGGGCCCAGCCTCACTTACACCGAATAGTCTGTGTCCTGTCTCCACACAACGTGCCTAACGATCCTGCATTGTCACTTCAGCCGTGTTGGAACCAGGGCAGGAGAGGCAGGGGATTCCATGCACTTCCGAGCCACTGTCTAGAAGCTAGCTTGTCCCACCTTCTTGAACCAGGGCACCAGGATATAAAAGCGGGACCTCAGACATCAACTCTTCGGTACACTTTTGGACCTGTGGATACTCTGCCATGAAGAAGGACTGCTGTGCTGCTGCAAGGGCTGCCACTCTTCTGGATTCTACTCTGAAGGAACTCCTGCCCTGCTGTGTTGACCGTCTGTCCTTTTGTCTGGGGAGGAAGAATTGGACCTGCAACTCATCGTGAACCCAGGACCCTGTAGTGACTCAAAGGGCTAGTCTGCTGGCTTCCTGATCTGAGCCTCAGGGAAATAAAAGTCTTCCCTACAGCTCCAGGGCCCGTCTTCAACAAGTTCCTGATCCCCACGTGGTGCCCCTCAGGTCCTGGACCCTTGGTGTGGCTCAGCGGGCTTTTAAATCAGGTGTTTGGGCTCTTCGCGACCATGAACATGTCCATTCGTACCAGTACAGGGTTTTACAGGGGAGTACCTTAGGTAAACCCTCGACCACCAACCGTAGGCTGCAGAAGCAAGGGAGCCTTGCTAGGTGCCCCCAAAGTCACTTTCCGACAGCCTTTCCCTATTAGACAGGCCGGCACAGAAAGGTTATGACAAACCGACATAATAATCCCAACGGCGGAAACGTCGTCCATAGGGGATTAAGGTGCAGTTCCAACCAGCAGGAAGACTCCGAGAGCTTGTTGGAACTTATTTGGAATGTCCGGCTGGTTTACCTTCTGACTGCTGATATTGTAATCAGGTGGTTGGGCTGCAAACCAACCACGTCTCTCGGAAAGCCCTCCGACCGCAGTCAGAAAGCTTCCGATTAGTGTTCGGAGGCTTTCCAACCATTATCGTAATCAGCCCCACTGTTTGCCCGATTATTTCTAATGCAAAGGAGACTTTTACACAGTAGGGCAGATTTAGAAACATGAATAACGGAAAACTACACAACATAGATTTACCCCGGTGATTTGAGAAGATTAGTGGCATAATGGGGATTCACAAAAATACCCAGGATAGTTCATACAACTGGGCATGTTCTTAATTTCCATACCTAATTCTATTTAGGAAAAAAAATATATATACATTTTTCCTGGTGGATGAGAAATCCATCACATAGATCCCTTGGAATATGGTGGCTTTTGGGACGTTTTTTAGGACCAATCTACACACTTAGGCTGGTTTTTATACTGCCACCAATTGCTCCTGCGCCAATTCCTTGTTAACAGCCATAAGGAAGGTTTGTGAATACTCACCAAGTAACGAAATTGCTTGCGCTTGTTCACCTTATACTGAATAGTTAATATTCACAGCTCTCCCAGTGGTAACACAGATATGCACAACCCTAAACCTAAGCAGAGTACTGATGAAAATCTTGTATGAAATATGATCTGAATTACTGTGATTAACCTTTTTAACTTAACACTAAACCTGAAATTGATGTACTTGCAGCTATTCTATGATACTAATTCTCATCTCTGTCGGTAAATATCCGCAAATCTTAATTATGTGATTCAACTGCTGTCATTTGTGCCTGCAGATGTCCTACTTTGCCGTCATAAGTAGATCATGGTCACAGATGATGTTGGCAAGTAGCCTCTGTGGATGTTGATGAGGTTTGAGTGCTGTTCTTTATGTTAAAATATTTTCTATAGATAAAGTAGCTAACTCCGATGAATCATGAAAAAAGGACCCAAATGTTCTCTTTACTGCTAGCAAAATACTGGTTGCAAATTGTTGCCAACACTTTTGTAACTAGTAAAGAATGCTAAGAATTGACCTTGGAACTAATAGCTGGGTACCTCCAGATGTAGTGGGTTTGTTTCAAATTGCGACTCACTATGATTGGAGGACCTCACAGGGATGGTTGCTTGATGAGATCAGCAACCACCATGCCTGTGAATGCTTTTAAATAAAGCAAACGTTTTTTCAAGGTGGCCTTTTTTCCTTAAAGAAAACCGGTCAGAGTTGAAAAAAAGCTACTTTTTGTTTTCAATGTTTGTTTGAGTTAGAGGTGATCCTTTGAACCCCTGCCTACTCTTCAACATGTTTTCTTTCCCATTCACAAAGGGGTCCCAAGGACATCCTTCCTGTTTGTGAATTCATTATCATCTCTTTGAGGTGTTGGTTTAATGTCAGTGTTTTGCATCCGGTACATATGATGCTGATACTTTATTTGACTGAGTACTTACAACACATGCCTTCCAAATACCAAATTGATGGCCATTTTGAATCCCATTTTAGGAGTCGGAAACTTTATTCTGACTTCTAAACAGAATGACTAGATCTAAAATGGCATTTCAATCACTGCAAAAGCTAAATTGGAGCGTTTATGTGCACCTGTCCCAAGGTTTCTTTTTGAGATACCACCAGTTTGTAGATGCTGGCAGGTAGGATGCTCACAGAGAGGCCCTCATGTCTATTGGCTGCATTTTTTCCAGCTCTCACTACTACATGAGATTTACTTACGGATATTAGTTAATATTAACGTCCGTGAGTTTAGTAAACTCAAGACGTGTCCTGTGGTATTTTGTTAATTACGTTTTCATTACAACTTCCTGGATGCCACTCAGCAGGAAGCCTCTAAGCTGGCCTTCTTTACCTGCCACTCTTATCTCGTGACATTAATCCACTGATGTTTTTTAACAAGAAAGCAGAGTGCGGTGTGACAGTTTTTCATTTATACAGCAGGTTGTTAGTCAGATTGCAAGATAGTCACCTAAACACTATACTGAGGACAGCGTGTGATTACTGAGGTGACACCTGTGACATTGCAAGCACAGCAATTGTCAAGCAGAGTAAAGTTCTGGCACTTCAAGCTTCCCTGTGTGATCGCTGCCGTCCCTCTGACAGCAGACCTTCATTAGAGTCTGGGCACTGGGACTGCAATGTGCTGTTCTGTGCTGACACATCAGCCTTGTGAACAAGTGGCATACATGATTTAATGTTTTATTCAAGTCGGCATCTGTTCTAGTCAGCGGCCTGGTTTTCCCTTTGACAGAATCCACGAGGTGTCAGTGGTGGTCGCACTGCCATGTCCCAGTTGATCAAAGGGATTAATGTTCTTTTTAACAGGACTTGATCCAATTACAGCCTGCCACTCAAACATGAACAGCTTATAGGACATGCTTGGTGTGGTTACAACGGAGCCATGTTTTCTGATAATATGTGTGTGTGATGTATTCTATTGATGTACCATTAGTGCCAGCTTCATTGTAAGGGTGCTGGATCCATGCCACATTTTTAGGATACCCACTCCACATAAGATTCCTCTACATCACATCTATGTAACGATTTATCATGCAAACACCCTACAAATCTTGCTTGGATCCTTCAGTCTTGGATCTTTGCTGGGCACCACAATCTCTGCTTCCATGATGGGGAGTGCGTGCAATGTGGCGAGTTCATTACAGATGATGCAGCATCCTACAGTCGCTCTTTGCGCGTTACATCACTATCAACTTGGTTTCACTGCTGGAGATGTCTGCACTGCTCAGAATTAGGGTTGAGCTCAGTGTAAATCACCACATGTTCCTGGTAGGACACAGCAAGAATAGACTTCTGCACAAAGGTGCCATGCATGCATTGCTGAGCCATCATACACGACTGAAAGATATCAAAAGTGGACATGTATCAATACACAGAATTTTTCTAATCCAAGTAATCATAATTGCAATTGATTATTACCATCCTTATTATTGTTATCATTATCAATATCAATATCTTGAAGGTGGTTATATGACAGCATAAAAAACACTGAAAAACTATGCGTTCCAACAGGCCTTTAAGCCTTAAAACAGTGGACGCTCCGGGCCCCAGGCACTGGCCACGGCACATGTTATCATGGTGCTAATTCACAATGTCACCTCCAGAGCCATTGTAATCAACTCTTCCATATGAGAGGACTTGAAGAATCCTCAGGTCACTGTCAATGCTAAAAGATACTAAAATAAGGTAAAATAAATATTGTTAGATTTAATCTTTTCCCCCTCTATCGCACAGTATGGCATGTAGTCAAGAGTGGCAGTATGATCTTGGGAGAAGTGGCATAGTGATTTGGGATTTCTCTATGACAAAGAGTGATGGGCTGCCAGTGGGAGTAACATGCTTCAAGAATTTAGCCATGCCACAAACTTTAGAGGCAACCAAGGATGGCAGAATGGAATCTTTACATCTCACAGTATGGCTTACAAATGATGCGGGGGGAATGTATTTATGTATGTTTTGGAATATCTGAAGCACAAACCTAGCTGGATAGCAATGGAGTGCAGTACAGGGGCAAGCTACAGTGGTTCTACCTTGCGGAAGGGGACGGAGGAAGGAGGATAAGTGATTGAGAGGGGCGAGAAGGTAGTCTATTTGAGGAAGTGTTCCTTGAAGAGGAGAGGTTTGAATTTCTTCTTGAATTGTAAGTGTTGGTAGTGTTCTAATGTTGGAGGTAATATTGTTCTAGATCTTGGGGGTACAGGCTCAGAGGACTTGTTTTCTCCTTTTCTTCTTTCCAAACTGTTTGGCTTCTAATTTGGCAATGTTGGAACTCTTTGTCTCGATATTGTCTGTTAGCTAGATAGACAGCAGACTTGGTGTAAAGGACCTTGTAAGTGATGCAGCTGATCTTGACAATAATCCGGGCTTGCAAGGGAAGACAAAGTAGATCCTTTAGTGCAAACTTGATGTGGTTAGATTTCTTTAGCACCTTAATGAGCCATGCTGATGTGTGAAGTAGGCCTCTCTGTTTTAATACTAATTAGTGAGTGTCCATAATATTTGAATAAGGTACAGGAGTATACTTTTTACATGATATTTCCTTTTTTAAACATTTTAAAAGTAAAGTTTATTAAGTAGGAAAAAGGGAAATAACAAACAGCAGGTTCACAATATAATAACAATGTACTGAAAACATTTGAATAATAAGATAGAACAGGAGCATATTTGCAATTATATCTAGAAAACAGGATAAGGGGGAGGGAGAAAGAAAATTAAAAAAATGTAATGAAATGAGCATAATTTTAAACAGTAATGGAATTACAAAAATCATAGAGTACGTATTATCAGGAAAACAAAAAGGCAAAATAAGTAATATTAGAATGGAAGCTCTAAAATGACATGGTATTTCTAAAACCAACATAATGTACAAAATTAGCTACTTGATTTAGGATTAATGCCCACTGCTGCACTGGGGCAGTTCTAGTCATCCCAAGAGGGGTTTGCTTTGTCTGGTGTAGCAGTGCTCAACTGCTATTCTCAACAGCGTTGCTCACTGTGTGAAGTAGATTCATCCTTGTTACCAGATGACTCATGCTCTGTATCCTGCCTCATATCCCTTGCAAATTGTATCCTTTCCGGTACTGTAGGTCATCCTCTTCATTTTATCAAGATAAAAATATAGGTAGAACAAAAAAAAGGGCACGATTCACAAAGGTAAACTTAGACGTTCAGTCTAAACTAGACCAGATTTCTAAGTTTATGACTTTGGGAATTCACAAAGGGCCTTTATGAGTACTATCTTTATGTTCCCACTCGGGGCAAATCTCCGCCTCGAGTGTGGACATTAATATAGTACTCATAAATGCCCTTTATGAATTCTCAAAGTCATAGACTTAGATGTTTGGTCTAAGTTTAGACCAAATGTCTAAGTTTATTTTTGTGAATTGGGCCCAAAGTTAATCCATTCACCACCCAGCCCACGCTCTTCAACATATACGTGGACCCTCTCGCCACCATTGTCAGAAAACACGGTCCTATGCCGATGACACACAGTTCATCCTCTCCCTCACCAACGAACCCGACAGCACCAGACACAGCTGCCAGGAAGGAGTGAAAGAAGTCACTGCCTGGATGAGCAGCAGCTGCCTTAACTTCAACTCAGAGAAAACGGAAGTCCTTGTCCTCAGACCACCCCCTCTGCTTGGGACACCTGGTGGCCTACCGCCCTCAGCAACCCTCCCACACCCACGGACCACGCCCGCAACCTCGGCATCATACTTGACTCCTCTCTCACCATGAACACCAGATCAACGCCATATCTTCCGCTTGCTTCAACACCCTCCTCATCCTCTGCAAGACCTTCAAATGGATCCCCCCAGAATCTAGAAAGATCGTCACCCACACACTCATAACCAGCAGACTGGACTACGGGAACGCCCTCTACGCCACAAATCTCTACTCCGCAAACTCCAGTCAATTCAGAACACCGTAGCCAGACTCGTCCTCGAACTCCCACGACAACACCACATCACCCAGCACCTATGAGAACTCCACTGGCACCCAGTCGAAAAGAGAGTGACCTTCAAGCTCCTCGCGCACACCTACAAATCCATCCACAACATCGGACCCAATACCTCAATGAAAGAAGCTCCTTCTATGCACCCAAAAGAACCCTCCGCTCTGCCGATTTTGCCCTGGCCGAAATCCCACGCATCCGCAGAGCCAGAGTGGGGGGGGTGAGCCTTCTCCTACATCGCAGCCAAGACCTGAAACAAGCTCCTCCTCAGCATCAGACAAACCCCTACACTGCAAGCATTCAGGAAGAGCATCAAGACCTGGCTCTTCAGATGAGATGGAGCTGCTAAACCCTCCACCCAGTGCCTTGAGACCCTCAAGGGTGAGAAGTGCACTTCACAAATCCCTGATTGATTGATTAACAAAGTGCAAGAAAAGTGTCTATATTGTAATAAAATCACGTAATGAGTTATCTTGCAATGTCTGCTAAAATTAGACCTGGCAATGTACATTTTTTCAGCAAGACAGAATATATTTATATTTTAATGCAATCACATATTCACATTTTACTGTTCAATATGTAAAGCTCATTTTTTCCAAGACACTTTATTGCCTAATATCCCAGAAAAATGTTGTTAGAGTGAATTTGAACCCTGTGATGTATGCTCTATTTTCCATCTGTACATCTATCTCTAATAGAGAGTCGGTCAAACTGTGTCTAATCTCTAGCTTCATAGGCACAAGAGTGACGGAAGACTCCTAATGGAACTTGGAATACAGAGTAATACTAACAGTTCCTCTGAGCGCACACTTGCCCAATTACAACCTGGGGTGAGTGCTGTTTCTTTGTATTAATTGCATATTGTCTCTTGCGATGCTAAAAAATGCAAACTATATCTCCAGGGGGAAGGACATAACAGAAAGAAATTTCAACAAACATTGGCAAAGCCAAAAGGCCTTGCTTATGAAAGAGCTATTGGTTTTGGCAATGTGTTTTAGCCTTGTTGTACACCAATATGGCCGATGTTAGGCATGGCTAAATGTTGGTGGCTTGGAGTGTGGTAGAATGAAGCAAGGGGCGTATAGTGTTATAGAGTGGAGTAGAGGTGAGTAAAGTTCAGTGGTACAGATGCAGAGTGCTCTAGAGTGGAGTCGGGTACATTGGAGTGGGGTGAAATTGGGTGGAGTACATTGAGGTAGTGGGGTGGATTGGAATGGAGTAGAGTGGGGTGAAATGTGGGTGGGCTGGGCTGAGTGGATTTGAGTGAAGTGTGGTGGAGTAGGTGGATTGGGTGGATGGCATTGGAGTAGGGTGTATTAGATTGGAGTGGGAGGATTGAACAGGAGTGGGGTGGGGTGGGGTGCATTGGAGTGGGGGGGATTGTATTGGACTGGGGTGGGTGGATTAGATTGTTTTGCTGTGGGTGGATTGGATTGTAGTGGGTGGATTGGATTGTAGTGATTTGGTGGGGTAGGGTGGATTGGATTGAGGTGGGTGGACTGGAATGATTGGACTGGGGTGGATTGGGTTGGATTGCAGTGGGGTGGGGTGTATTGGATTTAGGTGGGGTGGGGAAGTGTGGAGTGAAATGGGGAGAATTGTGGTGGATTGGACTAGAGTGGGGTGGAGTGGATTGGAGTGGGGTGGAATGAATTGGAGTGGGGTGGAGTGGATTGGAAAGGGGTGGATTGGATTTGAGTTGCTTGAATTGGAAGGGGGGATTGAGGGGTGGGGTTTGGATTGGGGTGGATTGGATTGAGGTGGATTGGATTAGATTGAGTGGGGTGGATTGGATTGAGGTGGATTGAAGTGGGTTGGATTAGAGTGAGGTGGAAAAGATTATGGTGGAGTGGACTGGAATGGGTGGAGTGGGATGTACTCGGGTGGGGTTCATTGGATTGGAGTGGGGTGGAGTTTTTGTATTAGGTAGAATGAGGTGGATTGGACTGGGGTAGATTAGATTGGAGTGGGGTGGGCTGGATCGGAGTGGAGTGAATTGTATTGGACTGGGCTGAATTGGACTGGAGTGGGGTGCATAGGACTGAGTGGGTTGGATTGTATTTGAGTGTGGTGGGGTAGATTGGATTTGAGTGGGAGGTGGATTGATTTGGATTGGAGTTTGGGTGGATTGAATTGGGGTGGATTGAACTGGAGTGAGGTGGATTGAATTGGAGTGGGGTGAATTGGAGTGGGGTGGCCTGGATTGTGGTGGGGAAGATTGTGGTGGGTTGGATTGGGGTGGCATGCATTAGAGTGGGGTGGACAGGATTGGAATGGGGTGGGTAGGTTTGGAGTGGGGTGCATTAAGGTAGATTGGAGTGGAGTGGATTAAGTTGTATTGGAGTGGGGTGGGGCAGAATGGACTGGGGTGGGGTGAAATGAATTGGCATGGGTGGAGTGGGTGGATTGGATTTGAGTGGGGTGGATTTGAGTGGGTGGATTGAATTGGAGTGGAGTGGATTGGGGTGGGTGGATTTGATTGGTGTGAATTAGAGTGGGATCATTGGAGTGGGTGGAGATGCGTTGTTGGATTGAGCTGTAGTGGATTGGATTGGATTGGGGTAGATTGCATTGGAGTGGGGTGGAATGTATTGCAGTGGATGGATTGGAGTGGGGTGGAATGCATTGGAGAGGGGTGGATTATATTGATTGAAGTAAGGTGGATTGGGGGTTTTGATTGGAGTGGGGTGTGATGGATTGGATTGGATTGGAGTACAGTGGGTTGGAGTGGAATAAAGTGGCTTGGATTGGGTGGATTGAATTGTTATAGATTAGATTGGAGTTTGGCAGATTGGATTGGGGTGATTGGACTGGGGTGGGGTGGATTGGAGTGGGGTGGGGTGGATTGGATTGCTGTGGGATTGATTGGAGTGGGGTGAAATGTGGTGGATTGGGATGGAGTGGGGTAAAGTGGGGTGGATTGGATTATGGTGAGATGGATTGCATTGGAGTTGGGTAGTTTGGATTGGGATTGTTGGACTTGGCCCTTCTGGCAGGTTCACCCCTGAACTTTTTTGCTTTTTGCTGGTGACTTGGTGTGGTGATTTTTTGGCTTCTGCGCACTTTCCCTGTGTCCCAGGGTAAAGTGCGTGCGTGCTCTGAGCGCATGTGGTGAGATAGGCCTGCCCTCCCATAGGAATGCATGGGGAATGTATGTGTCCCTAGTAGTTCCTGATGCGTGGGGTGTGCAGGCCCGAGTTTGGTATGTGCGGACTCGTGGGAGTGAATGCTGCGCGATGATGTGTGCGGCGTGCATGTACCTAGTGTGGAAGTGCCACTTCTAGAAGTGGGCACTTCTGTGTGCAGTGTGTCTGTCGCGTGATTGGCTGGTCATGTCATGTGACGGGCTAGGGATTCCCCAGAGTCAGGATGAGTCACCCAGTGGTGAATGGGGAGATCAGCAGCTAGATGGGTGGGAGGAGTACACCTGGGTCCTGAATAGGACAGGGTTTTCCACACACAATGCTGGCCCCGCCCCCTGCGGTGCGACTGACGACCCTAGCCCTGCCAATGAATAGAGTGAGGGGCTGAGCACATCAAGGGTGCTCCCCAACCAGCTGCGACTGGTTTTCCCCCTCACCCTGAACCCAGAACAAAGGGGTTTGCTGTATAAAAATGGGGCTGTGTCCCCACAGAAACTGTTCTTTGCCAGGATCCTGCCTGAGGGGGGCTGCTGCCGCTGCTGCTGGACCAGAGGACCGCCACCTGGACTACCTCCCTGCCTGGAGGCCCAGTGAGCTGGCTCTGGGTCCAGCTTTGCCCCCCACCCCTGCCCTGCTGCATGCAGGGGAGAACTTGCCTGGACTTTTGCTGATTGTGTGCCCTGAAGCGCTGGGAGCGCTTTATTTTTCACCTCTAGCGCCTGGAAGCGCTTTCCTTTTCCTTTAGCGCTCAGGAGTGCTTTTATTTCTAAAAAGCCGGTGCCCACCCGGCGTCTGCCCCGTCTCTGCCGAGCCTGAAGTCCCCTGGCAGGTGCCCACCCTGCCAGGGACATTGCCACCATAATCGAGTGCCCACCTCGATTTACTGCCCTCAGAGAAGCGCCGGTGCCCACCCGGCATTTGCCCCGTTTTTATTGCCTATTTTGGATTTCTCCCGTCGCGGGTGCCCACCCCGCGACTTAAACACGATTTCAAAAATCACCGCCGCAGCCCGGAGTCCCGGCCGCGTCATCCCCCTGCCGTGCTGGGATTGGTCCAGTGGGAGGGGGAGTGGCCCACGTGACCGGGGCCTGGTGGGAGGAAATCGCGCTAGAGAGGAAGGAAGCGACGGGAGCCTACCCCGCGCTCCCCGGCGGAGTGACGAGAGGGCCAGCCTGCAAGCCGCAGCGGAGTGCTGCCAAGAGTGAGGGAGCCCCCGAGGAGCGGGAGCCCTCCTAGGTCCGACGAGGCGCTCCGTTGAGCCTGTAGGCTCCGCACCCAAGCCGTGGAACACCGAGACGACCGGAGGAGGTCGGAAGGAGCCCCCCAGAGTCCCGGTGAGTGAGGGGGCAGAGTGTGCAAGTATCGAGCCGACGAAGGCTCCAACGATTGGGGCCCTCGTTTATTTTGAGCGCCGGTGCGCTCCAACGTCGGGCCCACATTCTGGGAAGAGCCCACGAGGCTCCAACACGCCCCCATTTGTTTAAAAGGCCTGCAAGGCTCCAACGATTGGCCCAATCCTTGTTGAGCCCAGCGAGGCTCAGGGGGCATTTCATTTGCTGAGCCCAGCGAGGCTCAGGGGGCATTTCATTTGTTGAGCCCAGCGAGGCTCCGGGGGCATTTCATTTATTTAGAGTCCCAAAGAGGCTCCAACCCCCCCTGCTGTATATGGTTTTGAGAAGGCACAGTGGTGCCCCCGCATTTCTCCAGTTGCCCAGCACTTAGTGGGCAACTGCCACGTTTAGGTTGTGCTTTGTGTTCCTGGCTTGCGCAGCCTGCACAAGTGCGCCCTGACTCTGCTGGACATAGGGCGTCCTTGCCCCTGAGAGGCCAGGTTGGCCTGGGGACAGTTCTTCTTGTGTTGTGCCCTCCCCTAGGGTACCTGATCATTATTCCTTGTGTATTTTTGCGCCTGCGCAATGTATTTAGGCGATGTCTCAGTCTAGTTGTGCCTATGCGTAGGAGAGGGTTTTTCCCGGTGTAGGTTAGGCTGATGTGTTCATGGTCCCCCCTGCGTGATGTGTACCTAAGGTGTATTAGGATTGCGTAGGGTGTAATTGCCCAATACCAGTAGTTACTGGTTCTGTGATACCTGTGCTAATTTTGTGTGAACAGTAATTTCATATCATATGTTCTAAGAGTGCTAATTCCAGACAGCGGTCCATGTGGCCCTGTCCCCTGTACATATAATCCCTTGTAAATTCTGCCCGTGCCTGTTGGCACATTGTAAAGTGTGTGTTTTTATCTGATGTGTTGTGTATAATACAAAGGCTATTTTTATAGAATACCTTGTGTGGAGTTTCCTTTGTGGTGGGCCTTGGGTGTTGTTGCTGGGTACGCGCGCAAACGCTTTACACATCGCCTCAGAGATAAGCCTGACTGCTCGTGCCAAGCTACCAAGGGGGTGAGCAGGGGTTATCTTTGGCGTGTAACTTCCTTGCCCTGACTAGAGTGGTGGTTTCTACCTGGCTTTGGCGCAAGCCCTAGCCAACCAGAAATCCCATTTCTAACATTGGTGATCAGCGGTGGGATTTGGACTTGCGTTTGCGCTGTACCGCAGCGGCAACTGGCCGCACTACAAGACTTTGCATTTAGATAAATCACATGGTATAGGGATTATTGTTTTAAAATTGTTTTTAATTGTCATTTCTTTGGAAATGTGTTTTTGTGCACTGTGAGTTAGGTGTCCCTAGCTCGGGAGGGTAGATCATCCCCCTTAGTGCATTGTGTTTCTGGATTCACCAGAGGGTGGGATCCAGTGGTGGCAACGTAATAGTGTCCTGTACATTTGTCCTCCGCCCTGCGCCCAGAGTTGGTACCTGTGTCACGTGGTGGTCAGGTTGAGGAATCAGGGGTGGTAGAAACTGCCTTACCAGTCCGAGGGGAGGGTTGTGTGTGTGGATGAATGGTGTGTGGCACTAGGCAAGTGAGGGTGAGTTCTCTGGGATAGAGAGCTTGCTGAATCGTTTGTGAATTGTGTACTCCTGTTAAACTCAGACCCCTAGGTTCCCTGTGTGATCTTTTCTCTAGAACGTCTGCCAGAATGGAGCCTGCTTTTGATCTAAGTGATCTAGTTTATTACAGTATGCAGGAGTTGGAAAGGTTCTGTAGAGAGAGAAACATAGGGGTGAGAGAGTCAGACACTGTGTACGAATTGAGGAATTACATGATTGGATGGCAAGCAGATGAATGGAAACGTGAGCGCAGTGAGGAAGACAGGGCCCGGGCCTCGCACCTGGAGGGTGGTGGGTCTGTGGGGAGCCCTGAAGATTCAGAAGAAGATGACAGTACCTGGACGCCAGTAGAGAGTGAGGACCCCGTAGGTAGGGAGTCCCTTGCTGGGTCCAGCGTAGGAGCTAGCGCCTCATCCCTTTCCCTGTCCCCTGAGCACAGTGGTAGTTTTCTGGATTCCCCAGTGAGGGTGGAGTCCAGTGGTGGCAGCGATATAAAGTGCAGTATAGAGAGTCCCAGTCCCAGTTCCCCGAGTGTGGTACCTTGTTCCCGAGAGGAGGAATGTAGGTTGAAGTTCAGGGGCAGTAAGAAGCTGTCTCACCAGTCTTGGGAGGAGGCTGTGGAGGAATGTCATGATACACTGGTGGACTGGTTGGTGTTTAACCCGGAGCAGGATTTGGATGGAGTACTAAATATGATTATCAAAGAGCAGATGCTCAGTAGTTGTTCTCCAGGGTTGCGCCAACACCTGTTGAGGTATAACTCTTTTTGTCCATGGGAACTTGCAGAGGAAGCAGAGCGCTGGGAAAGGGCCAGAGGTTCTCTAGAGTCATTAGTGAGTGATTCCAACAATAGTGGGTCAGAGATCCTCCAGCCCAGTGTGGTGGAGGAGGCTCAGTGTAGCCCAGCTAGGTCCCAGGATAGCGAGGAGGGTGTAGGGGCTCACTGCCTGGCTCAGTGGAGCAGGAGTGAGGGGGTGACCGAGGGTCCCCAGACACCCGAAACCCTGCCTCAGGACTTGGATGGTTTCATGAGGGAACACCAAGTTGGGGACCTAGGCTGTCCTGTTAGTCCACTTGAGGAAGATCTCTTAGTGAGTGGAGGACCTGGAGCACCTGTAACCAGGGCTCCTGTGGTTCTGGAGTCTGGCAGTACCGCTCCGGTAGGGAGGGTACAGGAGTCCAGCGTGAGTGATTGGGGGATGAGTTCCCCAGTGGAAGAGCCGGTGGGTCAGGGACTTCCCAGTTGGGCTAGGTTCCCGTGTAGTGACCAGGGTGACACCACTTCTGTTCTGGGGGATCTCCGCGCACTGTCAGGTGGACAGGGGACGGGAGATCAGCGCCAGACAGACAGTCGCTCGACATATGTGTCATTTGATAGCCTCAGGGGGATGGAGTGGAGATCCCCAGAAGTCCTGGAGTGCCAGGCAATTATTCCACCAAAGGTTCTAGGCCGGAGGTTGGAAGGCCAGGTTCGGGATCAGCCTGACCTGAAGGGTGGGACGTCTGTAATCAGCGTCCCGACCAGTTCTTCTTCCAGAGGTACCGCCCCAGTTGGTAGGGAGCAGGGCTCTGGAAGGGGGTGCAGAGGGTGGGAGAGCCCACCTCTGCCCCCGGTACAACCTGAGGGGTTAAACCCTGGGTTGGAATGGCGTTCTAGGTGTACCCCTCACCAGAGGAGGAGGAACCCTAGGAGAAGAGGTAGGGGGAGGAGAGCCTTCCCTGAGACTCCTGGTCCGCCTGAGGGTGTAGACCCTAGGCTGGAGAACCAGTGGCAGTCTAGTCCTGTCTTGCAGAGAGGAAGAGTGGAGAATGGCCGCTATGTGCCAGGGGTTACTACCCCCCACTCTGTGATTAGGCAAAGACCGATGGCACCTGGGTGGCCTAGGGCCTGGTCTTGGCCGCGGACAGCTTGGGAGTACCAGTGGGGTAGCCCAGTTGGTCCAGACAGTGGTGTTAGAAAGAGTTCCATGGGTTCACCGTGGCGTAGAACCGGAGGGTGTCCCTGCAGTTGCGGGCCCGAGTCCGTGTTCTATCGCCCCAAGCAGGGAAGTCCATCACGGTGGTGATTGGGCTGCCCTGCGTTTTGGCTGGAAGGGGGTTGTGTTGGACTTGGCCCTTCTGGCAGGTTCACCCCTGAACTTTTTTGCTTTTTGCTGGTGACTTGGTGTGGTGATTTTTTGGCTTCTGCGCACTTTCCCTGTGTCCCAGGGTAAAGTGCGTGCGTGCTCTGAGTGCATGTGGTGAGATAGGCCTGCCCTCCCATAGGAATGCATGGGGAATGTATGTGTCCCTAGTAGTTCCTGATGCGTGGGGTGTGCAGGCCCGAGTTTGGTATGTGCGGACTCGTGGGAGGGAATGCTGCGCGATGATGTGTGCGGCGTGCATGTACCTAGTGTGAAAGTGCCACTTCTAGAAGTGGGCACTTCTGTGTGCAGTGTGTCTGTCGCGTGATTGGCTGGTCATGTCATGTGACGGGCTAGGGATTCCCCAGAGTCAGGATGAGTCACCCAGTGGTGAATGGGGAGATCAGCAGCTAGATGGGTGGGAGGAGTACACCTGGGTCCTGAATAGGACAGGGTTTTCCACACACAATGCTGGCCCCGCCCCCTGCGGTGCGACTGACGACCCTAGCCCTGCCAATGAATAGAGTGAGGGGCTGAGCACATCAAGGGTGCTCCCCAACCAGCTGCGACTGGTTTTCCCCCTCACCCTTTTCCCCCTCACCCTGAACCCAGAACAAAGGGGTTTGCTGTATAAAAATGGGGCTGTGTCCCCACAGAAACTGTTCTTTGCCAGGATCCTGCCTGAGGGGGGCTGCTGCCGCTGCTGCTGGACCAGAGGACCGCCACCTGGACTACCTCCCTGCCTGGAGGCCCAGTGAGCTGGCTCTGGGTCCAGCTTTGCCCCCCACCCCTGCCCTGCTGCATGCAGGGGAGAACTTGCCTGGACTTTTGCTGATTGTGTGCCCTGAAGCGCTGGGAGCGCTTTATTTTTCACCTCTAGCGCCTGGAAGCGCTTTCCTTTTCCTTTAGCGCTCAGGAGCACTTTTATTTCTAAAAAGCCGGTGCCCACCCGGCGTCTGCCCCGTCTCTGCCGAGCCTGAAGTCCCCTGGCAGGTGCCCACCCTGCCACGGACATTGCCGCCATAATCGAGTGCCCACCTCGATTTACTGCCCTCAGAGAAGCGCCGGTGCCCACCCGGCATTTGCCCCGTTTTTATTGCCTATTTTGGATTTCTCCCGTCGCGGGTGCCCACCCCGCGACTTAAACACGATTTCAAAAATCACCGCCGCAGCCCGGAGTCCCGGCCGCGTCATCCCCCTGCCGCGCTGGGATTGGTCCAGTGGGAGGGGGAGTGGCCCACGTGACCGGGGCCTGGTGGGAGGAAATCGCGCTAGAGAGGAAGGAAGCGACGGGAGCCTACCCCGCGCTCCCCGGCGGAGTGACGAGAGGGCCAGCCTGCAAGCCGCAGCGGAGTGCTGCCAAGAGTGAGGGAGCCCCCGAGGAGCGGGAGCCCTCCTAGGTCCGACGAGGCGCTCCGTTGAGCCCGTAGGCTCCGCACCCAAGCCGTGGAACACCGAGACGACCGGAGGAGGTCGGAAGGAGCCCCCCAGAGTCCCGGTGAGTGAGGGGGCGGAGTGTGCAAGTATCGAGCCGACGAAGGCTCCAACGATTGGGGCCCTCGTTTATTTTGAGCGCCGGTGCGCTCCAACGTCGGGCCCACATTCTGGGAAGAGCCCACGAGGCTCCAACACGCCCCCATTTGTTTAAAAGGCCTGCAAGGCTCCAACAATTGGCCCAATCCTTGTTGAGCCCAGCGAGGCTCAGGGGGCATTTCATTTGTTGAGCCCAGCGAGGCTCAGGGGGCATTTCATTTGTTGAGCCCAGCGAGGCTCCGGGGGCATTTCATTTATTTAGAGTCCCAAAGAGGCTCCAACCCCCCCTGCTGTATATGGTTTTGAGAAGGTACAGTGGTGCCCCCGCATTTCTCCAGTTGCCCAGCACTTAGTGGGCAACTGCCAAGTTTAGGTTGTGCTTTGTGTTCCTGGCTTGCGCAGCCTGCGCAAGTGCGCCCTGACTCTGCTGGACATAGGGCGTCCTTGCCCCTGAGAGGCCAGGTTGGCCTGGGGACAGTTCTTCTTGTGTTGTGCCCTCCCCTAGGGTACCTGATCATTATTCCTTGTGTATTTTTGCGCCTGCGCAATGTATTTAGGCGATGTCTCAGTCTAGTTGTGCCTATGCGTAGGAGAGGGTTTTTCCTGGTGTAGGTTAGGCTGATGTGTTCATGGTCCCCCCTGCGTGATGTGTACCTAAGGTGTATTAGGATTGCGTAGGGTGTAATTGCCCAATACCAGTAGTTACTGGTTCTGTGATACCTGTGCTAATTTTGTGTGAACAGTAATTTCATATCATATGTTCTAAGAGTGCTAATTCCAGACAGCGGTCCATGTGGCCCTGTCCCCTGTACATATAATCCCTTGTAAATTCTGCCCATGCCTGTTGGCACATTGTAAAGTGTGTGTTTTTATCTGATGTGTTGTGTATAATACAAAGGCTATTTTTATAGAATACCTTGTGTGGAGTTTCCTTTGTGGTGGGCCTTGGGTGTTGTTGCTGGGTGCGCGCGCAAACGCTTTACACATCGCCTCAGAGATAAGCCTGACTGCTCGTGCCAAGCTACCAAGGGGGTGAGCAGGGGTTATCTTTGGCGTGTAACTTCCTTGCCCTGACTAGAGTGGTGGTTTCTACCTGGCTTTGGCGCAAGCCCTAGCCAACCAGAAATCCCATTTCTAACAGGGATGGATTGAATTGGGTGGATAGGGTAGTGGGGTGGATTGTATTGGTGTCGATTGGATTGGTGTGGTATGGATTGGTGATGGGTGGGTTGATTGGTGTGGGGTGAGTTGGTGTGGAGTGAGGTTTCGTGGATTGGACTGGATTGTGGTGGATTGAAGTGGGATGAATTTAATTTAGGCAGATTGGAGTGGGGCAGATTAGATTGGGGTGGATTGGCATGAGATGGATTGGGTGGATTGGGAGAATTAGTGCAGAGTGGATTGTAGTGGATTTGGATGAGTGGTTTGGAATGAATTCGAGTGAGGTGAAGTAGAGTTGGATGGTTCAGTAGGGTGGATTGGTCTGGGGTGCATTGCATTGATCTGGGGTGGGTTGGATTGGGGTGAAATGGATCAGGTAGGGTAGATTGGATTGTGGTGGATTGGTGTGGGGTGGGTGGATTGGGGTGGATTGGAGTAGGTAGAATGGAGCGGGGCAGACTGAAGGATTGGGGTGGATTGGTGTGGTGTGGATTGATGTGGGGCTGATTGAATTGGTGTTGGGTGGATTGAAGTGGGGTGGGGTGGATTGGATTGGGTTGAGTGGTTTGGACTGAATTGGAGTGGGTTGGGGTGTGAGATGGATTGGATTAATCTGGAGTGGATTGCATTGATCTGAGTGGAGTGGATAGGAGTGGGGTGGATTGGATTGGGGTGGGGTGGATTGGACTGAGGTGGATTGGATTGAGTGTGGTGGATTGAATTGGGGTGGATTTGTCTAGAGTGAGGTGGAATGGAGTTGGGGCCAATTGGGGTGTACTGCACGATCATAATGCGGAAATTACACATAAGAAAGAAACAATGTTGCTTTGCAATATTTAGAACAAGATAATCGTTTTCTTTTGAGAACAGCTACTATGAGTAAAAACAAAACAAAAACATGAGTGCAAAGTGAGAAAAGACGACTTGGCAAAGCAAAAGAAAGTTAACTATAGAAAATACAACTTTGCAATTTTGTTTGTCCTTTTGGGCACAGGTTTGCCAGCCACACACCTTCTGTTTGCAGGATACAGGAAGTTAAAAAGAACAAACTAGTACCTCAATCACGTCGAGAGCAGCGTACAGGCACTAATTAAGTTGAATCAATCAGGGCTTGGTCTCTGCTCCACAG
Organism: Triturus cristatus; assembly: GCF_964204655.1. Lineage (NCBI taxonomy): Eukaryota > Metazoa > Chordata > Amphibia > Caudata > Salamandridae > Triturus > Triturus cristatus. The sequence goes on along the minus strand of NC_140585.1, from coordinate 1,011,020,334 downwards.
AATGGAATGGAAATGATGCGTGGCCTGCAGTGACCAATTACGTGGCTGTAAAGAAGAGTGTCCCACAAGCCAACAAATGATAAGCAATGGGTGGGCTCCAAGCCTTTTTGTTAACAACAGTGTCTCGCAAGGGGACATACAGCCCGGCGGTGAACCCTGCGTACGAGATGGATAAGCTACTGTTGCCGGGCAGAGACTTCAATAGGGCGCTTTACTCTACGAAGGGAAGTGCTAAATTGACCGGTCCTACGAAACTCGCGGTGCGCGTCTGGCATTGCGCCACCGCTGCTACGGGATGGACGGGCCGTCTGTCTCGTGCGACTCCACTGTATGCGTCGGATGCGTTGGGAGGTCTATGGCGTTCGAAAGGCTTTGAGAGGTGGGATTTGATCGGAATTAGTCGTGTGGGGGATCTTTGGACGAAGGGCACTTTTAAATCGTTTGAAGCTCTTCAGACGGAATATAAGCTGAGCGATAGGGAATTCTTTCGTTATGCGCAGATGCGCCATGCGCTACTTTCCGCTTTCCCGGATCCTGCAGCTGTCCCCGAAGCCTCCCCGTTGGAAGATCGTTTGCTTGATGGTTACTTGCCAGATAGTACTATCTCCCTGATCTATAAAAAACTGATTAACACTCGAGCGGACCTCCTCACGCATTTGCGAGAGGTCTGGGTCGCTGATGGCCTAGAGTTGGATGATGAGGATTGGGTCGCGGCCATAGCCTCACCGAGGGAGGTGGCTATACCGGCTCGCCTTCGATTTGTGCAGTTGAAGATACTACATAGGGTCTATGTCACCGGTCCCCGCTTGCTTCACATGGGTTACACAGATGATGGTCTATGTCGCCGTGGTTGTGGCTTGCTTGGTACTTTTCTTCATATTCTGTGGGAGTGCCCGAAGGTGATGCGCTTCTGGACTGGTGTACATGCAGTGATGGAGGAGGTTACGGGTGTGGCGCTGCTCCCTGAGGCTCGGCGATGTGTGTTGAATGTATGGGAACCGACTGACTGCGATGTGGCACAAGAACGTTGGGTGACTTTGGGCAACATGATCGCTAAAAGAGACATTGCGCAGCTCTGGGGGTCCGGCCGGCCCCCCACAGTTGCGAAATGGAAAGAAAACATGGATTGGTGCATGTTCCGTGAGAAGACGGTGTACGTGGCCAGGGGCAAGCCTAGGGTGTGGAGTAAGGTGTGGGGTCCCTGGAATTCCTATCGGGGGAATATCTGCGCCCCCCCCTTGGTGGTCGCACCAGACGTGACGATGTCCCCTTGACTTTGAGGTTCCTGGTCGCTTTGCGGGATTGATGCCCGCTCCTCTCCTGCCCCCCCCCCCTGCCCCCCTTTATCACACGAACATCTGTGTAATTGGCTGAGCTGTCGCTGTTGTCCCCCGCCCATGAGAGAGCAAGTCCCTATTCATAGAGTTCTTTTCCCTGGTATAAGTTTCTTTTTGTTGTTTTCTTTATAAAATAGTTAATAAGAAACCTTTCTGTAGTACTATGTTCAGTTGTGGGCGGCTGTAGCCGTTACGCGTGCAGCTTGCTCCGACTCTTGTGACTACTGTATTATTGTCTTGCATTAGCGGCCGGCCCATGCGGTTGTAGGCCCATGACTGTGAATATTCGATGTGTAAATAAAGGTTTTCAAAAAAAAAAAAAAAAAAACAGTGTCTCGCAAGCGATATGCATATGATAAGGAATGCAATCGCAGGCTCAACCCTAAAAAGAGCTTGCTGAAGACCCTTTCAGGTGAATTCATGCAACTGCTGACCAGTCTCAGCTGTCGTAAACGGACAAACCAACATACATAATGGACTGACGCTTTCACAACTGAATGTCTCCCCTGTGAAATGTTCCAAAGTGTGATCAACAGACCATGAGATGACTAAAGAGTGCTTACCATAAGACACTTTCTGTGCAATTAAAATATTTATTTGTTATTTTTTTATCTAATCTGCTCTGGTTTTTAAAAAGGCCCAGGAAGATAGCTAAAACTGCCTGCAAACAGGCCTAAAAACATCCCATAGAAGGCTCTGCTTCTAGTTTCCTTTTTAAAATGAAAAAATAGGTAACATTAAAGATAACAGAAGTGAACAGGAAATTGACTTTTAGACTGGGGAAGGAAGGATGAGAAGGAGAAGTTCATGATGGAAGACAGCCTACATTTGATTTCAAATGAACAACCCCACTTGCACACTCCTAGGGAGCATTCTTGCCGTACTGCATTCTTGTCATCCAAAGAGAGCTTAGTGAGTAACCCGAAGGCAGCTCAGATGCTTGGCCACCTGCTTCTGACATCTATGTCTGAAGTGCAAGTCGTATGTTTTGTTCATTGTAGTGCTGACTTAAGTGTCCATCCTTCTGAGGTCAATAAGTTAAAAAGCAATCTGCTTTACATGATAAAAGAGTGATATTACCCTTCTTGCTCGCATATTTATATGCACAGTGAGCAAGAGGGCCCTCATGTGATACTGCTAATCTTCCAAAATACGTAAATCTATGAAAATCTTTGGCATAAATTTATGGTTCATAGTTTTATAGAATTTTGTGGGTTGTGGTCAACAAATTAGCCAGCACACATAGATTTTGTGAGCTGCATATATATCACATAACATAGTAGTACTTTTGATGGAGTAGCCACTGATAGAACTGACATATTTTTTCTCCGAATTTAGTCATGCTATTTGGAAGAAGACACTTCCCTGAAGGAAAAAAGGAAACGTTTATAAACTAAAGTCATCATTGCTTCCAGTAGCATACGTAATCACTTGCTCAGCACACCTCAATTGAAAATTTATGGTCTGTTAGCTCAAAGCAAAATAAAAATATAACCCTAATACAATGGTGTGTTGTTACTTCTCCACAGTCACTAAAGCTCTAAGGCAGACAGACTGGAAGCCTGCCAAATGGCATGCTTAAAATTGCACCACTGCTTGGAACTCTAGGCTCAACATATTTTTGTGTTTCATACCATATATCTGCAACGTTTAATGTTATTTTATTTTTCAGTTTAGAAGGGTTACCTGTATTATGTTTGTTTTGCGCCAACTTATGGGAAAAAGACAGGGGGGCTCATTCATGAGCCCCTTGCGACAGTTTAACGCCGCTGGTGCGTCATTTTCTTGACATACTTGCAGTGTCAATTTTGCACCACGTTGCGTGAAATTTACAAAGTGACGCATCTAGGGATATGCTAGACCTTGTAAAGCCCTGTACCACATTATACCTGCATCAGGTATGATGTATGCATGGTGGGGATTCCCACCCACAAAGCCTTGTAGGAGTGGCACAGTTAAATATATCAGATTTCACTGTGACAATTCTAGGATGCCACTGCGTCAAAACCATATGCCTGCCTCATGGCAGGCTTAAAGGTGACGCAGTGCCATAGGGATAGGCTGGCCTCATGCATTGCTGGAGTTGCGTCATGCTTGAGACACAACTGCAGCAATGTGTGACTTTAGTGCCAACAGATGGATTTGGTGTCAATGTTTCTCTCTCCGTTGCATCAAGTCAATGGGACAATCTTCAGGACAAACATAGTCTTGTGCAATTTCTTGACCCCTAGAGGTATTAAATTAATTAGCCTCTTCGGAAGGATAAGGAAAATTAATTTCTTGTTCCAAAGTGGAACTTGGAACTCACCTTGTGATCGTGAGACACATGCTGCGGCACTTTAAAACAAGAAATTCATTTTCCTTATCCTTCCGAAGAGGCTAATTAATTTAATAGCTCTAGGGGTCAATAAATTGTACAAGACTACGCTTGTCCTGAAGATGGTCTCATTGACTTTATGCAACGGAGACCAAATGACGACTCCTAATCCATTCTTCATTTTAATGATTGTTAATTGATTGCAGAATCCTATGTATAGGCCAGGCTCACTGTATTGTACAATAAAGATGCAGAACTGTACATTGATAACTAGGATATCTTCATATGTTTGATTTATATGTTTTTTGTTGTCAATGTTTGTTGACCTTTTTTGTTGCTATTACTATAATCTTATCTTTCCTATTAATGATATTTGAAATCTATTTTTCTGCTTTGGTCCACCTGGTTTTTGTAATTAGTGTATTTTTTTTTTGTTTAATTTAGTTTGAGTTATTCCATTGAGTGTGATTTGATGTCACTCTAATTATACATATAGAACTACTCAAAAGTATTTCTTTTCTGAATAAATCCCTTGTAGGCATATTTGCCTTTTTAACTTTCTAAAAGTGGCATTTTCAGAACTGCAATTCAAAAAAACAACCTCACCATAAGTTGTGTCTTTAAATTGTGAGCCCAGAGACACCAAACTTGATTTTTATATCTTCTCCCAATGGGAAACTACACTTATATAATGTTAAAAATCAGTCCCAATGTGAACCTATCAGACAGAAAGGCCCTGCAGTAGTGAAAAATGAATTTAAGAGTATTTCACTACCAGAACAGGTAAAACTTAAAAGTACATGTCCTACATTTTAAATACACTGCTCCATGCCTTGAGGGCTGTCTTGGGCCTACCTTACTTGTTACCTACATGTATTTAAAAGGAAGGTTTAGGTCTGGTAAGTAGGTGAACTTATCAGGTTGACAAGACAGTTTTAAAACTGCACACAGAGGCTCTGCTATAGCAGGCCTGAGAAATTGTTAAAGGGCTATTTAAGTGTATGGAACAATCAGTGCTGCAAGCCCACTAGTAGTATCTAATTTACAGGCCATGGGCACATATAGTTCACTTTACTATGGACGTTCGACTAAATTAAATACTGGAATTGTAGATAAGCCAATGATACCATGTTTAGAGTACAGAGCACATGCACTTTAACACTGGTTAGCAGTGGTGAAGTTACCAGGGTCCTAAAGCCAGCAAAAATGATGTGAGCAAAACAGGAGGTCAGAAGGCAAAAACTCAGGGGAAACCATGCCAAGGATGAAAGGTCTAACATGCACCATATACCCAGGGCCTGTAACTTAAATGTTACTAGTGGCCCTGCAGCACTCATTCTGCCACCCACTTAAGTAGCTCTTTAAAACGTGTCCCAGGTGTGCCACTGCAGTTTGAAACTGCCAATTTGACTTTAAAATATAGCCCCCTTGCCAAGCCTTAAACTCCCCTTTTAATGTATATATGTCACCTCTAAGGTAGGCATGGTGCACCTTAATTAAAAGGTGGGACATGTACTTTTAAGTTTTAAAATGTTGTGGTGGTAAAGAACTCCTAAATTCATTTTTCACTACTGTGAGGCCTACCTGTCCCATATGATAACATTGGGTTGCCTTATTAGATTTAATACGTGCTAACTTTTGATTGGGAAAAGGTAGGCATTTCAAGCTTGGTATCTATGAAATTGTAGTTAAAAATCTTCTTTGATGGTAAAGTCAGATTTTAAATTACAATTTTGAAAGTACCACTTTGAGAAAGTTGGCATTTTCCTACCCTAAACTATCTGGTGCCTGCACCCTTCACTGGGTCACATGACTAGGTGTAATTGGCAGTTGGACTATGTTTATTTCTCCAGAGAGTAGCACAAAGGACTTGCCCATTCTGCATTGTCCTTGCAGCCAGCTTGGAGCCAGGGCAGGGGAGTCAGGAAATTCCAAGCACTTCAAAGGATAACCTCTAGAAACATCACCTACTTCTAAGAAGGCACCATGTATAAAAAAGGTGCATTCAGACCCACTCTTCAGGTCACTTTCTGGACCTGCAGAAGGTCTCTTAGAAGACTGCCTGCTGCTGTGACCTGCTGTGTACTCCACAAGACTACTTTGCTGCACCTGGAAGGACTGCTGTGCTGCCTGGAACCAACCATAAACCCTCAGAGGTCTGCCCTTCTGCTTGAGCCCTGCTTCATCATTTGAACACAGGACTACCAGAGTGATTCCAAGGGCAAGTTTGCTGGTCTGCTTGTCAGAGCCTCAGGGACATAAAAGGTTCCCACCCTTTTGAACCAGCACCTGGGCCCAGCCTGAGTGAGTCTTGAGCCCTCAAGTGGTGCCCTTCGATTCCTGGACACTTGGTTGAGCTGTTAAAGCTGTCCAGGAAGCCAAAAACCTAAACTCCTCTGAGAACTGAGGGAGGAATGAGACTAACCCTCTCATTTCTCCACCCAGGATGCAGTGCTGGTTAGCTTGACTTCGAGGTTGCTCCCACTACATTTTTCTCCTTAGCAGCAAATCCTGTTCAGTGGTCCATCGCCAAAGGGGAATGCAGCCTCCTGAAACTTTCGTCAGCCATAGCCTTTTGCCCAGTCCAGCTGGAGTTATTTGACTTCCAAAAAAAAGACTAAGTCCGTATGTAGAAATCTTCACTGTGACTTTATCCAGTGGCTCCCCAACAACAATGCCTCCTCCTCGGACAGCGCCTGCAGACTTGCCCTGCTGAATTTTGTATTCTCAGAACATTTTCTTCAAAACTTCTTCTAAGTCCAAAGGTAAGAGCCCAACCCACCCTACATTACGGTCGCCCATATTTTTTTAATTTGAACTGGTCTCGCGCGACTAGATGTCTGCAGTTGGCACTTTGATCGTTTAGGTGCTAGCTTTTACGTTAAACTTAAAAAATTCATAACTCTGGTTTACTGATTGGACTTTGTCATTTTGGTAGGAAAGAATTTATTAAACTATTTTTTATAAATTTGTGTGTAATTTTTCTTGTGTTGTTTTCTCACTTTATTGCTGTTTGTGTGCTACATAAATACTTCACTGCTTCACACATTGCCTCTAAGTTAATCCTGACTGCTTTTGTGCCAAGCTACCAAATGTAAGCACAGGTTAAATTAGTCACTTTTATGTTTCACCCTGACAGGGATTGTGGCTGCCTGCTTGAACAGGGGCAATTCCCATTCAACCAACAACCCAATTTCCCACATTGTTGTATCAACAATTGAATAGTAACACGAGGCTCCAAAAATGAAAGACAAAATAATTAATTAAAGCAATTAAATGGGTTAAATATACTCCACAAAAGTCTATTTTTAACTCATACAAAATCAATGCCCAGACTATTTACTTTTTAAAAATGAAAAAGTAGATTAACTTGCATGCAACTAAATACTAAACATGTGAATTTAAAATCACTTTATGTTGCATTAGTCAGACTTCAGAATGTAATATTCATTCCTATTGTATTTGTGAGAGATTACACAGTGTAAAATCCCTTTTCTGTTTTGTTTCTCACTGAGCTCATAATGTGAAACTCCTTTCTATGGTGTTTGTCAAGGAGTTCACAGTGTAAAATCTATTCCTATTGTATTTATCAGAGAGTTCACAATGCAGAATCCCTTTAAATTGTATTTGAGAAATCAGGTTTGGGATGTCCTAGGGAAGTCATTAATTACTAGGCACCAGTTGTATCAATGGGCATCGTTCTCATTTGGTGTCCTTTAGCTATTGTATCTTGGTTCCTCAAACTGGGAATTGAGTACTCCTTTTATACTTAAATCTCAACATAATAAGGCAAAGTATTCACACAAATTATAATACATCTCCCCAGCCAGTGCTTCTGGAATGTAATGAAATGAGCATACAGACAAATATACACTCACAATTGTAAACATTCACATGATTAAAAGTGGCACTGCAAATTGAATCTCCTCCTAAAGAACTTCACAAAATTATAGAGTGCTATCCAAGTACCCCAAAGAAATATTACAGGAGGGCAACTAACCCAGTACATATTGTCTGTTTTCATTATATGTGTAGTACCGGGAAACAATTTGCGCACCAACAGGCTCTAAACCTGTAAACCAACAGTGCCTCATTGTTTGCCTGTTGCCCTAAAATGGGGCTTTTATGAATTTGACTGTCTTTTTCAGCTTGCTGACACTGGACACTCAGTTGGCACATTTCGTAACTTTTGGGTTTTCTAATAGACTAGTGTGTTCTGCAATAGACAGAGTTTGTTGAAAGTATCATAACAAAAGGTGAGAAAGGCACTCACTGCTTTCATGTGAGACACTTAGAAAGAGCTTGCACGCACAGTATTGTAGAGTGTGGGAGTAGGAGGGTAGCTTCAATGCCAGAAGTGACCAATATGTGATCCCTGTGCCACTCAAGGTTTACTAACACACGCTTCTGATCTATACTGATAACTTTGTATTGGATGACACAATATCTTATTGTATTAGTAAGACATTTCACAATGTGAAACACCTCGCTATCGTATTTGAGAAATCCAGTTCAAGAAGTCTTGAGGCAATTTGACATTACTAGTCCCCATTGTGTCAATGGGGGTCTTTCACCTCTGGTGTCCTTGGGTCTCTATACCACAAATTCCCCTTTTAACACTTGTTTCTAGGGGTAACTAGTCAGAACAATCCAAGGCTGAATATGTGAGGTGCTGTGTGCTAGAATCTTGGAACACAGCAACACACAAGCTAACACTAAAAAAATCAATGCCCAGCCAATTCTTTTTCTTGAAAAAAGAATGTAGACACACCTAAATACTACATTCAAAATGACAAAAATATACAAGATTTCAGGTGGAATTGCAACTTGAAACCTCTTCTATGGGGGAACTTTGCAGATTAACTATGGTGCAAATAACCTACTGAAAGAAGTATCACAGAACGCAACTAACCCTCTAACTGTAGTCTGCTCCCATTATTTGTGAGGTACCATTTGGCTCTAATCATAAAAACCAACAGTGACCCTGTATGGGCCTATTTGAAATCAATATGTTTTTCACTGTCAAAAAGGTTAAGTCTATGGGCTTTTTCAAGTCATTTGCAATATAAAAGAAGAGGCTTATTATCTTTGTCAAATCATCTAAAACTGAAGAAAGTAAGTCTATTGACTTTAAACTGAATATAAACCTAACCATGTGGGCTTTGCCTAGAGAGACCCATCAAACATTCTAGGCAGATCGAAAGTATACAGTGACATGAATATGAAGTCTTTCACCTATATTTTACTGTGACCATAGCTAAAAAGAGATCTGTGTGAGTTCATAGTGTCCTTCATATGATATTTATCACATAGTTCAAAATGTAAAACCCCTTACTGTGATGTTTGTCACAGCTTTTATTACATAAAGCCCCATTTTGCATTTGTCAGAGTTCACAACGTAAAACTTCATACTATAGTATATAGTTCAAAGTGTGTTTGTCATGGCATTCGTAATATAAATATAAAACCTTTTCCTTTTACCTTTGAGAGAGTTCCCAAAGTAAAATCCCTTCCTATTGCACTGAAGTGCATTTACACTCTTTACATTTTTTTTTATTTCACCACAGGGACAATATTTATCGCTATAGAAAATCATCTTCTTTTGCTCAATCCTGTGAGTAGAAGTCAAGCACTGTAGGTAACCTGTTAGGAATCTGTTTCCATTGGACCAAAGTATTAACAGATGAGTAGGTTCTGGAACAACTATACTTCTGAAAAGTATGCCTCCTGCTCTCCTCGGGCTTTAGCCCTCTTCTTGATGCGTTCTTGTAAGTTGAAATAAAGTTTGCAATTTTTATTGCTCACAGCTCATCATTCCCTCCTTCAGTGTTGGAGATACGGAATCCTGCTCGCGAATGAGTTACTCATTGCACATCCAGGATGGAGGACCAGGAACTAGTGAACACAGACATTTGATTTGGCCATTGTCCTCTGAACAGCTTTGCCCTTAGGTTTGAACTGCAGAAGGTGATGACTCAGCTGCCTCTCCTCATTGAACTATTATAAAAGGTGTAAGTTTCCCATTCATCTGCTGACTTCAATCTTTCCTCACCTTATGGGTGAGGGAGAGGCAGTAAATCAACATTTGCTGATTGAAACATTCAAGCGTAGCAGCTACTTTGTGCAGGTTACAATGTATTTATTGGGGATTGAATCATACTGGAAGTGTATAACTATACTTTTAATTTTAAAGATGAACTATCTTATAATACGCACCTAACATGAGTTGTGGCCTTGGAATTAAAACTAGTCACATATTCCTTTTTGTTAGTGAAACGGTTTTGACGTCCATTTGCTCTTAAGCAGAGGGATTTCGGTGCGGGGCCAAAGTATCAGAGCAAATCACGTAGTTCTTAAATTAAGAATTTGTTTAAGATGCAGCAAGAAAGCTTCGTTTTCTATCATAAGTTTTCTTGTTGTCAGTTTTCAAAAAAGCTTTATTAGCAAGAAATCTTCCTAAGAAGTTGGAACCTGTTTCTTTTTATGTACTGCAAGGGGTTCACTTATTATCTTTCAGGTCTATCCAAAAAAGAATGCTGCTTTAGTGTTCTGTTTTCACTTAGGTTCAGAATTAAAATAATTTTCTATTTGATCACTGGAAAGATTCTATAAATCATATTTCAATTAAGGCACATTTCCTTTTTGTTTTTAAGGAGCCAACCTGCAGTTCTATCCACATTCCTTACAACATTATTTCTGATATTGAGTGGCAGGCAGAGTGGATCGTGTCTCTCTGCTTGATTTGCAGAGCAATACATAGTATGACAGGCTACAGTGCTAGGCCTGGAGTCGTGTTTGTTTTGTCACACTAGTGGATGGTACAGTAGTGCTGTAGTGCAGAGGTGACATTTAACTTTCCATGGCAGGAGTGTATTTTGGGGCACCGCATACTATGGCATTATAGGAAAGTTATATAGGTATTTTAGGAGTAAGCCAATTTCAACTTGTTTTAGGGGTCAGAGAACATACATTGGAGCCTGGTTACCAGTATCCCAGTAAGCAGAGTCTAGAAACATCAGAATCCGTCCACAAAAAGGTATTTTTTTTAACTGATGATGCTGCTTTTTTGGAGTTTGTGCATTGGGACTCTGTTAACTTACTCTGGTGCACCTGACCCCTGATAGTTATACTCCTAGTTGGTTTATTTGGCATATTTAACTTGCATATACATTCCCATTTAAATGGCACAAATTCCAATTTATATGGTATAAAGTGTTCCAAGGGCCTGTACGTTTAATGTCACTAGTGAACTGTACATATTGTGCCACAACTAAAGGGACCATACAAAACATGACTGCAGACCTGCCACCAGTAACCTGCTGTTCAGGTTTAAAATGTAAATTCGACCTGTCAAAATAATCCCTATTGACAGTCCTAATCCCTCCTTTTAAATATTAATGCCACCATTAGGTAGGCCTTAAAAGTCCATAATTCAGGGTGCATGATATTTAAAAGCAGGATATGTAAAAACTTAGTGTTAAACATGTCCTTACCGTGACAGTTCCCTAAAAGCTATGTTCTTTGTGGCAGGGTTAGCTGCTCCATAGGAAAGCATTGGCATGTTTTAATAAAGTTAGTAACATGATCTCAACCCAGCAACCAAATAAAAACATAATTCTTTAACTTTTTAAAATATTTAGTACAAATCCATTTCATTGGTTATGTCAGATTTGCAACAATTAATTTACAAAAGGTGTTTTTAAAAACTATCTTTAGCCTATCTAAAGCCTTTAGAGGCCATACGATTGAGCTTCCAACTGTCAGACAGGAGCTGAACTGCTCCTTGATTAGGTGTGTATTGACTCTCAGAGCTGAGACAAAGGGCTAGGGTGTGGAGAGGTGTCCTGTTCCTCTGGCAGGATGACCATCTGGATTGTGCCCAGGAACCTAATTATCTTCTAAGGGGCCTACCCTGTCGCAGGCAGATGTAACTCACACCCAGATCCCGCACCCTCTATTGTCCTTCGAGTCAGGCAGGCAGTAATCCCAGTGGGAGAAGAGCTGGCCCTAGAACTGATTTTGAGTGACCACAAGGGCTCTGCACACGTGAAGAAAGGTTCTGCAATCTTGGATTCAGGTTGAGGGGGCACGGTGGAATTGTTTGCAGTAGGGTACACGGAAATGGCTGCAAAAGTGGGTGAGTTATTTCTCAGAACTTTTTTCCTATTAGTCAGGAAGGGGCCTGAAGTCACCCCACCCACAAACTAGTGCGAGGTGACTGGGATGCTGCCCAGAGTACTTAATGTGGCTGGGACTAATATAAGTAATCCATCCGTCACTTTTTGGTATACTTTTGTGTGTAAGCCCAGATGTGGTTTCCGTGTACACTGTGTCACTGTAATCACACTATTCCTGGCTGATGAGATCTAACTAAGGTGAACCGGTCCCAGGTTGCTTGTGTTCCAATTCATAGAGGAACTAGCCTGGCAGTTAGGACTAGACTGTTTTCTTTGGAGCATGGTCAAAACTAATTTGCATACGGCCGGGTCCAAACTGAGGTGGCATGGTGTGCAAAATAACAATGGACTGGGATGCGACCGAGTAATTAACAGTGGCTAAGAATAATTCAAGCATTCCATCAATCACTTTTTGTATACTTTAGGTGTAAATGTGGCACCCCTGGACACCCTATTCAGAACACCACAGGATTGTCGGAAAAAAGGACTGCACCTGCTGTGAGAAGAACCCTAACGGCTGAACCTGCTCCCACTTGCATCTTGGACTAAGAATTTAACTCCAAAGGTCAGTCGTCTGACCTCATTTAAAGCTACAGGGACATAAAAGCTGCAAGAAGCTCACTTTCCTGAAGGAGCCTGGTGGACCAGTTTCAACTGTACCTGCCCTGGACCCTGTTGGTGTTATCTATTGGAGTGAGTCCTGACCCCCAGTTCCTGTTCCTCAGGTGCTGGAACCCTTGGCTGGTGTCAGAGTGTACTCCTCCTGCCTTACCCTAAAACTTGTGACATAGAATGTTTTTCAAGACTTGTTATTTAGAGAACCGAAAGAAGGCAAACCTGCCAAATCAATCTGACGGTGTGTTGCCGCTGGGCCGAAGATTTTGATTGCTCCTGTTCTGGGCTTTTCTGCAACAGCATATCTGTTTCGGCTGGATGTTGCAAAGAAGGCATTTGGTGTCTGGTGTTCTACAGCTCGCAGCCTTTCCCCGCAGGAGAAATCAGAGTTCCAAAAAATTGAAAAAGTCTGAAGGTAGGATCTTCAGCAGGTAAAGACACAAAACTAACAGGCCAGTAAGTGACTTTCATTGGGTGCAAAATTATAATTTCACCACCTCTGAGATTTTCCACCAAAAGTCAATGCCTTCACCGGCTCTAAATCCTTCTCTGCCACTGCCTGCTGCCTTACTCTGTTGAGGAGTTTTGATTTACATTTCAGAAACTAAGTCAGACGGTAAAGTTTTCAACCATAGTGAACCTAAACTCTGTATCTCCTGTGCTCCATTGCAATTGCCCCTAACTTGCTCGCTGTACTGGTCAAGCACAACCAGATGACTGTTGTTAGAAATGGGGGTCTCTAGTTTACAGAGGTAGGTACCTTTGTCCAAATAGGGACCCTTGCTTCTAGTCAGGGTAGGGGGGATACACACTTTAGATAACCACTGCTCACCCCCTCAGTAGCTTGGCACAAGCAGACAGGTACCTTTGTCCAAATAGGGACCCTTGCTTCGAGTCAGGGTAAGGAGGATACATACTTTAGATAACCACTGCTCATCCCCACAGTAGTTTGGCACAAGCAGACAGGCGTATCCCAAAGGCAATGTGTAAAGTAGTTGTACTCAAAACACACAGTAATACAGTGATAACATCACAAATGGACACCACACCAGTTTAGAAAAATAAAGTATCTTTATCTAAACTATACAAGACCTAAACAACAAAAATCCAACATACATGTAATAAGAATATGACTTTAAAAAGGTTTTAAACAACTTGGACCATAGAAAACTAAGGATGTGTGATTTCTCTCAAAGTACCTGTGGTTGCGACAAATTTCACAAGGCCAAACAGCTGCAGAGCTGGGAAGCGTCAAAAAACAGAGAGGTGCGTCAGTTCCTGAGACCATGGGGAGGCGATGCGACAGTTCTGCTGCTCGAAGGAGAAGTGATGCGTCGAATCCGGTCTGTTGGGGGAAGTGATGCATCGTTTCCGAGATGGTTCTGGTCCATGGGTGATGCGTCGGGAAAACTTGCTGCACAGGTACGATGCGTGGAAATCCGGGACGCATTGGTGATCGATGCAGCGGCATTGAGCGGTGCTGCATCGGTTTCTTCAGCTGTGATCCCTCAATGTGTCACTTCTTGCAGCGGCAACAAGCACTGTGTCGGGTTCAGCGTGGAGAGTCTTCTCGCACTGTGGTGCTGCTTCGGGAAAACTGCCAGAAGAAAAGCAATGTTCCGATTTTCTTGGTGTTGCATTGCTTTTCCAGGTCTCAACAGCAGAAACAACCTCCAGAGGCCCAAGACAGTCACAGGCACCTCATGGCAGGTCAGAACCCCCAGCAAGGAAGTTCAGGGGAACTGGGGGTGAAGTATTTGTGTCTCTGAGACTTCAAAACAGGAGGCAAGCTCTACTCAAGCCCTTGGAGATCTTCCTCAAGCAGGGGACACAGCACACAGCAAAGTCCTTCTCTTTTCCTTGGCAGAAACAGCTACTGCAGGCCACCCCAGACACACAGCAAAGGGGCAGCACTTCTCCTCAGTTTCTCCAGCTCTTTCCCTTGGCAAAGGTTCCTCTTGATTTCAGAAGTAGTCTACAGTTTTGGGGTCTGGGCCCCACTTTTTATAGCACCAATTCTTTTGTTCTCTCGTGAAAGAGAAGCTCTTTGCTCAGGCAAAACCACCTCTCTGGGCAGCTGCCCGGCAGGAGGTAGAGACAGCATTGTCCAAGGCAGACCAAACCCATTCAGGTGTGTAAGAAACCTCCTCCCTTTACTCTAAATGCAGCCCAGGTCTATTCAGCCCAGCCCTGACTCATCCAGGAAAGGCAGGACACACATCACCCCCCCGTGGCTCTCTGAGAGAATGCACATCCCCAGCCCCTGTCATTCAAAAGCCAGACAGTCAATCCACAAACCAGCAGAGGCACACAGGATGGCTAAGAAAGAAAATACCCACTTTCTAAAAGTGGTATTTTCAAACACACAATATAAAATCTTCTTTACTAAAAGATGCATCTTTATATTCTGAGTTCAGGCATACTAAACGTTATCTTCCTATCGTGTCCCAATGCGAAGTTACATTTATAAGATGTTACAAATTAATTCCCATGTTATCCTATGGGTCAAAATAGCCTTTCAATGATAAAAAACGAAATTGGCAGTATTTTACTATCAGGACATGTCACACACACCAGTACATGTCCTACCTTTCACATACACTGCACCCTGCCCAGGGGGTACCTTGGGACTACCATAGGGGTGCCTTACATGTAAGAAAAGGGGAGGTTAGGGCTTGGCAAGTGGGTGCACTTGCCAATTCAATATGGCAATTAAAAACTGTGCACAGACACTGCAGTGGCAGGTCTGAGATACCTTTTCAGGGCTACTCCTGTAGGTGGCACAATCAGTGCTGCAGGACCACTGGTAGAATTTGATTTACAGGCCCTGGCACACTCAGTGCACTTTACTAGGGGCTTACCAGTAAATTAAATATGCCAATCATGGATAACCAATCATGATAACAATTTACACGGAGAGCATATGCACTTTAGCACTGAATAGCAGTGGTAAAGTGCCCAGAGTCCTATTGCCAACAAACACAGGTCAGGAAAAAATAGGAGGGAGAAGCAAACAGTTTGGGGTTAACCCTGCAAAAAAGGGCCAAGTCCAACAACCGTGGTTGGTGCCTAATGCTTTTTGGCGCTATTTTTATTTAAAAATGTAAAAAAACATATCTCTGGTTCTCTTATTGTATTCTTGTCATTTTGGTGTCATTGTTTTCAGTACATTTGCCTCTTTTTTTGTTTGATAAATCTTTGTGGGATTGTTATTATGTTTTGTTTTTGACTTTTTAGCTATTTCGGTATTTCTAACTGCTGTATACATTTTCTTAACTTATACCTGTCTGCCCTATGCCATAGCTACCACAAGTTGATTTCAGTTTCAAATTATTGAATCCTTGACTGGACATAACAAGAATAGTGACATTATTTCTTGTGGTGGACTATCATCCACCCCAGCTAATAATACACTTTCTCACAAATATCTTCCAAGGTGACAATGACACGGAATACACTGGCTGGAACATTGAGTCCCCCATCTATTCTTTTCATTCATAGAAGGATGTTGAACCTCAGTCTTGTAAATAAAGATGGTTCAAGCTCAATCAGATTTTATCACATTTTCCAACATATTTTATCAAAGAAGTTTGTGATAAGTAAGCACTTTGCCGTAAGTTTT
Organism: Triturus cristatus; assembly: GCF_964204655.1. NCBI lineage: Eukaryota > Metazoa > Chordata > Amphibia > Caudata > Salamandridae > Triturus > Triturus cristatus. The sequence continues at coordinate 1,011,004,266 of NC_140585.1, read as the reverse complement.
GGAGGAACCCAATGAAACTTCTTTTTTCTACTTGTATTCTTTTAAATTACCTTGTATAATTTGTATAGTATGTGTGTGGATTTTATTGTGGTTGTGTCAGAGGGTGAATGCAAGAATGAGTCAGTGGATGATGAAAGGATGGATGCAAGGATGAGTGACAGAGTGCATGCATTATGACAGATTGAGTGCTAATAATAATAATAATCCATATTTGTAAAGCGCAAACATATCACCCCTTAAGGTTTCAAGGCACTGGGGACCATCAGGGAGACTAAGTGAGCTATTGCCTAGAGGCACATGAAACTGAGCTGAGCTGCTGCTGGGGATCAAACCATGAAACCCATGCTCCTGGAGTAAGCCAACTCACATGCATAAGCACTTACTATTGCCATGGCTAGTGCTTGTTGACACTTATCGTGCTGATTACAGTTTCTAGAACAAACAGGTTCCATTGTTTTTCTTTGTCACTCTTAAATCATTTAGATATCTATTCTGCACAATACATTTTATATCAGTTGTTTTACTGTTTTGTTTATGTTGACCATTGAAATCAAATGCCCAACCTCCTTTATACGTTTCAACCACAGTTGACAGCTGCTTATGTAGTTTTACTAAAGCATACCCACATCTCTGCCTTTGAGCACCACTTTCCACTCCCACCACCCAAACAGAGCATAACAGAGACGCACAATCTTTGCTGTTCTTGACATTGCAAGCTGAACATACATTATAGCTTTGCTAATGAATAATAAGCTTTAAAAGCAGCCAGAATACTCCAGATTTCCAAATAGTGTAAAAACTATGTGCCAAAGAATAAGTGTGCAATATTAACAATTTATTCGGTAAGGTGCAATGCAAAGATATTGTTCAACTTTAAATGGAAAGTGAATTATATCTGCACCTTTGTGTGCCAAAAACCCAAGATGTTTACCTTCTCATCAAAATGACACTAACATTTTTCGCCATGGCACTTTACTTCGTATATTTAGCTGTATTTGTGGCTTGAATGCAATAAATTAACATATTTTCGAAACTGACTTTTTTGTGAATTGTATTGTTTCTTTGATAATTTATTTAGAGCAGCTCTTCTGATTTCTGTGGTTGTTTATCAGCGAACCGATTGTAAATAATTTTAAAAAACCTGCGCATGAGAATCATTTTTGCCCGTCTCGTTGCACTCCAGAGGGTTTATTACCTATAGAATGAAATGACATATTATCACAATTATTTTTACACATTTATCTCTTACCCATTGTAGCGACGTGTCTTGGTCTTTTTTGTTGTTTGCTGAGTTGGGTGTTTATGGCAGCAGTCTTGTACCAGGTCAACCCATTGCAAATGGGAAATGTGATGGCCTTGTGCAGACCGGCATTTTGAAGCTTTACATTGTGCAAATCGGAAGGGTTCGCTCAAGACCATTTATGGGCGCCGGTGGCCACGAGCAAATATGATAGGAGAATCCACCAAATCACCCTTTTGTTCATCACCTTCGGTACAAGCCTTAACGCAAGTACAACGTGTGATCTTAAAAAATAGTAAATCCGGCCCTGTGCTCTAAAATGTATTCATCATTGAATGCAGCAAATCATAGCGGAGATGCAACGCTCCTGTAAGTAATGGGAATACATATTTAAATGAGCCATTACGTGTTTCACCTATTATGGGCTGTGTCAACGATTAAACAGATATTTTGTTTTCTGGAATTCTTCTATCTGCGATGTGCTATCATGAACACAGAGTGCCTTTATCTTGTGAAAAAGATACCTTTGTCACAAGTTATTCTGTCACATGTAGTGAAAAGGTAGCAAGCAACCCAACCATGCAACCTCAATCTAGAGAAGTGAAGACTTCACACCCTACATAGTATTCATCTTTAAGTGCCAATACTACAAACTAAAGAAAACACCTGGTGCATTAAAGATAAAGTGTCATATTATTTTTATAGATTTGTTCTCCCTTCCGCAAACATTATGTTTCAGGTCATGTCTAAAGGCACCTTTCGCTGACTCACCAACCTATTGCAACAAATGAAATTCATAATCAAAATGCATACCTTTATAGACACAGAAAGGGGCTTTGGGTTGGCCCTTTTCTTCCATTGATTTAGCCAGCTGTCATTCACATTTTTCATCCTACCATCACACTACTAGCATTGGCCAATGGGTCAGCTCACCTCAGCTATTAGTGTCTTGCACTGTCAGTGATGGTATGTTTCCTGATCAACTGTGCACATATGCTTAAAAAGGAAGGCAGTTTAGTGTCAGGGTGGAATGCCAGTCCTTTCTGTTTATTACGTTTTGTAAGTATGTTGTGTCATATTTTAAGGCCACAAGCAAACCTGCTTCTTTTTTTAACCTATTTTTCCTCTCAAAAGTGTACCCTAACTTTAGATGGTGGCATTTTTTTGCCATTTTCCACTATTCATTTTTAAAGTACATGCTTTTGATTAAAAGTAATAAAAAAATTGCATGCTTTTAAAGGCCAGACCTACTGTTTTTTCCAAAGCTTGGTAAATATGTAAGTTTGAGTCTTGTAACGTAATCAAAAACTACACTAGATGACAAAAAATAGGGTTAATTAATGTATGCATGGTGGACATGGCCCTTTTCAGGGGATGTCCCTAAAACTTTTTGCCTTTTCTCCTTCTGACTTTTGCTGATTCTCTTTTCGTGGCCTTAGGATTCTGGGCCCTTTCTCACTGTAATGCAAGGTGAAAGCGTGCATGCCCTTCCTACCCATGCTAAGAAGTGGTGCTTATTTGATTGGTTTAGGTGTTGTACCTGTGAGTATACATGTAAAAAGGTACACCACATACCCAGGGCAGGTACCGCACTGGCTAATGGTGGGACGCAGCACTGATGCAGCACTGATTTTGAATAAAAACCTTTCAAACATGTATCAAACCTGCCATAGGGGCAGAAACGGAACTTACCGATGTATGAGTGGTGGAATGTTGAACCACATCTGTAACATGTATCTTTTAACACGCTGCCATGTAAATGTACACAATAAGATCTGTAACTGTCAAATGGTATCAGCAAGTTTATCAATAAATTCAATAAAATATGTTTAAAAAACAAACAAAAAAACCTGCCATTACAGACCGGTAAGTGCACATTTGCCCTTGTGCTCAGGTTGGCATTTCTAAACCAGGAGCCAATGCGGAGTAGACCATTCACTTCCCCTAGGACACTCTTAGGGTAAGCCTGAGGGATGAAACAAGTGATAGGCGAAAGGCAGGGCAGTACACAGGGGTGTTCCCTGCTGAAGTAGCGAAGAACCCCCATGTGGGTTTGCTCTACCTAGGAGGTCGGCTCTTCCCATGGGACAACACATGTTAGGAGTGGTGCTTACCTGCTGTTTTTAAGCATTTCTCAAGCCTCCCATTGAAAGCTTGTGGGTGCGCACTTGTACCTATGAGATTTTTAAACATGTGTCAAGCCTGCCATTGCAAGCCTGTTTGTGCCCAATTGCACTTATGCTCAGGTTGTCCTTTTTAAACCACTGGCCAATCCTGAGGGGACCTTTCACTACCACTAGGGCACCCCTAGGGTAAGTCTTAAGGGGTGAAGCCAGTGGTAGGTGAAAAGCAGTGCAGGTACACATGTGTGTTCCCTAGCTAGGTAGTGATAAATACCCATGTGTGTTTTCACTACCTATGAGGTTTGCTCTTCCCATAGGTTAGCATGGGGGAATAGTTGAAATTACTTCAAGCTGCAATAGTTGCTTACAGTGGTGCAATGCTGTACATGACCCTTCTTAGGAGATTTCCCTAAAACCTTTTGCTTTTTATCCTACTGGTTTTTGCAAACTCTCTGTTCAAGGCCTTAGGACGCTAGGCGCTTTCCCACTGTACTACAGTGGGAAAGCGTGTGCGTCCTTTCTACACATTGCCAGGAAGAGGTGCTTACTTAATTGATTTAGGTGTTGTACCTCTGAGTGCCCTGTAAAAAGGTACACCACATATGTAGGGTGGGTCCTGCACTGGCTAGTAGTGGGACACAGCACTGATTGTGCCACCCACCAGAATAGCCTGTCAATCATGTATCATACTCGGGTCAACCTTTCTAACTCATTAGCCAACGCTGAGTGGGCCCTTCACTATCACCAGAGTGCTGAAGGGTGCAGCACATAGTAGGTGAGCTGCCAGGTAGGAACACATGCATGTTCTCTGCCCGAGTAGTGAAGAACCCCAAGTGGGTTTTTCCTACCAAAGGTGGTGGACTCTTCCCATAGGGCGCTTCCTGGGTTTTGCTGATTCTCTTGTTGTGGCCTTAGGGCTTTGGCCACTTTGTCACTGTAAATGCAGTGTGAACGTGTGTGTTCCCCCTATACATGGTAGGAAGGGGTGCTTACCTGATGTTTTCAAAACATGTCACAAACCCACCACTGCAGGCCTGTGTGTGCGTACTTGCACCAATGACATACTTAAACTTGTATCTAGCCTGCCATTGCAAGCCGGTGTGTACACTTGCACCTATGGTGTTTCTAAACATGTGTCCAGCTTGCCTTTGCAGGTCTATGTGTGTGCAATTGCGCTTATGCTCAGGCTGCCCTTTCTAAATCACCAGCCATCCTGAGGGGACCTTTCACTACCAATAGAGCACCCCAAGGGTAAGTCCTGAGGGCTGAAGTAAGCGGCAGGTGAAAGGCAGGTCAGGTACCCATGTGTGTACCCTGCCCTGGTAGTGAAGAATACCCATGTGTGTTTTCGCTACCTATGAGGTTTGCTATTCCCATAAGTTAACATGGGAGAATGGTGGAAAATATTTCAGGCTGCAATAATGGATTGCAGTGGAGCAGCCTCATAATGTTTCCTATCATTTGGCTTCACAATGATAAACCCTCTCCTGTGGTAAAGGTGGTATGGTCTTTGCTAGCTGAGAAATTCTACTTCTGTACAGTGCCAAAAGGACAGTTGATGGTCGGAATGCTGAACACGTCAAACATTCGCCTTAGTACAGAGATCTGTGCCTAAATCCATCATTTCTTTGCTCACCATGCCATTCCAGCTTTAACCCAGCCATATGCAAATCCGTCTTGAACCAGCTCCCTCCTTCTCCTCATAGGCTCCAGGGGAAGGGGTCCCCAGGGCCAAAATCGGCCTGGGGAGGGGGCCACTTGCACTTCCTCCCCCCAAATATGTATAATGTTTCCCTCTGGGCCTTTGCCAACCCGGGGGGGGGCAAAGGCTTGTTTTTGGAAAAATGTTTTGCTGCTGATCTGCGAATCTCTCTGTGAATTCACTGTAAAATTGAAAAAATACATTTTTTGGACCCAGGTGGGGTCCTTGTGGGACCCCACTACCATGCCTAGAGGGTCAGGGTTTTCCTACCCTGCCCCCTTATCTTTTTTTCAGTTTTCTGGGGATTCGGACCGAGTCCCAAGATGGCTGCCACCACTTCTTGGTTGAAGTGGTGGCAGCCAATCACAGCATTGCTGTTGGCACGTGGATACGCGGACCCACCGTGGGGGATGATACATGGTGGATCCACGGCTCTAGATATACATAAATGCTTTTTATTTCATAACTCCAAAACTACTGAACATATTTACACCAAATTACAAAAAGCACCCTTTCTGGAACAAGAGCTAGCTTTCTGCCAAATTTGGTGTAATTCTTTTCAGTAGTTCTGGCTGTAGTTGTATCCTAAATCCCTATGGGAAATTGCATGGTAAAAATGCGTTTTGCCCCCTCCTTTTTTTTTATCAGTCAATGCTTGAAGAATCACTCCGAAATTTTCCGGACAGCAGCTGAAGTAAGTGTAAACTAGTTTTTAAAATGTAAAGATTCGTTCACCGGCACCAAAGTTATTAGCTAAACAAAATATACTTTTCCTATGGAAACTAGATCCTAGCTATAACTACCTATACATAGATATATAGGTGTATACCTATCTATCTGTCTGTCTGTCTGTCTGTCTGTCTGTCTGTCTGTCTGTCTGTCTGTCTGTCTAGATAGATAGATAGATAGATAGATAGATAGATAGATAGATAGATAGATAGATAGATAGATAGATAGATAGATAGATAGATAGATAGATAGATAGATAGATAGATAGATAGATAGATAGATAGATACTTTATGCTCAAAATGTCTGCAGGTGTTGTGGCTTTTTTCCTATTTCTTGCTGGAAAACAATAACCATGTATTATACTCCATCTTTTAAAGGTATGTAAGGGAAATATCTACATTTGGAAGTACTTAACTGCAAGCCATTGATGAAGTTTTGCCATGAATAGAAAATGGGTCAGGAGGAGAGGCGCGCACTCTGAATGAAAGCTCCCATTGTTTATAAGCTCCTGAAGCTAAGACAATGCATTCACAATTAGAATTGCAGCAGCAAGAACTTATCTTTCAGTGATATTCAGTTCCACGCACTAACTGCTGTAGAAAGGGCAGAATAGCCACATTCCTGGTCCACTAAGGTATTTTCTGTGTGATTTACTCCTGGAAATGTAAGTTTACATCACACTCAAGTCATGTGTAAAGAACAACTATTTTCAGAAAACGTTTGCTGAATCAGGCCGTAAATGAGTGATTTGAACATGGGCAGCTCGTATCAGACTACAGATACTCAAGTAGCAAGTATCCTCTTACGGAATGAACATTGGTGAAGAAACACAGACTTTCTTTATTCCAGTCGACCTCAAAGGCAATGACTAGGGACCATTTGTAGAGATGTGTGCTGTGTGCTCAGGGTCCATGAAGCTGACTTTTTGAAAGTACTAGTAAACGTAATATGTGCTACATTCCATACAAATTCTAGGGATATGATTTTGTCCTGTTTTTCATAGTAAGCTAAAATTATATTTTTCACATATTGAAATGCAAAGCTCAGAGCTGAGAATAGGTTTATGAGACAACTCTTGGGCCTACCGCCAAGTACTCCTCTCATCCCCTTACGCATGGACCTTGGACTTAGACCCATAAATGAGGAAATTGAGTTGCGACCCTTGACCTTTTGGTGCCGACTATGGGCGACACCCGAATTACTAGTTTACCAGTCAGAACTCAAGGCGATCCTGGGGCTTCCAGGGGTGGGAAAAATAACTTGGCTGGCACATATCAAAGACCTTTGCTTTGGACTGGGCTGGCCAAACTTATGGACCCACCCGGAGGAAGCGTCTCGGTCTATTTCACGCCTCGAGCTAGTTAAAGCTTACCGACTTTTTAGATTGGGTGAACTCTATAGGAATGCTAAAAATGGTTGTTTAACTGCAGATTCTTTTAATTTTAAAGACCAATATTTATTTGAGACTTTTCTCGATGACGTCTATCCACTTGTGGCAAGAAAACTTTATGTCCAGTTTAGATGGGGCTGTCTGCCAGTTCATGCATTTACAAACAAATGGACCAAAGCCTCCCCATCTGCCTGTCCAGCCTGTGAGAATCAGGAAGAGTCCCTTACACATGTTCTCTTTTTTTGCCTAGGTTATAATGCAACTAGAAGGTACTGGCTCCTACCAATATGCAGGAACTTGGGGTTCAGACAGACACGGGAGGCTCTTAGAGTCCTGCGAACTGGAACACACCCCCGATTGTTTTTGCAGTGTCCCGCTTCCTCAACTCCATGTGGCTTAGGCGCCGCAAGTTTTTAAATTCCACTAGTGCAGTCTAAACGTACCTTTTCCGTCTTCCACAGCTTTGAACTTATTAAATATGAACTCATTGTTTTAAATCTTTTTTAAATTTTAATAACTTTTTAACTTGTCATTAAGGTTGTATAATGAACTGTTATCGGTTATATCCTGTGATGCTTACATTTTTTTTTTAATGTATCATATGTTTTTTTAGCTTCTGCTTTTATGGTCTGTTATGATCGAAATAAAGCTTGGAAATTGGAATTGGAAATGCAAAGTGCCCTACTTTGCAAAGTAACATTGTATTGTAACCAACTGTTGTAGGTATGATACACCACAACAAGGTAGGAAACGTACTTTCCTCTCATAAGAAATGGGTACGTGTTCGAAGTGGCGATGGAATGAATAGATGCTGGTAGGACAAGCATGCTGTGCTATTTCTGCAGCCTGGAGCAGACTGCCAATGAATTCAATACTTAAGTGGCCATAGTATCACTTACATTGTGTTGTAGAAAGATCTTTCTGTCTTAAAAGCCTGCCAGTACTTTGGATAGGATGGGAATTTAGATGCTGCCAACAGGAAATGTGTGTCTCAGAGAAATTAAGGTTGATGCTGTATTTCACTGTGCTTGTGTTTTATAAAACATCTGCCCTCATTCAAAATATATTTTGCACAATAGGTTTAGCTTAGGTGACTTAAATTTGCTCTTTAGAGGAACTGATATTGCAGACATAAAATTTGTGTCCACTAACACATCCTCACCTGTGCCCACTTTTGAGTGCACAGCGCACACAGACACTCACATTCGCCTCAATCACTGTGTCGGGATAGCTTGAGTTTAGATGAATACAGATATTTATAATCCATGCACTTTGCAATTGTAAGGAGAACTGTTCTTCCATCAAAACTCTTGATTCTAAATTTGCAAAAATATTTCCTCATTGATGCACGGTCACCACCTCTCCTCAGAATTCAAAGAGCCACCTGCTGATTCAAACATCACCAGTACTTTGTCGTTTAGTATGCATTGATTAGCAGTTTCAAGAAAAGTCGAACTCAACATCAACAGTTTTTTAAACTCAGTAGCACATGTCCTTCGTTCAAAAAATCCTATAAAATAAATATAAGAGGGCAGGAAAACTCAGGATGATTTTTTTTTCTTGGACAGGTGAAGTTTTAGGACTACTCAAATCAGATCAAGAGGTATACTCTACCTATGCTACATAACGCGGCATAAAAAATGAAACAATATTTCTAAAATATCTACAACCAAAAACGTTAGTGATATGAAAATGCTTTGCGGGAAAATGTCCGATTCCATTTACATAATCTATGTTCACTTTGAAGTTCCGAAATAAAAAAATAGTCCAGATGGACATGTTTTCAAACTTCTTGACTTGAACATTTTATTCTGGCACTTAGACTGGCCGAGCAGTGCATTTTCACCTAGTGCAATGCATTCTCGCACTGACCAGTAATCGCACGTCACTTTGCACTGCCTCGTCGGAGTAAGCGCCAGTGATCTGTAGCAGAGTCATCAGTATGGAACTGCCGAGTCACTGATTCGTTGTATATAATACCTCATTTGTTATCTGACATTAGTGCACAATGTTACCAGCAATTCTTCTGGTCTATTATGAATGTTTTTTGACAAATTGTTGTGTTGTGTGTACTATATTAAAGAAATGAAAATATATAAAATGAAAACCCTTAGTAACACATGCTCCTTAATATTCTGGGTTGCAATATTTGCATGGCTTTACCCTTCAATTTTGTGCTGACGACATAACTTTAAGAAAGTCGCTGGAAAAAATGTCAAACATTGTGCTTCGGTTTAATCAAAATATTAGGAGCCCTAGTTGAATAATTTGTGAAAAATGATTTTTTAAAATTTTATATTTGCCTGTGCTCTCTGGTGCCACGTTGCATGAGTCCTAATGCTCGCTTCAGTTCTAAGGCTGAATTTCTTTCCAAGAGTCCCAAGGATTCGCCTAAGAGGTGGGGGATATAGGGTAGGTGCGTAGCAGAATGGATTTCTCCTGATGTGTATTTTGCTGGGGGATTCCTAGTATGATGCTACCGTGTGTAATGTTGGTCCACAGGACTTTGGGTGTGAAAAAATCAATAAAAATATTTTAACAAATAAAGGATTCGCCTAAGAGCTCACGCTATGTTAACATGAGTTTTATAGGACTGCACAACATGCTTATCAAGGGCTACTCCAGAGCCAAGGCTGCGCCTCTGAGATCTCTAACACTGTTCTACATGTCTCTCAAAGGTCAGTGTTACTCTAATAAATACCAAGGGTCGAACTTGACCTAAGGCTGTCACTGAGTTCTTTAACCCTGCTCTATGTTTGTCTCAAAGGTCAGTTGAGACCTAAGACTCGGTTGGTGTTACTCTAAAAAATACCAAGTGTTGAACTAGAGTGAAGGCTGTCGCTGAGTTATCTAACCCTGCTCTACATAGCCAGTGATTCTCAGTCCTAGAGGCCGCGAATGCTATATTATCATGGGGAGACCGTATACAGAATTTGTGCTTAGTGATGATGCCAAAAGTCAAGAAATGTGAGGATCTTTGGGCGCATATTTATACTGATGTGAAAAGAAGTACACTCTACTGCATCCTTAGATTTTTACAGAAAAGCATGATTGCTATGGTGAACATAATAAAAAAAACTAGAGTCTGAAAACACACTTGTCTACCAAGTGATCAGCGTAGTCAGTGTAGATGTGAAACATCTCCTTGTGAGTTGGCTAGGCGACACTTTCCATACACATCAGAAAAACACTGTTTCTGTTGATCCTAATTGTGCGAAAATGTGTAACCACTGATAAACACTGTTTTTTTAAGGTATTGATAAAACTGAAAAAACCCCACCAGAATTTACCAAAAGTAGAAACTGAAAACAGGAAAGCCTACTTATATCTATGTCACTGGACTTCTATAATATTGATTTATATGTGCCCAAGGTCACTATTGAGGTGCCCTAAGTATTATCACAACGCAAACGCTATGTTAGTGGATATTGTTTAGTGAAATTCTACTATCGATCAATCAATCAGTCAATCAATCAATCAAACAGCATTTGTAAAGTTCAACAGTGTCACCCCTAGGAGTATCTGGGCGCTATATCTTTGTTAAAGAACCAGGGCGTGAGTCTTTTTCTGAAGTCTGCCAGCGAGGGGGCTGTACGAAGCTGGAATGGAAGGTCGTTCAAGGTCTTGGCAGCAATGCAGGAGAAGAAGTGGCCACTGCTGTGGCTGCAATGGATGCAGGGGGGAAGTGTGCGAGGGTGAGCGAAAAAGAGTGCAGGTATCTAAAGGACTGGTGGGAGTTCAGTCGATGGTTGATATAGGCAGGTCCTAGGTCATGGAGGGCATTGTAGGCATGTGTAAAGATCTTGAACTGGCATCTGTTCTAAATGGGGAACCTGTGGAGGTCTCTCAAGTTTGGGGGGTGATGTGTGTTCATTTGGGGAGGTCCAGGGTGAGTCTGGATGTGGCGTTCTGTATAGTCTGGAGTCTTCTGAGGAGCTGGGTGGAGATGCCGGCATAGAGAGCATTGTCGGAGTCAAGGCATCTGGTGACGAGGTCCTGAGTGACGGTCTTTCTGGTGTTGGTTGGGATCCATCTGAAGATTCTTCAGAGCATGCAAAGTGTGTGGAAGGAAGAACAGGCAACTGGTGTGGGGGTCAATCCAAGTTCTGCAGGCCACCAACTTTGGTCCCATATGGAGGTTTCTTCCTGAAGATCTGTATTTCAGCTTTGTTGGAGTTGAGTTGGAGACAGTTGTCTCTCAACCATTAGTCATGGAATATCAGAAGATGTCTGTGAGGGGGGTCCTGCAGATGTTGAACAGGGTGGGGCTGAGAGACGATCCTTGTGGTCCGCCACATTTGATGTCTTTGGGGGCAGAGGTGAAGGAAGGCAGTTGGATGCTCTGTATGCATCCTGTAAGGAAGAAGGCAATCCACCTGAGGGCGTCTTGCTGTATGCCTATGTTGAGGAGTCTGTTGATGAGGGTGTTGTGGGAGACAGTGTTGAATGCTGCAGAGAGGTCGAGGAGGATCAATGCCGGTTTCTCTGCAGCTGAGGAGTGTTCTGATGCCGTCTGTGGTAGCAATCAGAGTGGTCTCAGTGCTGTGGTTGGCATGGAATACTGAATGTGAGGTGTCCAGTAGATGGTTTTGTTCCAGGAATTCTTTGAGGTGCTAGTCGAGTACTTTGGCTGGGTAGGGGAGCAGGGAGATCAGCCAATACTTTTTGAGATCGCTGGAGTCAGCAGAGGCTTTCTTTAGGAGGGGTCTGATATATGCGTGTTTCCATCAGTCCGGGAGGGTTGCTGTGGAAATGGAGGTGTTGAAGATTTGGTGAGTTGCGTGCTGATTGGATTTCTTGTGAGGTTGTAGAGGTGGTGGTGGCAGTGGTCGGTGTGTGCCCCGGAGTGGGTGGAAGACATGACGGCTAAGGTTGTTAGGGTGGTGAGCGGAGACCGTAATGGTTTGGCTGATGCTTGCTGGTTGGTTAAGGTCGATGGGGTTGAAGGTGGCAGGTTAGAGGTTGAAATTGTTGTAGATGTCTGGGACCTTCCTTTGAAAGTAGTCTGAGAGGGTGTCACAGTGTTCCTGGGAGTGGTGGATGTTGTTCTATATGGCTGTTGGGTTGGAAGGTGTTCGCTATTGCTGTTGGTTTGGGATTGTTCCCAAATGTTCATTAAGAGCACATGCCAAAATGATAGGGCCATACTGATGGTATAATGGGTGGTACTGATGGTACGAAAGGATAGTATTGGACTTACATACATATACTCATCTAAGCTATCCAATCACAGACTCCCCAGGACATTTCAGCTTTCTTCAGTTGCATAAATATCTCACCTTGATTACGTTATGAGTCACCTGAGAGATGTGAAAATGTTATAATGAGGTGGATTGTGCACAAAGGAGTTCAGTCATAGTGACAAAACAATTTTACCACAGCAGCTTGAAAAAATGGGAGACAAGATAGTTCAGTTTTTGCCAGTCCAATGTGAACAATAACTGTATTTTCTGTAAAAAAGTGTTATGTTATCTTTTATGCACTGTGGTGTGTACTGGGATACCACACCGCATCTGGCCCAATGCCATTCTACAAGGTGATGCCCAACATAGCTAGAGTTCTACCGCCAAGCTAGATATTTTTAGGGCTCACATTTGAATGGTTGTAAAAGGCCTGTTGGGAGATTACCACAAATGTACAGTGGATTTAGATCCTGCTCATTGTTACCATTGGTTGACATTATTGTCACTTTCATTTGTTTGCTCGTCACTCAATGGCTTGCCTTTCCCTTCTTACATTTGTTCCTCCACTGGAGCATATTCTCTGTACCATCCTTTTGATTTGAAGGCTTGTATCCTTCCACTGCTCAAATTTAGGGAACTTTTTTTGCTTTTTTCTTTAGGCACCACATGAAAGTGCATTTGTTTTCTTGTTCTCACTCTTGTGTGCTGCTTCACCTTCCCCAAACACCTGCTATCCCTGTGCATGCTCCGTGCTGCACTCTCCCTCGTGTGCTGCCCTCTCACTTGTGTGCTTCTCCCACTGCCTCCCATGCTCCATGATGCTCTCTTCCTCGTGTGTTCATACCTGCCAAGGTTTGAGATTGCTTATGTGTGACATTTCCATAATTTTAGTGTAATTATGAGTGACATTCAACAACTATGAGTGACACTTTCTTGCGAGCAAAATCAAGCAATGAAGACCAAGGAAACATATAAATATTAGAAATTACATCTATGTGAGCAACGAGGAACTCTATGAAGATTTTAAAACTGTAAGCATGGCACTTTAACACATCCCACAAAATCAGATCATTGCAGGAACCCCTGGCTCTCCAACTTCCCTCAACCCGAGAGCAAGATGAGCAATGGAAAGTGCAAGTCTGAAATCAGTTCAGACACTCCTAAAATAGCCAAAATATACAGGACCATCCGCGAGCCAAATGTTGCATAATGTGTTAGATATTTGCAATACCTCACACAACAAATGCAGCAGTGACTGCGACTTTCAGAATGTAAGAAATGCCTATTAGTTGTGTTCAAGGTGAAGTAATTACTTGTACAAAACAGTCTAAACGGAAACACTCCAACTCTTTGACCCTCTTCGTCCCTACCTTCCGGAACCTCTCATCACAAAAATGAAGTCGGTTGTCACTAGGCCAACGACTTTCCACGCAGGTGAAGCGCGCCTCTGCCCCAGCTTGACAGCAGTCAGCCTGTCACGGGATCTGATGACGGCAGACGTGATAAAAGTAAGTTGCAGAAGGTTCAAGTGATACTAGTACACAGGGCACAAGTCCTAAAAAAAGAAGTGGGGGGACGCTGTCACCGGAAGTGACGTCACAACAGGAATCTCATGAAAAGAAGTGGGGGGGACGCTGTCACCGGAAGTGACGTCACAACAGGACTCTCATGAAAAGTGGGGGGACGCTGTCACCGGAAGTGACGTCACAACAGGAATCTCATGAGTATTCATATGCCTTTAGATGACGGGGCATTTCACAGCACTGCTACCCCTGTTCTGTTCCTCGATGTCCTTTGCAACCCCCCCTCCCCCCACTCCCCCGAGGGGGTGCCCCAGTTGCACAACGAAGTGCTCAAAAGTGCACAAGAATCGATTCAGAAGGACACACATTCCAAGCGTTAACCGCCAACGCCTGCTCGCTCCGCCTCCCAATCACTCCAGCCTGCACACACCACCGGTGCCTCTTAAAGTCTCCAATTACAAATATTAGCATATCTTTGGCAATTTACGGTAAACTTCCCTCCCACCGGGGCTCTCTGCTCACACAATGCTGTCCAGCTTTTGGGCAGGGGGGACGGCGTCCACCCGGAAAAACCTGGTAAAATAAGTGGGGGGACGCCGTCCACCCGCGTGGTACCCCGACTCGAGCCCTGCTAGTACAAGCAGTAACGTGAGCGGTACAGACTCCCCGCTGCACGGGTAGCGGCCGTGGAAGGCTGCTGGCCCGCTGCAGTGTTCCATCAGGGTTAGCACTTGAGAGGCTGTGGGAAGCCGGCTCAATCTCCTGTGGTAGCACAGCCAAGCCGGGGTGCGTGAAGAGAACCTGCATTGATTGCACTCATCAGGAACCGAGGCTACGGCTGATGAGATGCAGGCGAGAGGGTCACTAGAGAGGCAAGGCGTGCTGAGATTCGGCCGGCGGGCTCTGAGCAGTGCCCTGTGGGGAAAGCAAGCATAGGGGTTCTGTGTAAAATTTCCACTAGACAAACCTTGATCGATCCCCAGCGGGTCCATTAGTCACCAGAGTTTTCTTGACAGTTTTATTGGTGCTTGAAACATGCTGGAGGCAAGCAAACTGTCAGGTGCCACTGGAATGTGGCAGACACATCAACGGGCGTGTCAAAACGTCGGTGCTCAAACCTGCTGTCATCTTTATCAAACATTGTTCCAAATACAGAATTTGGACTGGAGTCTGGGGTTGTTTGAATGACACAACCCTGTGCACATAACCGGTGCCCCGTGAGCCCATATCATGTAGTAGTATTATAAACACTGCCTGGTGGTAACTTTCATGCACTGGTACCTGTGAGGATTATAAACTTACTGGTGCCCCTATGATCAGATCTGAGACTCAGACAGAGAAGCCCTGCGGCCCCGCCTGCATTTACTGTAATAATCACAATGATCAGACTGACTGCAGATTTAAACAAGGAGGCTCACCTGGGAAGGATGATGAGAGTGAGCAGCCCTGCAGATGAGATGCTATTGTGTGAAATTAATTTATTTTTCAGATGACTCATTCATGTAATAGTGTTATAAATACGTACTTGAACTAGAAGAGTTCAGAGACTTTTCCCGGTCCGTTCAGAGGCCGCGGGCCGCTAAGGGACCCCCCGCCACGGCCGTACAGCTCAGCTGCAGCACTGACTGCTCTGCACTGATGCACTCTGCGACTGCACCAGTCTTGTTCTTCTCCGACCCCCAGACACTGCAGGCTGCTGACACACTTCTCGTCCCCCCGCTTGGCCGCAGTATTAGTTTGCGCCGCAGCCCGTGATCACCAATGCCACTTCTTGCGCGGCGGGCGGCCATGAGTCGACACTTCAGTGTCTGTGTGTCATGGCACTGTTGTCACCGCACCGCCGCCGGTGACAGTGAAATTTCACTCGGGGTCATCATGGTGTCACTGACTCTCGGCGAGTCCCCGCCGGTCTCTGCGCTGGCCAACACGGTAAGTTGCCGCGCTTAGCTGCACACGAAGAGACAGTAGTGCAGTACGTCATGGCGAGTACTCCCTGACTCAGATTTGAGTCTCCCGCCGCTTGTGCCTCAGTGCTCACTACTTCCTTTTCCTCCGGACGTGACGGCAAGTACGATCACATCCGGATAATAGCCATCACCTGGGCGCCCCTATTGAGTGCCTGGCTGTGAGCCAGTAGCATTGACTGCTGAGAGGGCCCCCTCCTAATTATTGGCAGCAGTCACTGTGTGTCAAACTAAGCCACGCGACGCGGCAGGAATAATTGCAGCCTGGAGCCAGCACGATTGTTACATTGTAGCCTAGTGCTGCTGCGCTCTCACTCAGCCACCAGAGCTGAGAGCAGTCATGTGATTAACTATTTATGAACTAGAGCAGCTGCTGGCTCTGGCAGCATGTCTCTCGGAGCAGCAGGAGCTGTGCACAGGCGCCGCAGGGGGTGCGAGCTGGTGAGTCGGCAAAATGCGTGACAATGCATTTCAGTGCGGTAATGCGGAACACTGAACTGAAATGCGTGAGTGTCACACCTGATGCCTGATACTTGGCAGGACTGTGTGTTGCTGTCATCTGATCCTCCCTGCGGCTCCATGCTCTGTTTTGCTCTCTCCTATGTGTGCTGGTTTGCCCTTCCTAACTACACTCTTTTTATTTTTATTTGACCCACCCCCATTGCCTCTGCGTCCTCCCACCTTTTCATTTTGCAGATGTAGAACACGATTGCAAACATCATAGACAAAGCCAACAGGTCCAGAAGGCGAGACCTATTGGCTTTGCCTATGCATCTTTATTACTTGAGCACTGCCTTTCAGTGCTGGGGCGCTACGCAGCCTGCGAGTGAGTGAGCCTATAATATAAATTACTCTTGTGGGGGCAGAGCTCTTGATCCCCCCAATAAATCTTTGTGTCTGGGTCAGCGCCTTGTTTTGAACTGCGGTGATTAGTGGTTCTTCATTTATTTTTCTCCAATTTTCCCCAGCACGGGCTACATCAGCTACATAAGTGCCCTACCTCACCCAGCGGCTTACAGCCGAGACACTGGCCTAAAAGGAAACATTCAAAGTACTAATAAAAGGCAATGAAGAAGCCAAACGAGCGCGTGCCGAATGCTTTAATTACCATTACTCCACATCCTCTTCCTGTCTGCAAGGAAACAAAGAACACCCCTGGCAGCCACTGATGAAAACCGAGACACTGCGACTGAACAGACGAGCCAACATGGAGCAAAGAAACGTGCTGCTCGCGCTGACTAAACACCTGCCTCAGGTGTAGGGAGAACAAACTCCACACACCTAATGCAGGAAAGTGTGTAACTGGAGCAGGACGTTAAGAGCAAGCACAATGTAATGAAAGGCTAGGAAGTAGGGCAGTACCGGAGGATGGCAGACAGATGGATTGGCCAGAGTGAGGAGACTTGAGCTGAGTAACAATGACGCCACTGTTCACTTCCGGAATGCAGCTGTACTTATAAGAGCACCGAAGCCGAGGAAGAAGACACCATTGCAGAAGGAAGTCTAGCTGGACTCGAAACCACCCTGCGCATTAAAAGAACGGCTATCTTTATGTCCAGTGCCATCTACTCCACTTCTGGTAACGGATTAACAGGGCCTTGCCAGTCATGTTGACTAGAGTGACCGGAAGTGATGCAAACATTTTCAGCTAGTCTTCTTATTGAAAAGCAATGAAATATTATCCTGGACAGATACCTTAATCTATAAATTTAGGTAACTACAAAGCGAATATGAATTGACACTGATTCTGGGATGTCATATAATTCACATCCTTTTTGTTTTCTGATTCATGAATGTAATTTGCTGCTTTTAAAGTTTTACCCATTTAATTATTTTCTATCGATTACTAATTGCCCAAGGCCTTACATTGTTACTGTTCTTCATTCCTGCAAATTAGCTTTCATCAGAATCAGCCATGCAACAATACCCATTGGATCCCTTATCATCTTTCCACTCATCAGGAGCAGGCACCAGCCATAATGTCTAGGCCTTTGTTTGGCCGAGAACTGCCATTTCATTTGTTGGTTATGTGGCATGTTAGAAAAAAGCAGTCCTGGGAGTAAGCACCTGGCACTGGCAATGCATGCTTCTGACATGAGCTCCATTATATAATTGATGCCTCTTGGCAAGTGTACGTCAAAGATCACGAGTACATTCACTGTACTCTTTAAGAGTGGAAGTCTCATCTTCTGCTAGGGGAGTGTATAACCTCTCTCGCTGACACCTTTATGAACCTGATTGGCCTTGAGTCTCCATTTTATTTGAACCCAGTGTTTGAGAGCCCTGCCTGTGAGCGAATGCTATGGCCTCTGGCACCCTGGCAGAGGACCGTTCGCCATTTTGTGAGATTTCAATGAATTCACTGGTGCCACTGTTGCTTTGAGGCAGAGAAATTTCCAAAGTAGGTGCGTTGTTTGGTGTTGATGCTGTTTTGGCCTGGCGCAGCAACTTCTTTTTATTTTTCAGACACAAACGCTATAGTGCAGGTATATTGTTTTGAAAAACTAAAAGGATATGTCCCTGATATGCTCGGTTCTCTCCCAGTGCGTGGTGGCCATTTACAGCCTCTTCAGGACTGTGCACGCATGTCAATAATTCACGATGACACTAGGGGAAGTTTTGTGTTACTTTCTTTACTTCTCTCCTTTTTACTATCCACAATACATTTCTCTGAATCCCTTATACCTTTAAAAAACAGTACTTCATCTCCACACTCCATGTATTTTTCCTCCTTAAAGCTACTACCTCACGTCGACTGTGGTAGGGAATATTGAAAGCAAAATATTGAAGGGTCACAATATCGTGCCAGAGTATAGAGGGACAAAATATCGATGAGATAAGTGCACAGAGGGAGGTATTGATTTACTATTCTTAACTCCACATCTATATACCTTGTCACATACCTAGTACGTGTGTGGCTAGGTATAGAACATCTACACAAACCTATCTTTCGATAGTTTCTCCCTCGATATTCTAGTCACGGTATTGTAACACAGCAATATTCGGTCTTTGATATTCCCGACCCACACCCCTCATGTTCAAGAGGGGTTTGAACAGTTCTCTAGCGCTCCCAATCTCTTACAAGCATTGGATAATCATTGCTTTTAATTTTCCAGGAACATGGATTCCATAACAGGTTTTCTTTAATGGTCCTGAAAATAGGGGCCATGAAACTAAGAAGAAGAAACATGTCTGATATTAAGTGGCATTCAGGCAGTCTCCAGTTCTCGCCCCTCTTCTTCACCTAGTTCCTAGTAATCCCCTGACTCCCCATTAATCTGCAGTTCTTGGTATCTGAATTGCCTGAGGAGAAGACATTGTGTCTTTAAGTAGGCACAATTCACCCAGTCTCCAGCTTTCTCCTTTCTGATCACCATTTTATATACATTTCTCTGGGTAACAGGCACAAACCTCTTTGTTTCCCTGACCAATGAAGTATGATGCATTTGCAATGAGACGTTCCCTTTTGTTGAGCGTGCTGCTTATGATGGGTTAGTGGTTCTGTATAAGGTTAGAAATTAATCCCCTGTTATAGTCTCACCCCTCCCTTGTTGGCTGTTTGCTGTCTGTGATGTCCATGCATCTTCTTACCCGTTTGTCATTTGCTTGCAGCCATTGTTATATATCACATACCTCTATCCCTGCTAAATATTGCACTGGCTCTCTCTCCACGCGATAACCTGCCGTTACGCCAACCAGAGGAGTTGACAAGGTGTGTAGCGCAGTCGGCAGCCGGAAGTCCTGACTACCCTCCTCAAACCTACATTACACTTTGGTAAGTCCTGGAGGTGGTCTCCATACAGGGATCACCAGGCTTGGGACAGAAATGGTCTGAGCCCTGTGGCACAACACGCAGGTTGGCAAGGAGTTTCGATAATGTAGCGACAGAAGATCTGCTGCTAAAAGCTTGTCGCTTTGTCCATTGTAAGCAAGGTAGTCAAACGGTGAGTTTGGCAGGGCAAAATACTGCCAATGTATGGAGGATCTCCTGCTCTGCTAAACTCTAAATGAGGCCTTGTGTAACTTAATGGTGCCAGGCATTTTACTGTGGTTGATCCCCTGGATTCCCCTGTTTCATTCTCAACAGAGAATCACTTAGTTCTCATGCTGTTTTCACTGCTATGCATAGTATTCAGAGACCTTGGTCTCAAGGTTTTATTATCTGTGAAGTGCAATGAAATCCCTAGGATAAGAACAGCAGCAAATAACAACTATAAATTGCAAACAAATATATTTTTTTCATAATTTACCTGGTCATTACTCGCCATTTGCAAGATGATGCCGTATTTTGCAGTCACCATGCAATTTGAATGTCTGTGTGTGTATGTGTGTATCTATACATGTATGCATTTATGTGTACAGTGCACACCTTGCTAGAGAGCAGGAAAGTGCCATGTCATTGCCGAAGGATCTGTATTTTTGTTGTGTTTTAAAGGAGAGGTTTCTTCTTTAAGAAGAGGTGTGGCCCCCTCTGGTATGTGGCATCACCATCTCTCTACTACATACAGGTTCCGAACAGATCAGCACAGCAGGTTTCTTCACAACAGCCTCTTCTGGCATATGGGGTGCCCAACTCAACACTGCACATGGTTTATATCCCACTCAGCGTTTAAATCTTTTCACGGCAGCATCTCCTGGCATATGGGGTTTCTGGTTCCTCAGTGCACACAGGCAATTACCCGTTCGCGTAGCAACAATCATGGCTCACTTCGTAGCGGCCCTCCTCTGACATAGGAAGATGATAGACTTTCCCTGCATACAGGCAATGACCCAATCGATGCAACAGCCGTTTCCTCACACCTCGTTAAAAAATCCCCTTTACATGATTCTCCACTGGACCTCACTTCTTCCAATGCTCTCCTCTTCCACAAAGGGCACTTTGGTCTTAGCATACAGGCAGGTGCTCTAGGCTCCAGTGCAGGTGGTCTTGGATTCCCTGGCTGTGGTCCCCTCACACAGTTGTGAGATAGCAGGCCTGGGCCCACAGTCCTGTTCACAGGCATAAGTCTTGTGGAGCTTCTCCTCCTTGCACAGACTGACCGGCTGTTTACAGTCGACCATTTTTTGGGGTCTCAAGCTCCCCTTCTTATGGTCTATTTTTAGACATTGAATGTAAATTAGGGTCTGAGTTTTGGAAGTTTCTGTTGGGGGTCTGCATCCTTTTGAAGTGCCACTCCTCTGCCCTTTCTTCCTCCTGAATGTAGTCTGTCACACCTAGAGCAACTCCAAAGCAGATAGCCCCACTACGCACACCATGGGAATGACTAGGAGTTCAAACCTGGATGTCGGCCACAGAAATATGTGTATCAAAAGGTTAGTCCAGGCCCTCAGTCCTACTCTTTATGATTCTGTTCTCAGCCTCACCTCCTTGCTGACATGTGCCCAGGCCTTTTCCTTGTGACCTTTCTCAGAATCAAAAAGAACCATTTGAAGTGTACTGGGAGTGCCTGGCTCTCCCTCTCTCCACTGTGTTCCACTCCGCTTACAGGAATGCAGCAGTACACAAATCTGTCTGGTAGGATTCATCTGCCTTCTCTCCTCGTATTTCATCATGCAGTCCTGGGTCTTCCAAAACAGAACTTAAAGTCTGCCATGTATTGTGCCATTCACAGACATGCACCTAGCACATGCATACAACATACATGCACTGAACAGCACTACATCCTTCATGTACCGTGCCACTCACAGACACACATACACCCAGCACATACGATAACACTCTAACCAGCATTATATCTTTAATGTATTGCATCAGTCATAGGCACACATACACCCAGCACATGCATGTAACATAAACATACTGTACAGTACTATATCATCCCTCTATTGTACCATTCACAGGCACACATACGCCCAGCACATGTATATCACACATGCACTGTGCAGCACTGCACACCAACCTACTGTAGGCGAAGGTTGGGTTAAGCACACAGCAGTATAGCTTTAAATTAATATTCATGTAGGCCTCACTCTAGGGACAGAGGAAAAAAAGACTTGTTCACTCTACTGATCACTACAGGGTATGCTGCCACCACCATGCTTGTGCTGCTTAACTCCTAAGAAAGGCAGTAGCCTTTTACCACTATGAGGGCAGTGCTTTGGGCAACTCTCTCGATCCAATTACACCGCAAGATAAACAAGCATTTGCAATGCAATAGGTCTCGCCTTTGCGAGAGTTTGAGCTATTGGCATTGTAAATGACAATGCCTTTTATTTATGTGTTTTGAAAACCTGCAAGCGGTGCGTCAACACGCACTTTGTACTTATAGTCGTTGCTTACGAGAAGCAATGCTGGCAGTAACTGCGCCTCTTTTACTGCCAGCCTTGCTTCTCGTAAGCAAAGACTATAAGTGCAAAGTGTGTGTTTATGGACTGCTTACAGGTTTTCAAAACACATAAATGAAAGGCATTGTCATTTACAATGCCAATAGCTCAAACTCTCACAAAGGCGAGACCTATTGCATTGCAAATACTTGTTGGCTTTGTTTTCAGTTGTGTTGTGTAGGACCTGTGGGAGTGCTCTTTTTTCCTTCGTTTTGCCGGTAGTGAGCTAGCATGCTACTGCTGCATTGTACGTAGGGCTATTAGACGTATGCTTGTGAATGCTGTGCCGTCATTGTGCCAGTACAGTACACTCAAGAACACACAGATCCTATGCTCATTGTACAGTTTCAAAAATGTTGTCTTTGTTCTTCAAGAGACACTGTTAGAAGGAGAACAGTTATGTGGAAAATTGCTTCCCACAGGAATTTCCTTTTCTCGCACGCTAATCTGTTATGACTGAAGCAGTTTCTTTTGTGAGACTGGGTTGTCCTTTTCCAGGGCTTTATATTCACATGTTTTGCTGCTCTAAAAAAATCTTTTGATACGAATGACTAGTGGTTGGGGATTACCTAATTTTGCTTTTTGTATGTCCCACCAACACCAGTAAGCATCAAGGGATCATGCTACCTCAGGGTTGCTTTATGAAATTTGAACGATATTTTGTGTGCTGAAGATTTCCTGATAAGGCAAAAAGTGTATTTTTTTCTGATATGCAGTGTCTCACACCTCTCTGTATAAGTAACTGGCAATAAAAGCTTGGATGCTTGTAAAACGTTTCCTTGTAAGTTTGACTTGACAGTGGTTCATTTGTGCCGGTGGTTGCAGGAGATAGGTGCCATCACTCACTTTTGGGAACCAGGATTTATTTTTTATCATCTGAGGATGCAGGGCAAGAGCGACAGGCAGAAACGGGAGAATGAAGGAGGAATAGAAAGATAAGAAAGCAGTGACAAAGGGAGAAAGCAGAGATAAAAAAGAGCCTGCAAGAGTGAGAGAAACAGATGGGAAGGTTGGGTGTACAAGGAAGAGGCTGAGATTAAATTAAAGGCTTTAGTTTCTTTAGGAATATTTTGGGCACTTATTTTTTTGACAAATTAAACACTGGCAGCCTTAAATTAATTCATAGTAAACTCATCGTATTCACTCTTCTCTACCCTGCAACACCCTCCCCTCCACACACAGACATCTAGACCATTTTCTATCAACACATTCCAGACCTTCCAACTCACACGGTGCCGCCGTGTGTCACACTATTTTGGCTCCCTTCACACAGTCACCCTGTGAGGAGCCGAAATCACAAGTTGGCATGCAAGGCGAGCGGGAAACCACTTCAAAGAGTGAATTTCCAGCTCCTCTTTTGCATCTGTAAGCAGCCAGTTTCTTTTAAGAGGTGTGAAAACACCCCAGGCCATCAGCGACAGCATCAGGGACCCTTAGTTTAATTGGGGGGGGGGAGGGGGGGCTTGGTGAGGGCAGAGTGCCACGTACATAGCCCTTGGCCCGAGGCCCCGCACTCTCCAAGGCTCCGCCCCCTCTTCACATGTGAAATTTGTTTACAGGTTGGCACTGGCAGGTCATAGACCCTTGTTTACAGGTTGGCACTGGCAGGTCATAGACCCAGAATGAATAAATCCCGGTGATACACGAGCCCCCTATTTTTCAGTCATTGCCCTGGTATGGAGTTGACACCAGCAAACTGTTTCAACAGACAAAAATAGAAGATAGTTTACATTAAGAAGGACTTGTTCTCTTGCACCACCACTAGCCTGTTTCAAAACACCCGCATTTGAACAGCTATTTGTGACCATGTGATGCCTTAAAAACTTTGTTAAACCTACTGAAGAAAGAAACGGGGGGTATTTGAAGCTAAAGTAAACGCAGAAGTGTAGCGGCGCATGCTCAGCTGAGAATCACCTCAGTGTGGATTTTGGCTGCCTGGCAAAGCTTGTTGGTAATGCTTCAAGTATATGCGCGCCCACTGTCCAATACGTGAAGGTTACTATGGAGCCAGCCACAGTGCGGCAAACATTCCAAAAGTGAAAATGCTATCGGAATTCTGATACGCCCGAGGCTACGAGCACATTGTTGAAAGCACTTCAGTGAGGGCTGGAAATCCTTGCAGGCACTGCAACAACAATCTAAACGTGTTAGCAGAGGCACCGTATATTTTAGGAGAAATGCTATTGCTGGACGCATCGGAAGACGTCAGCACTTACAGTGAAGCAGGCAGCAGGAGTCTAGGAATGCGAGCATGACCCACTTAACAACATGTACTGAAAAAAAGTGCCTACACGGAGTAACGAAGGACAGAGTGTCTCGCTGCCAGTAATGATCAAATCACGTGGGGCGTGGCCAAAGAAGGACAGGGTGGCAACCAGGAGGGGCTACAAACCGTCCGGGACAATCAGCAAAGTCGGATTGGAATAATAAATGACGACAAACGACGCATACCAATTGAATTTACAGGCGGAGCTGAGACACGGCTTCGGAATCCGTATTGATTCCAAGAAGCCCTCGCATGGCGAATGCAGTGCATGCGCTGCATTCGCCAGGCTGAGACCTAAAAATAATGATCTATGTTCACCGATGACAACATAATTCAGCATTAGAGATTGACACCTCAGTGCAGTTGGGGCGCTCAGGGCAGGAGTGCAACTCCATTACCATACAGAGGGCTTTTTGGTCCCAATATAGTTTTCTTGTTTCTTGTTCAGATTAGTGGTACAATCACCAGGCTTGAAATAAAATAGTATCACACCATACAAGGATGTCCAAGAGAGAATGTCCGGAATTTTAAAATACATTTTCCCTCCCAACTCCATTGAAAGATGAAATACTAGTTTTTCTCATCTGTAGGTCATTCACCAGTTGCTTACCCATAGGATCAATATACAAGGCTCTGCAAGTAAGTCTCTACCTATAACCAAATTCTGTTTGTCTCGTTGAGGCAAACAAACATATTTATAATGTAAACTTGCCCAGGAAAAACTCAGTAGGAGAACTCTATGTATACCCTCAACCTCATATTACTTTCCATTCCATCTTTTTGACGTGCTAAGGACTTAAACTTTTCCCTTTTTGTTCAATCACTCTGTGTTCCTGTTGGTGTAGATTAATGCTTCAATACAGTATCCCCATGCTATTATCATTAGAGTAAACAAGGTATGGAGTGGGCTGTGCATTTAATATATTTTTCAATTGCACTTAAAGGGTGCTACTTATGTAACACAAGATACCCACAACTGGCTATAACAATGTATAGATTGAATGGGCCCTTAAAACCTAATGTAGCATGTTCCATTGTCACTATGTTTCTATTACTGTAACATACAGCACAATGCAGCATGTAGTAGAGGTGGCCAAGATTTAGTTTTTAGTTCTTAAATAACTTCAATTTACTTTCTTCATCTATGAAAGGACAACTTTAAATATCTGCATTAATTTAGAACACAGAAATCTCTCTGTGACACTGCTACAATTTTATTAGGAGTATTGAAATCTGTTTCCAAAACTGGGTGTTAAAATCCTGGATCACTTTTTGTTTTTAACAGACATGGCATTAAAGATAAATCTTTGTATAAAAAGATCTGAAGCATCTCCTGTAGATATGTAATCTAACAAAATGGGATTTCCCCACATTGGTTAGTTTCTCGATGAGGGTTTTATGTTGCTCAATTAATCAGATTGTTCTCTGGAGAAGGAACCTCAGACCAATGAAACTTGCACCTGAGGAGTATCACTTTCTTGAACATTCATTCACAAGTGTTGTTGTAAATTGAAACCACGATGTGATTAAGCATTCACTGAAGACATGAATTCCCCTTTTATGACCAAGTCTCTTTCGTTATGTTGACTAAGGTTTGGACTCCATTTTGTATTGTCATGTCTCCACGTGCTCAACACGAGAAGAGTCCTATCTTCGTGTTAGTTGCTCTTGCAATCTGCCTAGTAACAGTCTATAAATAGTTCCTTTGTCCGTCTGGCGCATGCCCAGGCTTGACCACATCTGTTATCAGTTAGTCCTTCTTGACCATGTTTTCGCGGGCTCAAGGAGTGTGTCAGCCCCGCCCACATATTGATCTTGTATCGAAAATGTCCATAAAAGGTAATATTCTTTGCCTCATGTTGTATCCACCCACTTATGAGCCCCTCTGCTGTGTATAAAAGGGGACCGTGTACGCAAGTTCTTTGTGCTACTCTATGCAATACTGAAGGGTGTTGTATGGATTGTAGGACCACCCTTAAGGATTAATAAAACTTTGTCTTTGTACTTTACAGTTTCCGTGCCAACTTCCTTATAGATTCCATTGAAGGAGAGCGAACCCTTGTGTCCTGCGGGCCTAGCTGGGGCCTGTATTCATCAGTGTCATATCTATTTTTAATAAACAAGGACAAAAGGAATTTCGCAATGAGCTAGTTTGGAACCATGTTGTGTTCTAGAGGAAGTGGGACATGAGATCTTGACTATCAAAATTTCTTATGCCGCATTACTGCAAATGTGCATTGGTGTTAAGGAAACATCATGAATTGGAACATATAGGGGTCCGAAAATCCCACCAAGCCAAATATATTTCTTGCCAATAATTTGCCAAGACTGTGACTCATTCTCCTATGAAATATCTTTGAACATATGGGACCTGATTCACAAAGGTAAACGTACACGTTTTTGTGAGTTACACTTTTTCGGTATTCACAAGACTGCATTTTAATAGTACGTTTTTGAGTGCAGAGATAGGCCTGTCCTACGTGGAATTTTGTGACCACCTAAAAAGTGTATACTCACACAAACGTGTCAGTTTACTTTTGTGAATCAGGCGGCCCATGCTGTCTTCAAGCCAAGCTGAAGGTGAGCTGCTATCATTTATCTGAGTCCCTGTTAGAGTGAAAACTGTTGCTAGAACTGGGAGTTCTAGTTTTTCTATGCTAATATTCTGTCCACAGGATTAGTGTGACTCACTGCTTTGCTGCTGAACTCCAAGGTATGAGCTGCTGTTGGGAACTCGGGTCTGATTTGCTGTTTTGTGCCCAAGGCCCTGGAAGGAATAGAGAAAATTTTGGGAAGATGTGCTACTTATTTCATAACACATTTCTCGGATGTCCTTAGAGATATACATTACAACCACGTGGAACTCACGCCATAAAAAGTCATGGTAATAATGTTCAAGATCTTCAAGATGCAAGTCAGGATAAATACGAAATTGCCATATTATTAGAATTAATGATTCAATTATACTGAGGAAAATTAGCAATCCAAGAGCCACCACGTGAAAACGTGTATTTGTCATGTGCATGCGACCCTGAAATGCATATTTAATAAGATACATTGTGCGCTTGTGAAAAAGCGAGTCATGCTTCCAGGGGTCTGCTACTCTCTTTTAGAACAAGGGGGTCAGAAGTAGTCCTTCAGGGTGCGGTCCTCTGGTTTACACTATTAAGAAAATGCCCTTTATAGAAAGATACGTTTTTCCAACTATCATGCAAGTGCAGATCAACTTGCTGGTATTTCAAAGAGTCAGTAATGTTCACTTGCATCATTCAGGCAACATTTACCCATGTTCATTTAGCTTTGAAGATTACAAGTTTTTGATTTGTGGCTGATTTTAGCTATTTTCCAAAATGGTTTCAGATTAACCTTAGGCTAAATTATTTTGACCCGTGTCCCCCTCTTGAATCGTACATGATTATTTTAACTCTGATCTTCCCATAGTCAGAAGTCAGCATTGTTCTTTCAGCACTGGATGCATATACTCAATATTTCTTTTGGCAGCAGTGAGGCAGGGTGCCGGTTCTGCACTTGCAGTAGAAGGATGCTGCATTATGGAGCCTGAGGTACCCTAAATTGTGTTCTGTCTACCTAGTGTTTTTTTACATATTCGGGGGATCTTCTGCGACTGGCACACATTACTGTTTTTCTGTAACCGAGACTTTTTCTCGCAAGTCCTGGCAGTGTTATCTGGATTCCAGAGCAGTATTTACTCTGGTACTGATTGCTGTTTTTCCATTTGTTGCACAATGATTGCTTCTGTTGACCTTTCCAAGTGTTATCCACAAAATTCTGATCTTGCAGCATTGTCAGTATTGTTATCGGTCTGCATTTTTCAGATGCCTTTGGCATTTTTGCACTATTTAGATTAGAACATGAATACTTACTTCATTTTTTAGTATCGGGTACATGAATAAATAGCAATATTGTTTTCCTGCTGCTTATTTTCAAATGACACCAGGGTAACTTTTTTCCTGCTTTTTTTTGTTTTATATTGACAGATATTCCTTCAAAATTATTAATTGAATTCTTGATTTGTTTGTGAACGTGGTCAAGTGGAAGTGGCAACATTCATTCATTACCTTTACAAGAAGGCAAATTAGAATGGAATTTACTTTGTGGTGACGGAGACGATTCCAATAACCTGTTCTTATGGCCAGCTTAATAACACAGCTGTCTGCCCAGTCTTCCAGTGCCTTGTCATTAAATCATATGCATACAAAGAGCTTCAGGGGAGTAGAAGTCTCTTCCCTCATGCTATTGGTTGGCTGGTGCATTAGTCCACCCCCTAGAGAGTGCTTCCATTTCAAGATTTCAATGCATAAAGTGCACTGTTTTCAGGAGATGACATTAAGTATTTGGTGAATAGAGACACCATCTGTGAGCAAAGCCTTCACCCGCTCAACGTAACTCATTCTGCATTATAACCTTATGGATACCTGAAGTATGAGGCAGGTAAGTGTTTAAATGCAGTATAATCTTTGCCAGTTCATATTTTGAAAGAAAATTATTTATGTGTGCAAACAAGCAACACGAATATTAAATGTTCACCTTTAAATTTAAGACATTAACAGCATCTCCATGCTTTTCTTCATCTTACGTCAAGTAACCATTTTCTATTGTATTGGTGGGAGTAAAGTTCTCCACCAAGGCGACAGTAATTACTCCATCCACCTAAATTTAAATGAGCCCTTTAATGCTGATTGAAACAATGACATATTTCAGAGAATATAATTTAATCATAGACTATCATAAGGAAGAGGTGTTCACATAACATAAAGGCATTGGTCTGGGAGAGGTGAACAGTGAAATCCATCACACGCGATGGATCATCAACCCACTCCACTTTCATTGAAGGGGAGGCAACGTAATGGCAGCGTTGCATAAAAGACGCCATTGTCTCTCTAAACAAGAAGCAGCAAGAGGGCTGGAAAAGCAGTGTGTGAAGTTTCAAAGTTTATTTTTGGCAGCTTGGCATTTTGTGTTAATATCCTAAATTGCAGCATGGTTGGCGTGGTCCTGATGGATATGAGGATGTTGTTCCAGAGCCTGTGTGCATAGATGGCGAAGGCCTGTTACCTCTTTCCCTTTGTTTTCACTCACTTTTCTACTCCAGTGTGATAGTGCCCTGGCAGATGTCATGAGCACTACTGCATATGGTGAGGGCTGCCGATCTTGATGGCTTTGTAGAGGATGCAGCTGATTCCAAATATACTGTGGGCCCGCAACAATGCAGTTCCATCAGGGAGAGTCAGGCATTTCATGAGCCATACTGTGGTGCTTAGGATGCTTTTAAGGCGGGCCAGTGAGACGACTGGGAGGAAGTGAAGTAGGGCAGTGTCACTTACTGCCAGTGGCTAATACAATGTGTTGTCGCTCCTGCACAGGAATAGAATCCAGTTGGAAGGTGTATGCTCAGTAAACGGAATAATTACCATGCATACTCACCATGCAATGTGGGTTAGTGCAAAATGTGATGCAAAAGTGGTGGCATTAGTGAGCCAAGGGTTGCCATCCAGACATTTAGAAGACTAATGATTTAAATGAGTACATGGCACAGATGTTGTTGGAGGGTAGACATTGACATGTAGTACTTCAACACTTCGAGGTGGGAGTAGGTGCTCCAGTCACCCAAGATAAACAAGACACACTTGAGAGTCAGTCTGGCAGCATAATTATTATCAGCTGGTATCTGTCTGCACTACTGTAGTTGACTGTGAGTGTGCATGAAAACCAGGGCCGGACTGGCCGTAGCAGGCACCGGGCAATCCCCCGGTGCGCCACACAATTGGAGGCCGGTTTTGGACCCCTGGGGGCTGTTTTTGTTACAGGGCCGTGCTAAATCGGCCCTGTAACAAAATCAGCCGAAAATCGGCCCTGGCAAACAGCTCGGCGGCACCCCCAACCCCCGGGTGGGGGGGGGGGCGAGCTCTTTGCCAGGGCCAGCTGTGGTTCCCAGTCCGGCCCTGATGAAAACTGGATACCTCAACCACTCTGAGAGTACATGCAAGTGAGTACTTACACACGCAGTTTTATTGGCTGGTTATCTTGCAACATTGCTCATGATCGAGAATTACAAGACCTTTTGTGCAGTCCCAGAATTTTCCTCAAGTTCCTCCCTTTGTAGCTCCTTTGTCGTTTTAGGTGGGTTTTTTGTTTCTCTTCAAAGGAGTTCCAACATTATATTCTTTTCCCAAAAGTATAATCGCCTGTGTCTCCTGTATGTAATTGTGAGGTCAGTGTTTGTTATTTTCTGCTCTAGTTTAAATGTTTCTATTATGAGCTTCACTAACATTGAGTATGTTTCTCTTATTGTCTCAAGGATACATCCATTGGTGGTGTAATATGGGATTTCATCTATTGGTGTGGGAAGCTCTGGGCCCTTGCTCTTCTTCCCCAGAGAAGTGGGACTACTTTGTGTAATGCAGCTGGCTTCAATCTTTTTGTGTTGACTATTATGCCATGGTTTAGACTTTTATGACAGAGTCGAACATTTGTCAATGCTAGGAAGACACAGAATTTAAATTCATTTGAATGTATTGTGTAGAATTAACAATTTCACAACTTCATGGAGTTGCACATTTGCGAGAGTCTTTAAAACGAGATTTTGCTTTAGGCAGGCTACAAGATTCTGGCATGGGAATGGTGGAAATGTAGTGCTGGAGAGCAAGCATGGTGTGCAAAAGTTGATTGGACAGATGTTACAGGAACAGAACAATAAGACTGGTAGTAAAATTGTCGAGTGGGTAAATGCTCCTGTGGCAGTGGTCTTTGCGCACCCTGCAAATAACATCCTGGAATCCATACAGAAAATGAACATATTATCCCATCCTTATAAATGAAGCAGCATTGCTCATTTCGGTAAATCTGAAATAGGGTGTGTTAAATGGGG
Organism: Triturus cristatus; assembly: GCF_964204655.1. Lineage (NCBI taxonomy): Eukaryota > Metazoa > Chordata > Amphibia > Caudata > Salamandridae > Triturus > Triturus cristatus. Next base: position 1,010,972,932 of record NC_140585.1, on the reverse strand, counting down.
GCTGGAGTAGCATGTAGGGATATTAGGAGATTTCTCCACATGTCTGTTCCTCTGTGTAACTTGCAAGTGGCTCTACTATAGCCTCACAACTTGTCCAAGGCATCAATTATAACGTATTCAATTTTCCCTACAGTCCACCCCCTCTGATTTCCCAACAAACCAGTGTTTTAGAAAGTAAGATAAGGCTAGGGTGGAGTCATACATGATCAGAGCCGGACTAGCCTTTCAGACACTTTAGCATTTCCCAGTAGGTTTCAGCCTAGAGGGCTTCTTTCAGAGCAGGAGGGTGGCTATGACTCTATCATGCCCCCACAGTCGAAAGCTAATTGCAGTCTCCTTCATTTTGCTGTTAATTTTTGGCTGGGCAGATTCTGGATTCCAGTGCAGCTGACTCTGTACATAGGGGAGGCTGCATGAATTTGCCCCTCATTCTACTGAGATAGAAAGATACTTCAGATGTGTAATTGACTCTACTCCAGTACCATCAGCCTTCTGATGCATTTGCCTGTCAAGAAAATCCCCATAATCAACAGGGTTATGCCACTGAAATGAAGGTAATACATATTTTACACTTTTCTGCCATCCTTAATTTATTGGTAAAACAGTTCTACTTGTTATCATAAATGCAAGACACATCAATGCAGCACTTTATTTGAGCCGGTGGTTTCCAGTGCTTAGCTCTGGTACTTAATTGTTGACCTATGACAGGCTGCCACTTGGTGGCCCAGTTTCTCTAATTTAGAGACGAGCATAACAACAGTTGTTTATTAATTCAATACACATTAAAAATGTATAGTACCTGCCGCCAAGTAATTTTTATAGCTTTGGTGGCCTGGAATATTCAGAAATGTCACACTTGTAGGAGTGTGATTGTCAGTAGCTGTATTGTTACTGAACTTGGCAGTGGTGAAAGCTGCAATGTGGTAAAAGCGGAAGTTGTCTCCTGATGAAGGCCCTAGCACTTATTCATCATTAATGTACAATTCTCGAGTCTTATGTTTTTGTCTCAAAAAGATAATTTAGTGGGTTAAGTCACTAGCTGAAAAAAGTCTGTGTGTAGGTGTTAGTTCATGGGGTTCTATTCATGTAAAATATTTGGGTGTGCTGAGTGTTTGTTGCAGACAGGCAGGTGTAGTCAATATTTCACAATATCCCTACGCATACATGTATGTACATCAAAGGGTTCATGCTCTTATTGCTGCACAAACATGTGTAAACTTCAGGTCACATGCACAAATAAAGCAGTGATTACTCAAGCATAGTAAAAGAGCACTGCTGACTTGGGTCATTTTAAAACCAGGGGGTTTCATCTGCAGCTGAACTGGCTGGAAGATGTAGTATTGTGTGAGTTTACAATGATGGAACCCTTGTGGCTCCTGATGGTCTTGTAAAACTGTGATGTAAGCGCTATAGCTGAGTAAATGAAGGTTTAGAATGTTGAGTTTGCGGTTACATGTAAAAGAATAAAGGCGTGTTATACTAAACTCTGTGTGCGGCATAGTCATTGGCGAGTACCCGGGCTGGGGTGGTCGCTGCAGTAGTGTCTCTGCCCAATTGGAAACCGACCATTCCTCAGCCTTCCCTCCCTTTTCAAGCCACATACTGTGCCCATACTACCCAAAGTTTCCAAAGACTAGACATCACAGCTTCTCGTGCATTTCTATTGCCAAGTCCATCTCTGATTTCATTGAAGGCCCTTGCCTGTAAAAGGCAAACAAAACTGTGGAAGAGTCAGTTACATGTTGTGAGACATAATTAATGTAAGTATGCACTACTATGCTGCCTGCTGTCAATTTAAAGGCAGCCCTGCCCTTCAAGGTTGCCCTTCAATTAAATGTATGCGTAAATTTGACTTTGGAATTAAAGGTTCTTCCAAAGTCTCAAACGGAATTAATTTACATATAGGTCACCCCTAATGCCTTCCCTAAGTGCCCAGGTGTAGGGTGCTTTATAACTATAAGCAGGGATATTATGAAAAATATGTTTTGTATGGTCAGGTCTCGGAAAACTGGCAATTTCGTTTTTCCCCAATGTAGCCCATCACTGCATAGGCTAATACTTTACTGAAGTATAATTACGCTCAAAAATACTTCAAAGTATCAACATGATAGAATAAATCCAACAACTTGCCACTGTTAGATTTATTGTAACTATCAAAGAAAAGAAGTTCGAGAACTTTCTTTTCTGTAAGCCAAAACCCAACCTCCCAGTAGCCCTGCTCTGATTGGTCAGCATCTGCCAGGCTGAGCCAAAGTGTTTTAATTAATTGGCCTGACTAGAGACAAAGGATTTCCTTTGGTCTTCAAAGAGGGAATGACAGTTTTGGGTAGCACAGACTCATCCGTACACCCTGCACCATTAGTGAAGGGGTTGGAAGGGGTGTATTAGGGACATGTAGCCACACCAGTGGGATGGCTTAGTCAGATCTAATCCTCTAGTGGAGAGTTTCTCCATTTTTGATATTGGAAGAATAGTGCATTCTGGTTCAAGAAGATGCCACACTTTGGAGGAAGTGGTAATACAACTGGGTGGCAGCCTGCATCCCTTTGGTCAAGGGTGCCCCCTGCTTGACGCCCAGGAACTGAGAACAAATATAGGAGCATTGCCCAGCAACTTAGGTTCCCTGCCTGAAACAATTTGGAGAAGGACTGCCTTGCTGGAACCCTGATCTGCACACAAAGGATTGCACCCTCAATGACTGCACATGCTGCACAATTTGGAACTACAGCCCTAAGGACTTTGCCTGACTTCACACGGATTAAGGAGTGGACTCCCTGAAAGCAACTGGTTAACAGATCTCCACCTGCATCCTCTCCAGCAATAAGGACCCATCTGGGGTGCATCCAGTGGACTTTTAAAGAGTTGACCAGGTACATTTTGTGAAACGTAATCCCAACATCCTAAGTACCATCTCAGAGCTTCTAGACCCTTGGACTTTTGTTGTGGACACTTTGGAATCCCAAAAGGACCTTCTGGAAATAGATCTGGAAGTGTGGAGGAGGTTGGAGAATTTTAGTCAAAAAGCTCGATAGTGACAAACCTGTCAACTAGAGTCAAGCCGGCATTGTCGAACCGCTACTCGGCCTGAATTTCATGTTAGTCCCACTGAAATCTCCAGAGATGAAGACTTCCAGGATTTCACCGAGGTCTCACCTCTGTTTTTGACTCGAAACCCAGCCTGATGATCGGCGTCGATTTTGACTGAGGCCTCCCGCTTACTGTATCCGACCAGGGCTCCATCGCAGTTAGCATCGAACTTTAACTTTGTCCCGGCCAAGCGTGACCAGATTTTCCAAAGTGGTGCTTTGTGCTTTTAAGCACTAGAAAGTGTTTATTCTTTAAAAATTCATATCTCCTGTTCTCTACATTGTTTTTTTGTCATTTTGATTTCTACATATAACTTATTTGTATATATTGGTGCTGGATTTATATTGCGTGTTGTGTCTTACTTATTTAATGTATTGGTGTTTTTAAATGCTTTACACACCTGTCTCCTAAATAAGCCTGCCTGCTCATTGCTAGCTACCAAGGGTTGAGCAAGGGAATAATTTAATGAGACCTTGACTGAGCCTTTTATTGTGTTTGTGGCCTTATCGCTAATGGAGGGTCCCTACTTATCACTACTAATAAACAACTTTCCAACACATGTGAAGCATGCCTGACCCAAGCTTTTGAGTTGCCGAGGTCAATATAAGAAATTCAGATGCCTCTGACATTACTCAAGCCACAATAGCCCTTGAGTCTTTGGCCTGAATATCAAACCCACAACATCGGTGGGACAGAAAATCAAGGGCAAAATATCAACAACAAAAATATAGACAGGTAAACAAGTCTAGAGTTTCTATATTTAACTCCACCTATATGTATCTACATTGTGGAGTTAGGAAAAATTCATTTATACATCTTTATATGCTTGATCTTTCAATATTTTGCCCCCGAATATTTTGTCATTATTATTCTTGTACCATAATGTTGTTGGTGTTGCAACAGTAGTACAATCGCTGTCAAGAAATCTGCAACATTTCCCAAAAGGGCGTTGCTTTGTAATATAGCTAGTGCAGACTCTTTCATTCTCTCTATTTCTCTCACAAATATGTTCTCTCTCTCTCTCTCTCGCTCTCTCTCGCTCTCTCTCTGTCTCAAAAGTCTGCATGTGCCCTGCACAATATAGTCTTCAGAATCTATAGTCTGGTGAATTGGGTGTCTAGTGCAAAGATATATGTAGATAGCCATCAGTTCACATGTTGCACTCATATTATTATTTATTTATTCACATTAATTTTTATTTTCAGTTTTGTATCTTCCATTCAAGGTTTGACATGCATCAGAGTGTCTTACATATCAGACAAATTTAAGTGTGCAAAATTGAGGTTACAAAAACAGTGTCTCCATTTTCATCATACATAAGTATAACCGAGGGAAGTATAGCAAATCAAAGAGAAATAACACAAGTCCTGAACAATAAAGTGGCAAACATAACAACGAAATAGACAAGTAACGCATTGTGAACATGGTATATCATGCACTATAATTAAGGAGATATTTGACAGACTACATACTTAGGTTCTTATATATTTTTCACAAGGGTTCCAGGGTTTGAGTAAGTTCACTATACATTAAGATAGTTCAGTGAGTTATAACAGCTACTACAGAAAGCTATGGGCAAACTTCAGATCAGATCCATGCTGTGGCACTAAGATAAATCCTCTTGAAATTGATCAATTGAGTGACATGATACCTACTTTTGGGCAATGTTGGGCAATGTACAGATTTTTTAAACTCTATGGGCCATATTCTGCCTGCTCTGGACTTTGAGGTTCACTGAGAAAGAAGAACTTATCAGGAGAGTCAAAAATAACATGCCTGATTCTGCTAGTTTGTCTGGATTCTTGTCTGGAGCCTCAGTCAGAGATTTAAGTCACTTGAAGCAGCTGAAGACAGTAGATTAATCTTAAAAAATCTGAATCCCAATGGGGTCAGTAGCTTCTGTTGCCAGCCCTTCACAAAATCATGACGGGGAACTAAGTACCATATGCACAAAATTGCAGATTTGCGATTTCCAAAAATTGAATCTGTAGAAATCATCATTTGGGTATCACAAAATTTTATGTATGTATTCGACGATTCCACAAATAGCGATTTGTACCGATTTGCATTCGCACTTAGGAAATCACAAAATAGGCAATCACAAAATTGTGATTTCCAAATAGGAAATTGCAAAACAGAAAACAGAGCTTTCTGGATGCAAAATGATGATGTCAGACCGGGAAGGTTACAAATATAGGGTGTGGCCACAACTCAGCGGCCTAGGATGAAAGTAAAGGGGGTACGCTCCTAAAATAACCCCTGCTCACCCCCTTGATAGCTTGGCACGAGCAGACAGACTATTCTCAGAGGCAGTGTGTAAAGCATTTGTGAACACATACAGTAATACAGTGAAAACACTACAGATGGACACCACACAGGTTGTGTTATAAAAATAAGTATTCTTTATATAGATTTACCATAAGACCATTAAACGACAAAAACACACAATACTGTTACTTTATATGGTAGAAGTTTGCTTAGTTCTCTTAAGTTCTTAAATGCAACACTTTAAGTCAATGTACCTTTTAGATGCGACACGCAGGGCAACGAAAGTGTTGCAACGATATTGATGCGATGAAGTTTTTGGTGCAAAGAAATAAAGACGTGAAGATCTTCCAGATGCGATACACTTCTCCGATGTTGCGATAAGACTTGACTCGATGCTTCAGCTGCAGCGGCGTCACCCTTTACGCAATGCGACGACAGCGGCCTTGGCAGCGACACTCTTCTCCAACGTTTGCGAGATGCTTCTGCTCGATGCGATGTTGCAGCGGCGACACCCCTTTACGCGATGCGACGACAGCAGCACCGACGGCGGCACGCTTCTCCGTGGATGCGAGGCGCTTTTTTGATGCGGTGCAATGCAACAGCTACGATGGCTGCGATGGCGACACGCTTCTTCCTCGATGCGAGACTCTTCTCTTGATGCGGTGCAATGCATCAGCTACGATGGCTGCGATGGCGACACGCTTCTTTGGCATTGCGAGACACTTCCTGGATGATTTGAGACGCTTCCGCTCGATGCGATGCTGCAGCAGCGACACACTTTACGAGATGCGACGACAACAGCTCCGACGGCGGCACGCTTCTCCTTCTTGAGTCGCTCTTCAAGCTTCTTGCGACACGCAGTCCCTCAGAAGGCCCAACAACAGCAGCAGGCACTTCCAAAGAAATCTGAGGAGCTGGGTGGTGAAGTCTGTTGTTCCTGAGACTTCAGCAGGAGGCAAGCTCTTTTCCAAGCCCTTGGAGATCCTTCACAAGTTGAGCAAAAGTACACACAAAGTTCCTTTCTCCTCTCTTTGGCAGTAAGGCAACCACTGCAGGCCAATCCCCCAGGTTCAGGGATAGTTTCCTCCTCAGCTTCTTCTGGTTCCTCCCTCAGCAGAGGTTCTTCTTGTTTTCCCAAAGTGATCTAAGTTCTTGGGATCAGGGACCCAATATTTATACCCAGAAATCCTTTGTCCTCTGAAGGCAGAGGGGCCTTTGCCCAGCCCAAACCAGTTCCTGAGCACTCTGTTTACCAGACTTCTCCTTTCCTTTCACAGTGCAGGGCAGAAACATTAGACGCCCCACAGGAGGTGGAGCCAGCATTGTGGAAGGCAAGTACAGCCCTGGAGCACTTTGTTGACAGGATTCCTTCTCTTCATTCACTGTGCATGACAGAGACATCAGCCGCTCCCCAGGAGGTGGAGCCAGCATTGTGGAAGGCAGGCACAGCCCTATTCAGGTCCCAGGTGCAACTCCTCCCACCCATCTAGATGCAGATCTCTCTATTCACCACTGGGGCACCTCACCCTGTCTCCTGAAATTCCCCAGCCCTGTCACTCAAACTCCAGACAAAGGAATACACAGCCTAGCAGAGGTAGGTTTGAATGGTTAGACAAGAAAATGCCTACTTTCTAAAAGTGGCATTTTCAAACACAGAATGTTAAAACCAACTTTACTAAAAGATTTATTTTATCATCCTGAGTTCAAGCATAATAAATTCGAATTTCTACCATGTTCTCTGAGTCAGTTAGGATTATAAGATGTAATAACCAAACTGCCCATTCTGGCCTATGTAGAACAGGTAGCCTTGCAATAGTGAAACATCGAAAATGGCTGTAATTCACTATTAGAACATGCCACACACACCAGGGCATGTCCTACCTTATCCTTACAATGCACCCTGCCCTTGGGCCTACCATAGGGGTGTCTGATATGAAGAAAAGGGAAGGTTTAGGGACTGGCAAGTGGATGCACTTGCACAGTCAGCATGACAGTACCAGACTGCCCGTAAGCTCTGCAATGGCAGACCTTAGACACATGTTTACAGGCTGCTTCTGTGGGTGGCACAACCAGTGCTGCAAGCCCACCAGCAGTATTTGGATTACAAGCCATGGGCACTCCTGGTGCACTGTACTAGGGTCTGACAAGTAAACCAAACCAACCAATCATGGAATCACAAACCATACATCAATTTACAATAGGGAGCACTTGCTCTGTGGCACTGGACAGCAGTGGCACAGTGCCCTGAGCAACTAACACCAGCAAAAACACATGCGGCAACAGCGAAAAATGGAAGGGAGACCCACGTCAATGTGCCAGGTCTAACAAATGTGTGGTCCATATGGACCAACTGTTTGGAAAGGCCTCCTTCCCCGTGCCAGAGAACCAAAAGACACAGCTCTAGACCTGCATCCTGGAGAAGGGAAACTCCCTGGGAGTCACCCAAAGGACCCTTCCTGAGATCCGCAAAAGATGGTATGAGCTGAGATCTTGTACAAAGGAGGAGGTGGCCAGCAGAATGGTGAGGGGTGTGGAAAATAAGAGGGCACTCAAATGGAGGACCCTCCCATGGAGACACTCATAGAGGGTACCCTGGAACCAGAGAGTTTGGTGGTAGTAACTGACATTGACACCCCTAGTCCAGCAGGCACTATCCAGGGTAAGTCATCTTCCCTTTACTTACTTAACAAAACATAATTTTAGCAAATCCATTCATCATACTTCACAGCATGCATAACTCCATGGAGATGCTTGCTCCACCCTGGCAATGCATCATGGGAGTTATAGTACACATCCTTTGCTGATGACTACATCAAACATATCTGTACAACATAAACATGTCACAAATACATGAAGCAGAGTCACAACAATACTGTGGGCAAACATGAACCATTTTTTTACACTAACTATTTACATGTATTTACACAGATCACAGCCCGTACTGATGTGGTAATGAAGGAAATAACATCACCATCCCCTCAGCCCATCACTCCAACTCCAGCTGGCAGGGGAGCACCCATCTAAATGCTGCCAGAGTTTATAGACAGTGATGAGGGTCAATCACAGAGCAGGGACCCCATAACATCAGAATCCCGGACACACATACAGTGCAGAGGCCAAAGATCAGCAGTCTGAAACGATAATGTGTCAGATGACATGTCAGAGAATCCTTGTCTGTCTGGTGTGCTGGAAAGGTCCCTCATCTCCATATAGCGCCTGCAGACAAAACAAATATGAACTGTAAGCAGGCGACTGCAATGAATGTCTACGTTGCTGCAGAATTTGGAGAAAGGGCAGGACTGGTGGGCAGCAAAAATGGAGAGGAGGCAACTTGTGCAAAGACAGAGGCACAGGCAGTACCAGGCAAGGTTTGATTTTCTCACCCAGTTCATCAACCACCTGGCAGTAGCCACAACATTGGAACATTGGAGTCAGGTACGGTGTGAGTAGCCAGTGACATAAGGCATATACACTGTAACCGTAAGAGCATGAGAAGGAAAACCATTAGGTCACAGTACACACACCGTCCTGGCCACTGCATTCATTGAGTCTGCAATTCTCTTACCTTGTAGGAAACGATTGCCAAATTCACCCACTGCCAGTCGTTTTGTATTCCACTGTGGCCGAACATGAGTGAGTCTTGAGGGCTGCCTGGGAACATGGCCACAAGGTCTGATATGATATAAGCAGCATCACACACTGCCAGCACATTGAGTGAGTGTTAGCTTTTCTTTTCCTTATGTATGTGTTCAGTTGCTGAGGGGTGACATATGGCAATATGTGTGTCATCAACACAGCCAATGACATTGGGGAACTGTGCTACCCTGTAGAACACCAGTTTGGATTGTTGTACCAATTGGGGAGTATTGGGAATGATATATTTTAGTAGGCTTTGCTCACCATTAAGTCCAAGAACTTGTGAAAGAACCTGGAAAAGGCACTTTGTGACAACCCCTTCCTCTCCGCCACTGCTATGATCCCCTAGTAACTGCCAGAAGCTAAGAGGTGTAGGCAACACAATACCTGCACATGTGGAGGGATTGCACTATGTATATAAAGAATGCTCGAGGGCTATGATATGCCCTTTCAATATTTAAAAATATAATGCACACGGGCTGTGATATGCCCCTAATCTTCGGTGAGCCCGCCGATCGTAGCTTCGTCCAGTCCGATCCTGCAACGCAGTGATATTTTTACATATTGAAAGGGCATATCATAGCCCTTGAGCAGTCTTTATATACATAGTGCAAGTTTTAAGATATCTTCTATAAAATCTTGTTATCTGAACGTGGACAACGCATTTCCGCAATAGCTTGACAACTTTTTACTACAGAATTGGAACCTGGGATCTGGACATACTCTTCTAGGAACCCTTCAGAGAACTATTGAATTCTCACGTGGATTTGTTACATGATTTCTTGAAATCTGGATGCCTTTCTAATAAGGAATTTTCGGGATCTCTATACATTTTTAGACTGTGTATGCTGTTCCTCGCCTAGAATAGCGGGAGAATTTAATAATTGAAGCCTTGAAGAAGTTACAGTGCGTAACGAAACACGTGTTGGCTGCCATCATCTCTTTGACACAGAGGAAAACATCAAGAACATGAATTCCATCTGTTCAAATATTGTTTGCGTTTCTACACTGGACTGATTTGTTACTAGTGTGAAGTGGAGCATTGTTATCAGACAATTAAAACTCTTTAGTAATGATCAAACAGATTTCTTGCATGATTCATTAAGATTGATATGTGTTTGTGAGCAGATTTAGGAGCTTGTTTTTTCTTTATTTGCTTACTGGCCCAGACTAAAATAAGTACATCAGGAGTGCCGAGGCACAGTGTTTTCTTATACTTAATTTATTTGTCAACTCCTCAATGGCTCGGGGGGGGGGGGGTGCACTGTGATACTGCGATGGATGATAAATCTAAAAAACAAAAGGGCGTACGTGGTTGAATCAATGTGCTAAGACGTTAGTCAAAAAAAGGTGCTGTTGAATTCTCCACATAATTGGCAGAGGCATGGCTGTGTGGAAGGGGGCCGAGCAGTCTTTTAAGCAAACAAGTGAAACAATGTAACCATGTAACAAGCTAAGCTATTAAGGGTCATCACTTCTTAATCAAAAGGTGTTCCGCTTGGCTGCAAGCCAGCACTATCATCACTTCAGTTCAAAGCATGTTCAAACTGGCACTCAGAGCTTACTTTTCAGTATACCAATGCCAACATGGCTAGCAACATTATTGCCTCTGAGGAGGAAGCATTTATAATGAACCCAGGACCAAACAGGTCACAATTAGTCTATTCATCCCTGCAGGAACTTACTTCATCTTCAAAATGGAGCTCTTGACAAAATTCCTTCCTACTTCATGGCGATACAAACTTCCAAAGGCTCTCATGCATTGCGGTGATAAAAACATTGCTTGCATCCTGGGAGTTGTAGTTTTTCCTTCATAGGCTATGTATGTTATAGCACAGTTAATATCGGAAAAGTTGTTTTGATCCATCAACAAGGAACCATGCATTATGTTGTTGCTGAACTGTGAGGAATATCTCATATGAAATAGACATGAGGGGCAAATAATAGGAGGTAGTTAGTCAGTTAAAGACAATAAGAAAATACTTAAACCAGTAGTCAGAGTTTGTCAGGTGGACTGGTTTTCAGAGTTAGTCAGGTTAAAGGACACAATCAACACAAGGTTAAAAAAAATTCAATTCATTCATTTTATTCAACCCATTTTTAACTGCATTGAAGCAAAGTATTAAATAGGCTTCCTTTAGGACCCATCTTCATTCGATGTCGCCTCCCCTTGAGTCAGGTTTTATAGATGCCAAAATTGTCCACTTGAAGTCATCTTCGGAATTATCTTTTTTCAATGAAATGATTCACAAGTGGTGCTGAAGGTACCTTTTTTTGTAATTGCGATTTGTGCTGAATAGTTCTTTGTCGAATTTCCCGATTAGTCTTTCTTTTGTACAGTGGTTGACATGTGCAGATGATATCATAGACAATATGTTTTGTATTTCAATTTGAGGAGGTGTTCTCACCTGATATTGTTATATTCATAATGAGTTCCCTCATTGGTTTGTGCGCAGACCACACAGGTGCCACATTTGCAGTGATCCTCCAGTGGTGGAAGATTCCAAATCTGTCTCAAATCGTTTATTGTGTGGGTTTTGGAGTACATGCACACAGTATCTGCCTCCCGCAGCTCAGATCTTTTTTGAGGGCAAATAAAGGGCACTCAAAGGAGGAATCCATACTGAATAGTAGATGAAAGTTCTGTAGAATTATTTTTTTGAATTGATTTGTCCGTGAACAGTATGTTCAAACAGAGACTAGGCGTTCTGAAACTGTTTATTTTTTATTTTTCCAGTACAGTTTCATAAGGAGTAAATCATGCACGCTTTATTGAGTTGTTTTTTAACAGCTTGCAGGGATATCCTCTCACAACCAGCTTAGTAAATACATTGTTAGCATGACAAAAGTAGTCATCCTTACTTGAACAATTAAGCCGTATCCTTAGAAATTTCCCATTGGGCAGATTGTCTCTCAAACTTCATGGGTGAAAACTGAAGTAGTGGAAGGCTTTGTTACAATCCGTAGGTTTTTGATGAAACGTTGTCAAAAGATTTTCTCCTTCAGCAAAGACTTCCACATTCAAGAAGGTAATTTGTTACTTTTTTTTATTCATGCAAAACTTAATGTGTCTGGGGACCTGCAGTTTAACCACATAAACAAACTGTCTAAATCTTCTTTTTCTCCATCCCAGACACCAAAGATGTTGTCCTTATCTTAGCTAACTTCTTATTGAGGTGCCAAAAGGATTGTTCTGATGGATAAATCTTTCTTGAAATTTCCCCATGAGCATATCCAGCTCTGGGGCAAAGGGCATCCCATCGTGGTCCCCTTGATTTGATAAAAGAAGTCATCTCCAAATTTAAAATAGTTCTTCCTTAAAGCAAAGTTAGCCAGCTTGATCAAAAAAACAGTAGGCACTTGGTGTGGTCTTTTAGAAAGTGGACATTTCTCTGTGCTTATAACTCTGTGTGCTTCACATCCTGTCTCCAAACTATGTCTGGCTTGGGAGACAGTTACACTTTGTGCTTTCCCTCTAAACAGCTTGAAGCATATTAAGTGTGGCTCATCTGCATTTTGATGGGTCTTCATGGGCAGGGAGGAATGGGAGGGGCTGACACAGTTCAATAGGTAGTGTCCTGTCCACACACAAAGCACTGATTTACCCCCCACAGATAGCCTGGCAGACAGGGCTGGGTTGGAAGGGATCCTTGTGCACTTCAGAGAGCTGCTTTAAAGTCACTCCTTCACTTCAAAGGCACTTTTGGGTATATGTACTGTGTCTCTGACCCCCTAAAGTCAGACACTACTGGACTTGTAACCAAGCTCTGCCAGAAGAACTGCTGTGATGTTTAAAGGACTCAATAGGACTGCAATTCTGAAAGGACTGTTTTTCTGCTTTGTTGACCTGCTACCTGCTGCTCTATGACTCTGTAGAAGGAGAATTGGATTATGCCTTCATTCCAAGTTATCTCCAGGGGCTTGCCGGCTTGCCCCCTGTTCACAAAGTCTCAGAGTTATCAAAGACTTCACCCTTCTACTACTGCAGTGGGACTCTACAATCCATGCGTTTAGCAGCTGCACTTTGACAAGGAGCCAAACGCGCCTGATCACCAGCTTGTGCTGTTAAACATCAAAAACTTTGCTTGGGGAAAGATGGAGAGCTTTCTGCTTCACTCAGGATCAGCACATGCCTGATCGCCAGTGTGGTTCAGTGAAATACTGAGCACTTTTGTTTCCTCAAGGATCAAGCTTTCTGCTGTGATAAAAGAGGCCACAGCACCAAGGGAAGCCCTTCCAGTGTACCCCCACCAAGTTGTCTTGACAATGGGTGCATCATAAGTTGACACATCAGCATAGTCCGCCCACGAAAGCAGAACCACCACGGCACGCTAACGTTAGCAGCTCAATTGTGAGGTGCCTGATTGCGGGATTGCCACACATGTGTTTCCTTCTGGCAGTAGACCACTGAGCCTGCCTCGAGTATCGACCAGTGTGGTTCGGCACTGCCCCACTTTCCAGCTGAGGAGTTCCAGTTATGCGGGCCACCACTGTTTCGGAAGAGAGTAGTATCAGTACCCGAGACCCGTGAGGTCTTTACAGCTGACCTGTGCGATATCACAGGCGGCTGGGTTTAACTCAGACATACTGGTCTCAGAAGACCTGCCATAAACTCATTCATTAATGACTGTGGGAGCACTGCCATTTGGGTTCCCACATTAAGAGAGTAAATTTGCCTTTCACTAGCATTACGTAAGAAATCTAATAGAAGCGAATGTATTTTTGAGCACAGTGTTTACTTGAGGCCTTCAATGTCATTACTTAAAAAGTATACTTTGGATTTTTATTGTTTTGGTCTTGTTCAGAATATAAGAATATATATTTCTAAACCTATGTGAAGTCTTTTTGATGTGTATCCCTTGTATTACTGTGTGCCTGTGTTGCACAAATACTTTAAATGGTGCCTCTTTTGATAATCCTGCTTGCTCTGTGCCAAGCTACCAGTGTGAGCACAGGTTATCTCAGTCATGTATCTAGCTTACCCTGACTACAGTGGTGCATTCTGCCTGCCCTGGGTGTAAATCTTAGCCAACCAGAAACCTCATTTCCAATAGTGACCCTCACCCTAAATAAGCTCTCCTGCCTCCTTCTGCCTCACAGCCAAAATCCTCATCCTCCTTGCCAGAATGTACAAAGTTGTAATTGTGAAAGAGCCTGAAGCATTTTGGGTGCCTTTGTATAGTTTACATCTGGTTACCACCTGTTAGACCTGGCACCATTGGCGTGGGTCTCCCTTCCATTTTTGCTGTTGCCTCATCTGTTTTTGCTGGTGTTGGATGCTTTGGGCACTATGCCACTGCTGTCCAGTGCCACAGTGCAAGTGCTCCCTATTGTAAATGAATGTATTGATTAGTGATTCCATGATTGACTGATTTGGTTTACTTGTCAGACCCTAGTATAGTGCACTGAATGTGCCCAGGGCTTGTAAATCCAAATGCTGCTGGTGGGCTTGCAGCACTGGTTGTGCCACCCACAGAAGCGGCCTTGTAAAATGTGTCTTAGGTCTGCCATTGCAGAGCCTGCGTGCAGTCTGGTACTGTCATGCTGACTGGGCAAGTGCACCCACTTGCCAGTCCCTAAACCTTCCCTTTTCTTCATATCAGACACCCCTATGGTAGGCCCAAGGGCAGGGTGCATTGTAAGTATAAGGTAGGACATGCCCTGGTGTGTGTGGCATGTCCTAATAGTGAATGACAGCCATTTTCTTTTTTCACTATTGCAAGGCTACCTGTTCTCCATAGGCCAGAATGGGCAGTTTGGTTATACCATTTTATAATCCTAAACTGATTCAGGAAACATGGTAGACATTCAAATTTAGTATGCCTGAACTCAGAATGATAAAATACATCTTTTAGGAAAGTTGGTTTTAACATTCTGTGTTTGAAAATACCACTTTTAGAAAGGAGTTGCACCTGGGACCTTTATATGGCTGTGCCTGCCTTCCACAATGCTGGCTCCACCTCCTGGGGAGCGGCTGATGTCTTTGCCCTGAACAGTGAATGAAGAGAAGGAATCCTGTCAACAAAGTGCTCCAGGACTGTACTTGCCTTCCACAATGCTGGCTCCACCTCCTGTGGGGCATCTGATGTTTCTGCCCTGCACTGTGAAAGGAAAGGAGAAGTCTGGTAAACAGAGTGCTTAGGAACTGGTTTGGACTGGGCAAAGGCCCCTCCCCCCTCAGAGAACAAAGGATTTTTGGGTATAAGTAGTGGGACCCTGATCCCAAGAATTTAGATCACTTTTGGAACAAGAAGAAACCTTTACCGAGGAGCGGAACCTGAAGAAACTGAGGAGAGACTATCCCTAAGCTGAAGTGCTGCTTGGGGGATTGGCCTGCAGTGGTTTGCCTGACTGCCAAAGGAAGGAGAAGAGACTTTGTGTGCCTATTTAAACTTTTAAGGATCTCCAAGGGCTTGGAACAGAGCTTGCCTCCTGATGAAGTCTCAGGGACAGCAGACTTCAACCCCCAGCTCCTCAGAGTTCTTTGGAAGTGCCTGCTGCTGTTTTGGGCCTTCTGAGGGACTACGTGTCGCAAGGAGCTAGAAGCGCGACCCAACGAAGCCGAAGCATGTCGCCGTCGCTGCTGCTGCCGTCGCACTTCTGAACAAGGGTGTCGCCGCTGGAGTTGTCGCACTGCACCGCATCAAGAGAAGCGTCTCGCAACGAAGAGGAAGCGTGTCGCTGCTGCCTGCCGTCGCACTTCTGAACAAGAGTGTCGCCGCTGGAGTTGTCGCACTGCACCGCATCGAGAGAAGAGTCTCGCAATGAGGAAGAAGCGTGTAGCCGTCGCTGTTGCTGCCGTCGCACTTCTGAACAAGGGTGTCGCCGCTGGAACTGTCGCATTGCACCACATCGGAGAAAGCGCCTCGCATCCCCGAGAAGTGTGCCGCCGTCTGAGCTGCTGCCGTTGCATTTCTGAACAAGGATGTCGCCGCTGTAGTTGTCACATCGTGCGATAGCTTCACGCATCGTGGGTGAAGCGTGTCGCAGTTGAAGCTGTTGCCGTTGCACTTCTGAACAAGAGTGTCGCCGCTGCAGTCCACGCATCGAACCGAGAACTTCTCGCATCACCAGAGAAGCGTGCCGCATCTGGAAGATCTTCACGTCTTTATTTCTTTGCACCAGAACTTTGCCGCATTTCCATCGCTGCGACATTGCTTGTCGTGGAAGCGCAACGCATCGTAAGGTACATTGACTCAAAGTGTCACATCTTAAGAACTGAACTGAATTAAGCTAAAAACTACCATCTTAAAGTAATAGTATTGTGCATTTTTGTCGTTTATGGTCTTGTGGTAAATCTATATAAAGCATACTTATTTTTGATATAAAACCTGTGTGGTGTCCATTTGTAGTGTTGTCACTGGATTACTGTATGTGGTCCAGCGACGGCCCGTATAGGGCGTGTTACCGGGGCGGTGACGTGGGCCAGAGGAGGGGCAGGGTGGGGGAGTTGCAAAATGCGGCATACGGCCGATTGCAGGTAAGTTTTTTCGTAACTTACCTGCAATCGGCCGTATGCCGCATTTTGCAACCCCCACCCTGCCCCTCGTCTGCCCCACGTCACCGCCCCGGTAACACGCCCTATACGGTCTGTTGCTGATGTGGTCACAAATGCTTTACACACTGCCTCTGAGATAAGCCTGTCTGCTCGTGCCAAGCTACCAAGAGGGTGAGCAGGGGTTATTTTAGGAGTGTACCCCCTTACCCTGACTAGAGGCAAGGGTCCCTATTTGTCACAAGTACCTACCTGTGCCAACTATAGACCCCCAAATCTAACACCACCTGATCAGAATTATTGGTAATTGCATTTCCTAAATGGCCATTTTGTGCCTCGTCGTAATTGGGAAATCCTTTGTTCTTGCGTTTAGAGATTCACTATTTTGAAATCCCTATTTGTGATTTCCTATTTAACAATTTTCACAATGCAGAAACAGGGCAGAAACTGCATTTTGCACCATCGCAAATGCCTTTCGTAGATACCGAAATGGCATTTCGTACCTAACGATTTGCACTGTTAAGAAATGCAACATAGTACACATGGCCCTAAGCGCTGTTTCAATTTCAAACCAACGTTTCAACCCTGTTAGCTGCGTTTAAGGGACAGGTCTCAGCTACTGGCGCTCAACCTGCTGAGCTATTTGCACAATGTATGTCTTAAAGCGGGAAATAACAAGCTCACTTCTTAAATCTATTTTCTTTCCTTTCACCTGACAACAGTATTAAAACCTCCCTTGAAGGGATGCTCTGTTGGGTATGAATAGGTCCAGTAAGGAACTGCTGGAACCGTTCAAACTATTACTCAGTTAATCACGCAGGCAGGTTTCCTCACAAATGATGGTTGCAACCAAAATTTCAGACAACTGTGTTGCGGGAATGAATTCAGACAGGCCTCTCTGTGCGGCCCCTCAGCCGTCAATCCCTCCTCTGCCTTTCTCCTGCTCCATCCCTGCCAGGTTCTCGCCAAGGCAGGTCATGCTGACCTAGACTGAGAGGAAATAATCAGGAATGTATCCTGTTTACTCACTGCTGATATCTCCAAAGTGAGCACATGCATTTTTAACCTCTTTGGCTTCGTTTGCAAGATTGTTCAGCCGTGCCTTCCGGGAACTTACAGTGCACCCGCTTGTACTCCCTGCCTCTGTGGTACCAGAACATCCTAAACCAAGAATTCTCAGGCAGACGTGCTGTGTCCCAGATCTCATTTAAACTATATGGCCCCTCTGGAGGTAATAATAGAACGTCCACACCCAATGGGAAGGCATTTAGGACAAGATATTTCTTTCAGACAGATTTTTGCACACAGTATCCCAAATGCAAAGGATCGCGTTTATGCTGAATTTGTTTTTCCGAACAACATGTCTTTAAGGTATTTCGCTCCGAATTATTATTAAAATGATACAAATTATGACTCACATTAAAACGAGGCATGGCTGATAAGACTGGGATGTCTTTATGCATGAGCTTGTACTTACATCACGTGGAACCAATGTGCACGGCATTTAACACGATCATAGAAGCATCACCCGCGCGCACCTGCGGGATTTTAATAATTTTTGACGGTGAAAAGAAAGTACATCTACTCAACATGCATAAAGTGTAGCTGCTAAGGAAGTCAAAATTAAAATCATAATTGATGGTTTTTATGCCTAATTTTATGAGGAAAAGCAATTACTGTTAACAGCCATCATTCATTTTACCTAATTATACTCAACAGCGATTTAATGAGATAGGCCAACGTGATAA
The DNA here is from genome assembly GCF_964204655.1 of Triturus cristatus. Classification (NCBI taxonomy): domain Eukaryota; kingdom Metazoa; phylum Chordata; class Amphibia; order Caudata; family Salamandridae; genus Triturus; species Triturus cristatus. The sequence goes on along the minus strand of NC_140585.1, from coordinate 1,010,954,698 downwards.
ATCTCATATGTCGAAAATATGCAAACAATATTGTTTAATACATCCAGTTGTAACTGTTTTATGAACAGTCTGCAGAGTTTACCCCGGGGACAGAACTTATCAACTTATATTTATTGAAGCAATTTAGATACTCAGCGCTGGTACCAGTAACCAAAGAGCAGCTGAGCAGCGTGAACTATTGAGGGGAATGATGAGCGCTCCCACTCCTACTGAGACAGAATATTAATCTAAATTAGAACGAGCTGGGTAGGGAAACAACTTCCAATAGCCCTATAGCCCTCCGTAGCAGGCTCTACCATCCATTAAATGCCTGCACCCTTGTTATAGACCGTCACTTTCAGCCCAGACCTATAACATGGAGCAGAGCTTTAATGTCCAGTATTGGCTGATTTACAACCACATCTAAATCCCTGGGATGATAGCCCTAATCAGGCAGAATGATCTAATAGCCTTATAGCCCGCTGTATCAGGCATTACCTGCCATTAAAGGCCTGCTTCCTTGCTGTAATTTAGCCCTTGCATTCAGCTTGGTACCATAACACTAGAGTGGGCTTTTATAGGCTGATAAAGCTAGTTGTGCTGGGCTATACAGCTATATTAAAACAATACAAAGGAACAATGGGGCATATTATCAAGCCAGGCGATAAAATTATCGCCGCTTTAGCGGCAGAAAACTGCCGCTAAAACGGCAATAATGGGCTTGATAATATGCTCTATGGAATTCCATGTGAAGCCCATGTTAGACGCCCTTCACATTTAACATGGGTTTCAATTGGAATTCCATAGAGCATATTATCAAGCCCATTATCGCCGTTTTAGCGGCAGTTTTCTGCCGCTAAAGCGCCGATAATTTTATCGCCTGGCTTGATAATATGCCCCATAGTTCTTGTCTAAACTACCAATGTGGGTTGGTGCCCGACCTGGGGGCCACATGACAGACAAGCTGCATTTTTATTATGTGTGACAGCCGCACCTTTTACAAGATGCGCCCGGGGCACACAATCAAAATGTGCCCTATTATGATAAATGCGCTGCCCCCAGAACAGTCGCGAACTCGCTTGCCTCCGCAAACTCGTGCTGCCCCCGAAAACTCGCACTGGCCTGGAGGCAGCGCATTTGGTGAGAAAACGGAGCGGCTACTTTACAGCTGCTCTGTGTTTTCACGGTACATGCAGAAACCCGCCTGCACTTTTAAAGAGAAGTAGAGATCCTCTTGCAGGATGGTGCAGCTAGTGACAGCACGCACCTACAAGGGAATGTAACCCCCTTTCCCCACTCCAGAGGGACGCTTTGAGGGGGAGCACTGTCAGAGCATCTTTGCCTCTGCGCCAGCATCTGTAATAAGGCGCAGACACAGAGGTAAAGTGATTCCCTCATTATAATGAGGGAATGCCCCCCGAAGATAGCGCTGGAGCTTTATGTGCACCAGCGCTATTGGTATTACTGAAGTAGGAGCACAAGTGTCTGCGACCCCTTCTGTAATACCAAAGTGCCCCCCGGGGCGCACAAAGTGGGCTCAAATGTCCGTTGTACCCCCAGGGCTCTTTCTATAATATGCCCCCTGATGCATCCCCTGAGCAGGCCTTAAGCAACTCCCTAACTTATCTAAAACTCTTTAGGAAGTGGTACGCCCATGACAAGGAGCTGTAAAAGACAGCAGTGAGTGACACTGGTCACTAATGCCTGATGTACAACCACATCTAAACCCCTGGAACTGTATCAAGAATGCTACCCACAGTCACAGAGCGGAGCTAATTTGTATTTTTAGTGAAACTAGAATGTTCTAATGTGCGTGCACTAAGGTGGTAATAGTGTAAGCTAAAGCATGAACGGCAGAGAGCACAGATTAGAAGCACAAAGCTGTTAGTTGCCCTTTCGGCTTGTGTTTTTCACTATGGTGGGCATACCAGTTATTTTACACCCGAAAGTAATGATAACATGGGGACTGCTAATTTTGTGATGCAGAATTGCTTTTATATTCATGTTTTTCTCTATGGAATGGGGTATTACTAATAACTTAGTTTCTCCTCTAGGGGTGGGCGGAATTTGTGAAATTCACTTTAGCAAATTATCGCGAAAATGTTAAAAATCTCCGCAAACACACGGAAATATCGCGAAGATGAGGACATTTTTTTCCCGCCCGTTCGCGGTATTTTCTGCGTGGTCGCGGCTTGCCAACTTATCCATGCGGTTGCTCGCGGGCGCGGCCATCTTGTTTTCACTTGTCTCGAGGTGCATGATCGCGAGAAGAAAGACGTGATCGCGCGACGAATGATGTTACTGCGGGCGCGAACTGTCGCGAGACAGCGCAAATGGCTACCAACAATCCAACATCTCGTGGAGAACGCGACCGGATCGGGAAAACTTGTCGGCGAACGCGGGGATTCAGGTAAGGCGCACGCAAGAATGTATTATTTTACAGCGCGAGCAAGCAAAAAATTTCCGGTAACATGCGGATTGTGGAAATTTTGACATTTTCGCGCTCTCCGCGGAACGCGAAAATGTCAAATTATCGCAATTTCCTGAGCGGAACGGAATTTTAGCCCAGGCCTATTCTCCTCACTGATTTCTGCAGTTAATTTTCGGTTCGTTTTCAGGGACAAGTTTTACCAAGTTTGTCCTACCAAATATGTCCCTGGCAAATGCACGAACACTGCATATGGCAATACTGCATCACTGCATCACCCAGAATCCCAATTTGGCCGGTAATTGCCATTAATGGTAAACTAGCATTTACCCACAACTAAGAAAATCATGCACTTGTGTTTTCGGGCTGCGTTGTGTGCACTAGTTCATGAAGTTGCTCAAAGTTCTCGAGTTACTGTGTGTATTGAAGATAGCATAATTATATTCATTAACATTTGCTCAGCTTCAGTCCTTTGCCAGAACACGTTCACGATGCGCCCCCAGTTGTGATGTCGCATTATTGCATTCATTATATGTTTGACTCATGACAGGTCAGTACATTTTGTTCTTGAAGTATGTGGGTTTCAATAACGTGGTGAAAAAATCTGCGATCTTTTCTTTTCTGAAAACCTATCACTAGTCCTATGCGTGCAAAACACAACTGAAAACACTTGGTAAGTTTAACTTTAACATGCATTTCTAATTTTTAATTTATAAAGTGTTTTTCATGGATCCAGTGTTAAAATCAAGTCAGTCACATAAAATTCGCATTAAAATGCATGATAACTATCTAAACTTCACTAGCAGAGAGGTCAGGGCCACAGAAACCGCTGAATACATATTTGTAGATTTATGAACGCTTTTTTTAGGTTGTGTGCCTTTAACTATTACAGATCAAGGTAATAATAAAACTGATGGAGGCAGAATACAGTGGTCTGATTTATTCGTTCGACTTCAAATGGCAGCTGTGCTGAAAGAGTTTTCTGAGCCCCAGGTAGACTATTCTTGGGCTGTCTGAGCGCTCCCTTCCCCAGCAGCAAAACTGTTGTTGGGGCCATATATGTTTCATATGCTACCCCATGTGGCTATATGCGGAGGCACCCTAAGGCAGCTGCTTAACCCCTTGTGTGCTTATGACGAGCCCAGCTCATCATGAGGCACAGTGGAGCTGTGCTACCCCATGTGGCTATATGCGGAGGCACCCTAAGGCAGCTGCTCAACCCCTTGTGTGCTTATGACGAGCCCAGCTCGTTATGAGGCACAGTGGAGCTGTGCTCATGACGAGCTGGCTCGTCATAAGGGTCGCGCTCCGCCCACGCGCGATTGATTCCCCACCTGTGCGGGAGAACCAATTAGCGGGCTCGTCACGAGCACAGCGCCGCCGCTGCCGCCCTCCCACACCGCGGGGGAATTACCCCCGCGGCGAAGGGGAAGAGCCTTAATATTGCCCAGCCCTGGCAACTGACGGCTGCATGATTGGGGTTTAGTGAGATGATGATGTGCAAGCTCTACCTGCTATAAGAGTCCAATATGACCGATAGCTCATGACCACGTCCATTCCAAGCAGTCACTTTCTTAAAAATGAAATACTTCAATCCATAATGTAAAAGGATATGCTTGTCAATGTATGAGCTACTATTCGCTTTAGACTCAACATGTAATTCAAATGCATTATTGCAGTTCACAAACAGTAATAAAGTGAAAACACAACGCAAGAACAAACTCAAGTAAATTTAAAAATAGTGAAAAATGTTAAAAAATAAATAGACATCAAGAGAAATGAAATCCAATCAGTACAACCAGAGTTAAACATTTTAAAGTTTTTAGTGTAAAGTAGCACCAAAAATATAAAAGCGACAGACAATGGCAAAGTCAAAAGTTAAATCCAACTGTCCTAGATAGAGTAAAGGTCGGATACAAGGAGTAGATCAGGCCCAGTCTCAGCTTATCTTCGGATCTAGAAAAGTTCAGAAAAGCTCAGCAGAAGACAGAGTTCAATGGGTCAAGGCAGCAGACTTTGTCCAAGGAGGAATCATTATCTCCAGAGAGCCCCTCAGTGAAGTCTCAGTAAAGCCATAGACGAGGGCAGGAAAAAGCTCTGATCGGGAAAAGCTGGAATTCCGGCATGACGAGGTTGTCGATGGGGAGTAGGTTGGCATCGACTCTGGCAAAGATTTTTACATTCTGACTTAGACAACTTTTTGGAGGTTGAAAACCTCCATCAGGATGAAGTGACAGGCTGTATGTGAAGAGGCTCCATGAGGCTGGATACCATCTACAAGAGGTACTGCTGAACAGGATTGGCTGCTGTGGGGAAGAGCAACGCAGGAACTACTGTGCCGTACTAAATACCTGCTCAGGTGGCTGCAAGCTGCCCTGGTTGGCTGCCGCAAGTGAGAGGAGCGTCCTGAGGCGGTTCCCGACTGCGGAGTGACCAGCTGTGTGTGTTGAAGACATGGAAGTTCCCTGTCTACAGCTCCAGCCCCGTGCAGCCCATGATGTGAGAGAGGCTGTTGCTGAGGGGAGGGAGCGATTTTAGGGACAGAGAGCAGCTGTGGGACACAGAGCAATTCCTTCTAGGAAAGGCCAGGAGGTGAAAGTATTACCCTTCACGCACCAAGACACTGCTGAGGCCTGGTGTACCCTCCCGCATGGCCCAAATGAAAAGAATTCTTACTGTGCAGGGGAGGAGGTGTCGATGCCCAGCAAAAGTTTCCCACCATGCGTGAAGAGCATTTGCAGCCTTCGGCAATGGTGCGAGCATGTGGCCATCAGGACAGTACAGGCTGGAGCCCAAGAGTGAGAGATCTGCCAGGAAGGGCTATGTTACAGGGCATGACAAAACCTGCAAAGCCTGCCTGAGTGGAGTCTGAAGAAAACACCTCGAAGGTGTAGCCAAGAGAAAAGACCAGCAAAAGGTCAGAGAAGAGACCTGTGAGAGGTCAGAGTGGAGACCTGTGAGAGATCAGAGAAGATGACCTGTGAGAGATCAGAGAAGATGACCTGTGAGAGGTCAGAGAGGATGACCTATAAGAGGTCCAAGAAGATGACCTGTGAGAGATCAGAGAAGATGACCTGGGAGAGGTCGGAGAAGAAGATCTGTGAGAGGTTGGGGAGTAAGACGTGTGAGAAGTTGAAAAGAAGATTTGCCTGAAGTCGAAGGAAGAAGACCTAGGAGAGGTTGTGAATTGAAGGAGGTCATGAGGAGAGGTCTGGTCACTGGATGAGGAGAAAGCATTGTCCGAGGGGTAGGACATGGACGTGGAGACCCATGTGAAGTGCACATCACATGGAGAGACCTGGTCAGAAAAAGAAGAAAAGTAAGACAAGATAGGACCAGATCACATTGGGAAGTGAAAGAAGTGGAACAGGAAGAAGTGTGGCACAAGGTCACAGCGTAATGAGTCCAAAGAAAGAAGAATAGAGCAGTGTGTAATAGACATATGGTACACTACAAGGTATAGAACATGACTGAGTGCAAGAACATCTTACGAGTTTTGGACATCGTGAGTGAAGCACAGTACCTATGTAACACCTAGAGGTCAGTGAAGCATCTGTGGCATCATGAGAAGCTGGCTATCCAGAAGTCTTCGGTTAAACCAAGCAAACCTGGTGCCTGCAGAAGAGAGCAAGCTGGACCACATGTATCATCCACCTTTGGAGTCGAACGTGAGACTGGAATAAGGTCCTGCTCGGATGACCTGAGTGACCTCGGTCATGGGGTCTAGAAGAGGATGTAATCAATCCACACCAGGCCATGGTGATCCAGGTGCAAGGGCCTCATGGATTACCGGTGAGAGAGGAATTCCGACATGAGAGATGCATCCACAGCAGCTCACCAGAAGGTATCAGGATGCATGAAGTTTTCTGTTGTAGCCTGGCTCACAGTGATTTATCCAGGGTCCTATAGTCCGGCATTGGAGCGACACGGCAAGGTCCACACAGTCCCGTGGAAGCCTAGTCCAGAGGACCTCAGGGGATTTCTGTGTGAGGGGAATCCTGGTGAGAGAAGGATGTCAGAAATTGCTCCACCATCAGGCAGCTAGGAGCGCTGTGCATCTGAGGAAGACTCATTAACAGTGACCAGGATGTCATCAGTCTTAGGAGGTCTGCCGTTCATGAAGCCCAGATGTATTTTGAAAATATATCGTCCACTGACTTCACTATCACTCCACAAGCACGCCACAGCAAGCAGTGTACATAGACTTTGTGTATAGTCTTCCACGCATTGAGTCCACGTAGGACAGGATCCACAGTGTACAGCTGAGCTGTGCCAATTAGAAATGGTGATCCGAGCTGCATTTGTACACTCATCCTGGCCAGAGAGCAGCCTAATAGACTCTGTGGAGTTTTTTGTTGTTGTTTTGTTCTCTCCCACAGGTTGGACTTGTTGGTACATTTTTACTAAAGTTTGGGAGGGATGTAATGACCAGCTAGTCACTGTTCTAGTGTTCCTAATTGTTGGTTTATACCAGCCACTCTCTGAGGGCTGGCTTACACTACCACCCCACACCCATCCATCACAGGTGTCACATGACATGTGACTCTGCCAATAAAAGGGGCGGGGTGCACGTGCCCTGGGCCAGCTCCAGATACCCTAACACTGTGACTGTGTGTTCCTTACTACTGCATTGGGGCCTAGGGCCCCAACCCTTTAAAATGTCATACTTTTTAGATGCATTGCACTTGCCCTATGGGCTTTCAGGGCACACTAGATTGCTGACGTATATGTATTAAAAAGGAAAGTTTAGGCCTGACAAATGTTTTTATGCCTGGTCGAAATTGAAGTTGAAAACTGCCCTACATGCTGCAAGGGTATGTCTGTGGCATGTTTTAAATTGCTACTTCAGCGAGTGGCACAATGAGTGCAAATACAAAATATCTACAAATAAAATAAATTCATCAAAGCGTTTTGCCCTGAAGAAGTCCTGTGAAATAGGGACGAAACGCGTAGGCTGTATGTGATTTATTGTCAAGACGTTTTTTGATTACACATTTTAATCGCGTGAATAAAAAGAAAGAAAAAAGAATTTACGAACAACTTTGTTTATTTCTTTGGCATGATTCATGTTATCACAGATGTAGCACTGATTGTGTTCTCTTTGTAAAGGTTTTGTATCTAAACGAAAGTTATAGTTTATTGTAATTCACAGAATTTTATCATGGAAAAAGTTTAGATGTAATGCATTTTGTGTGCTCCTCCATCTTGAGGTTTTGTGTTGTAGAATTTGGCGTTTTTTATAACGTTTGGCCCTGAGAGTGAGCACCCTGTAGCAAGAATAGGGTGGTCAGAGTGCAGGCAATTTTGGACAACTACTGTTTTTGCTGTTTTTTGTACATGTGGAGACTTACAAGTACATTAAATATGCCAATCAGGTGTAGCTCAATTTTACCAAGTTTTAGGGAGAGACTACTCTCAAAAGTCCACTTTCTGTGTACTGTATGTGGCATGTCTATAGTAGTGTATTGGCGAAATGACATCTTGGACAGACAGCTGCAGCTCCTTGTAGACTAATTATAAAAATAATCTAAGAAACTGTAACAGTGACAGATAAACCACCATATGACCATATGGCATTGTAACATTTAACTCCCCGCTTAAAGAACTGGCCTTCCTGAAAATATCAACAATTTCAACGACAAACTCTAAAACCTCATTAGACCTTTGCCAATATTTGACCTTAATATGATCCAGAACTTGTGATGAGGCTGCTCCATTTTAAAACAGTAATTGGACTGCCCATACTGCCAAACTAAGGGGGTTATTAGGATGGCGGGCAGATCACCACAGCCGGCCTAGCAGTTGCGATCTGCCCGCCATCCCAACCCGATTTACCCCCACCATATTATAATGGCGGGGGCATTGGGGCGGACGCAAAGTGCGTCCGCCGCTTTTTCTGCCGGTCAGTAATCGTTCCAATTGCCGGCCGGGCGGAGTTGGGCCTCAATATGCTGGCGGTGCCTAGCAGGCACCACCATCCATATAAGGATGCTGGGTTTCACTGGCCTTTCCATGGTGGATTTGGTAATTGCTTCCGGGCCCGTTGCAGGCCCATGGGGGGTGTGGGGCCCTACATTGCCATGTGCAAGGTGGCAGGCACCGCGAGGTGCCTGCCACGTTGTGCATGGCAATGCATAACAAGGCACTTTGGCATTGCGGCGGGTGCTGTTAACAGCAGCACCCGCTGCAAAGTCAAATATGCGGAATGCAACCGCCAGGGTGGCAGGCGCATTCTAATTAGCGGTGCGGTACTGCCGCACGTCTGGCGGCCGGTCCCAGTACTGCGAGGATGGTGGGAGGACTCCGTCCGCCATCCTAATCAGCCCCTTAGTGAGATGGGGCTTTAATTGCATTCTTCCAAGCAATCTTTTACTTGTGTTATCAACAACATTTGCAAAAATATATAGATGTTTTGTTCGCCCATTGATCATTTCAAATTCTATTCAACGTGTCAAAATCAGCAATGGGTTCTTGTTTTTAACAAAACCACCTAAATTTGCTTTGGCTGTGGGCAGTGTCTTCAGGACTTATTACAATGCTTTATGATTATTATTGTTATTATGATTATTATGATTTTGGTGATTATTATTATTATTATTATTATTATTATTGTTATTATTATTATTATTATTATTATCATTATTATCATTATTATTAATATTATCATTATCAATGTTATTATTAATATTCATAGTATTAATACTATGGTTAATTGTATTGTTAGTAATTCTAAAAGCAATAATAATATGAATAATACCAGTAATAATAATAATAATAATAATAATAATAACAATAATAATAACAATAATAACGTTGATAATAATAATAATAATAATAATAATAACAACTATTACAATACTATTAACCCCTTCGCTGCTGCGGACATTCCGCTGCAGCGCTGGGGGGGGCAGGGGGGCAGCGCGGCGGGCCTGTGCTCATGACGGAGCCGCTCCGTCATGAGCCACAGTTGAGCTGTGCTCATGACGGAACGGTTCCGTCATGACTCCGCCCATTTGCGTTGTCGCCCCGCACAGGCGGGGAAACAGCGCCGCGCAGGCGGAGCGGCCGCCGGCAGGATTGTCATGACGGAACCGTTCCGTCATGAGCACACGACAACCGTGGCTCATGACGGAACGGTTCCGTCATGAGCAGGGAAGGGGTTAATAATACTACTACTACTACTAATAATAATAATGATAATGATAATAATATTCATCATAATAAAACGATTTAATGCCGGTGCCTTTTTTCCGTCTGTGCCAATGTCTGTTTCCTGTGTTTAACCTTGAGTCTCTTTAGAGTGCAGCTCATACTTTTCACTTTTCATCAAGCATCTTATCTTTAACGCTCTGTCTTATATATTTTGTGCACTCTAAATAAACTAGTAATGAAAAAGCCTTGAAACAAAGCCCATATATTGTAACACTTTCTTACTGTAATAGAACGTTTCTATCCATAGCCTTTTTGAAGCATATTTAACATCCTTTCAACAATATGAATCTGAATAGGTTATAAATGTCTGTTTCTGCTCCTCCTTCGAGCTACTTTTTGACACACAGCTGGTGCGGGCAAAGTCCATCATTGAATGAATGAACACAACGTTTCTGGTGTATTTAGAGGCACATATACGTCACTGTGTATTATGGATCTTTAAAGGGACGCCTTTTCACCATTTTACATCTCGCATTCATCACAGACCAGGACCACAAATCTCTCAACTGTTTCATTTTAAACCTCTCTACTAAGCTGTAGACCTCTTAATTTTAAATTCTGCTAACTGACAGATTCATACAATCATTATAAACTGAAACCCCCTCCTATGAGCACCAGAGATAGCTCTTGTGTAAATGTGCCAGATAAGCCTGAGAGCTAAAACAATAAAAATGGGTAAAGTGTACATGTTTATTGCTTTTTCATCATCATATTACATTTTATTTTTAAGGTACTTCCAATTGGCCTTTCATAAGAAAGGTTCAGGATTAAAAGGATTAGACCTTGATACAATTACTCCGTAGTCTCCACCTATTTCTCTTTACCTGTGATTAGGTAACATAGTAGCTGTTGTGGAAGATGCTAGGATTTTGGTTTTTAATGTAAAATGTCATTGTGCTGCTGCACCTCCTCTAGCATTACATCCAAATTTGACACTTCTGGAAAAACATTTGCCTAGAACTAGGGCATCTCTCAACGATCTGATTAAGTTAAATGAGATTTGTTATGCTTGGCGGACTCTTTATCCAACAGAGTTTGGCTATAATTATTACTCCTCCCCACGCTAGCATTATTATTGGCTAGATATGGGGGCTGATTCACAGAACTAATCTGAGACAAAATCCTAAATTTACTACTTTTGGTATTCACAGAAGGCATTTAGTAGTAGTAAAGTTAGGATTTTGTCTTAAGTTTGACTTAAGACGGACTTAAGACAGACTTAAAACAAACTTAAGACAGACTTAAGACAGACTTAAGACAAACTTAAGACAAACTTGGGACAGAATTAAGACAAATTTACGACAAAATCCTAACTTTACTACTACTAAATGCCTTCTGTGAATACCAAAAGTAGTAAGTTTAGGATTTTGTCTCAGATTACTTCTGTGAATCGGGTCCATGGTCTTTAGAAAATGTTTGCTGCTGGATAATATGGAAATGAGCATCTGTCCAAGGGTCGTCTCACACCATAATCCGGTTTACTTCTCTTTTTCACTTTATGTGAAGGGGATTAGCCTAATAGCTCTAGGTTTAATTTTCCTCGCCACCTATTAACTAGTAGCGAATATACAGAATATGCTCTAGGCTTAATTAAGGAGTTTTTTCTATTAATAATCGGTCAGCCTCACCAGTAATAGTATGGGACGCAATGACAGCATATGTCCGAGGTATCACACTGCAATATGTGGTTAAGCAAAATGGAGCAATATCTGAAGATTCACATTCTCTATGTCAAGCTGCTCGGCAACTTGAAATATGAGACGCCCTTAAAATTACCCAAGGATCGGCTGATGAGCAAAGGTGTTTTTCCAACTTTTAGAAATACAGTCTCGTATTGGACGCATATTGAGGGAACAGGTGGCAGCCGGATACGTTAAATATAGGAGGATGCAATACGAATACGGAGAAAGGGTGGATCGAGTTTAAGCTCCTCAGATTACATAGCAACAATCCAAGAGTATGATACAGGCAAATAGGGGAATAGATAGTCAGTTCTATACAAATACCACACTTATTTCGGAACAATTTTCCCAGTTTTATAGGGATCTATATAGCCAGCTGCAAGTATTTGATCAGGGTGAAGCCTCAGAATACATTCAACAGTGTCACCTTCCCTCTCTTAGTGAGGAGCACGCCAACAATTTACAGGAAGGAACTTCTAAGCTGTAAATTGAGGCAGCATAAACAGCCCTACCTTCCGACAAGGTGGCCGGTAAGGACTCCATACCTGTTGAGTTTTATAAGACATTTAAAGAGCTACTGATTGCAGAGTTCTGTACAGTCATCCAATTTATTCAGGTAGAGGGGACATTCCAGAAACTTGGAATACAACTAACATTGTTGTCTTTTTAGAAATAATTTAAATTGGCTGAAAAATTGGGATCCTTTAGACCTTATTTTTTTTATCAATACTGATGCTAAAAGCTTTGCCAAAATCATGACCTGTCGGATGGCTCCAGTAATTTCAGTTTTAGTATCCCCTCAACAACACGGATTTGTCCCAGGCAGATATAATACAGGGTAAACTAATACAGCTATCGCAGCATTTGACGTTGCTGAAAAGTGTAGTATAAATATGGGAATTATCCTATTAGATGCAGAGAAGTTGTTTGACCATGTTGCATGGGGCTATTTATGGGCCACCATACTATCTGTAATTGGAGGGGATTTGTAAAAGAAAATACTCTTTTGGCTTTATTAATAATGATACTCTGATATGGGACAATCCTGTTTTTCCCCCAATCTTCAGGGTTACAATTTGCAGGGCTTGGACACACTGCGGGGTTGTAACAATGGGCTAACTATTCGATCCTAATGGCTTTCGGTCTTTCTTTGATCTACAAGATATTTATGATCTTCCTCGCTACTCCTTTTTTAAATATCTGCAAGTTAGGGACTTTATGTGGACTAGCAGTGAATATGTGCATGGCATTTAGAGCCTAGCGCCTTCATCGTACTAATTTAACCCAGTATTAAACCCTCCGTTAGTATGATGTATCAGGCTCTTTTACAGTCTGCTGCTGAAGACATCCCGCTACTAGAGTCAACGGGGAGCAGGCTTCTCTCATCCGAGGTTGTTTCTGACAAGATTCAGATGTCTTTAGATCTGCTAGATCGCTCCGTACACTCTTTTAATCTTAAGCGCTGACAATTGCTCCCCATTTTAAAATGGGGAGCAACGGACTCCACAGAGAGAACTAAATGCCCAAAGTGTAATCTTTTTGCTGCATATGTTTGCATTTTGTCCTTGCTTATAAACATTTTGGAAAGGTGTGATGAAATATACATAATAATTATGTTGGTATCTACCCTTATATATCAGTTAAATGAATCAGACCTCGCTCTGGCCAAAGCAAGGGGTCTCTCTTCCCTGTTAAAGTTTGATAAGATTTGGAATACTCTTCGCTGCGATTCTATTAATGCTAATCATGAGTAATTATATATTGAAATGTATTAAGAATCATTAAATGTATTTGGGGAAAGGGAAGCAATGCTCAGTCAGTCTGTATGATTTGTTGACATATACCTGTTTTGCATTGTGACCTGGAATAAAAAAAAAGAATAAAAAAGAAAAGAAAAGCATCTGGCTTGCACAGGCGCTTTGGGTTGCATCACAGAGTTCCTTAATATAGTGCCAGTCTTAATTTAAGCAAAATATCCAGTGTTTCTGGGGTAATCTCCCTACACTTCTACTTCTCTTTAGCATCCTAGTATGTTCGCTCTACCCCTAGAATGCTGCAGAGCACACCCGTCTACATTAATGGTCCTTTCATTGCTCTCGGGGTGATAGTGCAGAGGAACGTTCTGATCTCGGTGCTGGGAGATAAGTAAATCCGAGTTGCATTATTACTTAAAGAGTATATCCAATCATCCATAGGCCTCTACGAAATGTGGCATAACATGTAGAATTGGTACTTCACGTGATTTCTCCATTTCAACTAGTGGTTCCAGAATTTTGTCCAGCGACAACTTACTCCACATGCGAACTAGAGGATTTGGTCCCAGAATCCAAAAAGCTTTATTGCTAATACTACATGACTCACAATACCGATTTGGATGGAAACTATTGTTTCCACCCAAATCAATATTAGGTAACCACTGGTGATGAGGACCTAAGACTCCCTCTCACTCTCACTCTCATATTGTCTCTTCTGATTATCTGTTTCACTACCTGATCTAGAACTTGTTTTGAACCCCAGTGTACCCCAATATAGGCCTTGGTAGCTGCACAACCTTTTACCTACATATGACCTTCCATTGTTCTACATAACGGTTGTGACGCTGACTTTTTACCTAGTTAGGTGCTGCATAAATGTTGTGTGGTCTTCTCTGAAAACTAGCCTAATTTATTATGCATGAGGATTCTCAGTATCACAGCAGGATTTCCATCTTCTGCATAATAACTCTGTATAAGGGTCACCCCTATCGTCATCCTCGGCTGACATGCCCATAGTACCATGACACATCTAGGTAGAATCCTTGAGGGTACCTTTTGGATATATATAAACACCACATCTTCGCTGGGCAAACCAGAGGAGGAGAAACTTCCATGCTGACCGACTGACACAAGACGCTCAAGTTCCTGCACGCAGACAATCCAGGACGCAGTGGTCTGACTTCCCTCATGGGGTGTTCAATTTGAGACCAAGACAGGGTCCTTATTTCTCTCACATCAGGTAATGGGGTAGGCTCTATCGTAGGGGGATTCTTCATAGACACATACATACATGCTAGGTACACTTTGGCACATCAAGTTAGGGTTTGCATCGTAGTAGTACGCATTAATACTGTCATTTATTTATATGCCTGCATATACTCACTGTTTTATTAATATGGTAGAATTCTACCTTTTAATTACTTTTTTGGTGCTTTTAATCGTCTATATCTGTTTCTGTCTCATGGGTTTTGCAGCACACATATTTTATACTAGAATGACGCTGGTTCAATAAATGCTTATTGAAAACGTCCCTACCGTTTATTCTGTGTATCTCTCTGAGACAAAGTTAGCATAAATGACTGAGTGAAAAATACTGTACTGTTGCCACTATCCCTGATGGATCAGGGTTGTCATATTCAATAGTTGCCAGAAACTATTCGCTCCTTGGTAAGGTTGTGGGACTTATAGTGGCATTGTGAGCTAGCTGGTCTACAGATTACCATATCCTTGGGGGTGTCTGGAAACCAGTGCCCTTAGTTTATGTTGTTTAAACGTGCAGATCCTATATAGATTTATTGGAACTACTCTGCTCTATGACTCCAAGTGAAAACCTACAATGTTTCTGATTTTGATTGGGGTTAATACTCAACTGCCAGTGGATAATAATATTTCTATGCTGTCAATAACTCTAAAATCCCTTTGGGCTATGTTTATGGTATGGAACAATTACATAATTTAAAATTAAGGCCCCGAATGTCAGCATTTTAGAGTTTTCCACAGCTGAGTGATGTTGGTACAATAAACGCGGCTTTGCACATTACTGTGCTAAACGTGCAAGGCTTTAAGTGGGGTGGGTCCGGTTGTGTCTCAGACCCTGTTGTAATTAAAAACTGACATTGAAACTGGTCCCACTCCGGCCCTATATTCATGTCCGTTACTGACAAAAAAATCACTGATTTCTGAACAATGAATGTACTAAAAGAAATGAAGGTAATCCATCTCAACAATTTAATTTATGCTTATATTTCAAATGTTTTAGCATGGTATGTTCCCATATTTATTTTTCGTGCAGCATGGCACTGTACTAGTATAGTTCATACTTTGAACTGAGTAGCCTCCAAGATTTTATAACAGGCCATGATTGAGATCCCTGGAGTTGAGGCTGAAAGCAGTGTGAGTCAGTGGGTCAAAAGGTTGTTCAGAAAACATGGTCATTCCATCCTTGACCTCTCTGCAGAGTACACAGCGCAATATTCCACATATTCCAGATGCAATAAGGATTCTGTAGGGGTACATAATTGCCAATATACTGACAAGGCGAAAGTAAAAATAACAATGTGAAATAAGAATGTAAAAGTAAAAATAAAAATGTGAGATAAAAGAAAATAAAAAAGTAAAAATGCGGTACTTACAGGAAGGTGCGTGGCTTGTGTGATAGAGTAGTGGTGAATTTTATGGGATATAAAGAAGTGGCATTCAGGAGAGACTAGAAAGATGGCGCTGAAGAGGAAAGAGATGAGGTGCAAGATATGCACATGGGCGAGATGTGGAGAGAAAAAGTGCATATATGCACAACATAGAGAGAAGATAAGGGGAGTGACGATGTTGCTTGTTGCTGTGAAGGCCTCTACTCCTTCCACAGGCCTCAGGAATGTTTAATTCACAGTTTCACATTTTCAGAATTAGAACATTTTCAATTTGATGTACAACAAAATCATTGCTGTTACTTGTTTATCAGAAATAGCTAACACTCATTGACAAAGCCAATAGCCCTGGCTGGTTTTGGATGTACGTCAGTTGTTGTGTTGTATATCTGGATGCAATAACAGAGAGCTCAGAAGAACCAAAATACTGGTCAGGTGGCACACTACGGAAATCACAGAAATGTAATTTACATGTTTGAGCCGTGCCCTTAATTACATAAGCCAGATCCCTTTTAGAGACCAACACTTTTTCATCTTTCATAAAAAGCCCTGAATGTGTTTATCAAAAAATATGAGACTTTGAAGGGTAAACAGTTATTAGGTGACACCCTACACACACGCCTTCTTCCACGAACAAACACTCAGAAAGCCGATGGATCCTCAGTATAAACAGGGGTGTGCTTGTGAATAGTATGTGCTAATTGTAAGGCTGAAACCACTGCTCGTGGCTAGCTGTTAAAAAGAACGAAGTGTACAATGGTCAACATTTGTGCATAAGAAATACAATTCTGCAGTACGGTTAAAGTAAATAGATTTCTGGCACTATTGTTCAGTTTCTCCTAGCTATGTGCCTGAGTGCCTGGATAGTATTTCTGTTCCATTTGATTGCAATCAGGAAGAAGTTTAAAGGAACTGTCTAATTTGTTTAATCTAATGCACACACTCACTAAACCGCACACATATAAATCACCCAGATTTTCATATTTCATACAAACACCAACTCTTTAAAATTGATCAAAACACCACAAAACAAATCCCAAATCACAACACTTTTAAACTGTTAGACCTATTTCAGTGGCATAGCGAGTGTGGTATGGGCCCTAGTGCAGCCTGGTTGCTGTTTGAACCATGAAATACAACAATAATCAGGGTTCAGTGGGACTCTCAGGACTCGGGGTCCCCGTGCGCCTTCGCACCTATAGAAGCTACACTGCTGACCTGTGTACTATGTCTGTGTTTGTTAAAATATAGACTGGTATGGTTGCCAAAAAGCTTCTAGCACTTCACTTGTGTGCAGTTGTTCATGTTCTATGAGGCGACGCCTCAATGCCTTCGCGCTTTCCTTTAGTCAGTTTGGATCCATTGATCTGGCACAATTGTGCCGCTTGACAGGTGCTAAAACACCATTTGCACTGATTGTCTAGTGCAGTAAGTCATATCTTTCACCAACAGATTTGTCTAAATGGTGGTGCAAATGTCAGAGTAAAATTATGCTGGCACCAGGGTAATCTCTGTAATATAGAAATACTGTTGTAGAAATGCTATCTATGTAATCCACATTTGTTTGTAATAAAACTGACTTTCAAAATGTCAATTACATTAAAGTTGAGCTGAAATGATGAATGGTAACAATGCCGTGCCCTTCATTATTACCTATGACAATTCCCAAAAAGTTGAATTTTAAAAGTTGTTTTAATGATTTTGTTATATGCATTCATTTGTTTTTCGAAATGTACCCTAGTCAACTCTTAGCACCTCATAATGCTTTCCATCCTTGAACCCTTACTACCCCAAGCTATTCCTTAATGATACCCTTCCCTGAACTCTGAAAAACCCTTGCTACCTCATATTGCTGCTCTTCCTGGAACCTTGAAAGTCCCTAACTACCCTTTAAAAAAACACAAATCGCTGACCCCAATCAACCCTTTACTATCCTTTAGTGACATGCTTCATGAATCCTAAAAACCCCTATTTAACTTTTAATGCTACCCTTACTTTAACCCTAAACCCTTTTCATCGCTCAACACTACCCTTTCCTTTACACATTAAAAAAAACCCTTCTGCCTTATGTTGCTACCATTCCATAAGCCCCTAGACCCCCTTATGATCCCTCAATGCTACCCTTCCCTTAACCAAAAACACTTTACTTCACCTTATTGCTACCCTTCACTGAACCATAAAAATATCTCACCACTCCGTAATGCTACTCTTCCCTGACCCTTAAAAGCCACTTACTAACCTTTTACGCTACCCACCCTGCAACCTCAAAAATCCCTTACAACCCATTTACTTTACTCATTCTTAAACCCTAAAAACCCTGATCCACCATTTAATCCTACCCTTCCCTGAATCCTGAAAGTCTCTTGATCTTTTTTGCCCATAGTTAGAAAACACAATATGCAGCACCATTATTCTAGAAAGGTGGTACTTGCAGAAATACTTTCAGAAACAAATAACATGGTCAAAGCAGATACAAAAAAACACCTCTCTTTAGTGAAAGCAGTGAGAGCAGAGACAATAAATATGGTGTCAAGCACAACATATGAGCACAGGGGTTCAAAATATTGGGTACTTTATCCCTAAACAATTTACTAAGTGATAAGCTCATCTTGGAAGAATCTTCCGGCTTATCACTAAACAGCTGAATAGAGATGCCTCTCTGCTCTATCAACTATAGGGAAGAAGTGTGGTGCAGCGGTCAGGGCGACTGACGCTGGACGCTGGGGATCACGGTTCAATCCCTGGCTCCGGCGGCAAGGGTCTACCCAGCACCATGTGACTCTGGGCAATAGCTCGCTTAATCTTCCTGACGGCCCCCTGCGCCTTGACACCTTCAGGTAATTGTTCACGCTTTACAAATACTGGACATCATTGAATTTTACCTGAAAAGCACTAGTTTACTTTCATAGAATAAAGAAGAGATGAATGTGAGAAAATAAAATTTTGTATATAAAGGAGCTGAATGCAGTAGAGGCTCCTGGAGGGAGTGCTGCGGGGCGGGGGAGGAGCAGAATGGGGGTTAGTAAACTACGGAATACGGTCGAACGGAGGTAAGTGAACAAATAAGTAAATAAAACAAATTTTGTTGCACGCACTGCATCATATTTGGCAATGCAGCGTTTGCAATGAAATTCGTTTTATTGATTTATTTGTTTACTTACCCCTTTTCAGCCGCATGCTGTAGTTTACTACCCCCACCCTGCTCCTCCCCTGCCCCGCCCCACTGCCCCGCAGCACTCCCTCCAGGAGCCGCTACTGGCTGAATGGTAAAAGATTGTCCTCACCCAGACTAGGCTTAAATTGCATCCCTCAAGAATGTAACCTCATAACCGTTGATTGTACTCTTGAATATCGAGTACAAGAATATCGTGGCACACAAATATCGTGTACAATTATCGAGGGACAAAATATTGAAAGGTAAGTGCACAGAGGGTAGTATAGATTTAGTTTTCTTAATCCCACACATATGTACCTTGAAGATATATATTTATCTTCAAGGGTGTACAACCTGAATAAAGAAACAACAATATAGGTGGAACAGAATATTGAGGAGAAAATATCGAAAAAAAATATCAACAGGTAATTAAGCCTAGCTGCTCTCAACCTGACTCTACATATATGTACCTAAGTGGTACATATACCTTCAAGGTATACAGATGTGGAGTAGTTAGGAACAGTGAATGTGTGCTTCCCAGATGCACATACCTGTCAATATTTTGTCTCTCGATATTTTGTCCTCAATATTCTTCAATCTTGTTATTGTTGGTGTCAATATTCAGTAGCAAAGCCATCTTCAAGGTACATATTTTGGAGGTAGGTTTAGAAAATCTATACATATTTTGTTCCTCAATATTTTTTCCACAATATTAGTGTCCAACCATATCCTGGACTCAGTATCTAGGAGCTCTGTCATCACCTTGGATATATGCTGCATTCTCTATGTCAATGGTTTCCAATTTAGATGTTGGACAGTTGAATCCTTTTCAAGAGAACTATTGATTTTGTAAATACCTTCAGTTTAAATTCTCCCAGTGTAAATTTATGTTACATGGAAATCTTGGAAATCTGACATGGTCCTGGACCTGCCCTGGACACCACCGCTCTTGTTCAACAGATACTGCCTGGCTTTTAAACTGAATTTTAATCAAGCACTCACATTTTTTGCTGCTACTTTATATAAGGTTTTCTAAGTTGGAGTGTAATTTACAATGATTCCCCAGACATAATTTAATTGTATGAAGCACAATGTTGGTGATCACTGAGACGAGGCTGTTTCTGATTGTCATCCTTGTCATACCTTTGAGCACTTTGCGCATAAGGCTGTGAGAGATGCTTTAGAAGTTATAGGTTCATGGAGTCTACCTATGGAATTGTAACACTTTAGGGAGTCAGAATTATGAGATCTGTTGTCTGGGGATGCGCTGAATGATATGAAAGGGAAATGGGACCAAGAAAACGTTCTGGGGTGTTCCTGAGCCCACATTATATCGAAGAGGACTGCTTTATTGATCCTCAATAGAAACAAATTATGAGAATGAGCTGATATTTTCCTGCCCTTCAACAAGCAGGCTTCTTCCTATGTCTTGCAACATAAAATTTGCTGGAGTATGTAGTGTTGAAGTATTGTCTTAGGAATCTGACATTTTGGTTCCACAAGCAAATCCATAGGATTTAATTTGATTAGGCACACGTGTTGAATATCATATTAGAAAATAAATAATTTCTAATGCAATTTGCAGTGAGAATGATACTGCGCCTCGAAGTGCCAGGTGGCAAACATTTTTATTTTTTCATTGGAATCGGAAAAGACATAGGGGGTGATTAGGATGGCGGGCCGCCACCTATGCGATGTTGGGACCAGCCGCCATGCCGGCGGCGGTCCTGCACTGCGAATTTGGATGTGACCGCCACACTGGTGGTCGCATTCCGCAGTCTAACATTGCGACGAGTGCCACAGTGCCAAATTGCCATGTTGTGCATTTCCATGCACAACGTGGCAGGCACCGCGTGGTGCCTGCCACCTTGTGCATGGAAATGGAGGGGGGTACCATGGGTAACCCCCAAGGGCACCCCCCACCCCTCCACCCCCGGGGGCCTGCAACGGGCCCCCAAAGCAAACCCCGCCAGCCTTTCCATGACGGCATCGCCGCCAAGGAAAGGCCTTGATAGCCACACATCCTAATACGGATGGTGGTGCCTGCTAGGCACCTCCACCATATTGTGACCTAAGTCCGCCCCAGCCAGCAATCGGAACGATTGCCGACCGGCAGAAAATCGGCGGATGCACTTTGCGTCCGCCGTGATACCCCCACAATTATAATATGGCGGAGGTAAATCAGGTTACGATGGCGGGCGGATCGCCACGGCCGGGCCGGCGGCGGCAATCTGCCGCCATCCTAATCAGCCCCTTAGAACGTCATTTCCACAAACTTCATGAAGTTGTTTAAAAAACCTTGCAAACTCATGAACTTTATGAAGTGTTTAGGGATGCATATAATTGATATTCTGCTGGAGTAATTGTGCAAAGCTCACAGATTTTGCACTTTGTGAAGTTATGAAGTTTGTGAAATAACCCCCATCCTCTCTCGCTAACATTTCTATATATGCAGATGGATTTGATATTCTGGTGATGGTGGCAGATTGGGGGAAAATTGATTATGATATGCACCACCTCACCATCAGCACGAGTCTTTGCATTACACAGCATCGGTCACTTTAGCAGCTCACACCTGAACCACTGCAGAGAATCCTGACCTTCTATATATCTAAGTGCACAAAGTACTCAGTATTCCTGGGAGCTAGGTACTTATCATTTGGGAAACTGGATAGCTTTTGACAGTTAGCATTCGCCCAAGTCGAGAAGACTTGTAGGGTAAAATTGGTTTGGTCCAGTGGGTGACCTTCCAATGCTGCTGTTGTTTGGTTTAACCTTAGGTAGTGATTTTCGATAGCACAAAAAATGAAGTTGACGAATGGGTTGAAAAAATGAAACATATCATGAAATCTAGGGCAATGCATTATATTAAAAGAGATCTGACTAATTAATGCCTTTCAGGATTTCTTCAGCAGGCTTAATAAACGTGAATGCAAATTGTAAAACTTGACAAAAAATTACCCAATTGTATTTAGATATGTTGCATTCATTTTTTGCTGTACTTCGAGTGCTGGGGACTGAAGATGTTTGTTGTGTGATATTTAAGAGCAATAATTTATATATATGTCTATTTTGTGTTGAATTAATTAATATATTAATATATTTATTCTCTTTTAGATCAGGAAGTTCAAATATGGAATCTGATGAAGAGCAAATTGTGGTATGGGTCTGCCAGGAAGAGAAAATTGTATGTGGATTGACAAAACACACAACCTGCTCCGATGTGGTGGAAGCTCTTCTCGAGGAACATCAGACAACAAACCGAGACAAAAGCCTTCTCCTGGGAGACCCAAGGGAATATTGTATTGTGGAAAAATGGAGGAGCTACGAACGCGTTCTGCCACCGGTGACAAAAATGCTGAAACTCTGGAAAGCATGGGGGAAGGAGCAACTCAATGTGCATTTTGTTTTGGTGAAGTCAAATACTTCTCCTCCTACTCCATTATGGAGGACAGCTGAGGCGAAGGTGATCAGCAATGTAGAAAAGCAGCGGGATCGCAGTCCAGTGCATCACATCAAGACATTACCTGTAGAAAAGCAGAAAAGGATTGTTCGAAAAGCTTTCAGAAAGTTGGCCAAGATTAGGCATGAAGTCCCTCAAGACAGAGATAGCATGGAAACACTCATGCACCTGATCCTCTCCCAGGACCACACCATACACCAGCAGATGAAAAGGATTAAAGAACTTGATGCAGAAATCGAGGCGTATGAAGCAAGCCTGCATCTAGACAGGGAAGAACATTATGGGGAAGATTATGTGCAAAGTGCTTACTTATTGACTAGTTTGAACACCGTTGAGACGCTACATCAGCAGAAACAGGCCCATGATACCCCCATAAGCAAGACTGATGCCATGCTATGTATGGACGAAGAACTGAAATACCACAAACTGCTCATTGAAAATCTGTCTGCAGAGATAGAAGCAGAGATACAGACTGCATGCCTTGAAACCACAGGCTACAGCGCTTCTGGACCAGGCATGGATGAACCGGAAAAGGCCAACTTAGAAGGCATTAAAAATGACTTGGAAAAAAGTATGAAGTCTGGGCTGAAAATCCATTCTCACTTGAAGTGCATTCAGAATGAGCTGTCGTACAGTGACTCCTTGCTTCAAAAGAAGGTGGGGGAATATGACAGCATGACCAAAGAACTGAGCTCGCTTGATATTGGCGACATAAAAGAGTACAGGATTTGTCCGTCTGGTGAAAAACTTGCAAAGGCCAGTGGGGTGACTGCCAATAGTGGAGGGGAGCATTATCTTTCGTCTAGACTCACCCATCTGGACATAAATGATACTGACTCGGACACTGGCATCAGCTCTACTCACAGCCAGGACTCTGAACCCACTGCAAGGGAAGTGATACTCCTTTCAACCTAGTTCCATGAAGAAATTGACTGTCCCGCTTCAGTGGACATAGCCATGCTTGCCCCGCTTCAGTGGACATAGCCATGCTTGCCCCGCTTCAGTGGACATAGCCATGCTTGCCCCACTTCAGTGGACATAGCCATGCTTGCCTCGATTAGACAATGTCTCATTTCAAGGAGACCGTGTTTTTTTATATAGCAGACAAAGGGCTAGGCATGGTGGATATAATAATGTATCTTAATGTACAATCTTCATTCATGTGTTATCGATATTGTTAAAGACAGGCTGTGGTGCCAATGATATTGTGCTCAGTACTTAAAACGGATAAACAGCCATATGAAATATTAATCGATTGTAAGAATGTACTACATCATAATTCCCTTTTAACCTGCACTTAACATTTATGCAAAGATATGCTATAAATTATGACACAAAATGAATATATTTCTAGTTTATTTATTGCATTTAGCCTCCGACAATTTACGGTCACTAAATGTTAATTGAGTATTAAAATGTGAACACATGTCTTGACCTATTGGATTAAATATGCAGAAAGACCCCTTAAATGATAATCAATTTTCTAATGTAAGGTGCACAGAGAAAGTTCTTTGTTTGATAATTTTAAATAACACCACTACAGACTATTAATATAAAGTCTACTTTATTGCTGTGTGCTCTGACTGCATCCCAGATCTTGGCTCGTGGCTCATGTATAAGTATAGCCTCTTGTTTTTAGATGTCTTGAATGCCAATACATTCATTAACAACTGAGATGTGCTAAGGCTTCGGTAGATTTATATACTCGTCAGTGTAGTGAAGCTTACTTTGGAGGAATTCGCCAAGCGGGGTTTTAAGAGCGAATTAGGTTATTCCCAAGCATTATTATAGGGCTTGAAACTGTAGGTTGCCCTGATCAGACAACAAAACATAGGCAAGAGAACGGTCTTCACATTTATAATGGTGTCACCTACATTACATCAACATTTTTACCATGTGTTTGCTATAAATTCTTCTTTTTCTTGGAGAAGCCAATTTTAGACAAGCCATTTTTGTATATGAAAACAGGGTAAACGTTAATTAATTCCAACCAGTGCTTAATTTGAGCCGGGGCTTCCTGGTGCTAAGAACCGGCACTTAATTGGTTTCTGGTGCTCGGCACCGGCACCAAATTGTCAGCACCATATTTAGAACAGTCCACCACATGGTGGCGCTGCTCATCTAATTTAGAGAGGTGCAGAACAACGGTAGTTTAAGCATATAATATACATTAAAATTGCTAATACCTGGCTCCCCAGCCATTGCTTTAGCTTTGGGGACCTGAAATAATCTGAACTGATGCATTTAAATGCGAGCGAGATGGAAAGTTGTTTTGGCAGGGATGACAAGGGAGATGGGTGGTGCAAGCTGCAGTGGCCTCCTGGTCAGAGCCCTGGCACTTAATATTTTACAAATTAAGCACTGGTTCCAACTAAGAGCCCTATTTATAAAGAAGTATATTTCAGGATACTGCTATGCACTGAGGAGATTTCCGACTCATTTACCTTTAGGAATATATCTAAATGTGCAGATGAATATGGGTAATGCATTCCAGTTTATTGTTTGAAAAATATTACTGTGTGAATGTACGCCTCTTAAGCATTGAGAGCTCCAAGGCCCATCTGTTAAACATCAATGAAGTGCTTTGCTAAACTTTGCATACTCTGGCTTAGGCTGAATTCCAGAATATAACTCGTAACATTGCAAACAGTCCTATAGTTTGCACCAGCAAGTGGTATAATTCGAACATTATTGCTTGTTAGTTTGTCCCCTGCCCCCCTTCAGGCACTTAGAATGTACAGGTCATCTCAGGATGGCAGGGTGCATAACTGTGCCTCAAGCATAGATTGCTATAAATTTTACTTTTGACAATGTAGGCCACAAGCCCTCCCTCAGAGATGTCATCACATAAGTGAGTGAATCAGACTGAACGTAAATTATAGTCTCGAACAGTGGATTTCATGAAAAGCTGAGGAACTCATCACTCTACAGTGTTTCACCATGCTCAGAACCTTACAAAATAAAGGTAGCATGTTCAACTACACAGACAAGGCAACAATAGTATATGATTCACCCGCGTTTCGTAGCCTCCATGCCACTTGTGGCAAATGCCTGCGGGATATATCACCGAATGTAGATGAGGATATCCCTTCTAAGTACTTGAAATGGATTTTTGTCTTCAATTACTCACCTCTAGCATTATGTCTGAAAATTTGACAACAATCTCAGATAATGCCATATAAAGTATCAAAAATATTTGGGCAAAATTGAGGTTCTGAACATCATCGGAAGATTTCATAAGGAGTCGCTAAAGGCTTTAAGAATAAAGGGATAAACGTCTTTTTACCCACATGTTGGGCTTCTTCCCAGTATCTCGTCCTCCAAGAGCACCCTCACAAATAACCCGGAAGGGATATCTTTCTAGAAGAAGTAGCAGGCATGTAGACCCTCATCAACCTCTCAGGCAGAGAATGAACTGGACCTTATGTCTCTTGTGTCCCATGAGGAACCCCTGAGCATGCATCACCCTGGAAGACAAGATGCATGAGTACGTCTTGCTTAGCTCACTGTTACAAAGTGGCCATAAGGTGACGTGCAGGTATGCGTAAAAAGCACTTTGCTTAATCCATAAATTGCTATTTGTAAGGATGTGCCAATAGATACCTCCTGTCTACTGAAGAAATTACCTTCATAATATATCAAGACATAATTATGTGGCACAATATGGCAATGCTTTAAAGGCCTAGGTGCAAAGGTTGCCAATTCGACAAGGAAAAACATTTCCTCTGGGCATTTAGACCCTCAGTAATCCCTTCTTCTCCGATGTTGTTGTCGGATCCACTTGCTGAACTAGGTGTTCTCGCTGGGCTTGGCCGTTCTTCCTAATGCATTAACCTTGTACTCTTCTATTCCACGGTGCTCCTTTTCTCTGCCTTGAATGATCTTTCCACATAGGATCTACATGAACCACAAGAGCTCTGACTCACAGGTGATCAGTAGGGAAAAATCCTCCCATTTCTAGAGGAAGCACTGAATCTGGATAAAATCCCATTGGTTTAATTTCCTCCACTACAGACATTGTATAATTCCTTTGGTGGACTCCAAGATTCTGAAGGTTTTCAGTCACCACCAACTCAAAAACCAGCCCCCTTCATCCCTTTGTCTCGCAAAATAATAAACATGATTCAATGCATCACTAATGAGGTAACTGTGATGTGAATGAACAAGTACAGCTGCATGTAAATAGTTTTGTTATTTAAAGACAGATGTACAGTTCAGGATACTATTTTGTCATATAGGTTTTTAGCTAAATACAAATCTCCAACAGGGATATTCAGAAATGCTATTACTCTTCCTGACCCCAGTGTATTTGCTCTGTGAGAAGTTAGGCATATTTTTGCTAATAATGAAAATAGGACTTTATTATGCTTGTTTATCTTGAATAAGGCGAGCTGATAAAACTATATATATATTTTAGTAATTTAAATATTGTTGCAGTCCATGACAAAATATATTCTGTGGCTTTTATACTCCTTTTGTAATGTTTTACCGAAAATGGAATCTCATTCTAGAACTACCAGTTGCACCGCAGAGAGATGTGCCTTGACTTCATCTGTATTATATTATCATCTCAGTTCTTGACTGGTTGGTTTAATTAACCCACAATGACACCAATAAACACTTTCATAATGTTCTTCATGCCGAGGCGCCTATGAAATGATTAAGTGTTTAATATCTCTGCTTCCTGGACCTGTTTTGCTTGTCCATATGTGTGGTTGGTTAAGAAATGTCAAGAATCCATAATGTTTTCATTTGCACATTTCCTTCAGGCTGTTGACTTTATGTGTTGTGCTGCACATTACACATGGGCCATTGCACAATACCGACAATACAGCCTTGAACGTTTACATATACATTAAGGCTAATTTAACACAAATATCGGTGAGAAATTGCATCAGTCCACACACTGCACTTACTGTCGTATATAATGTACCGTAAATTTCAATAAAACTTCTTTGCAATTCAAAAGCTATCAAGCAGTAATAACTAGTGATTTGTATTATTAGTTCAACAGTTATACTTCAGGGTCTATCTATCTATCTATCTTATCTATCTATCTATCTATCTATCTATCTATCTATCTATCTATCTATCTATCTATCTATCTATCTATCTATCTATCTATCTATCTATCTATCTGTCTATCTATCTATCTATCTATCTATCTGTCTGTCTGTCTGTCTGTCTGTCTGTCTATCCGTCTGTTCTTCTGTCTGCCTTTCTTTCTGCTTCCTATTAATCCATCTGTCTATAGAACCCTATTTACCTGTCTATATGAAAGTGACACGAACGATTAAATGATAAATGAAAAAATGTACTTAGCCCTTCTACACATTAAAGGATTAAGGGGAACATTTGCGAGTAGTACGTTACCCTGACAGATTTACCGTGAAAAATGCAAATTAAGACTGGACTACAATACACCCCCATTGGTTTTGGTAATGTCTGAATTGCAGAAGAGCACTGTCTGCTTTAAATATACACCAACCATTGTTAGAGATCTGCACTGGCTTCTTGTCAAGCTTTGTGTCTAGTTTAAGTGAAGATAAGATAGCTACAGAGTACTTAAATAGCACATAATCCAATGTATAGTGACTGCTGGGCTTTTAAGGTGTTTGAATGAAAATGTGAGGATTTTTATTCATTTCAGTTTGTTTTGGAAGATACCAAAGAATACTTCCTCATAGCACCGGAAGCTTGCTACAAGGTGTGAACCAACCGAGCAAGTCTCCAACAAAACTCACTACCACTTTGGCTTGCAGCCGAAAAGATAGCAAAAAAACACAAGATGTTCCTTAACTGAATGGGTCTGGATGTTTTGTTTGCTGAGCTGTCACTTTAATGGGAGTGTAGGGTAGAGCCAGGCACTGCGGACAACCCTCTGCATGCAGCCAACCCCATGCTTCAGCCATCCGCAGTGGGGGGCTAAGCCTGTACCACAAGGTGTAAGGTCGGGCTTTGGACCTGGCCTACCCCATCGCATGGTGACAAATACAATTAAACACAAGAGGGAAGCATGCAGCCCCTACTCTAGCCTTATTAGGACCTGGGAATGTATCCACCAGGACCCCATGGATTGTAAATTGGAGGGGGCACTTGTCCCCCCTCCCGAGCCTCGTTAGGCCCTGGGGACGTCATCCCCCGGTGTTTTTTTTAAAGGGGAAGGGAGGCCACGTGGCCTTCCTCCCCAAGTCACAAAACAGGGCCCTATGTACTTAAAAAGGGAGGGGCCTCCCTCCCCGAGCCTTATTAGGCTCTGGGGAACCCCATCCCCCAGGACTGTTTTGTTTTGTGAAAAGGGAGAGGGGTTGCGTGGCCCCCCTCCCTGAGTCCATTCAACAAGCAAATATTGAATAGATGTCCTAATCGGTTACCCTTATTTTCATGCCAGGGTATGGCATCCTGGGTCATGCTATAATGAATTCCACTAATCAGGATTTAGAAAGAAACATTTTGCATTACATTACAACGCTGGTGACATTTGAAAGATTATTTTGCACCACTAAGTGACTCTATTACTGTGAAACTGCGCTGATAAACCGCATCGATGGAATTCATGATATAGCAGATCACAATAAAAAGATTTCCTTATTATACGCTAGGAATACAACTTTGGCATGAAAATAAGGGTAACCGATTAGGACATCTATTCAATATTTTCTTGTTGAATGGATGTGGGACAGCAATTCAATATACGTCTGATTCGGTATATCAGACAATTGCGACCTTTTTTTCTAGCAATGAATAGACCGATATGAGAACGTTAAGGTTGAGATTACTAAAGAAACCGCGGAATGCTCGCGGGTGGCGGCCTGTTGCAAAAAGTGCACCATGATGGTATCCATTAATGCTGTTTAATCACTATGGTGGGAACTCTTCTCCCATTTTTTAGGGGGTGTTTTTTGTGAGAGACTACAACTCCCAGAATTCCTAGTACATTAATTCCTAGTACATTAAGGCAGAACGGAATCACAGAGGGGCAATAATGCGCATGCGTCTAGCGACACTTTCTAAACGATACAAAGGTTATTTAAACATGGCTTCCTGCCACGGGCGGCACCTCCCCAGACGGCTTAGATGTCCACCAGAGGTACCAACGGAGAGGTAGGCGTTACATTCTCCATGTTCAATAGGTATCTACGTACTCCAAGTATATTCACATCGGTGCTTAGTTAACTTAAGGTTTTATTAAGATCCATATACAAAACACTAGTATGTGTGACTCACAGCAACAGGTTTATACATGTCGCTGTTGACTTTTGGTTTAAGCAGTGTTGTTGCAAAAGTATATAAGGGGTACTGAGCTATTTTTGGCCATGCAGGTTCTGGTGCCCGCATTAGATTTGGGACAATGATAATTGCTCAGTTGAAACGTAATCATTTATCCAGTTTGGAAACAGATATATTCCTCTATACATTGTCAATACATGACAGTGCGTATCTGGCGGAGTATTAAATAAGTTTTGCATGAGTTTTACCCGCATTTAAATGAAATATTCGATAACTTTTCATTTTGTTTATATATGAGGAGCACATTTTTACCATCAACTCTGGAGTTACCTCATATATTTAAACCTACAGACAATATATATTTTCTAATCCTTATTGTATTTGTGTACATGTAACTCCTGCTTTTAGAGACAAATGATAGATTATGAGAAAAGTAGGGAACCATAACGAGTGTGGCATTTTCCCACTGTTTCTCACAGAGCGGTGCCTCCCTTTTATCCTGAGCCGCAGCCAGGTGAGGTGAGGTCTTCTCCTCAAGCATTTCTGGTAAGAATGCCATGCTTAAACTCACAAATTGAAGTAAATAGATGACGAATAGGATGTCACTATGATAATAAATTTTTTTTTGCAATTTGAGATTTTTTTTTGCAATTTGAGAACTCTATCACTTCTAAATAATTGCATCCACTTCGTTTCATTTCATTACAGATGCCATTTGCATCATATGATTTGCGGAGGAAGTAATGCACATTCCTGATTACAGATGAACTGGTTGTATATCTTCCAACCGTTTCTTATGCACTTTGTTTTCTCTTTGTTTTTTCATACAATTGCAGTAGCAACACATTTGTGGTCCTGAAGAAGGCATGGAATCAAAGTTTTCCGTGAATGCTGAAACATGTTGACCCCTGATACACACTAGACAGTTAAATTCTTTATATACTGTCGTTTGCACTGTTTTTAGGTTGGACTTTGAGGGATATTAATAAAGGTTGTTTCTCTCATAGCTCAATTTTAACCCTCTTTTCATTACACTATATTGCACTGCATTCAACTCCCACACTAAAACATCTATTCACATCTGGTTGCTTATTGAGTAGGACAACACTGAGTGTTATATTCATAACCCCTTCTAAAAACATCCTCAGGCTCCCTGTTCCCTTTGAAGGGGTTGCAGCCCTGAGTGTCACTAGTGACACCAAGAGGAGACCCAGATGATTAAGCATGTCACCATTGGTGAGTGATGGGAATCCGGCTAAAAAATAGGAATTTTCCTATATTAACGTTCTTGATTAGGGAAATTAGCACACCTTTTTAGTCTTAGATTTCTTATTGCTCAAACGATATACTAAGA
This sequence comes from Triturus cristatus, assembly GCF_964204655.1. Lineage (NCBI taxonomy): Eukaryota > Metazoa > Chordata > Amphibia > Caudata > Salamandridae > Triturus > Triturus cristatus. The sequence continues at coordinate 1,010,923,797 of NC_140585.1, read as the reverse complement.
CCCGTGGATACATTTGTTATATAATTGTGAGTTTTTGGGGTAGGTTATCCATGCTAGGTCTTTAAAAATTATCTCAGGCCCTACTTAAACTGGAGTGTTTTGTATGGAATGACAATAGCCTTCCTTGTAAACTTCTCGACTTTGCTAGAAAGACATGCACGCTTTCACAGCATCCGCCTTTCAAATGTTTTATTACATCATGCTACAGAGTCACAGGGTTGACATATGTAAAGAATCCAAATCCGAAAAAAATGCAGGAGAAAAGTTTATTCAGCGACACAGCAACACAGGCCGAGGCTGCAAGACTAACTGATCTGGCTTTCAGCATTCCATGAGAAACATTCTCATGGAATGCAGGAACCAGATGAAAGTAAACATGACACGTGCATGCAAAAAACAGCAAGATACAACACTCCTTCCTCCCTAAACAAAAACCCAAACCAAGGAAAAGAACAGAGAGAATAGTGGGGCGAGGTGGTAAAACAGAGGACGAAGAAAGAGTGAACAGGAAAGAAAAACTGAGCGAACCGAGGGAGAAAAAAAACCAAGGAAAAACTGAGAAAACAGCTAAAATGCAGGCAAGAATCACTAGCAGTTCCTTAAAAAAATCAGCATAGCGTTAGGGAGTAGAACGATTTCTGCAAGCTTCCTTAGCGCGGGAAGCAACTGAGTTTTCAGTCAATTCAGGCACCTTGGGGGAATCTAGATGAACATCCCTCGGAAGACCACTCGCACCCGGGACCTTGAACCTCACCAGGAAATTACTACAACACCCATTACCACTCACGCTTCCCTGGCAATCATCCACAGGTTTGTTACTCTTGGAAACCTTCCTAACATTCCACACCTTGCCATCTTGAGTTATAATGGAATTGGAGAAAACCTTATGCACTTTCATGGCTTTACCGAACCTTGGCACACCTTTGCCTTCGTATAAGGGTTTCCGCACTCTCACCCAATCTCTTACAACCTATCCATGAGGTTTAGCTCTCCAATTCCTGTCATACCACGCCTTGGCCTTGTTTTGCTTCCTCCCGACTCTCTTAGCCACATAACCCACATCACATTCCTCACCAAGACAGCTCAATTTTGTCGTGCACCACATAGGACACAAATGAGAAGCAGGATTCCTTCCCTTCAATAGTATGAAAGGGCGGATTTTGGTACTGGTGTGCGGGGTAGTACGATATATCCAAAGTTTCTCTCTTAAAACACTCCTCCAAATACTCCCAGAGGCATGTGCCTCCACCACAAACCCCTTTAATACATAATTAAATCTTTCCTCTTGAATGATTTCATGGGGTTCATACAACGATGTGGTAACATGCTTTATGTCACAGTGCTTGAGAAAAGCTTCCATATTGTTGGATGTTAACTGCACCATGTTATCAGTAACCAGGGTGGAGGGGCAGCCCTCCCTAGCAAACACTTCTTTGAGGAACTCAATCACAGCACCGGTAGTGGCATGTTGGCCAAACTTGACTTCAGGCCATTTTGAATTATAATCCACCAAAACCAAAGCAAAACGGAGGTCCACAGGCAAAAAGTTCAAAAGGTCCAGAGACATCAAAGGCTAATTTCTGCCAAGGCAAAACAGGCCATTCCACATTTTTCAAAGGCGTAGCATTTACCCTCAACATATTCTCACTTTAAACACACACTTCACATTCCCTCACAACCCGATCTATCATCTTGTCCAAGCCTGGCTACCAAAAGTGAACCCTCACCAACCGCTTCATAGCTGACATACCCAGATGTTCCTTATGGGATAACTTATGAATAACATCACAAACTCCCCTTGGAGGGACACATTTACCCCCTTTGAATAATAAATTACCCTCCACTTCAACCTCCTCAGCTACCTTGTACATGGTCTCAACTTCCGACTTCACTTCACTTTTCTTGGGTCAACCTTCAACCACAAATCTCTTCACATCCTTCCACAACTCATCTGACCCCTCACACTGTTCCCACAACTCCTCAGAGATACCAGCAAACTCGTCATCAAAAACATCTCTAATCCCGGCAACCATTTCCACCTCAAAAGTTTCACTAAGTTGGCATGGCAACCGGGATGGGCAGTCTGCAGTCACATTTCTCTTACCAGGCACAAATCTGATGCTGAAGGTGTACTCTTGGAGTTTGGAAGCCAACTTGGCAATGCGTGCCATGAAATTCCATTCACCACTAGGTTTATGGGCAGTCCTAAGCACAAATCTACAGCCCCACACATAGTTCCTAAAGTGTTCCACAGCCCACACACAGGCAAGCAGTTCCCTTTCAATTACAGCATACCTGCGCTCGGTCTCATTCAAAGTGCGGGAAGCAAAGGAAACATTCCACTCTTTGCCAGACTTCTAAGATAACACTACCCCAACACCATACAAACTGTCATCCACAGTTATCACACACAATTTTCCCATACAGAATGGTTTTAGGGTGGGTGGCTTCATAATGTCACTCTTTATGTTGTCAAAAGCCTGTTGTTGAGCCTCGTACCATTCAAATAAGACATTGCATCTCAGCAACACCTTTAGAGGCGCCATCTTGGTGGCCAGACTGTTAATGAATGTACTGTAATATTCACTCATACCCACAAAAGACAATAACTGATCCTTGCTGGAGGGAGCAAGAGCACTAACAGCTCCCACATTGGATTCTTTGGCACTACTCCATTCCCAGAAAGGGTGTGGCCCAAATATTCCACAGATCTCTTAAAAGATTTGCATTTATGCCTTGTGAGAGTTAGTTCACAACGCTCTAACCTACTGCACACTTCTATGAGATGCCCCATATGAACATTTTCATTTTTAGAAAAAATCCAAATTTATTCTTGGAAACACTTGACATAATGGCTCTAAAAATGTGGAACATAGTCCTTTGGAAAACAGAAGCGGCAGACGCTAAGCCGAACAGCATCCTGGTAAACTGATATAGGTCTTGTGGAGTGATAAAAGCGGTAAGTTGTTTGGACTCCTCTGAAAGTTCGATCTGGTGATACGCAGACCTGAGGCCCAATGTCGATGAAATGTTGGGACCCTCTAACATTGAAATCATCTTGTTGATATTGGAAAGCGAATGACACTCAATAAAAATGTTAGAATTTAATGCCCTCAAATCAACACATAATCTAAATTGTTGATCTGCCTTACATGCCAAATTGATGGGAGAAACCCATATGGCAGACTCAATTGCCTCAATTATGCCCTCATTTATCAGACCATCCAACATCACTTTCAGTTCCCCCTCACATTAATGGGGACACCACACAGTCTTTGCTTTACTAGAACAACGTTATCCTTGAATGAATGAATGAATGAATGAATGAAAAGATATTTATAATGCGCAACTAAGCCCAAAGGCATCAAGGCGCCTAACAGCAAAGTAAATCAAAACCGACCAGGAGCCAAAACTACGGGTAGGCCTTGGCAAAAAGCCACGTCTTTAATGCCTTCCTAAACATAGGGACATTATATTGAGTTTTGATTTCAATAGGACAGGTATTCCACATTTTAGGTGCCAAGAAGGAAAAGGCCCTCCCCCCTACAATTTTACTCTACGGAAACGGGGAACTGACAGCAGATGTTTTTCCCTGGAGCAAAGATTTCTACTCGGGACATAGGGTGACAGTAGATCCTTAACCCCCTCCGCCCCCAGGCCAGATAGAGCTCCATAAGTCATGCACAGAATCTTAAAGGCAATCCTATCTTGTATAGGAAGCCAATGCAGACTCTTCCTGGCAGCGGAGGCCGAGGAGAACCTGGGGGCATCAAGTACAAATTTAGCTGCCGCATTCTGGGCGGTTTGCAGACGTAACATAAGGCCCTTATTAACTCCTGCATAGAGCGTTGCAGTAGTCAAGCCGAGATGCGACCAATGCAACAACAATCTGTTTTCGAGCAAGTGGAGACAGATAATGTCTGATCTTTCTGAGGATTCTGATAATACCCCAACAGGTAGCAACGGTCTTATTGACCTGCTGGGACATAGAGAGGGAAGGATCAATCAGGACTCCTAAATTGCGGGCCAGATCCGAGGGGGCAGGGCAAACTCCCAAGGAAGAAGGCCACCACTCAGAAGACCAGATGTCCCTGTTTCCTCCAAAGATCGGGACCTCAGTTTTTTCTCCATTGAGCTTTAGGGAATTGAGAATCATCCAATGTGAGACTGCCTCCATGCAGTTCCGAAAGTTGAGAGAGGAGGAACTGCCAGACTGGGAGAGAGACACCATAATCTGGGTGTCATCAGCATATGACACCACCTCCATCCCAAAAGATCTTATTAACTTGGCAAGTGGGGCCACATAGATGTTAAAGAGGGTCGGGCTTAAGGCCGACCCCTGGGGGACCCCACATTTGACCGGGAGGGATGGAGAGAGGTATTCGCCCAGTTTGACCCTCTGTTCCCTCTGGTCAAGAAAAGAAGCCAAAAGGCTCAAGGCCACACCCTCCACCCCTATCTCCCTAAGGCGAGAAAATAAGACCAAGGGAGATAGGGTGTCAAAGGCGGCCATCAAATCCAGCAGAACCAGAAGGGCAGAATGGCCCTGATCTACCTCCCTGCGGATGTTATCAAGCACTACCGTAAGTAGTGATCAAGACAGCCCGAGATGTCCAGAAATGCCGTCAGATGCTCATTCAGATGGGTTTCGAGCATCTTTGCAGGCGCAGGGAGCAAAGAGATCAGGCGGAAGTTTTTAAGGGTTTCAGGGTCTAATGTAGGTTTCTTTAAGAGGGGCTTAACAATCGCACTCTTCCACACAGAGGGAAAGATGCCCTCCTGTAATGCCCGGTTCATGATACTCAGGAGTAGAGGCAGGAGAGCTTCTCGACACTCCTTAAAGACTCTGAGAGGGCAGGGGTCCAAAGGAGACCCTGACCTGATCTTACTTAGCAGTAGGTCTAGTTTTTGAAGGGAGAGCAGTGGAAAGTTGGACAGATTCACCAAAGCGGCCGCCCTTTCCCCACCCACAGCAGATAAAGCCAGGGGAAGGTGCGACAGCGCGGCCCGTTGCAACTCAAGGGCCGAATAAATACCGGCTATTTTTGAATGGAAAAAACAAGAAATCTTGTCACAAAGACCCTGAGAGCTGGGAATCGGGTCGGGCACTTGCAGGGAACACAGAGAATCTGCGATCTTAAAAAGTTCTCTAGGGGAGGTGAGAGCAGTGGTCAGCTTGGAAAAGTACTCCTGCTTTTCTCTAATGACCTCCAATTTGTATCCCTTAAGGAGAAGTTTGTCTTTCCCTCTCCGCATTATCCCAGCTCGCCCTCCATAGCCTTTCCTGCTTCCTGCAATTTTGCCTTAGAGCTCTCAGCGACTCCGAGAACCATGAGGCCGAGGGTCTCTTCCTAGCCGAATAACGAAGAGAAACGGGCGCCAACACATCAACTGCTGAGGAAATGGAGACCGTCCATTCAAGTGCAGCTGTGCTGACATCCTTTGCTGTCCCAGTAACTGCATTAAAAATTAAGGGAGCAAAGGTGTCATTGGAGATATTCCCATAATTGCGCCTAGGACCACTCAGCTTAGAATAAGCGGGAGAGGCCAAAAGCTGCAATGGGACCACTAAATGATCTGACCAGACCAATGGAACTGGTACGTCTGTCGTCAGCCTTGGGTCATTCGAGAACACCCCATCCAGGATATGGCCAGCCCTATGTGTAGCATAGGTAACCAGTTGCTGGAAGCCACAAGCAGCCAGTGGCTCTAAGAGGGAAAGAGTCTCTCCGGAGTCTAAAGTTTCCAGATGGAAATTAAAATCTCCCAAGATGGTAAGTTGGGCACAGCCAAAGTAGGGCTCAAGGAGATTAAACAGGGAATGGCTAAACTCCCCTCTGGGACCTGGGGGTCTGTAGATCAATATGCCAGCAAAAGGGGCAGCCGACGGAGAAGTTATTAAAAAGTGTACGGCCTGCATGGAGTCTGAGGGAGCAGATATAACAGAGATACGACATGAGTGGGAGGACTTATAGAGGATCCCCAGACCACCTCCCCTACATCCAACTCGATCTGACCTGAGCAACGCATAGCCCTCCAGGACAGCTTCCACCAGGTCAGGCCCCGAGGAGTCGGATGCCCAAGTTTCTGTAATGAACATCCAGGAAGGCTTTCTTACTTCCACAAACTCCCTGAAAGCGATGTTATTCTTAACCAGAGATCTGGCATTAATAAGAAAGCCAGTCTCGTTCGCAGGCATAGGGGAAGAAGGAGAGACTGAGGAAGGACAGCCAGTGGCGGCACACTCTGGCTGCGCCAGGGCGGTTCTGTGGAAACAGCAGCAAAACGTGGCATCGATAAGAGACTCCGGGCAGCATGTAAAATGACACGCTAACCGCGGGGGTCTAAGGGCGAGTAGCTTCTGATAAAGAAACTTAGCACTGACCTCTCTATCACCATTTTCTACAGATAATTTCGTCCCTTGCCCGACTCATTGCCCGTCCTTAGCGCGGACGGGCGCAGACGGGCTGGACTCTGGCGTGACTCCGGCGCGATTACGGCGCTTCCGCTGCGCGCCAACGCTGCGCGTAGTCATACTTGGTTTATATAGAGATCTTGCGCGTCAGCCGAACAACTAGAGCGCCCACCAAGTGACCGTTCCTACCCCCAAAATGAGAACCGCTGAAGCCGCGGTTTGGGTGTGAAATGTTTTTATAATGCGGGTATGCAGACATAGATAAAAATAGAACAAAAAGTAACGTAAACTCTCAGCACCATTCAACTAAAACAGCCAATGTTTTTAAAATGCTCTAAGAGCAGGTACAGCGAGAACTTTGAAGAATTAAAGCACCCAGTGCCAGGCGCTAAGCGTAGCGTGGCTAACCTTGTCTGACCTTAAGTTTGATCTTATGGGCAAAACTGCATAACTTTCCCAATCTGTCAGAGAACATACCCTGGAAATGCCCTATCACCTCCTTTGCACACACACTATCATCTCTATCATCTACAGACAGCACTCTCAAGGCTTCAGTTTACTCGCACATTTGGACTGGCTTATCAGCTCCTGAGTTAAGAATGATCCCCAACTTCCACTGGACACTCCAACCTAAAACATTCACTCCTTTCAGCGCCACATTTGACCTGAGCGTTCCTGCATTTAAACGCTAATGAAACACTCACATAACCATCCAAATCAATGACGGACCCATCAAAACTCTCAGCTACCACATCCAGAGGTTCCAATACTCCTAATCTAGAAACACTCTGGAATTTCTCTGTGAAATACTCTTGAGTCACAATGGTCCAAGGAGACCCGGAATCTGCCATTAAGATTAACTCTATACCAGCCACAGTCAAAACACACTTGGGAGAGGCTGCTCTAATGAGGTAGCTACAACATCGCCTTGCTGAATGGACAACATGATGCCCTTGTGGGTATCACCACAACTACAGCACATGCATCCAGACTTACATGCAGTGGACTTCACTGTACACGAAACTCTACCAGCCCATTGACTGTCATTTTTCTTGGCATTTTTACACACGTGTGCGAAATGGCCAATGCAACCACATTTGACACGTTCTTTGTTAATCACGGGGCAACCACCATATGAAGCTAAATGGGAACTACTCTCACATCTGTAACACAAATGTGGGCTGTTCATGTCAGTTTTATCCCACCATCAGTTTCTCTGATTGCCCCAATGCCTTCGCAGTGGAGATAGCCTCCTCCAATTTGGGATCACCCAAAACCCACATTTGTTCCTGAGTTTTCTTTTTCTTTATATGTACAATTATTGGATCCCTTATCATTTCATTTGACTTAGGGCCAAAGTTGCAATGCATAGATAAACCCATCAGATCTGTAAGAAATTCATCGAATGACTCCTCTTCCTTTTGAGCCTTTGTATTGAAGTTGAATCTGTTAAGTGCAACACTCGTAGTGGACTTAAATCTCATTTCCATCCTTAATATGGCCTCCCTGTAAGTGTCCATGTCGCCTTGCTCACTTGGTAAAGTAGCTTGGGGCACGGTCCTGAAAACAACCTGACTCTCTGAACATAAACAGTGCGAGAATGTGCTCTTCTTGTGCTCCGAACCCATCCATTCCCCATCTATGGCATTCATGTATGTGGAAAACCTTTCCTTCCTTCTTGACCATGGGATATGAGGTTCCCCATTAATTTGAAGAAATTTAGCTGGGGGGTCAAATTGCATCACACAAATGTCCCATTCAGAATTTCCTCTGATAAATTCGAATGAAAAATGTGGAACTCAATTTTTCACAAAGCGCAGTAACAATGTTCCGCAAAGTAACATAAGTCAAGTTTCCTAGGAATAAAGAATGGCAAGGTATTCCTTAATACAAGTTACATACGACCCACGATAGCCACTTACTGCCAAAATGGTTGTGATGTGACAATCTTGAGACTACAGTGTAAATAGCGCCAAACAATCCAGTCAGTAGGTGCGGAAGACACTGCCGGTGAACACACTGCTGGTGAATATGTAGAAAATATTGGCAGCAGGAAGAAGTACTTCCGAGGCGTCAGGCCCCGGAAATGCGACTTTACTAAGATGGCCACCGTGACGTGTCCACACAACATGAGCACGTACGTTACAACTGTGGCGTGATGTATACTGACGGCAAGATGGCAAGAACACAGAGTCCAGAATGTGGCGATGGACATCCTCCGTGTCACCGTCAGCATTCGTAGCATTAGAAATCAAGGAAAAGTACAGAAAGAATAGTGGGGTGAGGAAAGTCCAGGAACGCAGCAATGGAGATCCCCAGTGTCACAGGTAGCAGGCAGGGAAGCAGGTATCCAATGATGGTGAGTGCCAGGCAACCAAATAATCTAATGACGTTGAGTGCCAGTTAACCAAGTCAGCATCCTTTCAAAATAGACCAACGGTAAACACGGTGGTTGCAAGTATTTTTGGCAAATAAATCGTATCAAAGTCCACCAAAAGTGAAAATGGGTATACTCCAAAGATGAATTCCATAAATAGCCTTATAGGTATTAGTTCTGTAAATAGCCACTCCTCCACAGTAGAGTAGGGTGCGCAAAAAATCCCCCAAAATGCAGAAATGTGGGTAAAGGAAACGATCCATTCCTGTGTTGCAGCGATGAAAGGAAGTTTCCTTTTCAACTCGTCGCCATTGTAAAGAATCCAAATCCAAGCAAAATGCAGGAGAAAGGTTTATTCAGTGACAAAGCAACATGCAGCCACACAGGTCGAGGCTGCATGACTAACTGATCTGGCTCTCAGCATTCCATGAGAAACATTCTCATGGAATGCAGGAACAAGATGAAAGTAAACATGGCACATGCGTTAAAAAACAGCAAGATGCAACAACATATCTTCCAAATAAACAGAACAAGGGAAACAGCTCATGGCTGCTGATCCGTTCAGCCGGGCGTATGGAATGGTTCTTGCCTCACTTTCTCGCTCACAATTGATTGTGCACGTTTTGTACAGGGCAGATGGGCATGTCCCTCAGTGGCCGTCTTACCGCCCCTCATAGCCTTGTTTGTTTTTCCAACACTCTAATTTGCAAGTTGCATTTGAATTTCTAACACTCAAAATTGCAAATTAGACATGCACGCTTTTGAGGTGGCCGTATTGCTTATCTAGCATTTTTTTTTTTAAACTGAAGCATTTCGTCATGCTTCTGGCAGACGTGCACACGTTCTCTGCGGCTGTCTCGCAAATACCTCCGCTGATTCAAAAATAGCTATTTGACGCACCTGACATTTCCGCATTCTTCATGGTTAGGCTAACAGCTGTGTAAACAAAAACGAAAAACTGTGGAATCATGTTTAACAGTGAGTAGGGTTGTGTCGTACCAGAGACAAGTTATCTGTCTCAATGAAGTCTTCCTGCAAACCCATGGAATCCAACCGCAGTCGAGAAGATAACTCATTTAAATGGAAAGCCGCTTCATAAGCGTGCATGTCTTACACAGCTGTTAATAAAAATATCTCACAAAGAGTGGGGGTCTAAGGGATGTAGTTTAAGGACTCGAACAGTTTGTAATCCCCAATTCAACACATGTATACAAAAACGAAAAACTGTGAGTCAAAGGAAGTTAAGTGACCGTGACAAAACCACTTAGTAAGTACTGATCCAGATTTGCCTGCTGTCAACGAGGTACCAAATATACCAATAGGTGCGTGTATGTATGTATGAGAAAGATTCCCATCACCCACAACAAGTGGCTCGCTTCATCATTTGGGAACCTGGGAACTTCACCAGAGAACCATACTCTACCAGATGGACGTAGATATTGGTTCAAAAATGTGTCCCAAATGTATCTGTTGATGTACTAGTTAGATCGAAGGAACCATCGGATAAATGATAAGGAGTGATGTATGCAGTGCTGGTGATGAAGATATGTGCTAGTTAAAATTGGTTAGCCAGGCACAAAAATGTTTTTAATGAGGTGCTACCTGGATACCAAAATAAAACAAGACAGTGCTGTAACAGTTTGAAAGAATAACTGTGTTGGAAAAGACTGGTCAACATGTTTCAGCTCTTGGATAGACTATATCCTAGCTTTCGTCAGGACCAGAAAGCTACTGCAAATATTTGTGTTGTGTAAAATTCAAAAACTTAGAAAACATACAACCTGGACCTTGTTTTCGGTACAGGGGAATACCTGTGAAAATAACAGCAGTAATCAATTTAAACAGACAGAGTGGTGGAATGTTGACGATCGGTCACTAACCGCAAATTATTAAATAAATCATTTTTGCGAAGGTACCATTAAGTGTACAGAGACAACCATGCAGCCCTCATTACCAATGGAAGAGAGTAATTTAGTTGTCACTCACCCGAATAATTCTGGGTATGTGCCTCACCCCGCCTGGCAACTGCTCAGGTTAGGAGGCACCGCTCTGGGGAATAATAGAAGTATGGAACATTATAGGATGTGGCCACAGTTATTTGAAATGTTCAAACAATATATAGCGCTAAATTTAAAAACTAGGCGGGTGAAACACACGGAAGTCTGGTCATCAAGAAAACATGCCACTCGGCGTTGCTAAACTTGTGATTATGATCGTTGGAGAAATATGTTGTAAGGACATGAGCGGATAGCTTAAGCTGCTGTTTGTCCTTGTTATCAATGTGTTAGAAGTTGTACATGCGTATATTTAGTTTAGAAAAAATATCACGCGTACTCAAGTCAAGTTACTGCTTTGAAGAGGCGTGTGCTATGATGACTAAGTCACCTGTTGATGAAAGAGCGGTTCGTTCATGCATTATAAATCCGGTCTTTCTAGTTAAGAAAACAGTGTTGGACGCAGCTCGTAAGACAGATGTGGCCAATTTTAATTACACGATTGGGAAGATAGGAGTTGGTTAAAAAAGCGATATATTCGGTTCTGCCTTACCTCTCCGTTGGTACCTCTCGCGGCTTCTGAGCGAGAAGGGGAGGTGTGTGTTGATAATAGCGAATCCTATTTGAGGATTCCCAAACGTCATACCCGCCATGCGCATGATCAGCGTCAAGATCGAGCGCAGGCTGATGACGTAATGGCGTGTTAGCATGCCGCGCAAGGCATCTCGGGAAATGTAGTCTGGTAAGTGTTTGCGAACTTACTACACTCAACTTTTTAGAGATGAAAAAATGTTGACGAACAATATTCAGCCTAGGCAATTGTGTAGAATAATGGCAGTAGCGGTTTACTTATACCGTGGAGTATATGCAGATATGAATTACGATATGAAGTATGTAATCGTAATTGTTTACCATCAGGAATTATCCAGATGAATGGCTCTGCACGTGTATGTTAGTACTCAAGAGGGTCAGACAAGGATGAGCAAGGGATTTGGTCATGATTTAACAAATGACTGTTCTCAAAGACACCGTTATGCAGATGTGGCCAGTGTGTGTATCTCAGAGCGAAGTCCACGGTATCTGATCATTCAATCCCAAACAGTCACTATGCAGTTTGTAGACCCATTTCTGCTCCTTTGTGAAAAGGAATTTATGGATGTCTGTGATGTGAGATGGAATAAAAGGTTGTTCTAAAATAAGCCATCTCAAATCCTCTGGCTTATGATTGAAGGCCAGGAAATGGGTAGTTAGTCTTGTGGCTTGTTTCTTACGCCTGATGGTACTTTTGTGTTCACTGATACGGACCTTAATCTTACGGGTCGTCATACCTATGTATCTGAGTGAACACGGGCATGTAATCAGGTAAATTACCTTTTCTGAATTACAGTTGGTGTGTCGCCGTAAAATCCATGGTTTATCTAACCCCAGATCAACCGATTTAGTTGGCTGTGTCTGAGGGCAGGCTGAGCATGAGCCACATGGGTAGTGGCCTTGTACGGGTGGTAAATCCCACAATGTTGATGTTGTTTCTTTTTCTTTCACCCTTGGTCTGGTATGCACAAGATTATCGCGCAAGCTCGTTCCTCTCTTAAATGAGAAAAGTGGTAGTGGAATACTCTCCTTCCCCACATTCAAAATGCGCCAGTGTTTCCGTACTGACTTTTGAACACTATCAGATAGTGTGCTAAAGGTGGTAACGCATGTCATTCTCGTTAGGGGTGCCTTAACCACCGGAGGTTCTAGCAGGGCGTCTCTGTTGTTGTTAGACGCCCTTTTCCGGGCTTGTCTCACCAGATGTGCTGGATACTTCCTAACTTGAAGTTGCTTAGAAAGTGACTGAGCATGGACTTGAAAACTGTCCATCGTGGAACAGTTCCTGCGAATGCGCAGGAACTGTCCCACTGGGAGATTGTGTCGGAGAGACTTAGGGTGATGGCTCTGAAAGCTCAGAAGAGAGTTTTTAGTCTGAGGCTTCTTGTACAGTTCACTTCCCAGTACCCCTAAAGTGGGATAGATCATAATATCCAGAAAGGGGAGTCTGGCTTTGTCGTATGTGACTGTGAATTTGAGAAAATTGTTTTGAACATTGAGCCATGCATGAAAATCCAGCAGAGTAGCAACTGGACCATGCCAGATCACCAGGATGTCATCTATGTATCTCTTCCAGCACGCAATCTGCGCACGAAAGGGATTTTGATCAATTAACACACAATTTTGTTCGAAAAGGTGAACATAAAGATTAGCCAGACTGGGAGCGAAAATACTCCCCATAGATGTTCCGGAGATTTGGAGGTACTTGGTCTCTTCAAATTGGAAGAAGTTTTCCATCATCGCCAGTCTGGCACATTCCATAATAAAGTGTGTCGGTGTCGTGGTATCTCGGTCACTATTGTCTAGAAGACCCCTGATTGCTTCGAGTGTCTCTTCTTGTGGAATGCAGGTGTAAAGTGATTCCACGTCGAAACTGACCAGAAGGTCAGTCTCGGTGTTGAAAGCAATTTCTGGCAAAAGACGCAGGACATCCTTGGTGTCTTGGAGAAAGGTTGGCATGTCTCTGACCATAGGCCGTAGGAAAAAGTCGACAAAAGTGGACAATGGTTCTAAAAGAGAACCAATCCCTGATATAATAGGGCGACCAGGTGGCGGTCTTGTGGGCTTATGTATCTTTGGGAGTACGTAAAAGTATGGCATAACTGGGAATTTAGTAACGAGGAATTCAGATTCCTGTGAACTAATCCATCCAGATTCCTTTGCTTCATTGACAAGGTCATGAATTTCAATGGTCAAACGTGGGGTGGGATCTTCTGAAAGAAGTCGATATGACTTGGTGTCACTTAGTTGTCTCAGACATTCTTCTCGATAAGAGGAAGTGTCCATAATGACAATGGCTCCGCCTTTATCGGCGGGCTTGATGGTAATCAGCTTGTCATTCTGAAGTTCTTTCAGAGCCAGTTTTTGAGTTCTCGATAGATTCTGAAATGTTCTATCGCTCTTGGATTTGAGTGAATCAATGTCATGTATTACAGCTTGTTCAAAAACTTTCACCTGGTCTGGTGTAAGATGAGCAGGTGGATTGAAAGTCGAGGGAGGTTTCAAGCCGGTGTCCGAGCGATATGTGGCATCAAGTTCGTTAGAGGCCACAGAGTCCTTGTCTTTGAAGAAAAAAATGAAGGCGTATTTTTCTAAAAAACCTTTCAAGTTCCACAAGAAGAGACACTCAAAGCAATCAGTGGTCTTCTAGACAATAGTGACCGAGATACCACGACACCGACACACTTTATTATGGAATGTGCCAGACTGGCGATGATGGAAAACTTCTTCCAATTTGAAGACACCAAGTACCTCCAAATCTCCGGAACATCTATGGGGAGTATTTTCGCTCCCAGTCTGGCTAATCTTTATGTTCACCTTTTCGAACAAAATTGTGTGTTAATTGATCAAAATCCCTTTCGTGCGCAGATTGCGTGCTGGAAGAGATACATAGATGACATCCTGGTGATCTGGCATGGTCCAGTTGCTACTCTGCTGGATTTTCATGCATGGCTCAATGTTCAAAACAATTTTCTCAAATTCACAGTCACATACGACAAAGCCAGACTCCCCTTTCTGGATATTATGATCTATCCCACTTTAGGGGTACTGGGAAGTGAACTGTACAAGAAGCCTCAGACTAAAAACTCTCTTCTGAGCTTTCAGAGCCATCACCCTAAGTCTCTCCGACACAATCTCCCAGTGGGACAGTTCCTGCGCATTCGCAGGAACTGTTCCACGATGGACAGTTTTCAAGTCCATGCTCAGTCACTTTCTAAGCAACTTCAAGTTAGGAAGTATCCAGCACATCTGGTGAGACAAGCCCGGAAAAGGGCGTCTAACAACAACAGATGCCCTGCTAGAACCTCCGGTGGTTAAGGCACCCCTAACGAGAATGACATGCGTTACCACCTTTAGCACACTATCTATTAGTGTTTAAAAGTCAGTACGGAAACACTGGCGCATTTTGAATGTGGGGAAGGAGAGTATTCCACTACCACTTTTCTCATTTAAGAGAGGAACGAGCTTGCGCGATAATCTTGTGCATACCAGACCAAGGGTGAAAGAAAAAGACATCAACATTGTGGGATTTACCACCCGTACAAGGCCACTACCCATGTGGCTCATGCTCAGCCTGCCCTCAGACACAGCCAACTAAATCGGTTGATCTGGGGTTAGATAAACCATGGATTTTACGGCGACACACCAACTGTAATTCAGAAAAGGTAATTTACCTGATTACATGCCCGTGTTCACTCAGATACATAGGTATGACGACCCGTAAGATTAAGGTCCGTATCAGTGAACACAAAAGTACCATCAGGCGTAAGAAACAAGCCACAAGACTAACTACCCATTTCCTGGCCTTCAATCATAAGCCAGAGGATTTGAGATGGCTTATTTTAGAACAACCTTTTATTCCATCTCACAACACAGACATCCATAAATTCCTTTTCACAAAGGAGCAGAAATGGGTCTACAAACTGCATAGTGACTGTTTGGGATTGAATGATCAGATACCGTGGACTTCGCTCTGAGATACACACACTGGCCACATCTGCATAACGGTGTCTTTGAGAACAGTCATTTGTTAAATCATGACCAAATCCCTTGCTCATCCTTGTCTGACCCTCTTGAGTACTAACATACACGTGCAGAGCCATTCATCTGGATAATTCCTGATGGTAAACAATTACGATTACATACTTCATATCGTAATTCATATCTGCATATACTCCACGGTATAAGTAAACCGCTACTGCCATTATTCTACACAATTGCCTAGGCTGAATATTGTTCGTCAACATTTTTTCATCTCTAAAAAGTTGAGTGTAGTAAGTTCGCAAACACTTACCAGACTACATTTCCCGAGATGCCTTGCGCGGCATGCTAACACGCCATTACGTCATCAGCCTGCGCTCGATCTTGACGCTGATCATGCGCATGGCGGGTATGACGTTTGGGAATCCTCAAATAGGATTCGCTATTATCAACACACACCTCCCCTTCTCGCTCAGAAGCCGCGAGAGGTACCGACGGAGAGGTAAGGCAGAACCGAATATATCGCTTTTTTAACCAACTCCTATCTTCCCAATCGTGTAATTAAAATTGGCCACATCTGTCTTACGAGCTGCGTCCAATACTGTTTTCTTAACTAGAAAGACCTGATTTATAATGCATGAACGAACCGCTCTTTCATCAACAGGTGACTTAGTCATCATAGCACACGCCTCTTCAAAGCAGTAACTTGACTTGAGTACGCGTGATATTTTTTCTAAACTAAATATACGCATGTACAACTTCTAACACATTGATAACCAGGACAAACAGCAGCTTAAGCTATCCGCTCATGTCCTTACAACATATTTCTCCAACGATCATAATCACAAGTTTAGCAACGCCGAGTGGCATGTTTTCTTGATGACCAGACTTCCGTGTATTTCACCCGCCTAGTTTTTAAATTTAGCGCTATATATTGTTTGAACATTTCAAATAACTGTGGCCACATCCTATAATGTTCCATACTTATATTATTCCCCAGAGCGGTGCCTCCTAACCTGAGCAGTTGCCAGGCGGGGTGAGACACATACCCAGAATTATTCGGGTGAGTGACAACTAAATTACTCTCTTCCATTGGTAATGAGGGCTGCATGGTTGTCTCTGTACACTTAATGGTACCTTCGCAAAAATGATTTATTTAATAATTTGCGGTTAGTGACCGATCGTCAACATTTCACCACTCTGTTTGTCTGTTTAAATTGATTACTGCTGTTATTTTCACAGGTATTCCCCTGTACCGAAAACAAGGTCCAGGTTGTATGTTTTCTAAGTTTTTGAATTTTACACAACACAAATATTTGCAGTAGCTTTCTGGTCCTGACGAAAGCTAGGATATAGTCTATCCAAGAGCTGAAACATGTTGACCAGTCTTTTCCAACACAGTTATTCTTTCAAACTGTTACAGCACTGTCTTGTTTTATTTTGGTATCCAGGTAGCACCTCATTAAAAACATTTTTGTGCCTGGCTAACCAATTTTAACTAGCACATATCTTCATCACCAGCACTGCATACATCACTCCTTATCATTTATCCGATGGTTCCTTCGATCTAACTAGTACATCAACAGATACATTTGGGACACATTTTTGAACCAATATCTACGTCCATCTGGTAGAGTATGGTTCTCTGGTGAAGTTCCCAGGTTCCCAAATGATGAAGCGAGCCACTTGTTGTGGGTGATGGGAATCTTTCTCATACATACATACACGCACCTATTGGTATATTTGGTACCTCGTTGACAGCAGGCAAATCTGGATCAGTACTTACTAAGTGGTTTTGTCACGGTCACTTAACTTCCTTTGACTCACAGTTTTTCGTTTTTGTATACATGTGTTGAATTGGGGATTACAAACTGTTCGAGTCCTTAAACTACATCCCTTAGACCCCCACTCTTTGTGAGATATTTTTATTAACAGCTGTGTAAGACATGCACGCTTATGAAGCGGCTTTCCATTTAAATGAGTTATCTTCTCGACTGCGGTTGGATTCCATGGGTTTGCAGGAAGACTTCATTGAGACAGATAACTTGTCTCTGGTACGACACAACCCTACTCACTGTTAAACATGATTCCAACACATACTAACCACATTTTCCCTTAGAATAATTTAGCTCCTTTCTGTTTGTAGAAACCTTAGGGGATTTTGTGAAGTCTGTGAAAGAATACCACATTTGTATAGTGGAATTTGACTCCAGTAATGGAACGGTGAGAATTTAAGGCCCTATTTTTGCCTGAACCACTGTGCCTTGTACAATCTGAGCTTAGTACTAAAAACACTATTTTTATTTCACAGGTAATTTTGTTGGAATTTCCACCCCTTCTTTGAAGAAATTGATTCAGATACTTTTTGATCCCTATTTCAAGCTCCATCAAAGTTTGGAAGAGTCTTTTTCCAAAACACAGTGGAAATTTCAAAACAATGAGCGTTCCATGCCCCGCTTGGCCCTTTGTACTAATTTTATGAATCACAATTTTTGTCCTAATGAGTTTAATATCTATCCCATATATAATTTTGTAAAAAAAAATGTCCCCCTCCCTTGATAAAAATTGTGTGGATATTTGTAAATCCTTGTCGTGGGCCCCATCCTAGATTGGAGGAGTCTTGATTCCCAATTAATTTTGTTCGATTTAGCGGAGTCGCCTATGGTGTCCTTCTCAGGTTTTTAAATCTTTTTTTCCAGACAACACACTATATACTTATATGAGACCCTTATTTCCCCGAATAGGCTGTCGCTAGCCCTGAGGAAGACCCGCAGTGATGTGTATCTACTAACACATACATGCATGGTCGAAACACCGACGACAACCTTATAGGTCCATGTCCTTGGTCAATAAAACTTAAAAAGTTGAATAATGAGATAGGGCGATTGTATTTGATAAAGAAGGCAGACATTTCTTTCATTTATTTCATATGTATTGTTTGTATTTTGCTGTGTCAAGCACTTTTTCACATTGTGTCACCTTTTCACCAAGACCTGCTAATTATTGTGTCCATGACAGCTGCATATGAAGAAAATGTGTTTGCATTTATTTGGGTATATCACTTTGAATAAACTTATTATTGGCATTGATATGTGTTGTTGTCTTATTTAGCAGTTGTATTATGGGGGTTTTAAATGCATGCTCAAAATAGGCCTACATTTCTCCTACTCCTTCACAACATACATTGATCTTTAGCCAAATGTGTGAGATTAGGACACCAACCCTTTCAAGCAAATAAATTGTGATACCCAACAGAATGCATTGTAGTCTATAAAATCATCTAGCAAGGTTCTGAGAGAGACAGGGCAACCCCTTTATTTTTTATGACTTTTAGAAAGGAGGCATTTCTCTGCTCTTACAGCTCTGTGTGCCGGCAGCCTGTCTCCATTACACATCTGGGGTGGGTGACACCTTTACTTTGTGCATTCCCTCTAGTCAGCCACAAACACAGGAAGGTTAGGTGTGTCTGAGCACTTATCTGCATTCCGATGGCTCTTCCTGGGCAGGAACGGAGGGATGAGCAGACACTTGCAACTGAATAGGTAGTGTCCTATCCCCACACAAGGCTGATTACTCCCTTCTAATATCCTGAAGCCAGAGCTAGGAAGGAATGTCCTGTGTGCACTTCAAAGACTCTTCTTTGAAGTCACCCCATATCAAAGGCACAACTGGGAATAAGCACTGCAGCTCTGAACCTACTAAGGTAGTACTCTACTGAACCTATAAAGAACTCTGCCAAGAAGAACTGCTGAGCAGCTACAAGGAATGGTATTCTGTGGGACTGCTGCTCTGGAAGAACTGCTTTCTGCTCTGCTGTGCTGCCCGTTGCCTCCTGCTGTGGTCCTTTGCCCTACTGTGGAAAAGGACAGGACCCTTCTCACTTTAACCCAGAGTAACTCCAAGGACTTGTTGGCTTGCCCCCTGTTCTGAAGTCTCAGGGACATCAAAGACTTTCTACAATCCTGCAAAGGCACCTGGACTCTGCCATCTCTGAGTCCTGCCTTGCCAAGTGGGGCCAATCGAGTTCTGGGCCCCTGGGAGTGCTTGTTTCTATGCTGATCCAGCAGAACCCACGCATCGACGACTTTACATCGATTCAAACCGATGCATTTCCCTTCGACACCGATGCAGCATCTGCCTGACAACATTGCATCAACAGACTGCATGGCTTGATGATGACGCATTGCCTTCATCACCATGGGGTTCATTAATGAAGTCTCGCTGACAGTGCGGATCGAAACTGACGCATCGCCTTCCACATTGATGCTTCCTCCATCCAAGGTAGTTTTTTAGCAGGACTTGCATGAGTCCTGTAGCCGGCCTGCCCTCTATCACAGTCAGCCTGAACTTTGGATTTACTCCAGTCTAGCGCGATAACATTATTAGATTTTTGCCATTGTGGTCTTGTTTTACTCATAAAATTATTCTATATTTTTCTAACACTGTGTGGTGTCTTTTTTTGGGTGTTTCATTTTGTTAATGTGTGTGCGTTGCACAAATACTTTACACATTGCCTCTTTAGATAAGCCTGACTGCTCTGTGTCAAGCTACCAGAGGGTGAGCTCAGGTTATCTTTTAGTTTGTATTTAGCTTATCCTACCTAGAGTGGTGGTACCTTTATTCCCTGGAGACCCCATTCCCCAGGGCTGTTTTTTTTATTTTAAAGGGGAGAGGGCCCCTCCCTGAGCCTAGTATGGCCCTGGGGATCCTATCCCCAAAAGCCATATATATTTATTAAAAGGGGAGGGTGGCTGTGTGGCCCTGCCTCCCCGAGCCGTGTTCGGCCTGAGGGAACAAATCCCTCTAGGCCTGCATTATTTTAAGTTGGGTGCTGTGGTACCCACCCAGGGCACCCACCAAGCACATGTTGAGGACCATGGGGGAGCCCCAGGAGCCCACAGCCCCAGCCAGTTCCCCTCATGCTGTGGAAGTCAGCATTACTCCTGCCAGCAGGGAGCAGCTATTTATGCTGCTTCCTCCAGGCGGTAGCAATATCTTGATCTGTTTTCCTGCCCGCATTAGTGTGGGCAGGGAAACATATTAAAAGTCTGCTCCCAGCTGACCGGTGCATTTTTTAAGCTCCCATCCACTGGTGGCAGACTTTGTGTTTGCTCCTGCTTGGTGGGAGTTTTAAAAATGATCCTGCAAGATGGGAGCAAAGAAAGGTTTCCCTGCCTGAGCCAGTGTGGGCAGGGAAACTGCTGTGTCCTGGGGATGGGCTTCCTGGAACATAGCTAGTGAGCCAGCCCCAGGGGATAAAATCCCTGGGGCCTTTTAAAGGCTCAGGGATGGGGGGCACTCCCCTTACAAAATACAGTGGGAGCCAGGGAATGGGCTGCCTGGGGCTAAAAGCAGCCTGGGGAGGTGGGGATCTCACTCCCCCTCCCCTTAAAATACAGTGGACCCCAGGGAATGGGATCTCTGGGCCTTGAATGGCCCCTTACCTTAAAAGTAACTTTAGGCCCCACAGGATGGGCTCCCCAGGGCTGAAAACTGCTTGAGGAGGAGGGATGCATTGCCCCTTCCCCTTTTTTAATAGTAGTAGGCATAGTGGATGTGGTCCCCAGGGCCTTTTAAAGACTCAGAGGGTCACCCAATAAAAATACAGTGGGCCACAGGGAATGGGATCATTAGGACAGAAACGACCTGTGGAGGGGAGCCCCACATCCCCTCTACTTAAAAATAACTTTGGGGGATGGGGACCCCATACCTGAAATGGCCTGGAAAAAGGGGTGCACCTCCTCCCCTTATAAAATAATTTGGGCCCCGGGCAGTAGGGTCCATGGGGCGGAAAACAGCCTGGGGAGGGACCCCTCTCCCCCATTAAAATAAGGCTGCATCATTCCCCCAAGCCCTGGTCCACCCCAGTTGGGTTTTAATAAAGAAGTGTGGGTCCCTCCAGGCCTAGGGTGTCAGGGTATCCTTAACACTGCCTCCTTATGTCTTATTTTTATTTTTTTGTGGATGCAGAACTGAATCCTGAGTCCTTAGATGGCTGTCACGACTTCCTTGTTGATGTAGTGGCAACCATTCTGATCTCAGCGGGAGATCTGTCAGATTATTGGAGGCTCCGCGTCCCTACATATACAAAGTTTTTGAGCATTAATGGCTCAAAATCTACTGAACTGAACTGATTTACACCAGTTTACAGTTTACATAAAGCATTCTGTCAAATTTGGTGTAAATCTTTTCAGGGGTTTGGGCTGTAGCGGTGTCTAAAATTCCTATGGAAAAATGGTGGAAAATTGTGAAAATGCATTTTGAGCCCCCCCCCGCTTTCCCCCCACTTGATTGACCACTTCGCACTTTCCATGCCCAAACTAGTCAAAAAGTAACACCTTTTTAGAAAGGTTCTCATATATGTTGGTGGGTCTATGGACAATACTCCGTCGAGTGCTGCCGTCTCCTCCTGCGTCGATGACGTCATTTGCAAAAGCAGCTGTCAGAGGGTATCCAGCCATGATTACCGCCGAACCAATCACGATGTGCCTTTCTGTCGAAGAAGCTGTGGTGGGGACACGTCCAAACTTCAGTTTTTGGAATTAAAGGAAAAGAGGCAGAAACTTACCCTTTATTCTGTTTTCCACTTCTATTTCTGTCTTGAACCCCATTGCCCAGGTCCTTCCTTTATTGATTCTACTTGACCACGACACTAATCAACTCCAGCTTCTTTTTCACTTGTCTTACCATGAATCGTGTGTTAACATTTGCTTTGGCCTCATGTATTTTTACATTGCTCTTACATGCAATTTTTTTCTTATTTGTAATGCAGTAGTGTTCATTTTACAACTTATCACAGTAAAATTAAAACACCTGTATTGACATTTAAAAAAATATTTGTTTGGTGTGGTGGTTGTGTGTGTTGTGCTTGTGGTGCTTGCGGGTGTACATCCAATAGTTTGTGTATGTTGTTTATGTGCTATGCTATATGTACAAAAAGGGGCATAACACATTACCAACATATATTATTGATACATTAATAAGCAGTACTTATCATTCTCCACTCCCTCAGTGACTCATTCCATCAGGAATCCGCCACTAGGACAATGCCAGCTCAATGGTGAAATCTAAATAGGCTTGACGCAAACCCACCAGCCTGACAGCCATGGAGTATTGTTAGCCAGCTGAGTAGTCTGTTGTATTGAAGGAGGTACGCTGTTTACTTGTTGGGAGACAGTCTGTTAATGCAGATGGCAGTTCAAACAGCTCACATCTAAATGTGGCAGGCGGGACTCCATCAGCTTGATGCAGTACTTGTAACCTTCGCCATGGAGAGCCAACAGGAGCCCCACCAAGATATAAATCAGGCCCCTAGTCTCTTGTCCTGAAGACAAAACAAATAATATAAGGGGGCAGAGTAGTGATATCCTGTCCCCACTAGGCCCCATGGTGGGATCCCTGAAGACTTTTGCGGGATGGAAAAAATATCAAGAAGCAAAATGGTGGGCAGGTCACATTTATCCACTTTAAGCCACGGGGAGCCCACCCCGGGGCTGTTTTCATGAAAGGGAGGAGGGCTGCATTGCCTCCTTCCCCAAGCATCAGAAGCCCCGGGCAGCCCACCCCTAAGGTCGTACATCTTGTGAATGAAGTTGGGGATGTGCGAAACCCCACCCCGACCCAATAGAGGCCAGAGGGAGCCCACGCCTGGAGCGTAACATATTGTGGGGGAGGGGGAGCATATGGGCTCCTCCCTGAGCCATCAGAAGTCTTGGGAAGCCAACCCCTGGGGCTGAAATCATTAAACAAGGGAAGAGGGACCGCACATCCCCCCCTCCCTGAACCATGACAGGGCCTGGGAAACCCACCCTGGAGCTTAAAGTTTGCAAAATGGAGAAAATTAAAATCATTCTGGGCCCCAGGAGATGGGGTTCGGGGCTGAAATTGGCCAAGGAAGCGGGCTGTGTGTTCCCCTGCCCTTAAAATTGATCCAGGCCACAGGGGCTGGGATACTGGGCCAAAATTGGATGGCCACGTGCACTCCCTTCCCTTTATTTAAAAGAGTGATCCTGCTAGATGAGGGTTCCCAAGACCTTAGAAAGCCCAGGGATGAGATCCACGCAGCCCCTCCTCCTTGTTTAAATAAGTGGCCCCAGGAATGGGGTCACCAGGGCCTAAAGAGATCAGGGAGGTGGTCACTTGTTCCTCAACCCAATTTTTAGAAATGGCCCTGGGTGTGGGATCCCCAGGGCCTAACTCGGCTTGGGGAGGGGGCCATACGCCCCCTCTCCCCTTTAATTAAAAACAAATGGTCCCAGAGGATGGGGTCCCAAGGGCCTTACAGTGTTTAGCGAGGGGGCCGTGTGACACCCATACCTATTCAAATTATATGTATGTCCATATGAGGTAGGGTCCCTAGTGCCTAAAGAGGCTTGGGGAGGGGGTCGGTGTGGCCTCCCTCCCCTTCAATAAAAAAATGGCCCTTGGTGATGGTGTTCCCAAGGCCAAGCCCTATGGTCAATCCCCTGCCGTGCACTGCTGACATGCACGGGGGTTTGAGTTGGGTTTGGATTTGAGGTGACATTGATGCAGCGTGGAATTTTAAATCCTCCCTTCGTCACAGACCAAATATCATACTAGCATATTTACTCAATACATTCATTGGTGGGGCCCATAACACCAACACTCACACTTCATTGATCCGTTCTCACAGGAGTTATAAATTTTCCAAGCGCTGACATGAAAGGAATACCTTTTCACCTAAAGAACTTAATTTACTTGAACATACATTAAGTACCTTTATTAAACTCAGAACCTCAAGATACTCCCTCCATTTAGTCGATAGATCAGTTAGTTGAGTTGGATATTTGGTGACTCAATTCTTTAATCTACATTTAGTCTTATTCTAATTTCTCCAAATAAATCACCCGACACATTTGTTTATTAGAATAATAATTTTGATTATTTAATTAATTGCAAATTTAATAAGTCATAAACCAAACCACAGAACATCATATTTACCTAATCTGGCTATTAGTCGTCCTCTAAGTCAATCAAGTCGTGAAAAAGTCTTTAATTCATCAAAGTCAGGCAGCAATTCAGTCTGTCAAAGATTCAGGAAAAACAGCTGTCCGTCAGCGTCAGCATTCTCTGAATTGCATTGCCTTGCATTTTTAGCTCTCTATTCTACCATCTTTTATAATAAATTTAATGTGAAGATGTAACAAAAATCAGTTTTAGGCAATCCTGATTGGAGGATTTTTTTTTTTCTTTTTTTTTAAAGAAACCTTTATTACACAATAAAAATACATACAAGGGCCTACAACCACCAAGGCCAGCCGCTACAGAGCCCGAGGGCCCGCAATGCAACGCCACAAATTCAAATGAACCAGAGGCGAAGCTCCCGGCAGTTCGTGAGCACATGCAACAGGCCGTGGCCATAGGCCGAGAGCAATCGGAAAAAGCAGTTTCATTTTCTATTAAATACAACACACACTCAAGGCAATGAGAGTCCGAAATAGCAGCGTGCGCTTCCCAGGACGGGGGACAACGTACAGTGTCCGAAGCAGTTCTTGACAGGAAGTGGTAGTGGGGGGCGATGGGAAGACAAAGCATGGAACACACCTTTCACAATCCCGCAGAATGTGTGGCTAGGGGGACAAAGCAATATCAACCTCTAACGGCAGAGGCGGGGCGCAGATATGGCCACGATATGAATTCCATGGACCCCATACCTTAGTCCATTTCCCAGGCTTGCCTCTCGCCACATGCACCGTCTTTTCCCTAAACATACACCAGTCCATATTCTCATTCCATACCGCGATCGTGGGCGGCCTCGGGGAGCCCCACAGCTGTGCGATGTTACGCTTAGCCACCATGTACCCCAAAGTCACCCACTGCGTCTGTGCCACATTATAGTCATTCGGTTCCTGATTGGAGGATTTGGGGTCGTTTGGTGAGGTTCTCACATAGTCTTTTTTGTTAGGTCATCACGCTTGCTGGTTCCGGTTTTAAAGACAGTCTTTTGTTTAACAGTCTTGGCAACTCTCCCAGTGCGTCCTTAATGGGTACAGCTCACATGGGGTCAGGACGAGGCCACTTGTTGCTGGCTGTGGCGCAGGCGCACTTCACCCGAAACCTCGTGGAACGGTGACTAGGCCGTCATGTCGGAGTCAGCCATCTTTACGAAGGCCCAAATCGGTCAACTTGCGCAAAACAAACACAAAACGTAATTAAAGCATTGAAATGGCTAATAAAATGTTAAACCCTCACTAATTCCCCTATGTGTATGTAATTATCTAGCACGATAGCATCATTCAAAGCGTTTATATTCACCCAACGATGTCATCTGGTGCAACTTACAATTACATCACAAAAGCAACATATATCATGCAATATTCTAATTTTCTATCATTAGTATGCGTACATATATTAGTATACAAATTAGATCAGCCATGCAAATGCAAATCCCACGTGTAATTCTTTCATTAATATAGTTGATTAGATACCACTTCAAACAGATTAATAATATTACAATTAATAGATTATTCGGATTAATATAACATGCAGAAATGGGGGGGGGATATACAAAATTTTGTACTACCCGCTCCAGCAACATCATTGATTTCATACATGATGTCATTGAACTTGTCATGAGTCATGTCATAGGTGAGGTCCTAAGCAGTGCATGGCGGGGTTGCAAGCTATTATAACTAGTGAATTTCTGTTTTTTTTAGTTCTCATCTTTAATGTTATCACTGACAAATTGACCTAACTATAATGCTACTTTAACCTTTTTTTTTTCAGTGAATATATATATATATATATATATAAATATATATATAATCTACTGGCGGTCGCCAGTAGATAGTTATAGTTACAACCTAGTTTCCATAGGAAATCTCAAAATTCTATTTTGAATAACTTTGGCGCCGGTTGACGAATCCTCGCGAAATTTTCAAAACTAATGGGGCGCTCCGCTCAGCTCCTACCCTGAAAGTCTCGGGGTGATTCGTCAAGCGGGGGCCGAGAAAAAGGGGGGGTCCGAAAACGCGTTTTCCCCATGCATTTTTCCATAGGACATTTAGACAAAGCTACAGCCCGAACTGCTGAACAGAATTAGGTGAAATTTGGCAGAGAGGTAGCCATAAGGTCAAGGAAGTGCCTTTTGCAGGTCTGGTGTAAATCTGACCAGTATTTCCTGAGAAAATAGCATTTAAAAGCATATCAATATCTATACGCGCGCACCGTGCGCGCACGGTGCGCGCACCCTGGCGTGCGCGAGCGCAATTCTGATTGGTTGTTAGATGTCGGTAAACATTCGAATCGGTCGAAACCAGGAAGTGTCGGCCGCCATCTTGTCTCTCGCAGTCTGAGGGGGTGATAAAAAAAGGTGGAGAACGTGACAAGGGGCAGAGTGGACAGTTCCTGACCCCCAGCCTTGGTCAGGGGGTCACAGAAGGACCCCAAAGGGAGAAAAAAACAATTTAATAAAAAAAAAAAAAAATCGCGAGGTGCGCGCACCTTGCGCGCACGGTACGCACTGCGAACCGTGGGTGCTCGGAGCGCGAAGTGCACCGAGCACCCACAGTGCGCGCACGATGCGCGAAGCGCAACGTGTGCGCAGGGTGCGCGCACCTCGCGATTGAAAAAAATATATATATTTCACGGTGCGCGCACGGTGAGAAACCTGAAAAAAAAAATATTAATAAATACATAACTTAGCATTTAAAAAACCGTACAAATTCACTGAAAAAACCATAGGTTTCACACACGTTATAGTTACGAATTAGCATTTAAAAAACCTTGCAAATTCACTTACAAAACCATAGGTTTCACACATGTTATAGTTAGCTGGACATTTCACTCGTAAAAAACCAATGAAATTCCCCCTATATAGTTACTGCAGGCAACTATAACTCACGCGACCGCAATCCTCTGCTGATGATGTCAGATATTACATCACTGATGACATATGTGTCTTTATGAAAAATAAATATTTGTAATATATGTATAGCTAAAGATTAATGGAAGAAGACATGGGTAAATAAGTGTCTAAATACAGTGATGTAATATCTGACGTCATCAGCAGAGGATTGCGGTCGCGTGAGTTATAGTTGCCTGCAGTAACTATAACGGGGGAATTTCATTGGTTTTTTACGAGTGAAATGTCCAGCTAACTATAACATGTGTGAAACCTATGGTTTTGTAAGTGAATATATATATATATACATACATATATACATACACATATATATATATATTAAAATGTGTAATGTATGAGAATAACTGGAGAGACACAAAGGTATAATCCAGTACTGCCGACCTATTGACTGAATTATATATACAAGGCATTGGTTTGTCGTGCTGAAACTGACCATTAAATGCAGGAAGACCTAAAATGTCAAGGAAAGACAAAAATGATCCTTCTCATGAATCCTTTCTCTAAGGTTTTGTTACTTAAAGCAGGATCGCCCTCGAGGCGTTATCTGAATAGTATTGTTTTTCTTGTATTACGTTGAATTTGAGACTGGAATTAAAATCGCCTGCGATTATTCATAGTATGTCACTGAGAGTGAGTTTCAATTTAATGAAAATGGCCTCAATGTCCATCATGGTTTGTTTCTTGTCCTTTGGTCCTGGATTGATGTAAACAAAAATGAACAGTGAGACTCTTTGACCAGCAACAAAATGCTTCTAACATAAAGTGATAACAATCTACTACTACATGCCAGCTTCACTCCCTACTTGCTGCTATGGTGCCTTTGAGGGGGAACTAGGGAAGAATCTACATTTTCCCTGCATTGCCATGCTCCTGCTGGTGCGGCCGGATACTATGAGCCAACGCTGGGGGAGTGGACTACATCTCCCATCTCCCCCAGCCACCGGTTCCTGCTTCCGCCTTTGCGCTCTAAAAGCACGGCGCGCACCGGAGTGTGCATGTTCACCTGGCTGCCAACTTCCCTCCCTATCTGCTGCTGTGGTGTCTTTGAAGGGGAGCTAGGGGAGAATCTACACTTTGCCCCATTGCTGTGCTCCTGCTGGTGCGGCCGCATTCCGTGAGCCAACGCTGGGGGTGTGGACTACAACTCCCATCTCTCCCAGCCACCGGTTCCTGCCTGCGGCTTCTGCCTTCGCGCTCTAAAAGCACGCCGCGCATTCGTGGCACGGAACGCATGAGGGGACGTGTCCGGGCCACACCCGGGCAAAGCCCAGGCCAAGGGCCGGCTCGACCCGTCCATGCTCCTCGGTGCCCGGAGGAGGCTGGGCTGGGCCCCTCCTCCGAGCAGTACCATAAAACACAGGTCAGTGCTTTCTTGACATTATTGACTTTATTGCTATGATCGAGCATTACTGCTCCTGTTGAGACATGGGGAAAAGGAAAACAGGCACTGACCAAACAGGAGGAGGGATATTGAATACCCTGGATGCATTTCTAACAAAAGCAGCAAATGTGTTGACACAGGAGATTGAACTTACTGAGTGGAGGCTTTCCTTGGAGAATGGGTCATGGATTACTGAACCACCTTTAATGCTCCTGGGTCAAACTGCAGACCCAGCGGCAGGAGTGGAAAAAGCATTCCGACAGCCCCTTAGAAATAGTCCACCTAGACTGGTTTTAACCCATCGTCTTCCCCAATCCAGGGTACTCAGCCATCAGTTAAAAGGAAGAGAGCTGGGAGTCAGTCGCGATATCAACCTGCCAAGGTCATGAGGGAACTGGCAAAAGAGAATGACACAAAACTTTACCCGCGAGTCACTTCTGTGGACACTACCTCCCATTCTTTGAACGATGAAGCAGTTTGGGAAACATTAGAAAAATTGACTGCCATTTCACTACAGCCTATACTGAACAGACTAATTAAAATAGAAGAGAGGCTAGATGACATGTTAACAGCCATGGAGAATATTGGTGACATAGGGTGGGGCTTTGTTGTCTCTTAGCAAGGGGAGGGGGCAGACCCAATTAGGGAGAACACAGAGCAAGGAGACCCCGAGGTACACCTAGATTATCAACTTGAATGCAAGGGTCACCCCGAGACACTCTCCAACATCAGAATAAGGGGAAATACAAACAGGCCCACACACTAGACCCACAACTGTTCTGTTTCATTCCCTCCAAGCGAGATACCATACACGCGGGGTCTTTGGATGGTCAGCTTGTAGTGGATCAGCGAGGCCCACTTCCATGTGCAAGAAACCAATACAGTCAGAGGTCGGACTGAATTTTGGGATCTGCCCCCTGCAGCATCATCATGAGTATTGGTTTTGGTAAATGTGCCAAATTTAAGGGAACCTGGTCATTATGACAGAACATCTGAAGGCCTGTCTAATCACATCATAATGGCTAGGAGAATAGGCAGGGTGCGATCTTCATCCAAAGTGTACCCAGGAGATTGTGTTGTAGTAAGTTTTGCCAACAAAATAGTATCTAGACTCTTACTGGCTCAGCTGAAAGACCATTCATGACTTAGGTCACAGATCTTCCCCGCTCCCCTGGAGTACTTTCACAGACATACATCACTATATGTAAAACCCCTGGCTAGACTTCCAACTGTAATACCCATTGTTATCCCAAATTTAATGAGTATGGTAAATGTGACTCAAACTGATGGGATAACTATGAGAAACAGATTTACCCCCCTCACAGATCTTGAGGCCTGCGATTGACTAACGACACCAGGCCCAAAACCAATCCCGCAAGGTCAATTAGTGAAATGGTAATTGCCCCCTGAGCAAGGGAAAGAGAGTACCATTAGCTCTTGGAGTGAGGGTTACAAAACTGATGTAAAAATAGCCTCTTGGAACTTAGCAGGTTTGGGCAAAAAACAGAATAACTACTCATGGTTGGCACTGTGGCAAAACCATGATATTGTATGTTTCCAGGAGACTGGAAAATATTCATATAGATGGGTTTGGATCTCATCAAACAAATGCTGTTCCATATTCAACAGGGAGAGCAAGAGGAGGCTTGCTAACTCTAATAGCAAACACATTATGTTTTAAAATATAAAAAATCGTGTCCCCTAGCCCACATTTCCACTTATTATTGGTAGAGGGAGATAGCGACTAGGATTGGCTATTTATACATTTCTACAACAATAATTTTAGAGACCCACAAGCAGTGGGGAGCATTTTAGAAATTGAACTATGAAAAGTTAGTACAGGAAAGAGGAAGAAAGATATAAATACAGTATGGATGGGGGATTTTAATGTGCAGCCGTGTAA
The DNA here is from genome assembly GCF_964204655.1 of Triturus cristatus. NCBI lineage: Eukaryota > Metazoa > Chordata > Amphibia > Caudata > Salamandridae > Triturus > Triturus cristatus. The sequence goes on along the minus strand of NC_140585.1, from coordinate 1,010,893,271 downwards.
GTTCAAATCAAACAAAATGTGTGGTTTTCAAGATACACAGCATGAAATTTTAGTGCACTTTACACATCATGAGTATGGAAATTGCTTAAATAGATTCCCCCATACAAGGAATCTGGAAATGATAAATGAGTTGGACACAACAAATGGCGAATTCAATAGAAAGGATTATGATTAAACTATAGATTATATTATAGTGTCAGGCCCAATACGGGGAAGGATTGCCCACTTAGTAATACCATTTACTGCTTTTAGTGACCATGCTATCCTCTTCTCTTCTTTATTAGTAAAAGTAGGAGGAGAAAAATCTGCCCAAATATTAGAGAAACCTAGCTAAGCTCGTAAAAATGGCTACCAGTTGAAATGGGCACAAATAGATAAGATGAAAGTGGACCCACAAGTCTTAACTGAGAATATGGTGCTTGTCTTCAAATGTCTAGAGTGCGAGGGCAAAGCTTCTCTTTTGTCCTCTTCTTTTGAGACCCTACTGAAGAAAGTAAAACTGGCCCTGGCATGTACAAAACCCCCATTAAAATCACAGGACAAAGGGTGGTTTGATCAAGCCTGCTCAAAAGCTCTAAGGAATTTGCACAAGGCCTTAAAAGAACAACTGTAAAACAGGGCCCAGATCAAGCTGCTCAGTAGGGCATATGCGGCGGCCAGAAAGGATAGGGAAAAGGCGATAAGAGAAGAAGCATGGGAACAACTGGAGAAAGCGGCTGACTCCAAGAATTCGAAAGAGTTCTGAAGAGTGATCAACGCTCCTTATTGTAAAAAAAAAAACAGCGACACCTCTCTAGTTACTCATGTAAGTGAAGATCAATGGGTAGCCCACTTCTCCTTTCGACTCAAATATCTCTGGGTTTAATGGCCCTGGTCTAGAAAGACCAACAAATGAAGATCCGACTTTTGCAGTGCAGGAGGTTGGTAGAGGATTGGGTAAGTGTACTAGTGGAAAGGCTCCAGGCCCCGATGGTGTCCCTAAAGATTTATTTCTCGAGCACCAAGACGTATGGGCCCCACTATTACCTAATGGTTTTAATGAAATTGCTAAAACCACCCCACTAGCTTCATGGGATACTAGCATTATCGTACCGATATATAAGAAGGGTGATAAAAGAAAACTACAGACCCATTTCATTATTGGACACTACGGCAAAGCTAATGGGACGCCTACTATTAAATAGGTTAGAAGAGTGGGCAAAGGAGCATAAGATTCTGATGCAAGTGGAATATGGTTTCCAGGCTGGTAGAGGCACTATAGACCAGTGCCTCAATTTAGCTATGATAACCGATAAATATACCAGAGCAAAACATGGTCAGATTTTTGGGGGATTTATGGATTTAAGCGCTGCTTTTGATTGCGTAATCTATTCTCGCTTCTGGAACATAATGGAGGAAATGGGGGTGGACTCCGAACTTACCCGTTTTATTCGGCAGTTGTACTCAAATACGACTGCCAGTGTCAGGTACGGGAAGGACGGGGAGTGCACCCGCCAATATAAGATTGCAAGGGGCATTAGGCAGAGGTGCGTTCTCGCCCCCTTCCTCTTTTCTTTATACCCAAATGGGATTGGAGCCGCACTGACTGGAGGCATATTAGATGTGCCCACTTTTGACCCCCAAACCATACTGATTCTCGCATATGCTGACAAAACTGGATTCATAGCCCGTACGGTGGTGGCCCTCCAACAATTGATAACTGCCTATGCTTCCCATATGGCCTCAGTGGGTCTAAGAGTAAATGAAAAAAAGTCCTTTGTCCTTATAGTAGGTACCCCTGCGGTAAAGAGACCGCAATTTGTTGCCCTAGGCACAAGAAGACTAGAGGTGGCTGATTCTTTTTTATATTTAGGGGTTCATTTTGAAAAAAACAGTCCTGGACAAATATCGTGAAAAATAGATCCCTGGGATGGAATGAGCATGGAAGCCATACATACTTTCGCTAGTAGACAGTGCACAAAACCACTTGCTGTTATAAAAGACAATATACCAAGCAAAGACACTGTTTGTAGCCACATACGGGGCAGGTATATGGGGAACGGTCCCGTTAATGCAAGTCCAAAACCTAGAGAACTGATTTTACAAGAAAGTACTATCTCTCCCTAGATCATGTTTGAATTATATTTGCCACTTGGATGCAGGATTACCCTATCTAACAGATACTATTAAGATTGCCTGATACTTTTATGGCACTCGATATGGAGCAGAGATACTGTAAACTTAACTCAGCTCATAATTAAAAACTGTATTGCTTTAGATCATGCACGAAAAATCCCCTGGCTTCAGTATGTGAGGGTAAACCTAGATGCTTTAGGATTAGATAAATTATTTACCACCCCCAATTTGTGCAGAATAACCACAAAGCAAGAACTGAAGGAAATTTTTCTCTCAAAGGCGGCATATGAGTGCCGGGAAGGAAATCAGTGGAAAAAATCAGTGATGCTATATCTCCAACTACCACAGATAATAGAGGGAGATTTTTCATTTTTACATAGCATTGGAAATTGGCAAAACAGATTTATTTTGCTAAGATTCCGCCTAAACTTAATTCCATTGATGTTAGGTCACCCACCAAAAAGTTACAGGAGTTCTGACTTGTCGGCATGCCCTTGTGATAGGGAGTCGATGCAGTTAGACCTTCACACCAGTTTTTTCTGCGGATTTCACAAGAAGTAAAGAGCTAGATTTATCCTCCCAATTGTAAAGAAGCTCAAGATTAGGCAATGTTGTCCGGCATTATTATATATAAAACAACTCCAGGATCCAAATATCTGTTTTGCGGCAGCCTCTTTTCTGCTAGCCTACTAAGAAGAAGGAAAAATTTGTCTCTCACTGCATATGAAAAATGTTAAACTAGTTATTTTGAATGGCTAACTATGTATCGGCTATCCTATGATTATATATGAATGATTGATTGTCTCGTTCTTTTTATTATTGAAACTGCTATTTAACATGTTTACACATTCCCAAATGGATTTTAAGGGACTTAGAAGATGTTGTGATCTTTTATCTTGACTAATTAATTTGCTAGATTGTAACTTGAATTCAAAATATTTATTTTAACATGGTTTTATAAGTATTTATATTTTTTTGTACTTTTATGATCTGCAGACTACAATACAGACCGAATAAAGTAATTTCTAAATCTAAGTCTAAGATGACTATTGGCTTTAACAATACTCCCCGACCCCCACCCACCATGCATTAGGAGGATGGCATATTTTGGCATGTCATATAAAATAGGCCTAATCACAGGGAAAATAATAGCATATTTTCATTTGCATCATTCTCCGCCTTGTTCAAAAGAGAGCCATATAATTGTGAAATGTTAATGGAAGTGCTGTGCACCTCTCCTAGGTAGTTATTTTTCTTTTTATACGAATTAAGATTGCAAATCCAACACGTTGTTTCTGTTGTGTGTAAGCATGAAGCTTGTAATGCTGCTACCTGTGCAGTACCTGTATTTTGGTCGAGTAATTGGCACAGTTGCTTCCTGTGCTGATATGCCAAGTTGACAATTTTGAAGTAAATCCTGTACCCCTTCCTCAATCTTTGTCTTAGCACTCAAACAGAAAGAAAATGGTGGTGGAACAAAAAAGGAGTTAAAGGGTCGAACAGCAATAATAGAGGTAAAAAGATCCAACGAGTTTCAGTGAGGAAGAAACACGCAAAAGGAAAAGCCAGGGACAAGGCAACACATAAAGGAAAAGGAGCTAACAACGGGCAAAAACAAAAACTTGGAAAAGAAGCAATGAAAGGAACAAAAACACTGAGTAACAGAAGCGTCAAAGTCTCAGAAAGTTTGCATAAGGGAGAGGCCAAGAGAAAGCAGTATGTCTGAGAACCACTTTCGAATAGTTGTGCACTATGCGGATGTATTGGAAGTACTTTAGCATGCACAGGATGCAGCCTTGCAAATAATTCCGATTTAACACCAGATGTATTACCATTATTCCTGCAAGGATTGCTCAGTGAAGCGAACACTTGCTGCTGACAAATGCAATTATCTAAACGTCAGCAGTTTGAACCCAGCAAGCCAGACTCCGCCTTCCTTCATTCCGAGATTTTTAAATTGAGTGGCATGAGTTGGGCAATAATACCATTTGTTTTTGATAAATTAAGAAATGGCAGAAGCGCTACATAAAATAATTTTAGAAGTATATTATCAAGTTCTTATTTTTTCTATGTTATGATGTAAGAAATGTGGTTCCTGGTTGACTTGGGTGAAAGCCCTGTCCAAGCAGTAACCACAATCCTTGTCAGGGTAGGGCACAAGTAAACCCCAAATTAACCTGTGCTCATAGAGCAGTCAGGCTAAACTCAGAGGAAATATGTAAAGTATTTGTGCAACACACACACACACACACTCAGTAACACAGTAAACCACAACACAAAGGGCTTCTACAACAGATTTAGAAAAATAGATTAATTTATAATGAATAAAACAAGACCAAAACAAAAAAGTGCATATAGTGCAACAAGAGAAATTCAGTTTTAAAAATGTCAGTAAAAATGGTGTGAAAAAGGACAAAGACCAAACTGTGTGTATCTGGTTGTTCCGGTCGAGGACAAAGTCACAAGTTTGGGCCTATGCTATGGAGCACAGTCCGACTACAGGGCCCTAGTTAGGCCCACTGAGCAAAGTCCCTTAAATCTGGGTTGGGGAGCAACCATGCATCTGAGTCAAAGATGTGTCCTACACCCGATGGAATGTGCTAGTTCCGAGATGCAGTGAGGCTGCATTGAGAGATCCCACACTGTCATTCCAAGCACCTTAGGCAGCTACTTCCACGGTTCCAGAACTGGGGTGACACCACTTGGCAGGGTAGACTCGTAGAGTTCAGGTGCAGAAGCAAGGTTGTTAGAAGCCTGTTATCTCCCTGAGGCTACAGATTAGGAGGTGAGCCAACTAACCCTTGGAGTCACTCTGGGTTCTGGATTTAAGAGATGCAGGACCAGTCCTTCTCACCCAAGCAAGTGGGCAGCAGGACAGCACAGTAGGGAAGCAGTTCCTTCAGAGCAGCGGTCCAACAGAGTAGCAGTCCTTGTAGCAGCCTAGCAGTCATTCTTCCTGGCAGAGTATCCACAGATCCAAAAGTGTACTGAAGGAGTGGTGTTTGAGGTCCAGGCGTCATACCCAGTTTTTCCTTTGAAGTGGGGGACACACTTCTAGAGGTTTCACTTTTGAAGTCCCCTGGTATCCTGCCTTTCCTGTCCTGGCTTCAGACTAAATACAGGGGGTATACAGCGCTATGTGTGGGGGCAGGACACAGCCTATTTAGGTGTAAGTGGGGCTGCGCCCAGCTCCTGGCTCTCATCCTGCAAATGATGGCCTATCCAGGCACACCTAAGCTCCTTATTGTGTGTGGCTGTCCAGGAAGAATACACAAGACCAAAAAGCAGCTACATCCAGTCATGTGACATGAAACATGCTACATACACTAAATGAATATGGCACAAAAATGTCAACTTTCTAAAAGTGTCAGTTTAAGAAGGGGAATTTAAAATACAACGTCACCAGAAGTTAGGATTTTAAGTTGTGGTTCCAGAGACACCAAACTGGACCTGGGTATCTCTTCCCATTTGAAAATCACACTCATGTAAAAGGCAACTCCAATGTTATCATATGGGAGGGATAGGCCTTGCAGTAAGAAAAACGAATGTGAGTTTTTTTACTAAAAGGACGTGAAAAACTTAAGAGTACATGGCCTACTTTTTAAATACATTGCACCCTGACCTCAGAGCTGTCCAGAGCCTACCCTAGGTGTGACTTTGATGTATTAAAAAGGAAGGTTTGGGCATACCAAAAAGTTTATTTTGCCAGGTCGAAACAGCAGTTTAAACTGCACACACAGGCTCTGAAATGGCAGGCCTGAGATGTTTAAAGGGCTACGCAAGTAGGTGGCACAATCAATGTTTCAAGCACATTAGAAGCATTTAATTTACTTGCCCTTGGTACATATAGTATCACTTTACTACAGACTAGTAAGTACATTAAATATGCTAATTAGGTATAAGTCAATACTACAATGTTTAGAGGAGAGATCATGTGCCCTCTAGCACTGGTTAGGAAGGGTAAAGTGCTCGGAATCCTAAGGCCAGCAAAAATGAGGTCTGAAAAAATGGAAGACGAAGACAAATAGTTCGGGGGGAAGACCACACTAAGGCAGACCGGTCTAACACATGTCCCCCCCACCTGAATGTGGGGACAACTACCCGACCCCTTGGAAGTTCTCATCACTAAGGTGAAAGAAGGAGAGACCATCAGCAATGGCATGGCCTGACACAAGTTATGTTATAGGGTTTTTATATAGCGCCTATCACCGCCAGTCTCTAAGCGCTTAACAGAAAAACCACAAACATACTGACGCCTCAATACCCTCTGCCAACTCCAATTAGGCTGGGAGTGTTGCCTTTCTGAATAAGTGCGTCTTAAGTTTTTTCCTGAAGGAGAGTAACTGTGAATCTTCCTTCAGACTGGCCGGAAGCTCATTCCAGAGTTGTGGAATGATCACTGAGAGAGCACAGCCTCCTTTAGTTTTTAAATTAAATCTGTGTTGAAACAGATTGGAGGTATGGCCAGAGCGTAGAGTTCTGCCGGGAACATACTTCCTCAGGCGCTGCTTAATGTACTCTGGGGCTTTGCCAAAGAAAACCTTGTGGGCTATACAGAGACATTTGAATTGGAGCCTGAACTTCACAGGCAACCAGTGCAGCTTACGGAGGAGTGGGGTTGCGTGTGAGTTTCTCGGGAGGGAGAAAATCAGCCTGGCTGCGTCATTCTGCACAACCTGCAGTTTCCTCAGCAGCTTCTGTGAAAAGCCGAGATACAAGGCATTGCCATAATCAAGCCTCGAAATGACAGTCGCTGAGACAATGGTTTGTAGGGTGGGACTGAGAGAATAGTGGTTAGCTTGCGTAATTGCCGCATCACGGCCGTGCAGGAGCCCACCACAGCCGAAACTTGAGGGGCCATGGTAAGATCCACATTGATCTTTAGGCCAAGGCTCTTTACCACGGTACTGGGAGTGGGAGTTTTACCAAGTTCTGGGGGCCAATACAGGTCATCCCAAGGGTTGGCCTTGTTGGTAAGCACCAGTACCTCAGTTTTCTCAGCATTCACCTTCAAGAGGTTGCTGGTCATCCAATTGACCGTGAATCTGAGCAAATTCCTCACTGATTCCTGGGCTTCTCTTGTTTCTTTCAGCTGCACCAGCAGCTGAGTGTCATCAGCGTAGTTGAAAATTTCACAGTTTCTACACGTAAGCTCCTCCATCAGAGGTTGTAAGTAGATGTTGAAAAGTAAGGGGGATAGTGCGGACCCCTGAGGCACACCCCATGTTACATCCCTAATCCCAGACAACTGATCCCCCATCTGAACCCTCTGAGTACGACTGGACAGGAAGGATTCTAACCACTTGAACGCCTGTCCTGTTATCCCCAGCTTCGCGATACGGTCCAGCAAGATGGAATGGCTGACCGTATCAAAAGCTGCCGACAGGTCTAGAAGAATCAGAGCGCATGGCTGTTTATTGTCTGCTCTGATTCTCAACTCATCGGTGACCGTAGCCATAACCAGTTCTGTACTGTGCTGTGGCCGGAAACCCGCCTGCCTGGCATGAAGTAGATGGTGTTCTTCCAGATAGCTGGCTAAGGTGTTCAGGACATGTTTTTCTAAGATCTTGCTCAGAAAAGGCAGTTGGGAGATAGGCCTATAATTTTTTAGTGCCTTAGTGTCAGCACCTGCTTTCTTGAGGAGTGGGGAGACTCTGGCTTCCTTCAGCGGTGCTGAAAGGTAGCCCGCTTCTAATGAGGCATTCAGTAGGTGCAGCAGTTGGGGCTGAATACCTGGCAAGGCCAGTTTGAAGATTTTTGGGGGACAGGGATCTGTGCTGGATCCTGATTTAACATGGCCGACAAGTTCCGCCAGTCGCTTTCCATCAATATCTGGGAAGCTATTCAAGGTCCCAGCTTGCAGCTGAGTATCTGGGCAGGATGGCAGAGACAAACTGTCTGAAAGCGTGGCAATGTCCATCAGGATATCCTGTACCTTCTGAAGAAAGAAGCCTTGAAAGGTATCACAGTCGGGTTGGTCCACCACGAGACTTTTATCGCTAAACTGCGTGAGTTCCCTTAGAATCACAAAGGTCTCTTTGTTTGTTTGTGGCCTCCCTAATTCTATTCTCATAGAAGGCGGATTTCCTCGCCAGGATAGCCAATTTATAACTGGCAAGAAGTGACTTAAAAGTTAGTGCTTCTGCTGGACCATAATTAAGTCTCCACCTACGCTCCGCCTTGCGGAGAGCTTGCTTCTTTTCTTTAAGTGATGCATCAAACCAGGGAGCTCCCTTTCCTTTTTTCCGAGTCAGCTCCAGTCGCTCCAGAACGAGCCTATCTAGAGCAGACCGGATCCAGGTCGTCAGGGTCGTAGTGTATGAGTCCAGGTTCTCCTGCTTCGTCTTAGGAGGGGGGGAGGAGAGCAGAGTCGAAATTAAGGAGTCGGCCTCAATCTTCTTCCAGGAGCGACCTTTCCTCCTCATTTGTAGAGGGGCAGCTGACAAGGGGTCTCCCGGAACCCAGCACTTGATCAGAGAATGGTCTGACCAGATGCAAGGGCTGACTTCAAGAATTTTCATAAGGGACAGAGAAGACCAAACGAGGTCAAGAGTGTGGCCCTTCACATGGGTGGGGCTCCTTACAAGTTGATTTAAATGGAGAGCAGAGAGATTAGTTTCGAACTCTGTCTCAGTGGGCCCCCTGGGCACCTTATCCCAGTGGTAATTAAAATCACCTGCCACTATAAGAGACTTATATCTAGAGGCCAAGTCTGTCAACAGTTCAAATAAAAGTATCGTTAAATTCTGGTGAGCTCTGAGGTGGACGATATACTAGCAGCATGAGGATTTTAGTGATATTTTTATCCCTAATAATTCTGCACAGTCAGTTTTCTGCTATAATCTGTGTCACCTTGAGACTCTTTTTGAACATGATTGCCACCCCTCCCCCTCTGCTGTCCTTAGGGCGGTTGTACCACAAAGCATCAAAGTTAGGGGGTAGGGCTGCTAAAATGTCCGGTGTTGATGAGGTACCCAGCCATGTTTCTGAGAGTGCAAGGATGTCTATCTCGCCCTCACCCAGAAGTGTAAATACCTCAAGATGGTGCTTATGCAGAGAGCGTGTGTTAAGCGTAGCAATTATTAAGCCTTGTGTACTAGTGTGGTTAAATATGTCCTCTCCCTGTAACAAGGCTTCAGACCGAAGACTGGCGAAAGTTGTCCCATCTAACACGGTTTTGCCAGTGCAGAGAGATCTAAGGGTAGCAGGCGAGTATACCCATGGGCGACCAGGGTATACGTGGCACGTCCTGGCCCGGACGGGCACAGACTGGCTTTCCTCTGGCGCTCCTCCGGCGCGACGCTGCGCACGACCATTTTGGCCTTTAAATAGCGTATGGCAAGAAGCGCTCGTTCCGACTAGAGCGCAGCCCCGGAAGCGTCTTGGGGGCGTCTCAGCCCTACACCCAAGATGGCGGTCGGGAGCTTGGTAGTGCGATAAACACCCAAATGGTGGTTGGTGCTGTACAAGTTTTTATGTACAGGCAATGCGGGCAATTGGGGGACGGCAAGGAGTAATTTATAAAAAACAACACAACAGATTCACAATTTTAAAAAGTTAAAGCTCGACAGTAATTGCAGCGGCAGCAGCGATTATTAAAACAACATCGTGGCATTAGCGTGGCAATCAATCTGTTCAACAAGATACTGTTCCAATGTAAAGTCCATTCCCTGTAGGATATGGTACACCTCAACAGTTTGCGATTCGCACCCCTAATTTGCATGAGCCACCTGGGAGGCCTGTGGTCTGTCTTATCTCAAAAGTGAGTCACAAACAGGTATGGTCTCAGCTTCTACAGTGTCCAGACCACAGAAAAGGCCTCCCTTTCAATTGCACTCCACCACTGTTCCCGTGGAAGACATGGGGTTGGTCTAGACCCTCCTCATTTAACTGTTCTAAGACAGCCCCTATGCCATGCTCTGAAGTCTGCATTATGAAGTCCTTAGAGAAGTCCCGAGCACTGAGTATGGGTGCTGTACACATAGCCTTCTTAAGGCTATCAAAGACTTTCTGGCAGGCCTCTGTCCAGATCACCTGTCTGGGTTGCTTATTCAAAGTCAGTTCTCTTAAGGGGCAACAATACCTTAAAAAACCTCAGATAGTATCCTGTGAGGCCCAGAAGACCCTCAACTCGGTCTGTTTTTTAGGTGATTCCCAGGCCAGGATAGCTACAATCCTGGCTTGGAGGGGCTTCATCTTGGCCAAGCCCACCATGTGGCCCAGATAAACCATGGAACTCTGCCCTATCGGGCACTTACAGGCCTTGATAGTCAGCCTGCCTGCTGCAGGGCCTGATTCCCTGCCTGGAGGTGGTACAAGTGTTCCTCCCACCTGTATCTGTAGACAGCGATGTCCTGTAGGTAGGTGTCACAAAGGCCACATTCCCATTTCAGACCCTGTTGATAAACCAAAGGAAATTGCCCTAAACTGGAACCATCTCCTTATGCCCAAGGAAATCTAAAGTCACCTCTGTCAACTCCCAAAACTAACTAGGACTACCTCCTCCACCAGCGCTACACATGTCAATCCAAGTGTCGGCCAACCAGTGGGGTGCTGTGCACACTTGGGACATTTGGAGTTGCCCTTGGAGTGCACATACATATAGCACTCAGTGTGTTGGGGTATAAATGTCACTGTCTGCTCGTCAAAGAGCCCCTTTTTTGGGGGGGTCAGAGTGGGACTTGTTACCACTGTTCCCTTGGGACTTTTTTTGGGCACTTCTAAGAACTCCTTTTTTAAAAAATATTCTCCCCCCTCTTTCTTCGGGTGGGACCCCTGACCACCATTGTGGGAGTCTCCTCAGATACCTTTTTGGACACTCTGGTGCTAGCTCATATGTCCGCCTCCTCAGCAACCTTCCTGGGGTCAATCAACTTAGGTGCTGGCACAGCTCCGTAAAACAAATACTGAGCACATGCTCCCTCAAAATTAAATTGTACAACCCACTGTAGTCATTAACTTTGCAGCCTCACACCCAACCATTCAGTGCCTTGCTAGAGTGGTCCATGAAATCCACCCATGACTGGTTGGGAAGAATCTGACTGTCTGGTGTTGAGAATGATGCCCTCTGGAGTTGAGAATGCTAACCTCTCATCTGCCCCTCAGTCAGAGCAATCAGCCGGTTGATGAGCTCATCAGCTTGGGGATGGGGTGTGCGTCTGTCTTTGTGATGGAATTGAGACCGCGGTTGTCCACACAGAACCTGAGTTCTGGAGTGGCACTCGGTGGGGCAGCTTTGGGAACCAGCACCACAGGGCTGGACGAGGGACTGTTGGAAGGCTCAATTACCCCTGAAGTCAACATTTTGAAGACCTTCTCCTTGATACTGTCCCTCTCCTTGTCTGATGACTTTTAAACCTTGTTTTGAACCGGTGGACTGTCTCCAGTGTCGATGCCATGGACACACATGTTTGTGAGTCCAGGGGTGGACTCACCCATATGGGCCTGACCTGTGATCCTAAAAAGCTCTGGCCTCCACAGGCTCCATAACCCACACCTTCTGACCAGGTTGAAACTCTACCAGAGTGGTCTTCTGGTCATACTAGAGTTTCATAACTTTTTGACTGACCTCAAGATTGCCCTTTGTCTTCTTCCAGAAGTGATACATCTGGTTGCAGAGGGTACCATGTAGCTAACCGGATCCTAAGGGGGTTACCTGGGAGCTTGCGCCCACCCATCTCTCACAAGACTAAGAGGTCTCCTAACGGTGGTCACAGAGGAGGTCAAAGGGGCTAAACCCAACCCCCTTCTGTGGTATCTTCCTGTAGGCAAACAATGGCATGGAAGGAGGCCATCCCACTTATGCCTCCTGGGCTCAGGTAGGCCCCTTATCATGCCCTTTATGGTCTTGTTGAATCTATCGACAAGACCATTGGTTTGTGGGTAATAGGGTATGAAGAACTTATAAGTTACCCCACACTCCTCCCACATGTAATTCATTTATGCTGACATGAATGTTTGCCTCTGTCAGACACTACTTCTTTGTGGAACCCCACATGGGTGAAAATCCCCATTAGGGCCCCGTCTACTGCTGCTGCAGTCGCCAACCTCAGAAGGATGGCCTCTGAGTAGTGAGTGGTGAGGTCCACCAAGACCAGGACAAACCTGTTACCTAAGGCAGTCTTGGGGTCTGAGGGCCCAAAAATGTTTGTGCCTACTCTTTCAAAGGGAGCGCCAATGACAGGGACAGGGAAGCTTTTTCCCTTACTTCCAACTGGCCTGGCAGGTGGGACAAGAGCTACAAAATGCATTCTGAGGCTGTCTTCATCCTGGGTCAGTAGAGGGGGTAAACATGCCTGGTGAAGGTCTTATCTTGCTCATATGTCCTGCCAAGGGTATGTCATTTAACCAAACCCGGTAGGAAGGTCCTGCAACACTGGGGAGCCACCAGCACATTGCCTGTCCCAGATCCAGGAGCCTTAGGCTTGCAATATAGGAGGTCATTCTACCAATAGATCAGGTGATCTCTAGAGGTGTCACCTGCTGCCTGGGCCTCAGCTTGCATCCTCAATCCCTCTTGAGTGGGGCACTCTTTCTGCACCTTGCAGAATTCTTCCCTGGTGGGCCCACTCTCACCTTACCAACCAGCAAGTTCAGGCAGATCCCCAAGGACAGCAATGTCGTCCTGAGTTGGCTCAGGGGCATCTTCCTCAGGTGCCCCGTCAACCTCAAGTGAGGGAACTTCAGGGGCTGGTTTCCCATGCCTCCTGCCCCTTTCCTTTCTGGCCGCTTTCTGGGCCATTATTCCAGGCTCCAGATATTCTTGACTCCCTCCCGGGCAGTCATGGATTGTATGGTCATATAGACCCATTCAGGCAATTGCAATATCTCCAAGTGTGACCTGAGCACTACCTCCCTCCAGATAGTGTGCTTCAGGTCATTGCCCAACAGACAAACTACAGACATGACAGGACTCACAGCTACTTTTAGAGAACTTGAGACTCCGCACTAAAAGGGAACAAGGGCTACCGGTAGATGGATCTCCTGATTGTCAGCGACTATGACTTGATGGAGTGTTTTAGGGAGGGCCTGCTCCAAGGACACGAGTTGATAGCCCACATTAGTCATGCTGACCCATATGTCCCTCAAGCCTCCACCCATTGCCCATTGATGGTGAGCCACTGCCTGTGCTTAGAAGTATTTGCAGGCATATGGGCTTTTGGCACCATCTCCTTATCCCCCAGGGAAACTAGGGTCACCTCTGTCTGCTCTCCAAAGCTAGCTGGAACTACTTCTTCCCTGAGTGCTACACTCACCAACCCAGGAATCTACGCACCAGTTGGGGGCTGTGTCATCTTGGGATTTTTTGAGTCACCCTTGGATTGCCCTTATTTATAGCACTCAGTGCATTAGGGCACACACCTCCCTGTCTGCTTGTCAAAGAACCCTTTCTTTGTGGGTTCAGACTGGGACTGGTTTCCACTGTTCCCTTGGGAATTATTTTGGGGGCTTTTGAGAACTCCTTATTTTTTATTTTTTTCTCCCTTGTATTTCTCCTGGTGGGACCCCTGTGTACCCTTGTGGGAGTGTCCTCCAGATGCCTTTTTGGACACTTTGGTGCTGGCCCAGATGCCTCCTCAACAAGCTTCCTGGGTTCAGTCAGCTTACTATCAACTCGGTGGGGGCGCAGTTCTGGAAACAAATGCTGAGTATGTGCTCTCTCAAAATTAAATTGTACAATCTACTGTGTTCATTAACATTGCTGCCCCGCACACAACCATTCACTGCCTTGCTAGAGTAGTCCAAAAAGTCCACCCAGGACTAGTTATGGAGCTTCTGGCTATCCCTGAACCTTTGGCAGTACTTTTCAGGGGTATGCCCAAACTTAGCTATCAAGATGTCTTTCATCTGGTGTATCGGATTTCTTCCCAAACCTCTAAAGTAAAAAGTGTGTCCTGCCCAACTGTAGGCATGTGTTTTCACAATCCCCCCAAGATCCTTTGGTATCTTGTGAATTCTCAGCGTTACCTCGTAGGCAGAAAACCGCTTGTCGGTGTCATCTTCCACCACATAACTGGATGCCAAATCCTCTGGGATGCAAACCTTTTTGTCTCCGTCAAACACTGACGTTGTCCTGGAATCTGCCTGTCTGACATTAATGTCAAGCTCCTTCAGACTCAGTTCATAAGCCAGTAACAACTTTTTCTCCTCTATTTTTAATTTGACCATTTGCAGTGAAACTCCCTCTCTGCCTTCCTGTCTGCCAGCTGCTCTGGGGACAGGGCATGTGATGACACACTGCTTCCTGCTCTGGCAGTCGATCAAACTCAGGGGAAGAGCCCTCCCCTCCCCTGAATGTCTGTTGTCCTGGTCTTGATCCTGATCCTACATATCATCCTCATCCTCCTGCTTTTTTGTGACTGCATCAACTGGTGGACCTCTGTCCAGGACCTTAGAGCTTCCTTCAGTTCCAAATTGTTGATGTCCCATTTCATTTGTAGTCCCCTTTCCTGGCAAACTAGTTCAACCCCTTAATTGCTGGGCCTCCCCCAAAGTGCTGAGCACTTATTGGCTATTTTGGGTAGTTCACACTTAGACCTCCATAACCTTTTGTCCACATGAGGTATCCAAACCAAATATGTGCCCTTTTTGCCAACATCCTGGGTATTCTAAAGTTACTAGGGGTTTTCGGATTCTCCTGGCAGGGACTAAGAAAATGGCCAAAATACAGCTAAATTTAAGGTTTTGGATAAAAATGAGAAAAAAGTACTGCAGAAGAAAGTGTCTGTTTTCTTTCCTGTAAAAGGCATCAATGAAGGGGTTGCAGTGCGAAAATCTAACTATGGCACATTTTCAAAAGCAATATAAAGTTATATATCTACTGGACTCTTTTGGTTGTGGGGATACATTAGGCTTGTACGTTTTCCAAGTACCCAAGGTAAGCGGAACCAACAACTGAGCTGCACTCTGCAATGATTTTTCATTGTGTATACTGCAATTCATTTGGGAAAATATAAAGAGTGAAAATTAGGCATCAAGTAAACCTATGTATTTCTAAAATGGGCACAAGCTATGAAGCAGTGGGTATTTGCACATCTCTGAATTTCTGGTTACCCATACCAGCATGTGATATAGAGGATATTTCTCAATATGCCTTTTTTCTTACACACTGTCTTACATTTGGAAGGTGCAAATGCATACAAAAGACAATTGGTTATAACACTTGTTGTACTACTCCCCTAAATATCCCAATAAAAATGGTACCTCACTTGTGTGGGGAGACCTAGTACCTGCAACAGGAAACAGCACAAAACGCCACCTAGACACATCACATTTTCCACTGAAAACTGACCAATGTGCCTAGCTGTGGATTGTGGGCCCTAGCTCAGTCGACACCTATGTAAACGTAGCAAACCTACAATAACAAAAACAAAGAGGCAACAATAGTAATTGAACATAGATAAGAAAGAGGATCTTGAGTCTTCAATATTGTATCTGTCATCTTCTTTAATATTCTTAATTCCACACATGTGCAGCCAACACGTTTCACCCTAAACAGGGCTTCATCAGGGCAAGACTAGTATCGCACAGTAGATTTTAGAATGGAGCACGGCTTCATCGGAAGAAGGCGAATGTGGAGGTGTAAAACCTTCCTTATGCACTTGAGTGAATCACGTCCTCCACTGTCGGTCACTACCGACGGGAGAATCAATCCGCCAACCGGGCCATGGTTCCTTAAAACAGCGCCAGAAGTCTCGTCTGAGGTTTCCGTGCACCTGATGTGACCTTGTTCTATCCTTGCGATACTGTATGTCCTCATGGCGACTTCTCTTTAAATTCCGCCTGTATCTACCGGATTTGACCATTCTCCATGTTTTTGATTCTTTATCCTACATATGGATGCAAATATATACTATATCTGCATGCCCCATCTTTGATTGTATCGGGTCCTTTTGGGGAGTTCAGTACTGCTGTGCCATTTTAGTTTACAATTCTGCAACACAGTCCTGGTGTCCTCCAGGCTCTACCCTTCATGAGTCCCACACTGCCTTGCTTCATCCTGATGAAGGTGTGACCCAGATCCGGATTTAACACCGAAACGCGCGTCGGCGCTGGAGCCCCTGTGTGTCCCCTGCATCTATCTCCCTCCTGGAGAAGAAATTGTAATTTTGAACTGTATGACCAGTTGAGGATTGCTTATTCCTCCTGCTTTAATGTGCCTGTTACATTGATATTTCACATCTGCTTGTATGTTGGGGGAGGGCTTCTGGCATCACTTAAAGATTATTACTGTGATCCAATGAACTGTTACCTGATGGGATGTCTGAGTATGTTTGAGTATGTGTATGTCTGGCTGGTTTGATAGAATAAGGGTGTGTGACTCATGATGCATATCGATTTTTGTGACATTTATCTTTAAGTTTTTCGTATTGTATTAATTAAATAATGTAAACAAATAAATACATTTTTCCTATATATTTGAATGTATTATATTTGGGAGGGCAATTGGTTTCTAGGACCGAGTTTTCTTTATCAGTGACTTATTAGTACCAGATCAAGTTAAAGTTGGGCAGAGTGGTGTTTTTCTGTATTGCTCCTAGCTCAGTCGGCACCTAGGGAAACCTAGCAAATCTACAATAACAAAAACAAAGATGCAACAATAGTAATTGAACATAGATAAAAAAGAGGTTCTTGAGTCTTCAATATTGTATCCGTCATCTTCTTTAATATTCTTAATTCAACACATGTGCAGCCAACGCGTTTCACCCTAAACAGGTATCTCACTGTAGATTTTAGAATGGAGTACAGCTTCATCGGAAGAAGGCGAATGTCGGGGTGTAAAACCTTCCTTATGCACTTGAGTGAATCACGTCCTCGGCATGGACCTTGGCTGGACTATGCATAATCAGGAACTACATATTTAAGGATGGGATCCAGCAATGAAGCACAATAATCCCTTATTCGGGCATTATGACTTTACAACAACAACATGGTCGATCCTTTTTAGGTGTTGCAGGAATGTGAATAGAAAAATGTCGCTCTTTCATCCTTGCCACATCCTCCAGAACATATGAACTGGAGGCGGCTGCTTCTATATCAGCAAGGCTTTCAATGACGGACAACAGAAAGTCAAGGAAAAGACATGAGTGTTCCTGGGGTTGTCTGATGATAAATAACATACGCATGGTATGTCGCCATTTTGATCAGGTGGGTAAACAGTTTCTTGAACCAAGTGCAAATTTTATGACTTGCATTGTATGTCTGAAGATCCTGGTCATTGTTATTCACTCCACCCATGTACTTGTTGTAATCAAGTATACAGGTGGAATTGTGTTCTTTGGCCATATCACTCCAAACCATGATGGGAGAAGTGCTCTCATCATGAATTGTAGTGAGCATATACACATCATGCCTATCCGAGAACTTGACTGCAAGCAGTTCTTTGGAACACAAAGTACTCTGGGGTTTCCGTAGCTTCTAACAAATCTACACATTTTTCCACAGGCCACAGTGCCAGCTTTGTGCAGCTCACTGAACAGCTCTAGCTCCATATAGAAATTGTCCACATAAAGGTGAGAACCTTTATGAAGTAGAGGCTGGACAAGCCCACACAATCTTCCCATTGGCTCCTAGAATGGGAGGACAACCTACAGGGTTGAGAGTGGAGTTCTTGCCTGTATACACTCTCAAGCTGTGCACATAGCCAGTCGAGCTCTCACACAGCATGTACAGCTTGATGCCATAGCAAATTCGTTTGTTCGCCATGTACTGCATGAACAGTAGCCGCCCTTTCTATAGGATCAAGTACTCATCAATGGCTTTATTCTTTCTAGGAGTTTAAACCTCTGGAAACCTGGCAGACAAATGTTCCACAACAGGCCGAATTTTGAAGACCCTGTCATGGTCTGGATGGGCCCGAGGCAATGCTGCAAAATAGGCATTGAAATTCAGCATGCACAGCAATAGCAAAAAGCTATCTCTGCTCATGTCCGGTGTGAAGATTGGGGTTATCTAAACTGTGTGATAGACCAGTAGGACAGCAAAGTTATTCACTACCCCTATTTTGAGAGTAAGGACCAAAAATGTCTTCTACTCCCCTAATTAAGTGGGAGTCCACTTGTGTGTCCTAGAATGAGGTCTGAGAGTGTCTCAATGCTCCCTCAGAAATTGTTCAGCATTCAAATGTGTTTGCTGCACAATTTTCTCAAGGAAGTCAACATCAAAAAAGAGATGGACGTGGTCAATTGGCAAAAATTGGCCGTATCGACTTTACATTGAGCATAAACAGTGAAAGGTGGAATTTGGGGTTTAATTAAATTTGGGGGCTGCCAAGAGAGCACTCTGTCTGTGCTTGCCATGGCACGTGCCTGTTCTTTGGGTTGGTTTACCCTGCTATTGTTGTCCCACTCCACAGACTGTGCTTGCGAAGGGACAGAACGACTGTCATCATCATGTCCCTCGGAATCGCGAGAAAATGAGTCATCTGATGGAACTGCACCGACTGAAAAATTACTTCCAGACTCCACTCCACTGTACTCTCTCTCAGATGCTTTTTGCAGTATCTGCTATCTCAGTCTCTGATCCTGTGTCAGAGCTGTACTCCAGAACCACATTTAGTGCCTGGGCAGCATTCATACAACAAGAAGCCATCTCTGCTAGTGCCTCAAACCATTCTTCTAAAACACCATCCTACACAGAAGGCAGGTAGGTTGCAGATTTGAAACAGTAGGTGGGTGTGTGTGTGAGTGATGTGTGCAACAGTACATAATGACAAAGTCAGTTTACTTTGCCTTCTGTCCAAAATCAGTAGGTTGTTCAAAGACACTAAAAAAACAAAGAAATACACAGTAGTATTTCACCTAGCCACATACCCATTGTCGGAATAAAAAATTATGCTCTTGTATTGCTTTACATAAGTTAGCATTTGCGGTGCCACTTTGTGTACAGGCACCAATTTGTATCATGATGGAAACTAATACTTTGCCATTTCCGAGAAACAGCCTTTTCTAAGTTATGTTTCTTCAGAGCTGAGTTTTGACACACTAATGAATGCACTGTTCTAATTAGTGCATACCTTTCCTTTAGATGTAAGCCTTCTTCCACTTGTCTAGTGGCAGACACAGGCAGAAGGGTTTGCTAAGAAGGGGACCCCTGTGATGAACAATAGAACTTGCTAGCTGTAGGGAAAATTATATATGGGGTAAAGGCGAAAAGCTAGGTACAAGTTATAGAGTCAATTTAAGTAAAGCATTTCAGGCTATATATTCACATGTAGCATCTTTCAAAAAGCAGAATGACGTGCACTATAATAGACATATACACATGACCAGAAATGTATATTTTTTTTAAAAAGATGTTTTTATTCAAAGTTCCTCAATGGTAAAATACGATATTTTGAGTATATCAAATATGTATTTTTTGTGTATATATATATATATATATATATATATATATAATCTACTGGCGGTCGCCAGTAGATAGTTATAGTTAGGACCGTGTTTCCGTAGGAAATCCGCAACATTCTATTTGGAATACCTTTTGCGTCGATTGACGAATCCTCGCGAAATTTTCAAAATAGGTGGGGCGCTCCGCTCCGCTCCTTCCCTGAAAGTCTCGGGGGGATTCGTCAAAAGGGGGCTGAGAAAAAGGGGGGTCCAAAAACACGGTTTCTCCATGCATTTTCCCATAGGACCTTTAGTCCGCGCTACTGCCCGAACGGCTGAACAGAAAACCTTGACATTTGGCAGAGAGGTAGTCCTCAGGTCAGGGATGTGCCTTTTGCAGGTCTGGTGTAAATCTGTTCAGTATTTTCTGAGAAAATAGCATTTAAAAGCATATATATATCTATAGGCGCACACCGTGCGCGTACGGTAAACGCACCCTGCCGTGCACGAGCGCAATTCTGATTGGTTGTTAGATCCTAGTAAACATTCGAATCGGTCGAAACCAGGAAGTGTCGGCGGCCATTTTGTCTCTCGCAGTCCGAGGGAGGTGAAAAATAAAGGTGGAGAACATGAAAAGGGGGCAGGGTGGACAGTTCCTGACCCCCTAGCCATTGTCAGGGGGTCCCCAAAGGACCCCCAAGGGCCATAAATGTTTTTAATATTTTTACAAAAAATCGCAGAGTGCGCTTACCGTGCGCGCACCGTAGAAACGTGAAAATTACGCGAACGGCGTAAAGTGGGTGCGCGGTGCGCGAAGTGCACATTTCCCTCGTAAAAAACCAATGAAATTCCCCCGTTATAGTTAGTAAAGGGAACTATAACTCACGCGACCGCAATCCACTGCTGATGACGTCAGATATTACATCACTGTATTTATTCACTTATTTACCCATTTTTCTTTCCTTTAAATATTTATTAAATATGTATAGCTAAAGGTTAAAGGAAAGAAAAATGGGTAAATAAGTGAATAAATACAGTGATGTAATATCTGACGTCATCAGCAGTGGATTGCGGTCGCGTGAGTTATAGTTCCCTTTACTAACTATAACGGGGGAATTTCATTGGTTTTTTACGAGGGAAATGTCCAGCTAACTATAACATGTGTGAAACCTATGGTTTTTTAAGTGAATATATATATATATATATATATATATATATATATATATATATATATATATATATATATATATATATATATATATATATTTGATGTTCTAGATCATAGTTAATTCACATATACAACATAATGTACAATCACAGGTCTGTGGAAAACATAAACATATACATAATCATATGTCTATAGAAAACAGATACCTACACACATGAATATGACAAACAATCAATAACATCACTGTACATAGAGTTAAAGTGTGGGAAAAAGTAGATGAACGGTGAAACAATTTAAAGGCTGGCGGTAGATGAAAACACTACGTGCGTTTTGACGTGTATGCCTCGTCAGGAAAAAACGTCTCAACTTTCACTAATATAGATGCAGGAAACAGCGGTCTTTATTCTGAGATTTGAAGTCTATGCTTCTTGGGGTCCTGGACCAACAGGTAGGACCTTTTCATCTGTAAAGCAACTCAGAAGAAGAATACTTCTCATGTATAGGTGCTTGGATTAACGTTGTTTCATAAAAGGGTATCAATACTGGGTCTAGCCAGCAATGTCCTCAATGTAAGGGTAATGATATGTTCAAGAGAGCTTATCGCCAAAGTAGAGGCTTAATAGCGAGGGTAATCCAGGCGGCAGTCACCGTTAATGAAGATGAATGGACTCATGGTTCCAGCTTAAAATGTTCAATGGGGAGGTACCTGATCTCAACTGCAGTGTTGTGCCCAAAGTCGTTCATTCAATAAGCGGGGAAGGAATTCTGCTTTTTGAAAGATGCTACATGTGAATATATAGCCTGAAATGCTTTACTTAAATTGAATCTATAACTTGTACCTAGCATTTCGCCTTCACCCCATAGGACACAGGTAGAATGACCTTGACTGGTAGATAATGTGTGCTCGGCTTCAGAACCAAAACTTACTCCTCTGTAATTCACTGTCCAGCTGCATCTCTCTGGAAAATTCCATGCTGGGTGTGTTTTTATTGATTTTGAAATGTACATAATGTATCGTTATACTTGCTGATGTCAGTCCCTTTGCAGCACTCCTTAGCGGCTGCACAGATTGGGCTCCACCTTGAGTGTACTCTGAATAAATGATTATTGCCTTCTATTCTCTACTGTTTGACCCACTCTTCATTTTAGTGGAAGGCTGAGAGGTGGTCATTGTGGACCCCAGTGACCAGATTTGGGTCACTCCCTTCAGTTGCCGCCTGAACAGGGACTCCTTCGTATGAGTCCCCTTCCGTGGACAGAGGGGGGAGGTCGAGGCCATCGTCGGGTTGGACGGATGGACGGATCAGGGATCCCTGCATGAAGATTTCCTGATTCTCGCAGCTGCCCCTTCTGTTCTGACGGATGGTGCCTCGCCCAGTGGTCAGCCCGACTGGAGTCCTGAACGGCGAAACACTTGGATCTAACCGTTCGGTCTGAAGAGTCGGCAGTGGAAAATAGATTTGTTTCAGGTGAGTTTGTTTTGGTTCTTTGTGGATATGGTACTATTTTATTTGGTATGGTCTAACGACCGTCTTCGGGACAAAAGCAATTGCAATTGTTTTGCTAGGCATAACATAGTGAACTTGTTTTCTTTTGAAAATGCCTATTTTCAGTAAATTGTTTTTTTGTGCAGTTGATGTTGTTCTACAAATGCTCGATTGGAAGAAATTCAGATGGCCCCTCCAGAAGGCAATCCACATTTTTGTATGTACGTGAAGCACGGTCTTGGCACTATTATGTTTAGTACATTATGGCACAAATATACGAGGGACAATGCCGGGCACTTTCGATGAACAAAAGATTGAGTATTTGCAGGAACAGTTGTTTAAAAACTGAAGTAGGCAGTCTATGTTTGATTCCCTCAGAACATGGAAGAAATCAGCTAGGCAAATGCGGTTGAAGGCAGAAAAAGTAGCCTGGAAAGGGACAATGCAGTCGTTGACTCAGAAGGCAGTAGCATATGACAGCGAGAAACAGGAAAAGGGTGTTGAATGCGAAGATAGAAGGTTTCGATTACACATTGATAAATCTTATGTGGTTCAGGAAGAAGATGACGCTTTTGTTGAAGAATTATTAGATACCCAACTCCCGCCTCCACATGCCCCACAAAGAATATATCCCACTGTTCCAGTGCTTTCACAGCCGCCCTTCACAGTTGCTCCCACTGTCCCTGTTCCTGCCTCTATGTTGTTATTTTAACAGTTATAGCATTGGCTCCTCCTCATCTTCCTTCTGTTTCTTTGCCGTCTGTCGCAACCCTCAGCATCGATAGTACTTGGCATTTCTGTTGCTTCTCCTTCTCTAGTTTTTCATCCTCCGATTTCTTTGAGTGATGGGACGCTAGTGCGCGGGTTTGGGGATGGAGATTGGACAAACTTTAAAGAGCGCATGGGTCCATATGTGTGGTCTGAAGTGGGATGAAGAAAGAAAGGTAGTGGCTAATCAGGCTGTGCAGTGGGGTAGTAATCCTATTTACATTGTAGAAGATGTTTGGAGTGTGATGAAAGATTATGAGCCCTTTGTACAACAGCATGCCCGTAAGTATATGTCTGCTATGCTGACTGGGAGCAGTGTTTTAAGGCTGCTGCACCACAGATTTTATATGATATTAAAGATTGTGCATATTCTAGTAATATGGAGCTTGGCCAAGTTTTTGGCATTGTTACGACATTGATTGCTTACAGTTGTAGGCTACTTGAAAAGAGTCCCACCACGGTGTTCCAGTTTCCAATGAGAGAGGTTCATCCCATCTATCACCCAGAGATACCAGAATTAACAGATGCCCGTTGCAATGTTATCTGAGTGGTGGTGGCAGCAAGGTTTAAGGAGCAATGGGTTTATACTCCATGCAAAAGAAGTGAGGTTTTATCTCTAAAACTCATTTGCTAGATCATAGGAAGAATCCCACTGCTTATTATAAAGAACTGACTGAAGCTGCTTCTTTCACGATGATTACTCTTGCTGATATCGAAATGTTCTTTGGTCTTCTTGTTCCGGTCGATATTTGGAGACAGGTTCATAATCAAGATCATGCTCCAGAGTTGGGTGGTACTTGGGATCAAATTAAGGCATGGGATCAGGAAAGGAAGCCCGGTCATAAGCCTCAAGACGAGATTTTAGCTTTGCCAGGTCACATAATTACGTATATGCATTCTCTTATTCTGCCAAGAAAGGTGGATTGGAATAAATTGTCAGCCTGTCCACAGGAGAAAGAGGAGAGTGTGTCTGATTTTTTCACTTGATTTGAAGGCACATTTGTGGATTATAGTGGACAGGATTTATACATCGAGGGCGGTGTTCGGTTGTTTGTCAATAGTATTGTTTCAAACTTGCTTCCTGAAATTGCTACTCGATTGCAAGCTTCTGAGAGTACCTGTTCTACCTCCTCTCCCTCTGTTATTTTGAATATGACACAGTATTATGAACATAGGGATAATGAGGAAAAGGAGAGGACAGAGAAGAGACATAAGGTGTTGTTACAGCAGGCTTTTACAAGGAATGGTAGAGGATGTGGTGGTCCTGCCCGGCAGCTTCCACGTACTAATAGGAAACCAACAACTATGCCTTTGGGTCCGAATCAGTGTGCTTATTATAAAGAGGAGGGACATTGACATAGCAAATGTCCTGTACTTTTGCAGAAGGTAGCGGTTCCTACAGGGCGAGGTTCTCGTGGACAGGGGCGTGGAGCTGGGGGGACAGATAGGGCTCAGAATGCTGTAGCCACACAGGGTCATTCTGATAATAAATACTTTAATGACCCTTGTGATGGACAGTATTATCTTGATGATTATGACATGGAGGAAGTGTCAGGGATGTCTTACAGCTAGGACAGCCAGGGACAGAGTGAGGGACCAGTTCCGATACCTGTAGACCAGTGTAACAGCAGAACTGCAAGGTTCAACAAATGAATTTCTGTCTCTCAAAATATAGTCCCTAGGGTGGCTCTGTCTGGCCATAATAATGTGTCGGTAGGTTTTTCTGGTGTACCGGTTGTAAGCCCCATTTCAAAGCCCCTTGCGTTGACTGTTGGTCCTTTTACTGTGGATTCACCATTTTTATTGACATCTAATTATGGTGGAAATCTGATGGGTCTTTATTTGTTGAAGAAACTGCATGCTACTATTTATTGCAGTGCTTGTCTAAAGATGCGCCTCTTCCTGTTGAGTTTGCTGATGTGCCACCCACTTTGTGGTTGAAGTGATACAGATGTGGGACTACTTCAGATACCTCCAGTTGCGATTCAGGTTAAGGATGGTGCTATTTTGCCTCGTATCCCTCAATGCAAAATACCACAGGCGGGGGAGCAAGCCCTATTGCAAAGTATACAGGATTTGATTAAGAAGGGTGTGGTTGAAGAGACAACTGCTAATATTTGCAATAACCCTATTCTTCCAATTCTTAAAAGGACTTCCCCTGATGACCATGAAGATGTTTATCGTTTTGTGATAGATTTGCGCGAGGTTAAAAAAATAGTAGTCCCTCAGTTTCCGGTGGTTCCTGATATTACTACTCTTTTGACAATGATTCCCTCTACTGCTAAATTTTTCTCTGTCATTGTTCTGAAAATTCTTTCTTTGGTATCCCTATTCATCCGGATAGCAGATATTTGTTTGGATTTACATTAGCTGGTAGGAGTTTTAGGTTGTGTTGAGCTCCCCAAGGCTATACTGAAAGTCCAAGTATTTATAGCCAAGCATTAAAAAGCCAATTGGATTCCCTTTAGCTTCCCTCAGGTAATGTATTGGTGCAGTATGTTGATGATTTGCTCAACGCTTCTGATACGGAACAAGGTTGCAAAGACAGTACAGTTACATTTTTGTTGCATTTGGCCCAACATGGACATAAGGTGTCTCTTTCTAAATTTCAGTATTGTCAAAAGGAGGTCACCTATCTAGGTCACCTACCATCGAAGGAAGGTAGGATATTGAACCCGGAGCGCATAAGTACTATTGTTAAAATGCCTGTTTCACAAACTCAGAAAGATGTGCGCGCTTTTATAGGTATCAGTTCCAACTGTTGGCGGTGGATACCTAACTACTCGTTACTAATTAAACCTCTGCTTTCACCAACACTAAAGGACGTGCATGAGACCCTGCCTTGGACGCCTGAATGTCAGCAGTCTTTTGAGCAATTGAAAACTGCACTTTGTTTGGCTCCAGTACTTGGCACACCAGACTACACTAAACCGTTTGTGTTGTTCGTCCATGAGATGGCTGGTTGTGCGCTTTTTGTTTTAACACAAACAATTTGGAGATAAGCAACGGCCATGTGCTTATTTCTCTGCTGTTCCTGACCCTGTCGCACAAGCTCTTCCGAGAATGTCTAAGAGCAGTCGCGGCTGTGGCTGTATCTATCAGACAGTCGGCTGGACTCGTTTTTGGTACTTATCTCACGGTCATGGTACCCCATGCGGTGGATACACTTTTGAATAAGACCAAGACACAGCACCTCATCAGTGCACGTCTGACTGGTTATGAATTAACTTTGTTTGCCAAACACATCACTATTAAAAGATGTGCCACTCTGAATCCAAAACATGTGGCACGTGACTTACGTGCCAGTCAGTCGCACAGCCTCGTCCCCGCAATGAACCAAAATTTATCCAATGCTCTTTGAAGTGTAAAGAACAAATTTAAAAAATGAACAAATTTAAAAAATGAATGAAGTTTGAAACAGTCAATAAAAACAATGATCAAACGTGAAGCATTGGATACATTTCGGTAAATTATGGGGACAAGGCTGTGCGACTGACTGGCACGTAAGTCTCGTGCCACATGTTTAGGAATCTTTCATCGGTGGCATTTGGGGCAGACCACGTCATCAGTCCACACACCATAACACAGCAAGAAGCAGTGTGAAGGAGCACAAGGAGATGTGCATGCTATCGCATCGTTTTTCATATTATTCCAACTGAATCCAACCACGTTACTACCCCTCCCTTCTGAGAACAATGCAGTTGATAAACATGATTGCATCTTCCGGACGGAAGAAGAGACAAAAGGATGGGTAGACTTATCTGACTCACAAGGGGAATATATGTCGATGGCTCTTGTTTTAAATTACCAGATGGCACTACAACTGCTGTGTATGCTGTCACCACGCTGCGTACAGTAGTTGAGATATCACAAGTTCCCTATCAGTTGGCCAAAGCTTGTTGCCCTAATCCAAGCTAGCGAATTGAGTGAGGGACTGGTTGTCAATATTTATACTGACAGCTAGTATGCCTTCGAAGTCGCGCACAACTTTGGGTGACTCTGGGCTGAGAGAGGGTTTCTTACTTTGCATGGCACCAAGATTCAGCATGGGCACCTTATATTGAGCACCTTATATTGAGGCTTCCTAAGAAATTGGCAATTGTGAAGTGTAGTGCCCACCAGAAAGGTACTGATGATGTAGGTAGAGGAAATTCTTTTGCAGATCAGACAGCCAAGGAAACAGCCCAGACTAAAATGAAAAGAATGTTTGTAGCAGGTCCCACTAGGTGGGTGCCTGAAGGCACCATGTTTGAGGATACACTTGAGAACGTTCAAGAGATACAAAGTGAAGCTACAATAGAAGAGTAAGCAGTGTGGCTAGAAAGTACAGCACACTTGAATGATGAGGGATGTTGGATTGATAAGTCAGGGAAGCAAAGATGGATGTTGCCAGATGCGTATGTACTCCCTGTAGTTACGATGGCTCATGGCCCAGCCCATATTCGTCCAAAGGGTATTTGCAAACTGTTAGACTCTGTCTGGCAGAATGATAATATTGCAAAGACGGCTGCAAATTTAGTGGAGTACTGTATGGTGTGCATGATACTCCTACACCTTCTGGTACTTTTGCACCACCCACTTTCCCTTTTGAAGTCCTTCAAATGGGCTATATCGAATTGGAAATGTGCAACAATTTGAAGTATGTTCTGGTGGTGGTTTGTGCATTCAGGAAATGGGTTGAGGATTATCCCACTAAAGATAATACAGTCATTACAACTGTGAAGGTACTCCTAAAGGAGTGTTTTTCTTGTTGCAGAGTGCCCCATTTGATTTGGAATGATAAAGGAAGTTATTTTAATGCCAAGGTGATTCAACTGATTTGCGATCGGTTGTATGGAAAACAGAAGTTTCATGCTGCCAATCACCCGCAGTCAGCGGGTTTGGTGAAGAAGCACAATGGTACTTCAATCTTAAATTGACAGAAAATTCAGGAGACAACAGGTTTACAGTGGCCAGATGCTTTTCCATTACCTCTTTTGTCGACAAGAGCAACAGCACATTCTAGAACAGGATTGTCACCATACGAGGTCGTGTTTGGACGCCCGGCAAATGGCTGGGGCATCCCGTGACCCTGGCAGTTCTCAGACATTGAATACTCGTTGTTGATCGACTACCTTTGTCAGTTAATTGAAAATCTGCATTCTATTCACCAACAGGTCCGGGAAGCCCTGCCAGCTACACCAGAGGGGCCTGAACACGACGTTCAGCCTGGCGATTTTGTCCTTGTTCGTAATTTTCAGAGGAAGATGAGTTTAGAGCTGCGTTGGAAGGGAATGGTACTGGTCCTCTTGGCTACACACACAGCTATCAAGGTCGCCGGCTCAAATAATTCGGTGCATGGCACTCATTGCAAGAGGGTGCCCCTGCCCCTGCCTTTGCCTTATGACCAATGGATCAAGGATGAAGTAGGGGAGTCTGAGTGTGAGATGGTGCCTCAGTTTGTCCTCTTCAGTGACGCCAGGCTGACTTGGACCACAGCAGATGTGGAGAATGATGAAGTGCTAAATGTAGCAGTTCCACCTGAGATGCGAGCTATCCAGGAGCCCCTTTTTACTGATCCCTCTGTGGCTGAAGTCACCAGGTACAATCTGCATCCTCGGCTGAGGAATAGTGCACCAAAAGAGAAGTCAGACTAGTCAGGGACAGACTGTGTAAGTTAGGCTGTACTTTGCTATAGTACCAATGGAGTTAGTTTAGGGTGATGTAAGATTGTGCACTGTTTGAACATTGGACAGGATAGATTGAATGTATCCCCCTGGGGGTACATTATCATGATCGGCGTGGGATACATCAAGAGCTTAGGACAGAGCAAGCTCCACCGCCGGTGCTGAAGAGGGCCACCATTTTTAATGAACAATAGGAGCCTGTACCAGTGAGGCTCTGACGGACACTGGGAACTTGTATACTTCTCTTGCTGGCAATTTGCCCCTTTGCTTTTTCATTTGCTATTCACCCTTTTAGCAGAATGGTTGCCAACGAAGAGCGGCCAGTACTTCCCCTTGTTTATGCACGAAAATTCTGGTCTACCAAGCAAAAAATACCATGTGCTGTTCTTGTGCTACTAGTGTTGTAAATTTTGGGTGGGGTGTCCTGGGTTTTGGAATGTGATCAGGATGCACCGTCATGTACTAAAGACAAGATTGTTTCTCAAATTCGTATGAAAAGGACAGCTCCAAGCAATGTTTTTTTAGATACACAAACAATTTTTTGGTGAAGGTACTGCCTGTTACCCCACTGAATCCTTTATAACTTTATAGACTGCTTAGCTATTATCATTGGTTAATTATACATCTGTCCGCCTACCTCAATTTATAGAGGTAAAGGGTGAGTTTGGGATAGGGTATCCCGATCCTTGTTTATATTATCAGAAGCCGCGAGGGTAGGGATATCTAGGTTGTGACACTAATATGTATTGTAATAATTTGTATATGAAAGAGTAGAATATTACCTTAGTAGGCTGGAATTACCAAGATTTAACGACCGCTTGAAAAGCTGGTTATTATCCCGCATGTTGCCCGATAGTAAACAGTACTAACGCAGTCTTGTATGTAAATTGTTCTGGAATAATAGTGTTCAAAAGTACAATGTCTTTAGTGATAAAGAAAGATCTGAGTACTGTTGGAATGAACACCAGGTATGCTCTTGTAGATTATCAAGGTCCACTTTATGCACACCCAGGATTTTATTCTGTCTAATGGTACTTATTTGAATGTGTATAATGGTACAGAGGATGTTGCTCTAGGGATAGTGCTTCCTCTCGGTGTGCCCTGTAAGTATAGTAAGTCAAACATACTGTGGGTTAAAATAACGCTGACAAAAGAATTTTGTGATGGAGTAACGGACCTGAAAGTTAATAATTATAGTAATGTTATCACCTTTGGATATATTCTTTCTTCCATTATTACTTTTGGTGGTACCGCCATGGCCAGGGGTAAAAAAGCTAGGGAATATTTGGGATGTAAGCTACAGATACTGTCTAATTCCACAGTAGCAGCTCTGCATTACATTACCGCCCAATTAGAAAGTATGCGCATATATTCAGAGCAGACTAGATATGATGTTGATTTCATCCTAGCTAAAAGCGGTGGTGTGTGCGCGGTAGTAGGAGACCAGTGTGTTGTCGGGATCACTAATATGGAAATGAACATTACGCAACACATTTTAGACATCTTGGAAAGTGTTAAAGGAATGGAGAGTGGGAACTGGAGTTGGTCATTGTTTGGTGGATGGGGTTGGATCCTTGAAAAGGTGATCTATTTAATTGTTATTTTGATTTCCTGCTGTGTCCTGGTCCAATGTCTCCCCTTATGTTGTTCTTATTGCATCACCTTTTTCGCCCCTTAGAGAATATTGATCCATGATACCAATGCAACAAAAATGATTCAGAAAGAAGTAAATGAACTTATGCAGATAGATGAGGGTATTTTTGAAACTTCTTCTCTCCTTTCTGTTTCCCTCCCTGAAAGTGAAACTGACAATATGGAATGCTCCTAAATCAATGTATCCATTTTTGAATTATATCTATTTTGCTATTACACATAATTGCTTAGTTCATGCTAAAAGAAGGGTCTGTAGGAATAAAAAAAGTATGCTTTTATATTGCTTTACATAAGTTAGCGTTTGCGGTGCCATTTTGTGTACAGGCGCTATTTTGTATCATGATCAAAACTAATCCTTTGCCATTTCGGAGAAACAGCCTTTTCTAGGTTATGTTTCTTCTGAGCTGAGTTTTTCCACAGTAATGAATGCACTGTTCTTAATAGCGCATACCTTTCCTTTAGATGTAAGCCTTCTCCCACTTGTCTAGTGGCGGACACAGGCGGAATGACCTTGACTGTTAGATAATGTGTGCCTGGCTTCAGAACCAACACTTACTCCTTTGTAATTTACTGTCCAGCTGCATCTCTCTGGAAAATTCTATGGTATGCGTGTTTTCATTGGTTGTACTTGCTGATGTCAGTCCCTCTGCAGCACTCCTTAGCGGCTGGGCAGATTGGGTTCCGCTCTGAGTGTACTCTGAATAAACAATTATTGGTTGTATTCTCTACTGTTTGACCAACTCTTTATTTTAGTGGAAGGTGGTCATTGGTGACCCGAGTGACATGATTCTGGCCCACTTCCTTCACCCATCATCACAGCCTTTAGCCCTGGTGGCACCCAGTGTGACAATCATTTTGGCACTCCCCCTCGCATGTCCTACAATATACATCTGTTATTCTGTTCCAAGATGCCCACAGGTGAACGTGCGCTTTACAAATACACGTTATGTTATGACCTCCTTCTTTGATTCCCTCACTACCACCCAGCAAATCTGGCTCTCATCTCTCCATAGCCTCTCTCTCATATACATTTCATTGGTAGTAAAGCCTTTGTAACATCTACCTTCACTAATCCACTCAGCTATCCACATAAAAAAACAGATGTATTCTTTGCAGTAGACCCTCAGCGCTACTTTATGGTGTCAAGCCTGCCACTAGGCAAAAGTCCACTCTCTCTCTCTCTCTCTCTCTCTCTCTCTCTCTCTATATATATATATATATATATATATATATATATATATATATCACAAAGAACCCTCCTGACCAAGAAGGAAGAGGCCGCACAGGGAAATTTCTCCAGGAAGCACTTTATTGGACCATTAGCTGGGCATGATGCATTTCGGCTTTAATTAGCCTTCCTCAGATGCCGTTATTGTCGAGATGTTAACACATCCACGTTTAAAATAGTCCCACTGTGCTCCAATTGGTGCAAGCACTAATCACCCCTGATCACGTGTTCGCCCATCAGCTGTAGCCAGGTGATGACTACAACTCCCAAAGATCACCTTGTTTGGGAAGATGTTGCGCGGGGAACCAATATTGGAATGTTCGTCACAATGGTAGTGCTGTGTGGAACTCAACGCGATGTGTCCGATAGTAAAATTCCGGTCAGGTAAGTGCCCTCACCGCTTCCTCAAGTCCCCGCATACGTTTCAGCCCCTAGAGCAAGAATCCGTCAGGCTGTGAGTAGGAAATAAGTAAATCCACCTCCTCGTACAATGACGATCCGCCCATGGCAGCAGCCCTTACATCACTTGCTCACTGAGGCAGGCCAAAGCTGTGCCAGACCTTGGCGAAGAAAAATGACTGCAGAAACAGATTCCAGCCTACTTATGAAATGGGGCCTCTTAACACGCCTCTGGATAGAGTGAAAATATCACAAAGAACCCTCCTGACCAAGAATGAAGAGGTCGCACAGGAAATGTCTCCAGGAAGCACTTTATTGGACCATTAGCTGGGCATGATGCATTCCGGCTTTAATTAGCCTTCCTCAGATGCCGTTATTGTCCGGATGTTAACACATCCACGTTTAAAATAGTACCACTGTGCTCCAATTGATGCAAGCACTAATCACCCCTGATCACATGTTCCCCCATCAGCTGTAGCCAGGTGATGACTACAACTCCCAAAGATCACCTTGTTTGGGAAGATGTTGCACGGGGAACCAATATTGGAATGTTAGTCACAATGGTAGTGCTGTGTGGAACTCAACGCGATGTGTCCGATAGTAAAATTCCGGTCAGGTATGTGTCCTCACCGCTTCCTCGAGTTCCCGCAATACTTTTCAGCCCCTAGAGCAAGAATCTGTCAGGTTGTGAGTAGGAAATAAGTAAATCCACCTCCTCGTACAATGATGGCAGCAGCCCTTGCATCACTTGTTCTCTGACTTTTTTTTTTTATAGATGTGTGATTGGGGGCTGATCTGATTGCAACCCCCAGGGAAACCACACTATCTATTAGCAGATGGGCCAACTCCCTGTCTATTTTGCCATTTAAAAAAAAACACATTATTTTTAGCCCCTGCGAGGGGGATCATGCCTGCCCCGTCAGGGGAACCAACATATTTGAAAAAAAAAGAAATGAGTAACACACGGACCAACTTCCCCCCCAGTTGACATCCCTGATGTCTAGTGGGGTTTCCTGGCTGTGTATCCCAGAGCCGCCACGATCCATGGCCAGGAAACCCTTTCAGGTCGGCCTTGTTTGAAAGGGGAGACTGGCCTCTTTCAAATGAGGCATCTTCAAAAGCTTGGAAGCCTTTTTCATCCTGTTTCCCCACCGGAGTCGAGCGCTCCGGTGGGGAAAACTGTGAGGTCAGCGTACCTCGTGGTACGCTGAGTTCAAAGTTGGGCGGGGGGAGGTGGGGGAGGAACGCCAAAGTGATTCCACGTCTCCCTCAGGGGGTCGAAAAAAAGCAACCTCAGGTTCTTTGTACCAGAGGATTTTAGGAAGCCCTTTGGTGTTGGCCAAGTGCCCTTCCATGTACTAAGGAGGTAGTGTAAAAGGTTTAAGCTCAGCCACTGAGTAGCTCTCCAGGCTGGCTAGTTCAAACTCCTTTGTATCAGGTATGGTTTCAGACAGTCCGGTAACAGAAATGAGGATAGATTAGGAAAAACAAAACGAGCAAATCAAGGAGAATTTAGACTCAAATTGGCCTTAGATTATTGTTGTTGTGGGGTGGTAGTATAACACAAAATTACGGCATAGCACTGCGCAAACACAAGTCCAATCCTCACTGCTGGACAGCAGTATGATTAATTGGGCTCCTTGTTGACTGGGGTGTAAGCCCTGGTCAAGCGGCAACCACAATCGTTGTCATTGTAAGGCACAAGTAAACCCCAAATTAACCTTTGCTCAACCCCAGAGTATCTTGGCACACAGCAGTCAGGCTTAACTCAGAGGCAATTTGTAAAGTGTTTGTGCACAACTTCAAACAGTAACACAGTGACAACACACCAAAAAATAGAGCATGTTTTAATAAATAAAACTAGAACAAAATGACAAAAATCCAGTAAGTCGAACCGGAGATATTCAGTTTGGAAGATGTCAGTGAAAACAAATGGCAAAAGGCATATAGAGCCAATTGTGGGACTAAGTCACAAGTTCAGGTCAACTGGAATGGAGTGCAGGCCGACTACAGGGAGCCAGTTAGGCCCGCTGAACAAAGTACCTTAACTACGGGTTGTGGAGCATTGCTAGGATCTGAGCCAAAGATGCACCTTGCAGTGAAGCGATGCATCGGTTCCTAGTTATGGAGAGGCTGCGATGCGAGATACCACACTTTCGTCTTCAATAAGGGCTTATGATGCAAAGTCCGGTGTCAAGGGTGCGTGTGCAGTCAGAATGATGCGCCGGTTCCGAGGAGCTGGGAGACTGCGATGCGAGTCTGTTGTCGTTGTCGAGACTGCTGTTGACGAGAGATGTGCGGGCCAGGAAAAAAGATATGTTGCGCAATCGGTTCAGAGGGTTGTGGAGGAGATGCGGATCTTTGTGACCGTTTAGTCCACGCAGAGTCAACGATGCATCAGTTCTGCTCAAGGTTGCGCCACGCAGCAAAGGAGATGCGTCTTTCCACTGTATCCATGGAGGCTTGCAGGCACCTTAGGCCACTTCCAAGGATCCAGGACTGGGGTAGTAAACACACAGATTGCAAGTCCAGGTGCATTTGTAAGTTTGTTGGAAGCTTGTATTGTCCCTGAAGCTTCAGATCAGGAAGCCAGCCAACTAGCCCTTGGAGTCACTCTGGGTTCAAGAGATGCAGGTCCAGTCCTTCTCACCCAGGCAAGATGTCAGCAGGCAGTAGGAAATCACAGCAGGGCCGCATCTCCTTCAGAGCAGCAGAGTGGCAATCCTTGTAGCAGCACAGCAGCCATTCTTCCTGGTAGAGTATCCACAGGTTCAGAAGTGTACTGAAGTGGTGGTGTCTGAGGTCCAATATTCATACCCAGTTGTGCCTTTGAAGTGAGGGAGAAGCTTCTAGAGGTTTCCCTTTAAAGTCCCCTGGTACCCTCCCTGCACTGTCCTGGCCCCAGACTAACTACAAGGGGTTTGCAGGCCTTTGGCGGCAGAACACAGCCTATTCAGGTGAAAGTGGGGCCCAGATCATCCCCCCCATCCTACCTTAGATGGTCCATCCAGGCACATCTAAGCTCCCTATTGTGTGTGGCTGGCTAGCAGGAAAGCAAACACAAGGAGATGATGGACTGAGCACTGAAACTTTTCAGACACTCCCCCCTTGTCACAGATCAGGGTTAAATCCATCATCGTACTTTAGCTTACTTCGTCACCCCAATTCAGACTCAGCAATATGCAAATCAGTCTTTACCTGTTCCTCACGGGAACAGTCCAGTCTGAAGTGCCAAACCAGTAATACACAAAGCTCAACTGTCAGCTACACCCAGTCATGTGACCCGAGACATACTACAGGCACTAAATGGATAATAGAGAAAAATGCTAACTTTATAAAAGCAAGAAAACACCACAAGAAATGCCGATACTGATCAACATTCAATCATGCTTTCATTCAAAGATCACATAAACTAATTGCTATGATCTGCAAAAATTTTTATTTAATTTCTTAATTTCAATTTTTTATGTTGTTTAGATGCAAATACTTGGAATTGTTTTTGTTTTAATACAGAGAAAGCTTTTGAAAGAGACGCTCTAAAGAACTTGGAAACGACTCCTCAATAATCATAAAGCTTGCGGAGAAAGGCGGTGCAATCGTCGTCTGGTCACTGTCAGAATACCAAAAAGAAGCTCTAAGACAAGGTCAAAATACGGAACTATATAAGAGACTTTCAAGTGATCCAACTAGACAAATTCAAGATGAAATAGTCTAATTGGTAAAACTTGGTTTAACTTCTTGATAAAAAAAAAACCTTCTCGAATTCCTGTCTTGTATCTATTACCAAAAATACATAAGGACGACAAATACCCACCAGGTCGCCCAATAGTTTCGGGTTGCGATTCAGTTTTAGAGCTAATTGCGAAATAAGTGTATTTTTTTTCTTGAAGCCTTTTTCGGAAATGGTTCCCTCATATTTGAGGGACAATATGCATTTCATAAATGAAATACAGCAGGTTGAATTTTCAGAAACAACACAGACTCGTTACATTTGACGTGGTATCTCTGTATACACAAATCAAGTAGGAAGATTAACTAGAGGCAATGGAATCCTTTCTCTGCTCTAGGATAAAGCCAGAACAAGTTCTAACTGAATTCATTATGGGACTGGCTGCACTTTGTTTGAAGAGAAATTAATTTAAGTTTTGAGTAGACTTCTACTATCAAGTCAAAGGAACCGCGATGGGTTGTCCATCCGCTCTGGAATTTGCTGTTTTGTATATGGCAAAATTCGAAGAGAGATTTGTATTCAACAACAATCCATTTGAACAACACATTTCTAGGTGGCTAAGATATATAGTCAATATATTCTTTGTATGGACTGGCACGGAAGACATGCTTATGAAATTTCATAGCTGGCTTAATGAGAGAACTCCAGATATTAAATTTAGTGCACACTACAAATCGAGCCACATTACATTCAGGACGTAGAAGTCTATGCATCAGAAGGAGGACTAAAAACCACACTGCACAAAAAACTCATAGGAACAAGGCCCCAAACTATGCGAGTCATCATCCTCGCAGTTTAAGAGATAATCTCCCATACGGCCAGTTTTTAAGGATTAAAAGAAACTGTACAGAGAAAACGATTATCAGCTTCATGCCAATAATTTGATCACAAAACTGAAAGATCGAAGCCTCCCAAAACAACTGCTTAAAAAGTTGATGAAAAGAGCGTGATGGACACCATGTAACCAATTACTAACTAAAAAACATAAAACCACAATTGGAACAATTGGTATGTGTGTCCACGTTTTGCACAAAACCTAATCAGTTAAAGAAGATCATGAACCAAAACTGGCATTAGATAACCAACTGTGATGACTCTTTAAAAAAACGCTATTTGCGTTCAAAAAGGAGAAGAGTGTAGGTAACCAAATTGTTTGTGCAGCCCTCCCTAAATCATCACTCAAAACGAACATGCGCCAGCAGTTAAACTTACCTCCAATTCAAGGACATCATAAATGTGGAACCTGTGTTTGTTGCAACCAGACAATTGAAGGGAATCTGTTCTCTTTTGTGTCCAAACACTGGGAACATAATCCATTCACTAATTGTAAAACAAAAAATGTTGTGTATGGCATAATCTGCCCATGTAATAAGCAAAACATTGGGAAAACCAACCAGGAAATATGACAATGAAATTCCCAACACAAATCAAGAATTTGCAAACAGGTTGTCAGAGCACCTCCGGTCAACCATTGGATGGAAAGAAAACATATATGAACTGAATTGAAGTGGACAGTGATCTCGTGCGTTGAACAAAACGATAGAGGTGGAGATATAAACCGTTGTTTGGGCCAGTGGGAGGCTTTCCTAATTGTCAAATTCAACACTGCAATTAATGGACTTAATCAAGTTTCAAAACTCCAGAATTTGTGATTGCTTCTCATCTTCACTTAACCTGTAATTCAGCTGGTTCCATTAAGCTTGTGCTAAAACTATGTAAGTGGCCAAATGGAAACAACCATCTGATGACCTGATATACAGAATGATGCTACATTCGTATCTCAGCAGGTACCAGATTCAGTGCCCGGACAGAGTTATTTAAAAAAACGTATCATTTATCCAGATTACATATCTTCAAGAACTTCCAAATGGTTCATATAAAAGCAATCATTAAAATATACTGTTGAACTATATATGTAATCTGCCACTTGAAACAATTTTTCCTTTGGATATATTGACATTTTGTGTTTTTCACTAATGGTGGCAGATGCCACTGTCACGTAGACCATTGGGCAGTGTACTTCGACACTCATAAGGTGTTACTGCAAACCATCCTTGAATACCACTACAACTCCCAGCAGTCCTTTTGCTGGTTCTTGTTAACAAAGGAGGAAAAAACAGACATTTTGCAATCTGCTTCCACGAGGGGGCAGAATAAATGATTTTTTAACTCCTAATGGCAGCTATTGCTGAAAAGCCCCTCAGCACTATGCAGCATTCTTTAACAACATTCATTAAAAACATTGCAGTTGCACATGTATGCGCCACAGAGTGGTGAAATCACTATTCCCAGCAGTCTTCGGACTGGTTCTCTTTAAATTTGCACTCACAAGTGTTTAAAAAAACAATTTTTTCCATAAATCATAAATAACTGCTGTTGCCGTAAAATCATTTCTTTGAATAAAGTTTTTCTTTTAAAAAACAATGTGACCTGGAAGTTAAAACAACCCGAATGGGATTTAGATAGTTCCGCTATGGCAGGTCACCGCTCACAGCCCAGGAAACATGGATGCCCCAGCGTGATGGAGCGCAGTAAGATTACCAGGTAAGTTTTTCAATAGTGGCTCGGAGTTTTGATTGCTAGCCGCGGCGTTAGTGACTGTCGCACTCACGGCTGGCTTAATGGCTGTCCCGGGTTGACAACATTTTACTGAGATCGATCAGCTTAATTTCAAGAATAAGCCTCTTGTTACAATTATAATGGAAGTACATGTTCATGAGGTGGTCAGGGATTCTTATTGCTGATAACGGTTTCAACACCGGTAGTTGCAAGAAGTCCCATAAAAACAATCTTGACATTGATGATAACACAATATGTGCAGATATTTTTCAGCTGCATTGGTATAGTTGGCAGCATTTTCAGAAATGTTTGGAGACGCAGCACTCATACTGGATCCTTTCCTTTGTTTTATCCCAGATAATACCAAAGAATATATTTTCTTAAAGAAATATGAAGCGATGCGAGTCCAGTGATTGGGCCTTCTACGAAAGTAAGTTCCCTAACAATAATAAAAGGCTCCCTTATACTCCTTTCAAGTTCTATTAGGCACATTACCTACATCAGAATTTTTGGGTGTTTTCCTTTCAGATTGGTGCCATTGGTGGCAATTGTCATTTGTCTCGACATTGTGGCTGTCGAAAGTAATCAGATTCAAGTACCCATTAAAGATGGAGGTAAATAAAGTGGGTTGTGTTAAGACGGAATGAATGAAGTGAGTTTGATTGACAACTAAGATTGAGTTTTAATTTTAGCGTCCCCTTTTCATCTTTTTCAAATTTCTAGCTCTAAAAGTGTTCTGTGTCCTGATGGGAACCCTTCAAGAAACACATTTGGGTTCGAAACGCGTCACAGTTTTTTCCGTTGGCCAAATAATTGTTCATGTTTATGTGCTACCACTCTTGCTCACAACCAAGTTTTCTTTTTAAGAAATGATTAGAGTGAGCTGATTAGGGTCACTATTTGGCTGCTACCTCTGAAAAGATTTAGAAATATGTCCTAGCGAGACACTAGCCAGAGGTATTTTGATATTATTGTGGTTGTAAAAATTATACGGAACCTGAGCTATAAATGTTTTGTGTGTCACTTTATAATGTATCTTTTAATGTGATTTGCACGTCAATTGACAATGCATTTTGTAATGTGATTTGTACATCTATTTTTATTTGTTGTGATTTGGATTCAGCAGCAGCTACCAGAGAGGGAGCCCTCTCCTAAGCGTCCTCCCGCCGGAGGAAAGAGGAAGGAGAGACTGGTAACATCTACAAGATCTCCAAACCCACCAGAAGCAAAAATCCTGCAATCTGAATGTTTGCGGTTCTCACTGAATTCATCATCGCTTTCTCCAATCTTTGGTGAGCCAAGAAATGAGCTGAAACGCTCCCCAGCGTCCATGAACCAAGATGGCACTTGGAGGATACCGAGCCTGAGCCCGGAGACTGTAGGATGGGAGCCGCGATACCACTTGACCCAACTGTGATCTGTGTTGCGGGATGCTCCGGTCTGCTGCTGCACTTGTTGGAAGCACCGAGGTGAGCCCCCACGCACCATTAGACCACGGCAACATCGAGGTCCAAATTGCGACCCCAGGAGCCCCCAGGGCACCGTTCTGTGCAGCAGCCCCAGATTCTCCCTGGTCCTGGCCTTTTCAGGAGCCTGAGCCGGCAAGAAATATTTTTACAAATCCTGCTTGGGGATTGTTACTGCGTGACAGCGCATAATCAGATGGCGGAGACGACAAGTCTCAATATTGCTAAAGGTAACTTTGATGTGTCTGGGAAATGACGGCGCAAAATGGCGGATCGCGAATGTCCTTGATCGGAGGTCCGTAACGGCCCATCTAAGACACGGATTTCCTGGTCTCACATCGGTTCGAATACCTACACCCTTCAATGAGGTATTTATAGCGTTACAGGCGTGATCTGAGATTTGTGGCGAAACTTTAATTAATACGGCCTAACTCTAAAATGGCAGTGATGTATGCGCTGTGAGAACTATCCTGCCGGCTTCGAGTCTGCTATCTTATACAAGAAAATAGCGCGTTCATTTGTTGTGGCTGCAGTCTGAGCAACTGTATGGAGCATTCTGAAATGGGGGACACTCGCAACCTTCTGTTGTCCTATTGTTGTTCAGTGCCTGACCTTAGTATGGCGACTATGCAAGGACATTGAAGATCGGCTATTTCGGTTCGAGTAGCCGAGTACTGAATCTCAAGCGTGACCAGACCTTGTGCTTATGCGATTGCTCTGATACAGCGCAGAGTGCAAAATCCATCCCTACTGCCACGGACCAAAAGATCTCACACACGCGCACTATTCATACATTCGCTGGTGGGGCCCATACCACCAACACACACTTACCATTAGTCCGTGCAAGAGGCGATTATCCTCCTAAGCGCTGAATAATGAGGGAGGAAGATACCACTTTACCCTAATGAGTAACAAACCTACAAACCCTTCTTATACTCATTAGGCCTTAGATTCCACATTTGGTATTACCCTCATAACCGGGACGGATCTGCTAGTTGCGGTGTAAGTGAAATACTAATACTCTAATTAGCCTTTACATTAACACATTTCAATGAATAAACAACCCGAATCATTTCTGTAGATGTTCAAATCCAAATGTATATTAAAATTGCAAAGTAAATCATTCATTTGATCAAGTTGCCATTCATATTTACCTATTCTGGCTAAAGTCGTCCTCTATGTCAAATCTGGCAGTCTCGCAAATCTATGCCCATCAATTTAGCAGGTAAAGTTCATCAGGAATTTGGGCATTAATTCAGTCCGTCAGAGAATTGGGCTAACAGCTGTCCTGCAGTGTCCCCGTCCTCTCCGTCAGCATATCATCAGGAAATCGAAGGAGCGACCGTCGGATCTAATCACCTCTCTATTCTACCATAATTTATAGTAAAATTGATGATAAAAAGTAACACATTTTGGACATCCGAGCTCGCTGATTGGACAATCAGGGATCATCCTCTCTGTTCCCATAAGGTTTAGTCCATGATGTCAGCATACTTGCTGGTTCTGGTTCTTTTATAAAGTCTTTTGTCTGTAGCGTTGGCACCACTCCCAGTGGCCTTGGTAAGTACATCTTGCCTGGGGTCAGGACGGGGCCATTGTTGCTCATCTTAGCGCAGGCGCACTTCACCCAAGCCTTGTTCAGCGTTGGCAGTCGGGTTAGGCACCAAAGTCCGCCATCTTTAGGCAGGCCATAATGGACAACTTAAGCAAAGAGACACAAAACGTAATTAATACATAAAAATGACTATTATAATGTCATTCCCTCACTAATACCCATATGTGTATGTATTTATCTAGCAAAAGCAACACTCATTGCGGGTTATACTTACAAAATAAAGCACGAATCACAATTACATCACTGAAGCAACATATATCATGCAATGTTCTATTTATCTATCATTAGTATGCGTACAAAAATTAGTTCACGTCATTAATTAAGCCAATCAGATGCAAATCCCACGTGTATTTTGATCATTAATAAGGTTGATTAGTTATTTCCACATCACTCCAAACCATGAGTACGATTATAATTAATTAATCTAATTAATAAAATGACATGCAAAATCGGGTGGGTATACAAAATTTTGCATTACCCGCTCCAGCAGCTCTATATGCGAAGAACTTCGATGCTCGTCTGATTTTCCTTTCGTGGCTGGCCCTCGATACCCACGACACGGAGCCACCATTTTATTTTTGTTTCTTGTCCTCTCCCTCAGACATTGCTCCTCGGCTGGACTGCCTTATCTCTTTCTCCCCCCTCCAGGCCCCCGTCTCTCCAATCACCTATCTCTTCTCCCCCCCTCTCTCTCGCCACCCCCTTGGATGTCTTATTTCTCCGTTCACTCTGTAGATAAGTAATATACAATTGTTTTTAGCCTAATTGTTGTGTAAATGGAATCCTGAGTGAATTTACTATTTGCATAGTTACAACTCTAACCACTAGTATATGTAGTAGTTCTTTGTACTTAATATCACTATTTTGCGATTCTGAGCTTTCTCTTTGCATCTCTCCCCTGAGTGACTCTACAACGTATACATTTCGTTTTCTGCTATCTGTGTCTCTTCCTTGTGAGACTCTTCAACTCGCTGACTCCCTCCCTTTGTTCTCCCTGACCCCTGTCTTTCGTGAATCCTGTCTTTTTCTGGATCATTAATTTACTCTGGTATTGAATGTCTTTTCTTTCTGTAATTAATGTGATTTTTTTCTTTTGTCGTTTGTTCCCCCTCTATTGACCTGCCAGTTCCGACCCGCCTCCTAGCCCCCTGTCCTTTGTTGCCCTTTGACCAAGCACTCCTTCTCCCCTTGTTGGGGAATGATCCAATATTCATACTCTGGAGTCTCAGTGACCCCTCTGAGAGAGTCCACTGCGTCAAGAGAGCCACGCACAGTTGAGGTATAGTATGGCGCCCCTTGCCAAAGCACTCCCTCTCCCCTTGTTGGGGAAGGATCCAGTAGGTAGGCCTTGGAGTCTCAGAGACCCTTCTGAGTGAGTCAACTGCGTAAAGGGAGCCTCACGCAGCGGAGATGTGGGAATGATACCACTTCCCCTGGGATCACAGCTTACCGGACCTTGGACGCGGCTTTTACTCGTCTACCGGTTTGTGCCCCCTTCACCCTTCCCCTCCTCTTTCATGCTCTGTCTCTCACCCTCCTCCACTGCTTTTCCTCTTTCATTCTTTGTCTACTTCCTCTGCTCCTATTCCCTCTCCCCTGATTTCATTACAAGACCGGAGGCTACATTATGCAATAACTTTTATTGCTGCCCAAGATATGCAGCCCTTCAAAGTGTAACCATTACATCATAAATAAAAACATTCCAATCAACATAACAAAGAGCCATAGCAACCAATTATCTTCCTCTTTTATTCACTGCTCCTGGACAGTTAAGTACAACTTCTTATTACCTCTTATGACCTTTATGTTTTTAAATGTATTTAAGACCTTATTTGTACATGATTAACATGTATTAATGAATATATCTCGATTAATCAATATATTTCATTTCATTTAATAATTTGAGTATTTTACACTTAGCTTTTTGTCACATCTTTTGCTTCCTAAACGGATTACTTTATTTTAATTCATTTAACTTCAAGCTTAACAGGTAAGTGTTTTATCTTCCCTTCCAATTTATGGTCGGGCTTTATACGTTAATTCCCTGTTGTTACCTTTTGACTCTTAAAGCGTTAATTCGTAACCTTCTACACGAAGGGCTAGGTTAATTGGACTCCTTTATAACGTTAGAGTTGTCGTATCTACCGATCGTCCCATAACTCGATTAACATTTGTTAATTTAACGGGAGCGAAAGTCCATACCTTGAACGACTCCCGATTACCGATCGGAACCTCCACGTTGCCTTTCAAACGTGGGACACGGCATATATTCCTTCTTGACACGGAGTAAACATTGCCTATTGGATGATGATTAGATGCTAATCCGGGTCGTGACCCTTAATGGGACCCGCGCTCAAAATTAAACAAAAATTTGACCCTCAGTGCGAAAATAAACACACGCTCCTGAGACACGATCTGGACTCGCGCTTTGCGTTTCCATGGAAACTCACAGCGGAGCCAACGACATTTCCTAGCCTTCTTAGTAAATTAGCTGTTTGTATCGGATAAAGTGCTTCTATTACCGCATTTCTGTTTACTACGTCCTTGAAAATTTTGAGAAGGGTTTTAGTGAAGATTACTCGAAAACAACCTTAACCTCGTTTGGAATATTATAGAAAAAAAAAAAGGGGGTTTTGGTTAATTTTGTAGATCTAATCGATAGATCTAAATTAGTAAATTAACCTAAATAATTAAATAAATACAAAAATAAAAAACTTATTGGATCATGTCTCAAGGTGAGTCTCAACCAATTAATGAGTCACCACTCACTGAGACCTCTCTGATGAACCTCTTCAAGAGGCAATTAAAAAGCTCCTTGAAAGAAGCTGTGGAGGAGGCATTGGCCAAAAAGAAAAGGAATACTCATAACGAGGAACAAGCTATGTCTTCAGAGGAAGACCACGACTCTGTCC
Source organism: Triturus cristatus (assembly GCF_964204655.1). Lineage (NCBI taxonomy): Eukaryota > Metazoa > Chordata > Amphibia > Caudata > Salamandridae > Triturus > Triturus cristatus. The sequence continues at coordinate 1,010,849,181 of NC_140585.1, read as the reverse complement.
CAATCAAAAGCGGTAAGGCCATTAAAAAATGTAAACACATTGAGCCTCACAGTAGCCTACGCGCTATTTCAGATGACAGGATTTTGTGCATTAATTAGCCTGTGCTCTACAAACGACCCAGGTGCCCCAAGCGGCACACAAAGAATGAGTGACCTGAAAGGCGCAAAAAGCAAAGGTGTCCCTCGCGGCACAATAAGATCAGGTGCACCTCACGGCACAATAGATTTCATCGAAGATGACGATGATTACCTGTCCCCAAATGACATGATTGATGAGGCCGATGAAGCCGATGAATACATCTTTGACCCCCCAGGAAACATTGGAGGATGACCTCGACGAAGATCTGGGGCAATCTAGCAATTCTAACATCAATTAAGACCCATCTGGGTCCGAGATGTTTAACCCTTCTAAGATTACCCATCCTAGAGGTTCAGATTGATGGCCTCTAGATCATGTAGCCAAATTTATTAAGTTTTGGATTAGAAAACCGCTGGAAAGTAACTCTTGAAACCTAATGAGGTCTGAGTGTCCAAGACCTTTTTTGGACAACAAGGACGGTTTAACCACCAACCTAGACTCTGAATTATTCACCTTCCTGTTTAAGACTGGGAGAGATCCATGCAAGGGCCTGGAATGCTGCCTTAAGCAGTGCCAGGATAAACTCCTTGACACCCTTGGCCCCCTTGCTAGAATTCTGGATCTGGCCGAGGAATCCTCCATGAATGGTAACCCGGTGGATAACGAACTCCTTCGAGGATGGAGCCAACGTGCAATTTGCCTCCTCGGTAATACTAACGCCAACCTGACCTCAGAGAGGCGCAGAGCCAGCCTAATGAGCATGAATCCCAAATTGGGAGATCTGGCTAACAAAGATACTCAAGGAGACACTAACGGACTACTCTTTGGAGAGGATTTTATTAAAACACTTGGAAATTATGTCTCGACTTTCTCCGCTTTTAACAAAGCACAATCCAATATGAGAAGAATGTTTGGAGGAAGAGTTTTTGGAAGGGCTGACAGGGGAGGACCGGCTGCCAGCCGAGAATTCAACAGGTCGTCATACCATCAAAACCAACGCGGTTACTCGAGATACTACCGGGGGAACAACAACTTCTATCCCCAGAGAGGCCACTACACTTGAGCACAAGGTGGTATCAGTCGTGGAAGATTCCAAGGGCAAGGACAACAAGGTAAGACCCTCTCTTCCTGGATCTTCCCTCCCAAGGGTAGGGGGAAGACTTTTCCTTTTCAGACACAACCGGTCCACCGTAACGAACGATGCCTGGGTCCTAGAGACTGTGAAGGGTTTCAAAATTGATTTCATTACTACTCCTTACCAGACCAAACATCCCAGGGAACTTACCCTAGATCAGGAACAATCCTCTTTGGTAGACGCAGAAGTTACCCATTGGGGAAAAATCCAATATTTATACTCTGGAGTCTCAGTGATCCCTCTGATAGAGTCCACAGCGCCAAGGGAGCCACTCACAGTTGAGGTATGGTATGGTGCCCCTTGCCAAAGCACTCCCTATCCCCTTTTGGGGGAAGGATCCAGTAGATAGGCCTTGGAGTCTCAGAGACCCCTCTGAGAGAGTCCACTGCGTAAAGGGAGCCTCTCGCAACTGAGATGGGGGAATGATACCACTTCCCCTGGGATTACACCTTACTGGACTTTGGACGCAACTATTACTCGTCTACCGGTTTGTGACCCCGTCACCCTCCCCCTCCTCTTTCATGCTTTGTCTCTCATCCGCCCCCTCCTCTTTCCCTCCTTCATTCTCTGTCTACATCCCCTGCTCCTACCCCCTCTCCCCAGAATCTCTACTCTTGCCTGCTTTTTCCCTTACGTATATGTCCTTATTGTTTGTCTCAACTTAACATGTAACTATGTAGCTATGCTCTAAAACTGTGTAACCTTTGTAACGATGTAACCTGCAACTATGGTCTGATACTCATGTAAAGCGCTCTGATACCCCCGGGCCTAGCCAGCGCTATATAAAACCTTTCAAATAAATAAATAATAAATAAATCCAGTGTATGTCTAATCATTACAAAAGCTTTCTATGTATTAAATTCTAAGTATTTGCATCTAAACAACATAAAAAATTTAAATTAAGAAATTAAATAACATTTTTTGCAGATCATAGCAATTAATTTATGTGATCTTTGAAAAAAAGCATGATTGAATGTTGATCACTATTGGCATTTCTTGTGGTGTTATCTAGTATATGGGCCGGCCTTACTGATTGTGGGTCAAACTCTTTTGTGGTTAGAACTTTATGAAAGCAGCACTTTCAGAATAGCAAAATCTGATTTCACCATAAGTTAGGATTTTAAATTGTGATCGCAGAGCCACCATACTTTAGCTGGTTGTCTCTTCCCATTTGGAATTTACATTTATAAAATGTAATAAGGCAACTTCACTATTATCCTATGGGAGAGAAAAGCTTTGCAGTAGTGAAAAATTAATTTAAGAGTTTTTCACTACCAGGACATATAAAACTTAAAAGTACATGACCTACTTTTTAATTACATTGTACCCTAACCTCTAGGCTGTCCAGGGTCTACCATAGGGGTGAATTTGATGAAATGAAAAGGAAGGTTTTTTCCTTACCTGAAGTTGCCGCCAGTTGGTTCATTGCCGCCACCGCCGCCAGAGTCATGGGGGAAGTAGCGCTTGTCTTGCTGGTCTTGTGAGAAGGGAGGCCAGAGGCCAGAGACCACAACTTCCAGTACCCCAAGAGGCGCGCACACCGCCCACGCCACCAGTCAGCACCGGCACGCGCACAAAAGAGGCACAGGGCTCCCGCACTGCCAGAGGCCGAAGGAGGCCGGGCTGGGCCACACTATTGAAATCTACGGTCCTGGAGCAACTTGGTAGTGGCTAGTTAAGGTATTGAAACGCTGTTAGAATTGATATTGATAGTGACATTAACATCAACATTGACACTGTTTGTAGACCGAAGGAGGTTGAAAATGAGTAGGCCCAAATGTGGAAATGGGCAAGGGGTCATGGGGACCCAGGATGCATTCTTACTTAGGGCTGAGTCCCTCACTCATTCATGAAATAGAGCTCACTGAGCGCAGACTGTCCCTGGAACCCCCAAACCCTCAAAACCGACTTGCTCCCACTGTCCCCGTGCTACAATTTACTCTGGAAGTAAATTCATTGCATACCAGCACGTTGCACGCAACAATTTCGGATTTAGAAGTTATTAATGCCTCTAATGTCTCTAATGCTTCTGATATTATTGATGTTATTGACAAATCTGTTAAAATCTATTGTGCCAAATGTAGTGACACAGGGTTAGAAAGCAAAATCTACACAGGAAAACAGCCAGGCACCACCAGCCAAGAAAAGGAAAGGGCAAGCCTCTAATAAACAAAACTACCTTTTGCCTAAACCGTTGGGGCGTAGGAGTAAACCAGCTGATAAAGAGTGCAATCAGGGGCCCGCTCCATCCTTAAGTGGCATCTAAGGGAGTTTTATCATCACAAGAGGAGGAAGACTTTTGGGAAAAATTGGAGCTATCGGTTTCAGCTTTATTAGAACCAATATTGCAAAAGTTAATTGAAATTGAGGCAAGATTAATTAATCTTGAGAAGCTAGAGACAAGTAGAACCTCCCCATCTTTGCTTGATCACTCCCAAAAGAGAGTAGATGGTATTCCCTCTAATGAACCATCTAAGAGTATTGTTGAGAGAGGGGTTGTGCACCACCCTGATCCCCCTCTAAAACATCAAGATTATTCACAATGCCCAAGGGTAGCATGCACTCTGACAAACGGCATTGCGATTGCACAACAGACAAAAGGTTTGACCACCAAGCAGGGCCTGCATTGATAAGTCTAGCCGCACCCAAGGTGAGAGATCCCGGTTTACAAGCACAATAGAAGGACCCCTGACAAAAGAGGCCCTCGTGGCCCCCATACCAATCTACACTTACCACCAGAAGTAACTCCATACACCCTGGTATTGGCTAACGTTACCCCATTGCTGCCTGGTGAGTCACTGGTCAACGTTGAAGAACAAATCATTGCACTTTTTGAATTCTAGGACGGGGATAAGCAACAATGTGTTTTTTTAGAATTTAAGATGGTGCGTCGGATTGGGTGGGTGGGTAAATCTGTTAAGACCCTCCCTGGAAATTGTATAGTTTTATCATTCAGATCCCCAGGTTTGGTCAAGACAATATTAGACAGAATGGACAACTGGTCTGTAGATACAAGGGGAATATCCCAATTACCCCTGGGGTTCTTCTATCAACCGCCCAGACCTCCATGGCTCATTGTAGGGGAATAGAGGTTCACGTGGGCAAACAAGCACCCTCTGCACCCTGCTTGGTTTCACCCACATCGTTTTGAGGCATTGAGTGGACTTGTAGATATAGACTAACAAACCTCCGCTCTGAGAAATTTAGGGAAAATTAACACTTCCCTGAAAGCCCCTGATTTAGCAGATAGTGCTACCGCTTCCTCTTATACACATGATCATGATCCTGATAATAGCCTACACCCTTCACCAGCGGCAGCAATTACTAATATTATTTGCGAAGCCAATGTAGAGTATGACTATAACACCTGTCCCCTTAGACTCATCTCTTGGAACATCACAGGCATCTCCTCAAAAGTAACTGATGAGACCTGGTTACAATATGTTAAGACATTTGACATAATTAGTGTCCAAGAAACTTGGAGTACGAACAATTTTGATATAGATGGATACTGTTTTTTCAATGTCCAGGCCACACCTTCAATTGCAGGGAGAGCAAAGGGAGGATTGGTAACATTGATTTCTGTCAAATATGGGTCACTAAAGACAGAGAATATAATTGACTCCCCCTGGTACCAGCTCATCTTGATTTCAAACTTGATTGATGCTACAATACTATTGGTACACTGGTATTATAATATTTTTGATCCAAATAATTTTGAGGTCATTAATACCCTCAAAGAGGAAATTGATAAGGTCGCAGGGAAATGTTATCCTTTATGTATGATTTGGGCAGGCAACTTCAATTTTACATTATACGGCTATAGTTCAACTGAAGTTTGCGGGGTCATTGATACTGAGAACCAACCCTTGCCACATTTTAAACATACCGCGCAGGGTGAAGCATTAAATTCTATCATTGTGGTAAATGATTTATGTTTGGTTGATACCTTGGTTAGTACCCCACCCATACAATATCCAACCTACCAGGGTGGAGGTAAATCTAGTACAATCAATTTCTTGCTAATATCTAGAAAATTTGCCTTTGGTTGAACCAAACCCAGTTAGTGACCACAATCCCCTCACTATTTCCCTGTATGTAACGGAACAGGAAGGCAAGGGTGATTAGCGCCCACTCAAGTTTAATCGTAACCAGGGAGTGAGACTAAGATGGAGTAAAATAAATTCCTCCCAATTTGAGGAGAATATTGTTAAAGCTAATTTAAGTCAAATCATGTCATGTTTATCTCATGATTCCCACCCAGACGTGGTCATACAGGATTTCAAATTAATTTGTAAAAACGGCTAAAGACTTAACTAAGTTGGTGAAAAGGAGGGATCCTCAAGAAAGAAGATGGTTTAATGTTGAGTGTTCCAGGGCTCATAAAGATCTCAAGGATGCCTTGCATGCAATTCCCCGTGACCGAACTTTAATCAAGAGAGTAAGGCAAACCTACAAACATGTAACTGAGCAGAGAAAGGATGAACTGTGAAGACTAGCCTGGGAAGATCTTGAAAGAGCTAGTAATCTCAGGGATTCTAAAAGTTTTTGGGAGGTTATCAATCGCCCCCTTTTCACCTATGAGGCAAAGAGCATGGAATCAACAATACTGGGGGAAGCCTGGGAATTTCATTTTACAAAAATCTTTAACCCAAATTGTGTCTCACCACATGAACAAAGGGATGATTTAGTAATTAATCCAAATACAGCATCTTAGTTCCTCCCTGACTGTAGGTTGAAGATGCTCTAATAAAGGGGATTTCCTCGAAAGCACCAGGCCCGGAAGGGGTGCCCCTGGATTTATTTAAAAGCAATCACAAATTATGGGCACCGTTGTTGGTTAATGTTTTCAAAACTGTAATAATAGTGGGTCGTATTTCTTCATCATGGAAAGAGGCTGTAGTGGTGCCGATTTATAAAAAAGGTAATAGAAATGATCCTGCATGCTACAGGCCCATCTCCTTAATTGATGCCACATGTAAAATCCTGGGAGAGTAATTCTTGCACGCCTGGAATCTTGGGCTAATGCATCTGGACTTAAATCCAAAATACAATATGGTTTCAGAAGGGGTATGGGAACAAACGAACAGTGTCTCAACTTGTCCCTGATTATGGGTAAGTATATGAAGGCAAGGAGGGGGTCAATCCACCTTGCCTTCATGGACTTATCCAGCACATTTGATACAGTAAACAGGGGGAAGTTGTGGAAACTAATGGAAAAAATGGGTTGCGAAGAGACCCTTATAACTCTGTTGCGCAGGTTGCATGCCTCTACTACTGTTTCCATCCGTTATGGTCCTGGGGAAGAGAGGACTAGGTCAATTGCTTCTACAAAGGGGGCTCGCCAAGGTTGTATCCTGGCCCCTTTTTTATTCCTTTTATACACAAATGACCTGGAGGCTTTTCTCTTAGAGCAACAACTAGACTTTCCTGGTATAAGAGGCAAATTAGTACCCCGTTGTCATACGCACATGACACTGTTTTGATGGCTTTGACGGCCAACAGCCTTCAAAAAGCTTTGAATGCTTTTACTGACTTTATGTTGGCATTGGACCTGAAAGTATATTTTAGTATGGTGTGTGGTTCCAAACAAACGAAAACCAGGACATTCGTGGTACAGGGAAAAGATTATTGATAAGGTGCCCAATTTCACTTATCTAGGGAATGTTTTTAACAAAAAACTAAATTGGGAGCAACTGATTGTGGCCAGAGTCCAACACACTAGCAGAATATTGGAGGGGCTGTTCCGCTTTGCCTGAAAGTTAGGGCATAAGCCAGTAGCGGAAATGATAACCCCATACAAATCTAAATGTTTATCAGTAGCTACCTTCTGGGTGGGAGTATGGGGACACCACAAAAGTAACCAGTTACAAATTCTGTAAAATAAATTTTTAAAAAGATTATTAGTGATCCCTATTAGTTCTCCAACTGCCTTTAGCCACTCAGAAGTGGGGTTGGATTTTGTAAAAGATAGAATAAATATTGCCCCCCTGATCCTCTGGGGAAAAGTGTGGACCTCAGAGGACTTATCATTCTCAAGGAGTGTTCTCAGAGATTGTATGACCCTTGAAAGGGCTCTTGCTATTCCCTACTATGATAATTCCGGTTGTATTCAACCTAATATGAAATTGATGATTAAAAACGCCTATTATGCTGAATTAAGTATGTCTAATCGAGATTGTGAAACACGTAATTGTATAGATGGGTCCCCAAACCATCCGCAATTTTAATTGTCTTTTACTATTCAAGTACATTCACGTTTCCTCATGACTAGATTTCGACTCTGCACAATGCACTTTCTTGTGGCTTTCCGTAAACAGGTGAGTTGGTGTGAGAAATTAACTCCCTGTCCGTGCAATAATTTAGCCCAACAAAGCACGATACACTTTGTGTTGTTCTGCAAACTCTACAAAGATCCAAGGGCACGTTTTATTAAACCTGTCTTGCGCGATATTCGACCCTGTTCCTATCAGGAGAGATTAAATTTTTGACGTTCTTTATCCAATGCTGCTACTTGTATTGCTGTGCTTAACTTCACTCGAACTGCTTTATCAATTAGGAACCGTTATGAACTGTAATAAGAAATTAATTTTTAAATGATTTTATAGTACTATTTATTTAGTATGTATGTGCAGAACACTGATATGATGAATTCATTTTTATTAAATTTGGCAATTATGCAGGGGGAATTAGAACTATGTTGGAGGATGACATCTGTGTTGAGTCCTAAATTCTAAAGCTCATTTATGTACTTTGTGCCAGTCTTTTTGTATAGGTTTCTTAAGAACTATTTTATGTATGTATACAAACTTTTAAGACTCTTAAGAATCGAATAAAGTTATTTGACTGACTGAAAAGGAAGGTTTGGGCATGGCAAAGGTTTATCTTGCAAGATGGAAATGGCAGTTAACGTTGCACACATAGGCCCTTCAATGGCAGGCCTGAGACATGTTTCCAGTGGTACTTAAGTGGGTGGCACAATCAGTGCTGCGGCCCACTAGTAGCTTTTAATTTGTAGACTGTGTGTACATATAGTATCACTTTAGTAGGGTCTTATGGGTAAATTAAATATGCCAATTGGGTATAAGCCAATATTACCATATTTGGATGGGATGGCACTTGAACTTCAGCCCTGCTTAGCAGTGGTAATCAGAGTCTTCAGGCCAACGTAAAGGAGGTCAGAAAGAATAGAGGAGGATGGTAAAAAGTTGGGTGGAAGACCACCCTAAGGCTGACAGGTCTAACATATGACATATACTTTCAATGCCTAATCATTCGGAAATGGACAACAATGGACACACAGTAATTAAGAATTGTGTTTCTTGCTGCACAAGCATTTGTCTTTGTGTGTGAAGTGTATCAGGCCTCACAATTTTATGAAAGGTACATGAAAGTTTTGCTGATTCAGAAAAAAAACTTTTCTCCCAGACCACAAATACTGGAATGGTCCATAAGTTCCCCTTTACCACATTTTAAAACCTGGTTACTAGCTAATTTCTTGTGAAAATGTTGTTGCAAAAAAAAGACCTGAACAACTTTCTTCAAATTGTAATGAAGGTGTTCTCCACAAATGTAAGATTCTGTGAAATCTGTTCCATGGCCAATATGTGCCACAGACGATTGAACCATTGAGCAGTTATTGGGGGCTCTTTCTTTTTCCAAAATAGTGATATGAGTTGCTTAGCTGCTCTCATAATATTGCCCTAGGTGAGAAAGGCATGGCTGAATATGGGTCCCGTGCACACTTGTTACTGAAACTAAGCTGTACCCAGCTGATGAGCCCATATTAAGGCGAAAGCGGTCCTGAGTTGCTTGTGTTTTGGTTTAGGAAAGCCCTGGCTTGGCAGTTCCGGCTGTACTGTTCCTATTGAAGTAGGGTCAAGACTGATTTGCATGTAGCTGTGTTCAAACTGAGGTGGCATGGTATGCAAATTAACGAGGTATTAGGATTAGGCCTGGGCGGTGAACTTTCTCCATTCGAGGAGTTTGCAGAGTTTTCTGCACTCCGCACAGCTCGCGGAGTGCAGAAAACTTTGCTTCGCGATGTGCAGCGGAGTTTTTTTCCCGCTCGCGATTGCGAAGGGTAAGTTTGCGATCGCGAACAGTAAGTTCACAAGCGAGAGCTGCCGCTTGAGTAGAATTTCTACCCGAGCTGCAGGAATACCAGCCTAAACTGCAGTTTGCACTGCACTCCGCCACTCGCGGAACTTCTCTGAGGTTTTTTGTAACTCCACATAGCAAAACTCAGCGAACTATGCCCAGGCCTAATTAGGATACGGCCCGAGTGATTACCAGTGGCTAAGAATAATTCAAACATTCCGTTCATCATTGTTTTGAATTCCCATCATTTGGAACAGCAGTCTCCCATCAGTGTGCGTCATACTCTGAAGAAGGTTTGATTAGAGTCCTAGAAGCAGGGTGGGAGGTGCGCAGCTCGGATGGAATACCCTCCACAGGTGGTTTAATTAGCACTTTTACAGTTTGGCACAGGCCAAAGAGAAATTTACCAGGGAGTATCTGAAAATAGTTTGATTAAAAAGCTTGACAACCACCAGTTTGAGCTTCTTCTGAACAAATACTGTATTGAGAGCATTCACCCCTCAATATGCATTAGGGGTGCAGCAACAAGTACTTAATTTGTGCCGGTCATTGCGGATGGTGGATATCAGCAATCATTTTTGAGGACAGGGACTTACATTTCATCATCAGATTTTGAGCTAGCGTAAGAAGAGCAAATGATTGATGGGAAAAGAGTGAGAAAGGGAGAAATGAAGATGGAAAAGAACCCACAAGATGAGTTACAGGAAGTGTAGGGTGATTAAAGAAAGACGAATCAGGTGTTATCAAGTTGAGGAAGTTTCATAAGGGACAGTACCAGTGCTGTGGTCTTAAGTGAAACAGTCACCTATTGTAAGAAAGAATGGATTATGGTAGGAAGCACTTTCATCGTAACATCACCAACCCATACCACACATCCCCATTAACTTTAACAGTGTGCACTTCAATTCAGAAGCGGTTGGTGTCAGGAAAAAGTGGTAGGGCAGCGCGGGGGAACAGATGAAGACAATAACAACACAAAATAAAACAAGCAAAAAAAAGAACTTACCTGCTTCCAGCCGCATTACCATCCTTCTACTCCAATGGCTCCACTGCAGCACAAGCTGAGGACCACAGACTCCCCTAAAGTCAATCCAAATGCTGCTCTCATGCTACTGGCAGCAGGAGAGAAGCAATGGGATTGGCCTGAACGGCTTGGATTTGCACTCTCAGAGAGAATGGAATCCTGTGCCTGCTGTCTCTAACCTGGCAAAGCAGCTCCAGTTGGAAACCTATCACTGCTTGGTTTGGCCGTTCTAAGATGGCCGGCCAAACCCACATGCACATTTGTAGCAGTGCACTCCACTCTTCCTCCATGAGTCATCACACTGGCCCCACCCGCAAGACTCGGCCCTGCGAAGAAAAAAAAAATATTAAACCTGTTTTATTCTCATTTTGTTTTTCAAGTTTTGCATCTGCTGGAGGGGGCAATACTCCTCCACCATAATGGAGGAGTTGCCGCTGATTCAATCCCTGTCTTCGTTTGGAGAGCCAGAGAAGAAACTCACTCAGCATTGTCTTTTAGCCCGAACTTGACAAAATCAATGTACAAAGTATCTTTAACAGATGGGAAAATATTTTAAAGTCATGCAGTTGCTATACTGCCAATATTTTAATTCTCAACTTCCATTTGTAAAAAAAAAAAAAAAGTCTCTCCGTGAAATAAATTCATGGTCAATTAATAGCGACAAACATTTACTGCAATCAAAGGCCAGGAATAATTACTGTTTCTCAGCAAAAGCAGTTCAATACAGCAGAGCTCATTATCTGTGAGGTGAAAGATCTAATTTACAACATGACCAACCCTGTCTAAATGCTCCAATGATTACTACAACACTTCTTTCAAGAGATACATCATCTCATTACACACAGAGAGTACACCACTGTCAGTGCTGCATCCCATCTCGTGCTGATTGATGTACTTCTAGAATTTACAGGAAGTGTGAGTCAAACGCTTAATAGTATAAACTCTGTATGTTGACAGAAGTGAATCTGAAGTATTTTCCCCGTGTATTGTTCAATCAACATACATACCCTAGCACTTGATGGCTCTGCTGTTTGTGGAAGGACGGAAGGGCTTTTTCACAAAGGCATTTTGAGTACGTAAAGTAGTATTCCTGAAGCACTCTTGTATGTACTGTACATGACTTTGGAATTTGTCCCCAAAACATAAAACATGCAAATAAAATGAATATATTAATTCATGGAATATTCACATACATTTGGTACAAACGGAAAGAATTGTTCCTTCTGTGAACATTTTACTAACTGGGAATTTTACACAAGCACAAAAATGTAAATAAAAGAGTACTCTTGTAGTACTACCTACTGCACTCCTATATGCTTATGCAAATTAGCTCTATAATACGCAAATAAATAGATCAAGTGTTGATGTGTGCGGACATTGGCACAGCTCATGTAATCTTTCAAAGGTAAAGAACTCAGCTCCCCATTCCTCAAACGTTCCCACTGACATTTATTCAAAACCTCCGATGCAGTAGTTCTTAGATTTCAAATTGTAAGACCTGTCAGCCTTTGGGTGGTCTCCCCCAAACATTTTGTATTCACCCCTTCTACTTTTGCTGGTCTTGTTTATGCTGGTCTTAGGACTTTGCACTTTACCACTGATAAACAGTGCTAAAGTGCTTGTGCTCTCTTCCCTAAACATAATAGAAATGCCTTCCAACCAAATGGCATATTTAATTTATTGGTAAGTCCATAGTAAAGTGGTACCACATGTACCCAGGGCATTTAAATTAAATTCTACTAGTGGGCCGGTAGCACTCATTGTGCCACCCACTTAAGCAACCCTTCAAAACATGTCTCATGCCTGCCACTGAAACCTGTGTGTGCAGTTTTAAGCTGCCATTTTGTCCTGGCAAGATAGACCTCTTGCCAGGCTCACACCTTCCTTTTTAGGTCTCGCCTACACAGCGCCCATGCGCTGATAGGAAAGAGACCTTTAGCAATCGGCACAGCTTTCCCGGCAAAAACGTGCACGCGTTGCATTGCTTTCAATGGCAACGTGTGCGCCATATGTTATCAATTATCGCACCTTGCTGCTCGCTCCAGCAAGGGAATCGTGCAGGCCTCCTCCTCCCTCCCCTCCCCCTGCTGCCGCACGAGGCGCACGCTTGTGCTTGTTAATCCTTGTTATTGTCTTTGTTGAATTTAAGTTCTGTAAAGAAGAAACTTTAGACCGGAATTCCGTCTTAACATTAACCCAACTTACCCATCCTTCATAGCCCTGCTCCCTCCACCAGTCATTAATCACGCAGTCATTTTGAAGTGAACAGATGATACACCAGTCGTTATGGGTTACCATTTCACAACATAAACTTTATTGCCCTCTGTAACTGGCGTCGCGGACTCCATGAAAACCATGCGGAAAGAATGAGCACCAGTTCTCTGGACCAGTTGAGAGATGGTGACCTAGATGGAGATGAACAGTGTTTATATGCAAAATAAGTAACAGCCACTCAGTTATTGCGAAACAAAGCTACCGGTTTCTAGATGCTAATATATCTTGATAAAACTCTGATGCGCGATGCTCGTGTGATGTTTCCTTTTAAGGATTTTTACTAGACTCCACTTGACTGCATTTTTTTTCTCCTGTGCAAGTGGTCTGCAGTATCAAGTGTATAACTAACATAATTTTCCATGTTCCCATAAAACAATTCCTTTGTTTCTTTTTTTATTCCCGTTTGTGCGGTATACATGGTTAATTCTAGAGTTTGTTGCATATTCTGTTACACCAAGTAATGCATATGTAACTTGTGGCTCATCTACTCGGTTGTAACCCATTTCACAGGCAATAGAATAGGAGCAACCCTGATTGCAGTGACTATATGATCAGCTTACCCATCTATGTACATACTAGGCTTTCTGTAAAAACTCGCAGACACATAGAAAATGGGATGAAGCTTTCAACAGACGGCAGACTTTTTTTTTTTTTTTTAGCGGCTGACGCTTGTGGTGGTAACATTTTCATCTATGTGATTCTGTAGACATGAACGGTTGCACCATCAGAGAGGCATCACCAACACTGGTCACGTTTTGTGACAGGAATTTGGAACGTAGTTCAGATTGATATTGAAAGCACTACAAGTCCATTCTCCTTCTTGCTTTGGCAAAGCTATAGACGGGCAACTAGAATTAGTCAGCTGCAGCAATTTTTCCATAATTTACGCATTTTCCACATAATTCATCTGCCACATAATTTGCAGATTTTAGCAAATACAATTTTGTTTCTAGTTCAAACGGTTAAAAAGTAGGAAAAATGCAGACATGTGTTACTGTGCAGTGGAAGGCCCTTTGCAAAGGTTGACTGCCAACTTTCTGTAGCTTATTGCTATATTTGGGTGCCGATTCCGATCCTGTAAAACCCGGGTATGAATCGTCGTACTGAGCGTTTTCTCCGTCTGATTCGTACCCGGGAAAACCACCTTACAAACCCGCAAGTACGATTCGTACAGAAATACCATTTCCGTACAAATCGTACAAAACACCGTGCGGCTAAAAAATACATACAATTCCGATCCTGGACAGCGCGTAAGCGCCATCCGCACGGAGTCAGGCAGTGTTTTACAGACCAGCAAGTACGATTCGTACCCAGAGCACTCCGCACGGCTATATTTTTACGGGAGCCAAAAAGTGCCGGAAAAGCTAAGTACGCCGTGATGCACAAGGAAAAGGGTGCCTGGTACGCGCTTTACCCCCACCACGTGTAGGTATGCGCTGTATCCCCACCCCGTGTAGGTATGCGCCGTCCCCCCACCCCGTGTAGGTATGCGCCGTACCCCCACCCCGTGTAGGTACGCGCCGTCCCCCCACCCCGTGTAGGTATGCGCCGTCCCCCCACCCCCGTAGGTACGCGCCGTACCCCCAGCGCTATGCGCTGGGGGTACGGCACGTATCTATGGGGGTGGGGGTATGGCGCGTACCTACACGGGGTGAGGGGATGGAGCGTACCTATACGGGGTGGGGGTACAGCGCGTACCTACGGGGGTGGGGGGATGGTGCGTACCTACGGGGTGGGGGGTGGGAGGACGGCGCGTACCTATGGGGGTGGGGATACGGCGCATACCTACACGGGGGTGTTGGGGTACGGTGCATACAGGTACGGGGCTGGGCTACGGTGTTGGGGTACGGAGCGTACAGGTACGGGGCTGGGCTACGGTGTTGGGGTACGGAGCGTACAGGTACGGGGCTGGGCTACGGGGTTGGGGTACGGTGCGTACGGGTACGGGGCTGGGAGACAGGCCTGGGGTGCGGCACGTACAGGTGGGGGGCTGGGGTACGGTCCTGGGGTGCGGCGCGTACAGGTGGGGGGCTGGGGTACGGTCCTGGGGTATAGGGCGTACAGGTACGGGGCTGGGCTACGGTGTTGGGGTACGGAGCGTACAGATACGGGGCTGGGCTACGGTGTTGGGGTACGGTGCGTACGGGTACGGGGCTGGGAGACGGGCCTGGGGTGTGGCACCTACAGGTGGGGGGCTGGGGTACGGTCCTGGGGTGCGGCACGTACAGGTGGGGGGCTGGGGTATGGTCCTGGGGTACGGGGCGTACAGGTGCCAGGCTGGGAGACGGGCCTGGGGTGTGGCCCGTACAGGTGCGGGGCTGTGCTACGGTGTTGGGGTACGGTGTGGAGGGGGGGTACAGTGCTGACATACGGGGGTACGGTGCTGACATGTGCGGGGTGGGGGGGCTGTACGACTCGTATTCGGGCAAAAGTTTACCCGTGTACATGTAGGCTACAGCGTTCGCTCCGTACGGGGCCTTTTACATGCGGTTGTGTATTCAGATGGGCGGTATGGATCTTACTTGCGCGCTCGGACTTCTGTTTTACTATTTGCATGTAAAAATGTTCGGCTCCCTATCGGACACTTTTCCCGACGCTATTCGGATGTAAATATTTACGGCTCCCTCTCGGACCATTTTCCCGACGCAATTTGTATGTATTTTTCACGTATGAATCGTACTTCACAGTTTGTACGGTACTTGTATGATTCGTACGTGAAAATATACGGATACGATTCGTACGCTATTTTTTTTTTCCCAGATCGGAATCGGCACCTTGGTGTTAAACTCGTAATAATGAGGTACATCTAAGGAGTGTTAAGCTTAAAAATTAGGTAATACTATGACAATGTGCTGCATAATTTGCCTTTTCTTGCCGCATAATTTGTGCAACCCTGCCCCATAATTTGACCCTCCCCTGCCGCATAATTCCAGTGGCCCTGGCTATAGTTGAGAAATAGACATCCTTTCTTTTTTTTAATAGTTAACTGGGTAAAATAAATCTCAGTATTTTATTTGGCATCTGAAAACTGCATGGCTGACTTAGAGGGCATTTTGTGAAACTGGAAAAAATGTCTTCTTCTTCTGTTCGAACACATAAATTGCCCCACTGTATCTCAAACTTACTGGAAATTAGTTTTACTGGCACCTTTTGTAAATCTTACTTTGACTTGAGTATTTATAGGGATCTGTTCTTTGGTTTAGTGATTTACAATTTCGGGGTCATAATTGTGCTGCTTCAGTGTGGTACTTTCTGTTCCCTTTTTGTTTTGCTGGTGTACAAGGCAGCAGTTTGTGTGCTGTTGCATAAGTGTTACAAGCAAACTTTCAGTGTTTGTGGTGTCCACATTACCTGTATGCTGCAACCCTGGACAAGGCAGAGATGGTCTCTTGTAATTGCAGGATTCACCTGCAACACAACAATCAACCCATTGCCACTCGGAACTGAAATTGCCTCCTTATCAGTCCTCCTTGTCCCAGTCCAAACAGTGAGCATCTGCTCCCTTCACAGCACAATGTACTGAAATACAGGCAGACCTGGCTTGGCAGTTCGGGCTGGACTGTTCCCATGAGGCACAGGGTCAAGACTGATTTGCATATGGCCAGGTCTAACCTGGGGTGGCATGGTGAGCAAAAGAATGATGGATTTATCCCAGATCTCTTGACTGGGGGTGAATGTTTTGATTTGTTATATATTCCGTCCATCAATTGTGTGTCTTTTGCTCCCATAGCGAATCAGCAGAGCTATCCCGCTCAGTTACTGTCTGCAACTACATTTTGCAAAGCAACACTTGTCACTATTCATGTTAATTTTAATGAAAGTGTTTGCGTTGTATGGAGTACCTACTATATCATTTTCCCTTTTTAGGTCGAGCCTAGCGGCAGCACGCATGCACTACTTGCTCTGCGAGGCATGCTGCAGTCCAGTATGCTTTAGGAAGCCTCGCTTACTCATCTCCCATATTTTTATTGGCAGGTGTCATTGTCCTTGGTAAACGGTGGCTTCCAATTTATTATGAGGCTTCTAGGTACCGCCCTGTCTCCATTTGTTGCTGTCCATAAGGACCGGACCTTTTACTTAGCTCCTAACACTGCATGCTTTATCTAGTGGGTGTAGAAAAGACACAGGAGTATAACCCATAAACCAAACTGAGATCTGGGTAAGTACAGTATAAATGCAACAATATCTCAGCCGGATTTATTGAGACTGTTTAAATTTGTATGTGCAAGACATTACGATAAACGAACACAAGAAAGGAGGCTTCAAATAATTCAATCAATGCGCCCGTAGGCGTTATATATTTTGAGAAGATCAGAAAATACACAAGAACAGTTGTTACAGCACTGTTGGGTATAAATACCAAGGCAACCCTAAAGAAAAGTGTACAAAGTGCTCGTGACAGTGAAGTGACAGCGCAAGTGACAATATGAGAAAACACCACAGCATACGGCGCAAGAGAACATACAATATATATACACGATTTAAAAGGTTCACACATAGATTAATTCAGATATACAATTGGTCATTATCGTTGTGTTAAAGAACCAAAAGTCAGAGTGCTGTGTGAATAAAAGCAAGTATCAGAGCGGCTAAGAGCGGGGAATGGTGCGAGTGCATTCACAGAAGGAAGAAGGACTAGTATGTGCCTACCTGATGCGTGTTGAATAAATCTCTAGCGCAGAGGCGGGCGCAAAGAAAACGTGAAGGGCGACCGCTGAGTGGTCGAGTTTCGAATTGGGCTGGGCGTCAGGGATAAATCAGCCAGTAGGTATCTAGAGGGAAAATAAAACGAATGTAACCGTGGGAAACGAGGGAAGGGAAAACGGGGGGAGGGGGTAGGGGGGTGGGACGGGGTGGGGGTAAAGGGAGGAAAACAGAAGGGGAGGGTGGTAGGTTTACTGTTATGGACAAGGAGGTAGTAAACCACCAAGAACGAGGAGACAAGGCGGGAGAATCTAGGGAAGAAAACCAGGACCGGAGCGGGTGGAAGACTCACCGCTGAAGGACGAGAAACAGGGAAAGATGAGAACAGTTGCAGGGATACCACCCTGATCGACGGTGGTAAGGTTCAGGGCGATGCCTAATGGAGAGGGCAAAAGGTCATGAAACAGGTGATTAAAAGCCCCTTCGTTGTGAAGCATACAGACGGGGAACTTAGATGTTAGGCAAAAAGGGGGCTTACCTGTTTCCAAGATCAAAGAATCAGAAGCTCGACTTAATCCAAATTTCCAGGAGCGCGAGGATGCCACAGTCGTGTGCAGTCCACGGACAATGCCCTGAATCAAGGCGGCGTAACTGACTCTAAAAAGGGGAAACGCATGCGCTACGGGATTTGTCCCAGAGAGCGCTGATTGGGTCCTCAGGGCAGGGGGTGGGGCGTAACTAAGGACGCCAGGCACAGGGTCCGTGGGTAAGGGAAGTGAAAGAGAAAAGATATGAAGGAAGTTAGGGACTAAAGCCGGGTTGAAAACACGGTAAATCAGTGTCGGGGCAGTTTAAAAACAGGGTATGATGGATTCATCGGTTCGGAGCCACTCGAAAGGGAATGGTTCAAGGTTTTAGACATGAGAGTAATACACGGTTATAAACTGACAAATAACCAGGTACATATATCAAATTTAGGATGCTTGATAATTGCTAAAGAATAGAGTATAAATAATCATGTGGTAACGTATTGTCATACAATCCTTATCTAAACGTACACCGCATAAATTGTGGCGCTAAACATTAGGGTAGAGGTCAGATACATCATGGGTGGGCATGGGTACATAGAGGCAGTATGAGCGAGGTATCAGGTGGAAAATTGAATTGTGCTGTTCCACTCATCGATGGTATTCAACCCCTGGTTCACAGAGTTACAGCGTGTTATCCATTTGCATTCACTCTTGTTCAGAAGAGATTGCAGATTGCCTCCACGAAGGGGGAGGCGGGGTTGGTCTATTACTTGCCACTTCATGTCGAGTTCATCATGATTCTTCTCCAGGTAGTGGGCTACCAGGGGGGCTGTAGTGATCTTACAATGTATCCTGCTTTTGTGCTGAATAATTCTTTGCTTTACCATCTGTGTAGTCTGCCCAATATAGATGAGATGACATGGACATTCAATGGCGTAGATTACATTTTGTGAGCGACAGTTGGTCAACGTATTTAGGGTGTGTGAGTGGTTGTTAAATCTGAATTCCTTGGTATTGAAGGTAAGTTCACAAACACTACATGTCTGGCATTTATAATGACCAAGTACAGGTGGCAGACCCCAAGTCGAGGTGATGGTATTGGATTTGGCAGATTTAGTGGGCCAAGTGATGGCATGAACCAAGTGGTTAGATAGATTGTTGCCTCGCTTAAAAGAGAAAAGAGGCGGCTCCTGAAATGATTTATTGGTTCTCAGAAGTGTCCAATTTCGTGAGATGATTTTCTTTACTTGATTGCTACTGGGACTGAATTTGGATACAAACGGAATTCGAGAATTGCTTTTCTTGGATTGAGGTGTAAGTTAAAGATCGCGGTGACAGTACCAAGCCCTTTTGCGAGCACGTGAAACCAATCTCCGTGGATATCCTCTGGCGGTAAGTTTCTTAAACAGGACATCGGATTCCCTGAAATAATCCTTGCGCCATTTGCAATTCCTCCGAATACGCAGGAATTGACCATAAGGTAACCCATCTTTGAGTCCACGAGGGTGGTAGCTCGAGTAATGCAACAAAGTATATCTTTCCGTGGGTTTCCGATAGAGTGATGTTCCAATTACACCTTCTTCTGCATGTATATTCAGATCTAGGAATGGTAGATCATTGCTTTTGTACTCAAAAGTGAATTTCAAATGAGGTTGAGAGTTGTTCAGCCACTCGACAAAGGATGTTAAAGTCTCGGCGCAACCTTTCCAGAGTAAAAGGACATTGTCTATATATCGTCGCCACAGGGAAATTTGAGATCTGAATGGATTGTTGGGAGTGAGTATGAGACAAGTTTCTAGTTTATGGACAAAGAGAATGGCAAAATTTGGAGCAAAACAAGCGCCCATAGAAACACCTTTGATTTGTAAATAGAAATCATCCTGGTAAAGAAAATAATTATTTTCCAAAGCAATATACAAAAGGTCCATGATAAAATCTGTCGGAATACGGGTAGGTCTTGGTCTGCTTTCTAGTAATTCGTGGATGGCTAGAAGGCCCTCATCATGCGGGATGTTCGTATAGAGGGATTCTATATCCAAACCCGCCATCAATTCCGTCTCAATGTCATAAGGTCTATCTTCGATGGTCTTGATCAAATTCATACTATCTCGTATAAAGGTGTCAGTAAGAGGGACAAATTCCTTAATTACTGCATCTATGTATATACCCAGAGGCCCCAAAACAGAACCACAGCCAGAAACAATAGGTCTGCCCGGGGGGTTCTGGATATCCTTATGGATATTTGGTAAGACATAAATCACTGGTGTACGTGGGTGTGCATTATTAAGGAAGATGAATTCTTTGGAAGAGATGATGTTTCTAGTTTGTGCTTGCTTCGTAATACATTGAATTCTGTTCCTTAGATCCGGGAGTGGATCATGGGTGAGCTTCCGGTAATGGGCAGTATTTGCGAGTTGTCTTTTGATCTCCAGATCATATTTTTCATTATCCATGACGACAATTCCACCTCCCTTGTCTGCCGGTTTGATGGTTAAATCAGATTTTCTCTTGAGGCTAAGTAGGGCCTGTTTTTCAACAAGTGGTAAGTTATAAGGGACATATTCAAAACCTTTTTGTACCTCTGCGATCTCGTGAAGCACTATTCGCTCGAAAGAGAGTATTTCGGGAGGCATAGTGTGTGAGGGTGGATTGAAAGTAGAGGGAGGATGGAAATGAAATGTATTGGAGTAGATAGAGACTGGTTTGTCCGCAAAGAAATGGCGCAATCTGATTCGTCGAAAGAACTGTAGTAGGTGTGCATGAAGTTCCAAAAATTCACTACGTTCACCCATGATGTATCTGACCTCTACCCTAATGTTTAGTGCCACAATTTATGCGGTGTACGTTTAGATAAGGATTGTATGACAATACGTTACCACATGATTATTTATACTCTATTTTTTAGCAATTATCAAAGATCCTAAATTTGATATATGTACCTGGTTATTTGTCAGTTTATAACCGTGTATTACTCTCATGTCTAAAACCTTGGACCATTCGCTTTCGAGTGGCTCGGAACCGATGAATCCATCATACCCTGTTTTTAAACTGCCCCAACACTGATTTACCGTGTTTTCAACCCGGCTTTAGTCCCTAACTTCCTTCGTATCTTTTCTCTTTCACTTCCCTTACCCACGGACCCTGTGCATGGCGTCCTTAGTTACACCCCACCCCCTGCCCTGAGGACCCAATCAGCGCTCTCTGGGACAAATCCCGTAGCGCATGCGTTTCCCCTTTTTAGAGTCAGTTACGCCGCCTTGATTCAGGGCATTGTCCGTGGACTGCACACGACTGTGGCATCCTCGCGCTCCTGGAATTTTGGATTAAGTCCAGCCTCTGATTCTTTGATCTTGGAAACAGGTAAGCCCCCTTTTTGCCTAACATCTACATTCCCCGTCTGTATCCTTCACAACGAAGGGGCTTTTAATCACCTGTTTCATGACCTTTTGCCCTCTCCATTAGGCATCGTCCTGAACCTTACCACCGTCGATCAGGGTGGTATCCCTGCAACTGTCCTCATCTTTCTCTGTTTCTCATCCTTCAGCGGTGAGTCTTCCACTCGCTCCGGTCCTGGTTTTCTTCCCCAGATTCTCCCGCCTTGTCTCCTCGTTCTTGGTGGTTTACTACCTCCTTGTCCATAACAGTAAACCTACCACCCTCCCCTTCTATTTTCCTCCCTTTACCCCCACCCCCGTCCCACCCCCCTCCCCCCGTTTTCCCTTCCCTTGTTTCCCACGGTTACATTCGTTTTATTTTCCCTCTAGATACCTACTGGCTGATTTATCCCTGACGCCCAGCCCAATTCGAAACTCGACCTCTCAGCGGTCGCCCTTCACGTTTCCTTTGCTCCCGCCTCTGCGCTAGAGATTTATTCAACACGCATCAGGTAGGCACATACTAGTCCTTCTTCCTTCTGTGAATGCACTCACACCATTCCCCGCTCTTAGCCGCTCTAATACTTGCTTTTATTCACACAGCACTCCTCGAATAGGCGACCCAGGTCCTGAAGATGATCCTAATTAAATAGAATCGAAACACCGTCGACCCCTGCCCACCAGCTCAAACGCATTAGGCGCATCCTGACTTTTGGTTCTTTAACACAACGATAATGACCAATTGTATATCTGAATTAATCTATGTGTGAACCTTTTTAATCATGTATATATATTGTATGTTCTCTTGCGCCGTATGTTGTGGTGTTTTCTCACGTTGTCACTTGAGGCGTCACTTCACTGTCACGAGCACTTTGTACACTTTTCTTTAGGGTTGCCTTGGTATTTATACCCAACAGTGCTGTAACAACTGTTCTTGTGTATTTTCTGATCTTCTCAAAATATATGACGCCTACGGGCGCATTGATTGAATTATTTGAAGCCTCCTTTCTTGTGTCCGTTTATCGTAATGTCTTGCACATACAAATTTAAACAGTCTCAATAAATCCGGCTGAGATATTGTTGCATTTATACTATTATCTAGTGGGTGAGCACTATTTAGTTTATTGACAATGGCGGCTGCTTTTATTTTGTTGTATGTTCGTGTTGAGCGCAGCGTCCGCTTCAGAGACACCGAGCTACGTTTATTTATTTTTGCTTTAATACGGAGTGTGGCGTCCGCCTCAGGGCCACCCCTCTCTTTCTTTTTTACAATACCAGAGGTTAAAAACTCACAATTGCAACACCTATAGCATTGTAAATGCTTGTATTCTCTCTCCAGCTGTGGTGCCCTTGAGCACAGTGCTTCGGCACCAAACAAAAGCACTATAAACGAGAATTGGCATAGCCAATAGGTCTCGCCTTTGGGGCCTTATAAGTGTTTAACCGTTAATGTTGTTGCACCAAGGATATTGTGCTGCATAACTAAATACTTATAAGGTCCCAAAAGCGAGACCTATTGGCTATGTCAATGCTTGTTAATACATGTAAGGGATCCTTAAGGTAGGCCCTGCACATCCAGAGGGCAAGACACAGTGTATTTAAAAAATTGTAATTTTACTTTGAGGTTTTACATGTCCTGGTACTGTAAAACTCTTAAATTAGTGTTTTACTACTGCAAGGCCTACCTCTTCCATAGGATAGCATTGGAGTTACCTTATTGCATTTAATAAGCTGCAACTTTCTATTGGGAGCAGGTAGATAGATCGTATTTGGTGTCTAAGGAATTGTAATTAAATGCCCTCTTTAAAGGTGAAGTTGGACTTTGATCACAGCTCTAAATATGCTATTTTTAGAAAGAAGCAACAAGAGCAAATAATGGATGGAATGCTGACCAACATCAAACATTCACCCCCAGTACAGAGGTCTGGGCATAAATCCATAGGTTTTTTTTGCCCATCATGCCAGTCCAGTTTAAACCCAGCCATATGCAAATAAGTCTTGACCCTGCTCTGCATGGTAACAGTCCAACCTGTACTGCCAAGCCAGGTCCTCCCTGGACCAGAAACAAGCATCATAAGACTGGTTTAGGCATATCGCCCTTCATCAGCCAGACTGAAAGATGATATTTACTTTTCCCAACCATTTGGTGTATTCTGCCTGTATTCTGGGTCACATGATTAGGGCCCAGATTATGAGTACAGCAGTCCATGGGACCGCCGTACCCGTGGTGGCAGTCTGACGACTGCCACACTGCAGGACCACACACAGTAATACAACTGCGGCGATCGGACCATCACAAGACCATTGGCACTGCTGGGATCAAAGATCACGCTGGGCCATCGGTCTTTCACTGGCAGGAATATGCCTGCCATGTAAAGGGTGGCGAATGGTAACAAAGAAGTCCCTTACAGGGCCACCTGCTGTATTTGGGCCTGGGGGTGCCTACGGGGAGACACATGTAGTGCCCCCTGGATTTGCACCCCCCTTCCTGCACGGAGTGGCAGATATGCCACACCATGCAGGAAGGTGCAGTCAATACTTTGACTGTGGCGGTCTGCATGATTGGCTCTTCTATGAGCCTTGCAGACTGACGCAGTCAGACCACCACAAGACCTCTTGCCATACAAGGATATACCTCCTAATCTGGCGGGTGGTAATACCATAGCTTTGGTGGTCCTACAGTAGACGGCTCATTGTACTATCCGCTAAAGGACCGCCAAACTCATAATCTGCCCTGAGGTGTAGTTGGCAGTTGGTCATTGTGCATTGCTCCCAGAGTGAGGCAAAAGGAAGCTAGGTGTTGGCAGCATGGGCTACTCTGAGTTAACGAGGGGGAGTAGCTTTCACCTACAACACCTGTTCATCAAAAAGGCTCTGTCTGAGCACTCTCACTAAAGGGTTTGACACTAATCTATGGTGACCCCAGACAATCTGGGGCCAGGGCAGGGAGGCAGGACATTCCAACTACCTCTAGGAGTAGAACCCACTGGAAGATTATGCCACTTAAAAGTGGGTGCCAGATATAAATATTGGACCTCAGACACCAACTCTTCAGTACACTTCTGGACCTGTGAACTCTGCCAAGAAGAAGGACTGCTGTACTGCTGAAACAAATGCCACCCTGCTGGACTACTTCTCTGAAGGACTGGTTCCCTGCTGGCCTCTTGCCTGGATGAGAAGGACTGGACCTGCATCGCTGAATGCTAGACTCTAGAGTGATTCCAAGGGCTAGTTGGCTGGCCTCCAAATCAGAAGCCTCAGGGACATAGCAGGTTTCCACCAACCTTGAACTCTGCACCTGGACTCTGCCATCGGTGAGACTTATGCTGTAGAGGGGTGCCACCCCAGTCCTGGACCTTTCAAAGTGGGGCTGAAGATGCTCTGGTAGCCCATGTGTGTTCCTAGCTATACCAATGCATTGCCTCTACTGCACTGACTTTCTCAGCATCAGGACTTCGCATCTTCTTTACAGCCAGAAACCTCATTGGAACCATTGCAGCGTGGCCCATTGAAGGCCCTTGCATCGCAAGCCTCTCATCGACGGCAACCTCAATGACAAAACCAAAATCCACATTACAAGCTCCGCAGCTTCATTGGAACCAGCTGGTGTACGATGCATCCTCAATGAAGGGCTTTGCATCACAAGCACTTCTGTTGATGACCTCCTCAATGCCAATGTGGAACCTCACATCACTGCCTCCCAGCTCCTCAGGACTGATGCTGCATGATACACTACGACCAGGACCCCGCATCACCTCAGCTGAACGGTGCATCCTCAAAGTGGGACTCCTCAACTCTTCGCAACCAGGATTTAAGGTATTCTTGCTCATCAGGCTGAACTGAGTCCCTGTAACGAGCCAGCGCTTGATTATGGTCGGGCTGAACTTGTAACTTTGTCCCAGTCAAATGCGACGAGATGTCCGCAGTTGGCGCTTTGTGGTTTTTGGTGCAATTTTCACTTAAATCGTTAAAATTGCATATTTTCGGTTCTTCTGTAATTTTAGTCTTAAATTGTTATAATTAATCATAGTTGAACATGCTGTGAGAGGATCACTTCATTTGCTATCTGTCCTCATGATAATTTAAGGACCCCAATGTGTGGCCCAACTCCCTAGGTGAAGAGTAAAGGGGCATATGTCCAGGTTTTGCATCCCGCCATGCATAGTTTTCTCATCATTAATTTCACTGCAAATGTTGCAGTGATATTATCAATGATGTCATAGAAGATGTCATGGGTGATGTAATATGTGGAGGGATCATCAGTGACTGGCAAGGCCGCGAGTTATAGTTACCTTTTAGCACAAGTTATAGTTACCAAAGCTTACTATAACTGGTGAATTTCAGTGGCCTTGTACGTTTAAAACTTAGGGTGATTGGTAAACTTGGCTCCACAGGTGAAGTTTTGCCACTCCATGCTCCGCTTGGAACGTGAAGTTTGGGGAAAACTCCACCAACCCGCTGGCAGAGCGGAGTTTATCGGCACGCCACCTCTAGTCTCAGCAATCCTGCTGTTGGGTACTTACTTGTGGCAACAGTAGGGGTTCTTGGCCCCCAACGACCCTCAGCAGCAAAGGAGACTTCATCCGCCAAGAAGTAGTGCACCAGGAGGGCCCTTTGCAGAATGGTTGACAAATGGGGAGGCCATCCGACAAGGGAAAAGCAATACGGATGTGGGGGGCTTACTTGTGGCAACAAACCTTGGCAGCCAAGTAGACTGCATCCCTCAACCAGTAATGCACCAGGAAGCACCTTTGCAAAGTGGGTGAGAAACGAGGTCTGAGCAATCCTGCTGTAGGGAACTTGCCTGTGGCAACAATAGGGGTTCTTGGCCCCCAACGATGCTTAGCAGCAAAGGGGACTTCATCCCTCAGCCAGTAGTGTGCCTGGAAACCTCTTTGCAGAGTGGATGAGAAAATGGGTAGCCTCCAATGAGGTCTCAGCAATTCCGCTTTGGGGGATTTACTTGTGCAAACAATAGGGATCCTTGGCCCCATACGATGCTCAGCAGCCAAGGGGACTTCATCCTCTAACCAGTAGTGCGCCAATAGGCCACTTTGGAGAGTAGTTGAGAAAGGGGGCGGGGACTCCGATGCAGTCTCAGCAATCCCACTTTGGAGGAATTACCTGTGCAAACAATAGGGTGGATATTCTCAAGAACGTGTGATAATCATCGCAAAAATAGCTTAACGCAATTTTGCATATCGCATTCTATCGCGGGAAAACAACATCGTGTTAACGTAGTATTCTCAACACGGTGGTACCATGCGATATTCTCACAATAACGTGTCAAATGACCGCGTTAAAATCAAGGCGACACCGCAAAAAGGCAAAACGCGAATGCGAAAAAAGCGGTGAAGTCCCAAACGGTGATACAAAAATCAGCGATAACCAGCGACAGGCCTGCAATTCCCAAGCGTCATGCGGGAAAATACACCATACAAGCAGAGTAAAAAAACTGTGAAAAGACAATGTACGAGTACAATCCCACAT
This sequence comes from Triturus cristatus, assembly GCF_964204655.1. Taxonomy (NCBI): domain Eukaryota; kingdom Metazoa; phylum Chordata; class Amphibia; order Caudata; family Salamandridae; genus Triturus; species Triturus cristatus. The sequence goes on along the minus strand of NC_140585.1, from coordinate 1,010,822,532 downwards.
CCGTGACGGAGAACAAATGACCATTGTCCCGCATCAAATAAGCATCTCCTCACACACAGTCACAATGTAAGTTGACATGCAGTCTGCACGTAAACTGCGCCAATGTGGGAAGATACATGGAACACACTGTGAAACCGCATCCCCCCTTCACATTGCAGAGGGACAATCAACACCTCCTGCACACAGACGTGTCATGTTCATGATCAATCAATTATGAAAGCATGGATAAACATAGAGGCAGTAACTCCCCCTTGCGTACATGTTGCTCATGTTGTGGGACTTGACTCGCAGGGTGCATCCCTGCATCATGGTGGTACATATTTGACCCCAAAAGAAACCCTGTTGTCACTTGTAGGTCACAAATGACAGCCAATATGTAATGATGTGGGACACATGTAAAACGCCGAAGAGTGGGATTCCGTACTATCTGTGACACACAGAAGTGGCAGTTCGAATACGTGACACCCTAAACAGCCTCTCAGTACAGAGGTGACATACCCACCGTCTATTAACAAATGATAAAATTGTTAGCACTACATGTCACACTCACACTTGTCTGAGTGATGTGCCTGTACAGATGAATGGCATGCACTCAGGGAATGTGTCTTGGAACGCATTTATATGCACATGCTGTGCCTGTGGTCATTTTGTACTGTCACGTGATTGCTAAGGGCAGTCACAATGTGACGTGCTCATGTGAAGAAATTGTCAATGATGGCGTTCCTACGGGCTATTCCTGCTGCAGTGGGGTGTGGTCCACCTGCCTCATCTTCCTCATCATCGTCCGGTGCATCTGGCACCTGTATCCAAGGGGCATTGGTGCGTACACATATATTGTGCAACACACAACATGCAACGATCTTCTTACACACAATGTCTGGGCTGTACAGGAGCCTTCTACCTGTGATGTCCAGGCACCTGAAACGTGACTTTAACACGCCAAATGTGCATTCCACGATGCCCCTGGTGCGTTTGTGGGCCGCATTGTACTGCCTCTGGGCCTCTTTGTTCGGGGCTCGGATGGGTGTCATCATACAAGAGCAGAGTGCATATCCTTGATCACCTGTGACAGTTTAGAGAGACATGAGTCAATACTTTGTTCTGCATGATGTGTTGGCAGGCTCACTGGTTCATTGGTGTCTGATATATGTGACTTAGTGATTACTATTAGATATGTACTGCTTGTTACAAATGAGCGGCATCAATGTGTATTACGTAGCCTCACTGCTGCTCCTCCCTTCCCCCGAGCCCATTTACTAGTATGCGCAGCGCAGTCACATCACCCCTACTGCACACCATTGTCATGCCTGTCTGCGCATGTCCACAAGCCTGACAACGACACAGTGATGTTGTGTGCTGAAGGTGGGCGGCCACGTCTGTGTAGGCCTATGGTAAGTACAGGGCAGACACAGATGTAGAGTTCATGGCTGGCTGAATTCACCAGGCGGTTGAGGGTTGACCTTAGGCTTATGCTGCGGTAATAGCGACACACACAACAGTTGGCATGTCTGATCCCTGACCCCGAGCGGGCTTGCACTCTCTCATTTAACTCTTTGGCCGAGCCCGCACTCCGGGGGCATGCTACATAGCAACATTGCCCATTGCGGGACGGGTGGTGCAGACACTACAACAGAGACACACGCATTAGTTACTTCCTTGGCAAGGCCTAAACTTAACCACGCCCAGAGCCACGTGTTGATCAACCACACCCCTACGCTGTACTGTCGTACGCCGGTCCACTCCACTTATGCCTACAGGGGGGTACGACGCAGCTACGTGTCCCAGGTCTACCCCACTGCCTGAGGTGACAAGGTTGCGTCCACTGTACACAGCACAATGTAATGTGGTAGGGCCCGGGAACCGCATGCACACATAATGACCACACAGACACACTGAGATAATTTGTGGAACTGGCTACAGGCACGTGCGCCGGGCACCTTTTATTGCAAGGGTCACATGTCCAGTGATGCCTGTGCTGGATGGGTGTTTGGTAGTGTAAGCCACCCCTCAGGGGTTGGTTGCTGCTGGCAACAACTACAACTGTGATTAGACAATCAGAAGTTGAAAGTTCAAACAACAAGAGTCCATGACTTGAGCTACACAGAGTTAGTGGCCCCGGATGCATTGCGGCCAGCACAGGCACACCGCCATGGGACGGTGACTTGCGGTGCACTGAGGTAGGGCCACGTGAGCTGAGCGGGTCCTCGTTGATGTCCAAGGAGAATGTCACTGAGTGTTATGGGGGACAGTGGAAGGTGTCCTTCCAGGTCATGATGCAGAGGGCAGAAGCAAGCAGAAACAGGCAAATGGAGGAGTAGAATGCTACAGACTCCTTTTCACGACCAAGTCAGTATCAGCTACATGATGATGGAGACAACCCCCAGGCCAATAGACTCAAACACCACCAAAGTTCAACCAGATAGTGTCCATGACTTTCGGGGCACAGAGTCAGTGGCACCAGAGCTGGGAGGGGATGCAATCTGCGATGGTGGCGGTGGGTGTTGTTGCCCTGTTGGGGCTCCGAGCTGCATGATCAGTAGCTCCATGGCATCTGTTGGTCTTCAGGTGTGGCTCTGGGCTGGGCTCCCCTTTGTGGTGCAGGTTGTCATCTGTCTTTACACCAGGTCAGAGCAGGTGTTAACTCCCTGCTGCTAACGCGCCTTATCACCTATTTTGTGATCTCATCGCTGATCTTGATGGTCGTTGAGAATGTTGCGAAGTGGTGTTGTTGTGGGTTTTTGCGTGGGAACGCTTACTTTGCATCTCATTAGCGTTCGTTTCCAGGGTCATCCGTGGCGATATTTTCTGCGGCTGCTATCGCAGGTAAACTGGTGATATAGGTTGTTAGCACCAGGCTGTAAATCGGGCGATAACTTTATCGCCACTTCGGCTGCAATAAAGTGCCGATACCTCGGCGATACGTTCTTGAGAATATGCCCCAGGTGTTCTTGGGCCCCCTACAATGCTCAGCTGCCAAGGGGACTTCATCCCCCAGCCAGTAGTGACCCAATAGGCTCCTTTGGAGAGTAGTTGAGAAAGGGGGAGGGGCCTATGATGCAGTCTCAGCAATTTTGCTATGGGGGACTTACTTGTGGCAACAATAGGGGTTCTTGGCCCCCAACGACCCTCTGCAGCCATGACTACTTCATCCCCTTAGCAATGGTGCATGAGGGGCCCCTTTGAAGAGTGGTGAGAAAAGGGACAGGGCCTCCAATGAGGTCTGAACAATCCAGCTTTGGGGGACCCTATTTGCCAACGATAGAAGTCCTTGGCTCCCAACGACCCTCAGCTGCCAAGGGGACTTTATTCCCCAACCAGTAGTGCACCAGGAGGCCCTTTTCAGAGTGGTTGAAAAAGAGAGTGCGGGCTCGGACGATGTCTCAGCAATCCCGCTGTGGGGGATTAACTTGTGGCAACAATAAGGGGTTCTTGGCCCCGAATTATCCTCAGAAGCCGAGGAGACTTCATTAGGGGTAGCCGAACAATACTCCACCAGCTCATGTAACTCCGCAGAATTTGGCAGAGAGTAAAACTCAGCGAGCTCCGCACAGGCCAATTTAAAATGTTACATTATCAGTGAAATCCTCTCCTAACTATGACATTACCTTAACCTTTGTGTTTTTTTCCGTGGATTTCTATTTTTTCTCAAAGTTAAAGTAATATTTTCTTACCATACATAAAGCCAACCCTGTGGCCAAGCCCTGCTACCAACCCCCACAGGCAGCCAACCCCACAGTGCACATGGCCTTTGGAAGAGTGTGGTGAGAGGTTGGCCACAAGGTCAGCCAGGCCCAGTGGCCAACCCCTGAACCCCCACAGTGATTCAACCCACTGCTGTGCATGGCCTTTGGACATGTGTGGTGAGAGGTAGGCTGCAGGGCCTGGCCTGAGGCCAGGTCTTCGGGCCAACTCCTGCAGTAAACCTCATGTTGTACACAGCCTTCAGTTGTGGACAGGGAAACTACTGAGTCCTGGGGGTGGGCTCCCCGGGACACAGTAACTGAGCCAACCCCAGTGGATGGGATCCTCATGACTTTTAAAGGCTCACGGAGGGAAGCAGCGTGGCTCCCCTCACTTTTAATTTTTGTTATGGCCACGGGGAATGGGGTCCCCAATGGTTTTATAAGGCTCTGGGAGGGGGGCCGCTTGCCCCCCCCCATTTATTGTATATTTTGGCCCCAAAGATTGGGATCCCTGGGACTAGTAAGGCTCCAGGAGGGAGGAAGCATTACCCCTCCCTCCATTTATTACCGTGGCCTTGAGGGATGGGGTACAAGGGGCCTTTTTGTTCACGGAGAAGGGGGTGGCATGGCCCCACTCCCCTTTTATTATGCATTTTGGCCATGGGGATGGAGTCCCAGGTGCCTAATTAGGCTCCGGGAGGGGAGCAGTTTGCCCCTCTCTTATTTTCTTACCACAGCCCAGGGAATGGGGTCCTCAGGGACTCTCAGATGCGCAGTCAGGGGGCCACACATCCTCTCCTCAAAATAAAAACCTACCTTGAAGGGGGGTTTTAGAAGAAGCTCAGGAACCCATAATTTTTTTTCTTTTTTTATAATGCTGCTGATTCACGGATCTAAAAATAAAAACAACTAGGGGGGCGGTGTATCCCTATCCTGCCTCCTTATGTTTTTTTAACGTTTTCGTTAGGAGTCAGGGTTGAGTCCCGAGCCCCAAATTGGCTGCCGCTACATCAGTGTTGATGTGGTGGTAGCCAATTAGATCTTCGCGTGAGATCTGTCGGACCCCAAGGATGCTCCTTGGTATGATACATGCATATTTTTGGGGCATTACTAGCTCAAAAACTACTGAAGAGATTTACACCAATTCACAAAAAAAAAAATTCTGGACCAAAATCTAGTTTTCTGCCAAATTTGGTGTAAATCAGTTCAGTGGTTTGGGCAGTAGCTGTGTTTTAAATTCATAAGGAAAAATGAATGGGGAACACATGTTTTGGGACACTGCTTTTTTCTCGACCCCCAGTTGACGGATCACCCCAAAACTTTCCATGCGTAAGCTAATCAAAAAGTATCACTTTGTTGGGAAGTTTTGTGGATATTAGACAAATGGTTTAAATATATAAGCAAAGCAATAAATGCATTTCGAATGGAAATAGGCTCCTAACTATAACTATCCAGTGGCGACTGCGACTGGGTAACACATGCCAGTGAATTTCAATGGAACGCTCGAGAGACATCTGAATATTAGTGTCGTAGGGCCATCATTTCAAAATTAACTATGAACAAGGAGCATCGACCAGCACAGTATTGAGAAGGACCTTACAGCGTGGAATGCATGGAACCTTGGCCAGATTAAAAAAATAACGTTACAACTTCTGTTTGAGGATGAAAGGCAGTCGCGTGAGGGAGAGTGCTTTGAAGTCGAACACTCTTATAAGAACACTATTTGAGGTTTGAGCCGCGCTTTGAAAAACACCTCCTGCCACGGCCGTATGGTGTTGATTTTTTTTCTTGCTCACTTCTTTCTGTTTGCTGTCTTGCCTGTTCGGAAAGGATATAAAACACCAAGACACATAATCCTTAGCTTTGTTTCTGAGATGATATTTTACATGAAAGGTGGAAGGCTGGATGTTAAATTCCTCTGCAGCTTAGCTGCTATAGAAACAGGAAGCACACCAATGAACCCAAACAAAGCACACCACACAGTTCACACATTTCCTTCTACCTACACCCATCACAGCATGTTGTTTACAGTAACAGTTTTTCACGGTTTATTTTAAATTGCGTCAACGGATCCCAAGCTAATGATGAAAATGAATTGTAACGTGACGGTGAACAATTAGCAATTGCCTTACAGCAAGAATTTGTTTCCCCCTTTGAATATGGGATGTCTGCTACTTCGTAAATATGATTATTTTAGGCTATTAGTTCTGCATTGCAGCCGATGTAATGTTAGAGCCTTTTTTGGTGAAACGAGGCGGGCTGATAAGATCAGCTTTAATGCATTGACTTCAGTTTACTAAATGAGAAGGCTTAGCTCTTTATTTGAGGTAGGCGGCTTCAATGGGTCACCAGAGTACACAGTTCTATAGTTACCATTTTGATCGCCTGAGCAAGCAAACCTCCCTTTCTGAGAACGGGTAATAAAGAGAACAGATCACCTTTAGCAGAGTTCTTCCACTTCCAGGCTCCTTGCATGCATATTTCACCACGTTCAGGTTTTTTGTTGGCATTTTGTTACCTGTATTGCTATTTTTTAGAGGTGGGCAAAGCTGCATATTTTTGTTCCTTTCAAAGAATCCACAAGTCTTACAAAAACTATGAAAACCACACGGGGTACCCTTAGCTCAACATGAGGTGCGTCTACAAGCATTTTGTACAGGAGTTATATTAGTGATGAGTCACTGGCGAGGAAAGTGCTTGCAAGTAACTGTAAGAAATTGGTTTATTGGCTGAGACTGGGGTAAAAGTTACACACAGGCAACAAGCACAGTCCTTGCCTGAGTGATTCACAAAAGTCTCTAAATTGACATATGCTTAACCCTCTGGTAGCTTGTCACAAAAGCAGTCAGGCTTAACTTAGAGGCAATGTGTAAAGTATTTATGCAGCACACAAACAGCAATAAAGTGAAAATGTAACACAAGAAAAACCCCAAAACCAATTAAGAAAAACAGAGTAAATTTTTATAAATAAAATATCAAGATAAAAAAAATCCAATTAGTGGAACAGGAGATGTTGAATTTTAAATGTTTAGGTCAACATAGTGCCAAAAGGAGCAAAGTGCCAACTGTGGGTATCTGGTTGCGCTGGACCAGGACAAAGTCACAAGTTCAGGATGGGCAGTGAGGCTTTGCGGGGGTTCGCGTCGCCGAGCGTTGGTTCTGATGACGCTTTCAGCTGTGCGGCAAGGCTTTGTAGGGCTTCACATGCCTCGGCGTTGGATCCGGAGAAGGCTTTTGTTTGGAGCTGTGCAGCTTTGCAGGGCTTCGCATCACTTAGTCCTGTATCTGATGGAAACTTCAGTTGGGCAGGGAAAGTGCTCTCTGCTGTCAGCCAAGGGTCTAGGACCTTGTAGGCACCTTTTGCAGGACTCACTCCAGCAGAGACCAGCAGCAGGGCTCGGGTAGGTTCAAGTGGGGCTGTTCAGCTGGGCTGTTGCAGGATAGGACACTGGAAGCTTTGTGTGTCCATGTAGCTCAAACAGAAGACATGCCACTGGTGAAGACACTCCCTGCTGTCTTATCATTCCCCCAGAGACTGCAGTTGACTCTGTCAAGCATGGTGACACTAAAGCCTTGCAATTTAGAGTGACTGGTTCGCAACCATGTTGAGTGGAGTTAACTCCCTGAAAGTCAGGGGGTACAGAAGGTGTTCTCCCAGTTTAGGGGTATTTCCAGTGTCTACATTTCTTGATGAATTTCTGCTGCACTGTCATTTAGACTACACAAAACATGAGGAGTGTAATTTATTAATTCTTATCATTCAGTGGTAATTACATGGACATCATTCCAGTCCATTGTTTTTCTTCTTGACTGTGCCATTTCAGATAAGAACCACCTATATACAGATTCAGACTAGACCTCACCACAAATGGAGCAATTCCTGTTTGCCCCTGAATGGGGACACAAGCAACTCCTGGCAGATTACAACCTTATTTCACCTAAGGAATGAGCTGTAGCTTGAGTCCTGTGCGCAGCAAGCTTGGAGCCCATGCCAGGGCATACACCTCCTACTTTAGGAGACTCACGTACCCAAGCAATTGGAGAAAAATTGTAATTATTCTCTGACATTTATAGTTAGTTTTCCCATACCGTCCATCCTTTTTCTTTCTAACCTGTGGCACTACAGGATCAGCCATATACACATCAGCTTTGGACCACCTCAAAAGGTACAGTCCTGACCAAATAATAAGGTCAGGTGCCTTCTGAACAGTAACACAAACATTCTAAAGCTTTTTTTGTGTGTTTTCTCTGTAGTTCACCTTAACAGATGATGGTTGTTTTCACTCACAAGTGTTTCTAGCCAAAAGTGGCTCCTCCTTTTGCATACACAGTTATTTTTGTGAGGAAACCTAGGGTGGTCCAATAAACAACCCTAAAAATTGTGTCATTTCAAACAACAGCTTTGCAGAGTTCACGTTTCCCCTAGACTTCAATCAGAAAATCTGTAAACCAAACTCTAAATCAGGTGACATGTATCTGATTCTGTCATTGTATCTCATGGAGTTCCACAAGGGTTGACATAAGGTAATTGTTAGAAATGGGATTTCTGGTTGGCTAGGGCCTGCGCCAAAGCCAGGCAGAAACCACCACTCTAGTCAGGGCTGGGGAGTTACACGCCAAAGATAACCCCTGCTCACCCCCTTGGTAGCTTGGCACGAGCAGTCAGGCTTATCCCGGAGGCAATGTGTAAAGCGTTTGCACGCGCACACAGCAACAACACCCTAGGCCCACCACAAAGGAAACTCCACACAAGGTTATATATAAAAAAAACAGCCTTTGTATTATAATAAACACATTAGGTGATAATCACATAATTTACACTGTGCCAACTGGCACTGGGCAGAATTTTACAAGGGACTATTTACACAAGACAGGGCCACATGGGCCACTGTCAGAATTAGTACAAATCACCAATAGTAAATGTAGAACATATACCAATGGAAACACAAATTATCACTGTAGAGCACAACGAGTAACTACTGGCGCAATAATGACCTCAGCGTCATCACACTAGAATCAGGTATAAAACCTATCCTGCATCCATCACAGGGGCATAAACACATTATGCAATTTCTCATTAGTCTAACGCATTAGACCTAACCACCTAAGTATAACTACACTAGGGGCGTACATCACACAGGGAAGTATAATCTCCCTAACAGAAACCTAAACAGGTAAAACAACATCATAATCATAGAAGATCACATTTAGAGGAATAATACAGGGTGCGTAAAACATACTACATGAATTACATTTCCTAGCACCACATCACATTAGCACAGGGTCTCCTACAAAGACCATAGTAGAGGCATACATTACATTAGGGTCCAGGTTGCGCCAGAACCTAAACGTAGCAGCTGCCCACTACTTGCTGGGCAGCTGGGGGCAAGAACAGGGCCTTAACGCTGCAGCTGGCACTAAGTGCTGCGCAGCTGTGGAAGTCACATGAGGCAGGGGGCTCTCAATAGCCCTGGAACTAACTGTGCCCCCAGTGGGAGCCATCTGGGCTCTAAAACAAATCGGCAGAGTGGTGGAGCCATCTGGCTCTAAAACAAATGCTGCGGAGCGTTGGAACCATCTGGCTCTGAGAATAAATCTGCCCCCGTGGAGCGCACTGGCTCCGGAAATAATCCTGCCTATCACTAGGGCCCTGCGGGCTCTAACACCAAAAGATGCCCCGCTGTCGAAGCGGCCCGCAACGGCGGGACCGCACCGGACACAACACTGTGCCTTACTACCTACTGGGGGCTTCTAAATCAAATTGGCCCCATCCCTGGAGCAGCCCCACTATCAAGCGGGGGCTGCTCGGAGAAAGAAGGGATCCAGCGCAGTGCCTCATCCGGCACACACATGGGAGAGGCATGTTGGAGTGGCCCACTGTAAAGAGGGGCCGCTCAGCACTGCACGGGTGCCTCTATCTGGCGCCCTCCCCCCCCTCCAGGCAGCTCTACTCACCAGGCTGCTCTCCGGAGGCGGTGGGGGGATGCTGTCTTCTTCTTCGCGGTCTGTGCAACGCGGGGCTCTCCCTCGAGCATGGGAGCCCCGCGCCACGAACTCACGCCGGCCTCTTCCGGCTTGGTTGCAGGCCCCGCCCACGTGATGGGCGGGCCTGCCTGACTTCTGGTTTTGCCGCGGGCCACGGCGGTGACTTTTCTTTCAGCGGCAAGAGGGGTAGGCTCCCTCGAGAGTAAAAACTACTTTCACAAGGCGGGGTGGGCACCCGCCGCTATCACCACAAAAACAAGCGGCATGAAAGCGGGCCGGCCACCTGCATATAGGTACACCACGCAAGCGGGCGGCACTCGCAATCACCACAAGGACATCACGGGGGAATCCCTCGTAATTCAAAAATGTACAGCGGGGTCGGCACCCGCCAAAAGGCCAATACCACGGGGTGGGCACCCGTAGGTAAAGACAAAGATAAGCGGCAACAACGTGGGGTGGGCACCCGCCAAATCGGCATCCAGGGGGGGAATCCCTACTCTGGGGATTCCCTCTCCCTCTCTCAGCAGCGGCACACAGTCCAGCACTGCAGGGAGAAAGCAAAGCACTCCCTGGGGAACAACCTTTACAACGCAACTTTTGCAACGCACTACCATTACAATGAAACTGTTACAACGCGAGTGCATTGACAACGCAGGACATTACAACGCAAGTCTTTACATCGACTTGCACTAGATGGCGTGCTAACATAAAAAATAGTGTAGTTTACTATCCCAACACCTTCCCTACTGTTACGTGGACTGGAGTTGGAATAGTAAATTACACTTTTTTAATGTTAGCACGCCATCTAGTGCAAGTCGATGTAAAGATTTGGGTTGTAATGTCCTGCGTTGTCAATGCACTCGCGTTGTAAAACTTTCGTTGTAACAGCATGCGTTGTAACAGCATGCGTTGTAACGTGATACACCCCACTCCCTAGAGTAGAATCAAGCGCTCACCAGGCGCTAGAGCCAAGCTCCTTGGGGAAATAAAAATGGAGCACCAAGCTCCCAGCAAAGACATCCTCGGGGCAAAAGGGGAAGGCAGGGCCCAGGGAGGCCAGCCCTCCCCTGGGCCCCAAGCAGCACGCCCTGCAGGATCAGCACCCAAGTACAGAACATTTTCATGGGGTCACAGCCCCTCTTTTATACACCAAATCCTTTGTCTCCAAAGGTGCAGGGAAGGGGCGAACCAGATGCAACTGGTTCCTGAGCACTTTGTTTTGCTCAGCCCCTCTCCCTATTCACAGGACAGGCCAGGGACATTAGACGCACCACAGGGGGTGGAGCCAGCATTGTGTGGGGAAAGCCCAGCCCTATTCAGGTCCCAGGTGTGCTCCTCCCACCCATCTAGCGGCTGACCTCCCCATTCACCACTAGGTGACTCATCCTGACTCTGGGGATTCCCTAGCCCATCACATGACCTCAGCCAGCCAATCGCCAGACAAGGCACTCATCTCACACTGCACACAGAAATGCCAACTTCTAGAAGTGGCACTTCCACACTAGGTACATTGATGCCGCACAAATCATCGCGCAGCATTTCATCACACGAGTCCGCACATACCAAACTCGCACCTGCACTCCCCACGCATCAGGAACTACCAGGGACACATACATTCCACCATGCATTCCTATGGGAGGGCAGGCCAACCTCACTACACGCTCGTACTTTACCCTGGGACACAGTGGTAAAGTGCGCAGAAGCCAAAAATCACTAACATCAGGTCATAATAAAAAAGCAAAAAGTTCAGGGGTGAACCTGCCAGAAGGGCCGAGTCCAACAGTAATATATTATTTAATATTTACATTAAACCACTCCTGGAACTGACCAAAGAGCACCACATTAGAAACCACTTTTGCACTATTAATGCTCAAGTGCATGGCCATGTCATGGGACAATAGGAAGAGTTTGCTACCATGTCAAAGGAGTTATGGTACTCGATAAAATGGATGTGTCATGACAAACTCAACTTGAACCAAGAAAACACAGAGAAATCTTGGTGCCTGAAACTATCAATTACTACAACAAAGGTGTACAATGTTTGAGTAATGCCAGATGCCGATCTCAGTTGGAACCTCAATCATTGCCATGGTAGTAAAACGTACAACAGCCTCAACATCCTAATGACAATTGTGCCACTTTCACCTTAAGAATGACTTTTCTTTGTAGTTAGAGCAGTAACACATCCTAGGTAAATTTATGATATTAGCCCATCACAGCCTACCTATTTCTTAAACTCAAATCCTGCTTATGGTGCAGAATGCTGTAGTGTCCTCGCTGCAGACAGATAAAAGGACAAATCAGTAAATAGTTTGCAACTGATGTACACCAGCGTGAAACTCAATATAAAATCCTGGCATACTGGTATTAGACCCCGGATGGTGGAACACCATGAAATCCGGCAACTGCTGGAGAGGCTGTTGAGCCCCAGGAACCTTGTTACACCTACTCTGGCAGTGCTGCAAGCTCCATAAATGCTGTGAAGAGGTGCTCAAGGAGATTAACGATGCCTTTGACATGCAAATCCCAAGGGGCCCTACCGTAATTCTTCTAGGCAAACCATATATACTCCAGAGATCCCCGAAATTGATTTGGGGGAAGCAGGTGGATATGACCTTGGTTGTGGCACTAGAGAGTGTGTTGAGATCATGAGACAGGACCATGGTGCTCAGATTTCTTGACTGGACAACCTGCCTCTAGGTGACATTGTCAATAGGAAAAGTAGCGAAGGTAGATCAACACAGCCCTGTCTCATATGAGGTAACTTGAGATCCCTTCATATGAATACCATCCTAATCCTTTCGGGAATTCACATGCCCCTGGTATTTGAAAGTGATATGACTCATACCTGGGACTTGTCCCAACTCCTTTCTACACATAATTAGCGACTTCATTTATTACCCTGTTAAATATATGCAGTGGTCCTACAACTCTTAGACATGAAAGAATTAATACCAGATGTAGAAGGCACATCAGGTGAGAGAAGTGAGGTGAGGAATGTTGGGATAAAGTGCGGGTTCTGTTGTTATGCTTTACAATTAGTTTCTGACTATTTCACCTCGCCGGCTATCAGGATGCAGACAATGGTATGTGTAAAGACCAAAATTCAATAAAAAACAGTTAAACCTAAAAACTTTACACTGTATACCAAAACAGGTAAGAATACAGTTTAACCTATGCTGCAGGTGTTTTAAAACTCAACACAAAAGAGGCCTAAGCTCCTCCAGAACAGTACTAATAAATATAACTACTCAGATTTATCAGAGCCATTCTGAACCTCCCAGTGAATACACCACTCTTGCCACTTAGACTTGATCTTGGCTTAAAACCTATAGATCATAATGCCACTTGGAGGTCAATCTTATTTTGGATCAGGGTGTGGATAAGTAAAACTCAGGTGCCCCTGAGGGAGGCAATTGTAGAGCTGATTGCCTTGCATAATCAAACAGGCCGCATCAAGTGGTTTAGTAAGATCAAACTCTGGTTTTCAAAAATTGGAATGGTGCAAATCTGGGAGGTTCCAGGATCTATGACTAAACTCGCTGCCCCCCTTGTTAAATAAAAGATTTGGGATCTAATGATCTCAGAAAGGGTTGACCGGTTTGCACATGGCACTTTGACTGTGGGGTTCTTGAATGTCAAAGGAGTATTTGCCTTTGAAGGGTTTTTGGATGATATTGAACCGCCCCAGGCTCGAGCCTTGTATGTTCAGTTCAGATATGGAACCCTTCCTTTGAAAGCATGGAAGAGCTCTTGGGGAAACATGTCTGTAAATCCTTTGTGTCCTTTATGCCATATTTCCCCCGAAACCATCGAGCATTTTTTTTTCTGTTGTTCCTTTTATGCTGAACTCAGGAAAACTTGTCTGGCCCCTGTATGTCGTATTTTATCTCTTAATTGTCCACTGGAAGCAATACATAGATTTAAATCAGATACTGCAAGCTGGCTAGTATTTGCTGTCTCAAGGTTTTTAATGTTTGCATGGTGGAAAAGGCTAAAAACGAGCAAACATGTTCTTGTGACATAACTGTAATTAGGTTAAGTGGTATTTCTTAGACGCATGTACACTGATTTTGAAAAACAAGAAACAAAAATCTAGTAGCCTGTTTTACTGTATTGTAAACATTTTTTTATGGTTTTTATATTGATGCACATTTTATTATTGTTCTTAATGATAATGTATTGTATTTGAAATGTGAATGATCATATTTTTGATCGATTGAATAAATAATATAACTACTCAGACTTTCTTGTCTATGGGTGAAACTTCATTGTTACTGCCTCAGTCTTAATTTGGGGTATTTTATAGGAATTTTTGATATTTGCATTACTTGCCCCAGTTAGATGAAATACTTCACTTTATAGAAGCATTTTCTGGGGAAAGAATCCAACTGAGTAGAAAATCCATAGCTCATTGTTTAGTAGGCATACTTCTGCAATTTGCATAAGTTCACTGTGTGAAATTTGATTGTTGTTTGACTGGGATGTGAGCCTTATCAAGCAAAAGCCCCATTCCCGTGAACCACAAAAAGTCACTTAATTAACCTGTGCTTAACCCTGGGTACCCTGACACAAAAAGCAGTCAGGTTTAACTTAGAAGCAATGTGAGAGTATATATACAGCCACATAGAGTACTAAAGTGAAAACACAAGAATATTACCAAACCAATTTAGAGAAATACAGTACATTTTAATACATTATTTGACATCAAAATTACAAAAATCAAATCAGCATAAAAGTTATGCATTTTTAAAGTTTAAGGTTCAAAGTAGCACCTAAGAAAATCAAAGTGCCAATTGCGGACATCTAGTTGCAAGAGACCGGGTCAAAATCGAAAGTTAAGGCCAACCGTGATAGAGTGTGGTTCGGATACAAGAATCGAAGTGGGCAGAGTCAGCGCTTACATTCGGACTTGAACAATTTCTGGAGAAAAATGTCTGAGAAGGTAGAGTTTTGTGGGGCAAGGACGCAAGGACGCAGGAGGTTTCCAAGGAGGGAGCATCGTCGTCAGATGGCCTTGGATCGAAGCTATGGTGAAGATTACTACGTTCGTACTCAGGGCCTGATTTAGAGTTTGGTGGACCGGGTTACTCCTTGTGAAACGTGACAGATATCACAGTCCATTATATCATATGGCACTCTAATACGTAAGGCGGGATATCCTTCCCGTTTGTGATGGAGAAGCCCATCTGCCAAACTCTAAGGGCCCGATTCACAGAACTAACTTAAGACAAAATCCTAAACTTGCTACCATTTTGGTATTCACAGAAGGCCCTTACTCATTTTAGTATTCACAGAAGGCACTTACTCATCAATGAGTAAGTGCCTTCTGTGAACACCAAAATGAGTAAGTGCCTTCTGTGGATACCAAAATGAGTAAATGCCTTCTGTGAATACCAAAATGAGTAAGTGCCTTCTGTGAATACCAAAATAGTAGTACGTTTAGGATTTTGTCTTAAGTTAGTTCTGTGAATCGGGCCCTAAATTAGGCCCTTAGTTGCCAAAATGGAAGTCAAAAACTCCAGCAGGAAGTGGCAGGAGGCTGTTGCCAAAGTCAATTCCAAGAGCTTGGATACCGTTTTAGTGAAGGACCCTTAAAACGGATGTGCTGCTGCGGAGAAGAACACAGTGGGAGAAGCCCCGAAATCAATCCGACCAGCTATGCACTTTGGGTGGGTAGTCGAGCAGGTCTCCTCCTCATTCTCAGAGCATGTTTGGAAAATTCTCACCTGGCACCTTTAGCACCACAACCAAGAGTCCAGGACTGATGGGATACCTCTTCCGGTTCAGGACTAACTCAGGGTGGGTCCAGGTGTGGGTTCAAGATCACGGGAGCCTGCTACGTCACTGTGGATTTGAACAGAAGGTCAGCAAACTGGCCCTTGTAGTCACCGCTGGTAGCCCTGAGTTCAGGTTTAGATGAAGGACTCAACAGCAGGGCTGGCATCTGAGGGTTCAAGGCAGGCTCCAGGCGGCAAAGCAGTCCTTCCAGGTACAGCAGCAGCAGTCCGGCGAAATGCACAGCAGGTCACAGCAGTAGGCAGTCCTCTGAGAGTCCTTCCGCAGGTCCAGTAGTCAAGTGAAGAGTGGGTGTGAAAGCCCTATTTTTATACCTTGGTTTGCTCCTTCTGGATGGTGGGAGAGGCTTCTGGAAGGTTCTTTGAAGTGCACTGAATTTCCTGACTCCCCTGCCCTGGCTCCAAGCTGGCTGCAATGACAATTCAGGTAATATAGTCAGTAATTTTAGAGAAACTGATCTCTGCAGCTTGATGATAGGTAAAGTTGAAGGATTTTGTACAAGCAGTCAAGGTTGTTCAGTTCCTAAGATTTGTGGAATATGCAGAGAATCTTGAAATGTAAGCCATCTTTGACTGAGAGATATTCCACTACTGTTAGGAAGAGGCAGAAATGCTGGAGGTCCTAAGGAGTGTTTGCATTGTCTGAACAGATGCTGCATATGTGCGAAGGGCGTGCTGCATGTCGAGAATTAAGAACGATTACTATTGGACATCAAACTCTCACAAGTTGTAGGGTGATGGTAGCTATTTCCGAGTTTCAAATACAACTTTCCTTGTGGTTCACAAGGTCCTTTGCTAAGTAATCATGATACAATGTTGCTGAAGCGAGGACCTTACTATATGGTTTCCAGATTTGCTTGCCAAGACCTATTGCTTCCTATAAAATTGTGTTGACAATTATTTGAATTAAAGAAAACAATTATGAAAGTTACATTGTTGATACAAGTTAACTTACAACTATTCTCTTGAACAGTTACCTGAATTATTGATAATATGTTCTACTAAGATATACCTGTAAAATAACTGGAAGAATTCTTATAGTGGATTGTTGACTAAGTATCATTTATAACGTAGGTGTGTTGTATTAAGCATATACATTTGCTAAAGTTAGGAAACCGAAGGATTTTAACAGTGTAGGTTATATCACAGTTCTACAGAATTCAAGTCAAAATCATAACTCATCTTTCACAAGCCAGTGTGTCATGACGAAGCTTGAGGTAATTATCAAAAACATAGGAAGATATACATAAGTGCATATATATTTTGAGCTTCGTATTTCTGGTTTGTTTAGTATTCAAGAATTATTGGTTCATACAGAGAAATAGTGACAAACAGAGATAATACTCAGTTCTATCTATTTACTGTCACACTTACACTTAATCCTAGTGACAAGCTCTCTTTGTCTCATGAAGTTGTGGAATCCTTTGTCTGTATTTTCCCTCTTATCCAAGTGCCTTTGTCCTGCTTCTGCCACTAACCCTCATATTTCTGTTTATGTAGTCACTAGTGGTGTAAGTGAGGGATGGTAAAGAACATCCCTTTGATTGGATGCTGTGCACAAGGTTAGTGCAACTTGACAAGTGCCCAGACATTCAGGGTGATATGGTTGATGCACCTTAAGCTAAATTTGAGGAATATGTCCTGGACATGGAGTAGGTGATGTAGTATGGAGATGACCTAAAGTCTGTTCATGTCTGAATTGTTTTAATGTTTGGATAGCATTATGAACAATTTGTTTCTACTGATGAGCCTCACTTATAAGGATTATTGCAATTATGATTTTACATAGTTACTATACAATGTAATATTTTATTAATACAAGAACACCTTCTACTTTCGTCCAGCCATATTGCAGGGCTTTAAGTCAGGGATCATTAGCATTGTAGGTGTGAGGGTGTGTGTTTGTGTCAGAGATAGAGAGAGAGGGGGGGAAAGAGAGCGAGAGAGAGGGAGAGAGATGAAAAAACTGGAAGACTAATGTGTCAAAGAGGGAACAAAATATCAGAATATGAACTACAGTATTTTGATTTTGTTCTACTTATATGTATGAATTATTTTCTTTCAGTAATGCTTCACCACACCCATAATTTGTCTTTCAAAGCTATTAAAGTCCAAAATTCAAATACAGCCTCTTTATGATGTGTCTGTGGGTGCATAATATCAGAATATCACATTCCTGTGCTACAGAAACAACATTGTTGGGTGACTAACATGCCTGTATTTGTTCTTACTCTTCCATGATCAATCTTGAAAACACGCCTCCAAGACCTGTGTATGTTTAGAGGTGAGGGATAATGGGTTGGGCAAATAGATTAACAATTCAGTAGCACGGTGTTCATTACATAGGCAATTATTACATCTGTTTTAGGAGCTTACCTGAAGCATCCACTTTATAGGGCAATACAGTGCACTTAATCGAGGTCAGAAATGTATAGTAGGACTCAGCACTCAGCTCCTGGCTAAACATCTATGTAGCTCAGACCGAGCTATCGTTGCTGCAGTCTCGGTTATCTATAGACATACCTCATGGCTCACAACTAGCTTTTGGTGGGAAGAGCAGGGGGAAAAACCTAGGAATTGGACAGAAGATGTCATATTTGGTCTGCATATTCTTTATGTACCTCTCTGATGCCTTCTGTGGAAGAATGTGGCATGGCTAAAACGTATTAAATACCCTTTTGAAGATGGTGGTATATCCAGGGATTGGTATGCGATCTTCTCAATCGAAGATGAAGTTGAATCTTTTCCTGTGATGTGTTATGTCTGTTAAGTTATGTTATTTGGATTTGTAAAGCAAGGCTTATCACCCAAAAGGTATCCAGGGGCTAGAGCAAGTGTGAAGGTTTTCTGCTAGGTGTTATTTTAAGAGCCAGATTTTTCACTTTTAGTGGAATTCCAGAAGCAAGGAGGCTATTATGTGTAGAGGGAGCTCATTCCAATTTTTAGATGCGAGATAGGAGAAGGCTGGGCCTCCTGTTCTGCTTTTGCAGATGTAAGGAGTGTGTGCAATACAGAGTGAGGCAGAGAGTAGGTGTCTTTTTGGCTGGTGACAGTGAAGGTAGCAGTTGAAGTAAGCAGGTCCTATGTTGTGCAGTGCCCTGTATGCTTGTGTGAGGAGATTGAATTGGCAATGTTTCTATATCAGCAGCCATTCAAGTTATCAGAGGTGAGGTGTGATGTGGGAGGACCAACATAAGTCTGACTGCAGTGTTCTACATGCTCTGGAGATGGTGGCGGTGGTGGATGGGGATTCCAGATTGTCTACTTCTGCATTAATCTTCATCTTCAATGAAGAGCTACAAGATTGTCAAGAAGGGGTTTTGCACTTTGGTTTTCTTCTTACAAAGCGTGATCATCTTAATGAGACACTTTACACATTTCATGTGTACTTATTCAGTGCATGGTGGCCTCCTGGGTACTGAGAGGAATCACCTTTTCCTCAGGCAATCAAGAAGGAAACTTGACAGCCATGAAAGGAGGATCTTTGGTTGAGATTAGAAAAGTATACAAAGTTTATCTTTGTACACGCAACACGAAAACATAATATAACATAAAAAACATATATCCATATGTCACACATATTAAAGGACATTGTTGAACCTGTTAAGCACCTCCTCACATGGCAAAGGTGCTATGAGTCTATCTTAACGATAAATCCAATCAATAATCAAAAAGTTGGAGAGTCGGTCCCTTTAATATGTCAGAAGGACCATAGTCGGGACTAACATGTTAGAACAAAACAAATCTTATCTCACTACTAAAAGGAACCAAAGAACAACAACCAAATGAGAAAATATATACAAATATTAACATTTATACCTATAGTTCCCCACTGCAACATAATTCACAGTTCAGAATTCAGTTATAGTTGTCATATCTGAAGGCCAGCTGTGATCCTATATTAGGGCACTATCCTAATAAAGATAGTAGATTTGAACGTAATGCATCACCAACCAAAAAGTATGATAACACTTTAAGTTCATGTATTTCTTTCATAAGTCATACAATCCTTTGCTAAACCATTTATATTTCATATATTCCCCCCTAATCATATATGAGAACATTGTCCCTCATAATCAGAGATGCAAAGTTAATTAAATATTCACCATACCATGTGTAAATGTCATTGAAACACATCCCAGTAAATCATAGAGTTGTGCAATTATGTGTTATTCAAACAATTAGCTGATTTCATCAATTAAACTAAAGGACTAACCTTGTTGAACACAAGCATGGACATACTCAGAAAAAGTGCCTAATTCAACCCACCGTAACAAGACAAGCCAGCTCACATTGATTCAGAATTTTTACTGTTGTCAGAAACCGAAGTAAGAGTTAATCTGGCACAGCAGAGTTGCTACAACAAAGGTAAAAGAAAACTTTGCAAAAATGACCTTTTAACCATAATGCTTGTGATAAATCACACAAAGGCAGGGCAAGCCTTACCAAGGAGTTGCTAGATACAGAGATTAAGCAACACTTCAGTCTAGGATAACATCTATCAAACGCAGGTAGAAACCTGAAACAGATATAAGGAGTGCCAGACGCTAAGTACTGATTGAAAGGGCACATGGTCCGTGCTATAGAAATGTGAAGCTACATGGATACCTGTAAAACTGCTGCCAGTGCATGGTGTTAAGGAACAACAGAGAAAGCGAGTTGAGTTTAATAAACTCAAGCTTGGAAGCAATTCCAACCATGAAATCATGTAGAACTGATTGGCACAGTCAAAGAAACAGAAAGCGAGGCGAAAGCAGAATCAATGGGAATTAAATCAAAACAAAGGATCATATCTGTACTCTCAAAGCAGGTGCCATGCTAAAATTTGTGGCACACTATAAGGAAGGGCTCACTGATCCAGCAATTATTACATAATACAAACAAGTCCGGACTCAAAAGACGGAATCTAAAGTCTTTCGACATATTCGAACATGTAGCGCACTAAGAGAAAAAAAATGGATGCAACAATTGTTATATGATCATTTTGAAATATGTAAGCAGGTGCAATATTAAAATGTACAACATGCTTATGGAGAAAATCTCAATAGTTTTAAGGTAAATAAAGGCAATACAATAGAAAAAAATCAAGGGTACATTGGGTAACTGCTATCAGATGTGAAAGTACTAGATCGGCTAAATAATTAATCGAACCACAAGGGAGTACCATTCAACAGCTGAATTTAAACCACATTTGACAGTATTAAGTTCCTAAATCCATTTGTTTTATCTTCTTAAAAGAAAGAACTTTCTCAATATCCATCATCACATCAGAACATGCCTGTCTCCTAGTGTTGTTTCACCAAGAAATGTTCTACCAGATGGGGCATTCAATACTTTTCGTTGCACCCTAGATTGATGTTGCAGGATGATTGTCCTTGTTTCCGTTGTAGTTTTTCTAATATTTATAAGCTCACATGCTCATTCTATTCAGTAGATTGCATTCTTACTGTGACAAAATGCATATGGCAGAATATTGCATTTCTTGTTGTTACTGGATAACTCTTCAAATTACCTGACATCTTGCAAACCACACAACGGTCACACTTAAACTGTCCCACAGTCCTTTGACCTAAAAGCTTTGTGGTATCAGTTTTTTGGGAGCCTCAACATCACCAATTGATCCCAGCTATCGGGTGATATTTTGAATGCAAACAAAGGTGAAGTGATTTCAAAATCCCCACTAGGTGCCAAGGTTTTTTTACATCATGCCTCGATTCATTGCTCAGATTGCCAAAGGTAATTACATAAACAGGTTAGGACAAATTAGCCTTGGCTTTGTTAATGAAACACTTTCACTGTGATTATACAATGCACATTTTAAAACATTGCATACTAGCCGTTTGGGGTAAACTTGTGGCACAACAAAACTGTTACAAAATGTCTGCTTTTTTAAAATAATCAACACTTTTCATACAATTTCTTTTTATTCTGAGAAATTAGACAAACAGCAAATTATCTCTTAGTTAACAAGGGGAGTACTGCATAGTGTGACAATGTTTTTCTATTGGTCAGTTTTCTGCGAGTAGAGTGTGTCATCTTTCAATCAAGAAAACGAATCATGTTTTTGTTAAAGGTCAAGGAAAATTTTAAATGATCACACCTAGCATTCAAACATTCATAGAACATCAATACTCTAACTAAACAGTCCCATCAAACCCATAAAACATTACGGAAGTACCCATCCAGGATTTTATACAACTATGACAATCGGTTGGTCTTATGATATTTGGCCTCAAAACGAGCTAAGCACAGAATAGCTACATCTGGTACACTTGTTATGCCCATAGGAGTCCCTTCAATTTGTAGGTGAAACCAAAAAGAGGTGGTTGCCCATAACAGGGATGAGTGCACATTCAACTATGAATGAAGTGGTCTATAGGTGGTCTTTTTTCCAAGGTACATTCAATTACCTGTAATGCTTGAAGTTGGGAGTGTTTATGTAGAAAACATTCTGTATCAGTCATTACTAGGAAGTACGATTAATTGATGAATGCTAAGCCTTCTAGTTTTTTAATTGTTAATGTGCTGTCTCTCGCATGTGACCGTGTGCTTGTAATAAAGGTTTTTAAGAAAAAGTCAACATACTTAGAAAGCTGTTCCAAAATAGATTGGCAACGCAAAACCATGAGATGACCAGCTGGATGTGTTTCATTTTTATGGATTATTGTCAAGGTGTGTACATCTTGAATCCTTTATAGGGATTATTCTGGTTGGGCCAACCAACACTTAGGCGCCGATTCCAATGTCGGACGGACTTAGGTCCGTCCGATATGGGTCAGGAGCCGTAACCGACCGACCTGCTGCCGTCGGTTACGGCCCTGCTAGTACGATGCACACGATACAACACAATGCAAGCATGCATTCCGAGCGGAATGCATGCTTGCATCGTGGAAAGCAGGGATGCAGTTCTTCCCTGCACCCTGTGGGTGGCACCCCAAGGTGCCTGCCACCGGGTGTAGAGATCCACAGAGGGGCACCATAGGTGCCTCCAGGCCGCCATACGGCAGCCTCACACCCATGGGGGCCCTAGTGGGGGCCCCCAAAGACAGTTTCCGACTGTCTTTTCGTGCAGGAAAAGCCGGCACAAAAAGGCAATGAAAAACTGCCATCGTACTCCCTCGGTCGCAAAGAGGCGGCCGGGGGAGTACTGAGGAATTTCCGGACGGCGGACGGGCTCTCCTAGCCTGTCAGCCGCAATCCAGAAATCCGTGTCGGATTCCTTTCCGACCGAGCCTATCAGAATGGCTCAGTCGGAAAGGAATCCGGCCGACATGATCCGAATCGGTCGGAAGGGCTCCGACTGTTGGTTGGAGCCCTTCCGACCCAAAAAATCGGAATCGGCCCCAAACTGTCATATTGGGAATTTAATGTATCTTCTTCTGGTAAAGGGTAGCAGTACCAGTTACTGGACAGTTGGTGATTGATTGCAGCCTTCTTTCTCCTCTTTCTACATGTGCTGAAGAATGCAGCACATGTAGGAAGAGGAAAAAACAAGGCAAAATAAACCTATTTCTCCTCCTTACACCTCTCCTGGGAAGGTGTAGCATTTTTATGCAGATCCAGGTCTACCACTTATGGTAATTCTGGGACTGTACCAAATTCATGGGTGGAAGCATGGGAAAACCCAAGCTTTACTAATGGAACGCCTTCCTTTGGGAGAAGAACACCAGGCAGAAACTTGTGCTGCCTTGCGTTGTTCCAGATTTACCGAGTCGCGCAGTTCCAAGCAAGGTGGCCTTGCATGGCTTAGTAAATCTCATTACTGGTTATGCTCAAAACCTTAGCTGTCACACAAGCAGTTTTTAAAACAACTTTTTCCACACTGGGTAGCCGCATATGTTCAGGGGGCCCCGATGGTCCGAATTTAATTTTGTTCTTTGATGTTATGATGCATGTTTTCTACCTCTACGTTCTGCAAATTACATAAATTGCATGCAAATTAATGTAACAGCTTTGAGTTGTAATATAAATAAAACATGCTTTTATTCACACCTGATGAAGTAATTGCATTGATTTTCTTTTGATTGAAATGACGCCTCAATTTGGAAAGCAGTTAAGGCACCTGTATATTCAATGACACTGAATACAAAAATAGAAAGATTTTCCAAATAGTAGACTTCGTTTTTAAAGAATGTTGGTGACTCTTTTTCCTAAATGCTGTTTAAAAGCTGTTTTGGAATGATTAGGGGCCAAAAACGGAAATTTGATCTAATGGCTGCAGTCTGCTACGGTCTGCTCTTAACTAGGCCAGTTGATGTACGACATTTTAGGTAGGACACCCTGCTGGTTCATCGAATGATTCATAGAATCATCCTTCAGATGTTGATAGAATCAGTATCATTATACGTAGCATTAATAAAAGTTGTCATTTGTATTCAGAGAAGTTTCTGGATTGTGTCTACAAGCACTGTATAACCAGACATTCTTATGTTAAACACGCTTGATAAAATGCAAAAAGGCAACATATTCTAGAGATAAAAGGGAACGAAGCCTATGGTGCCTTTAAAAATCAAACTTACTCTAGCAGGGGTCGAGCATGATGCATTTAACTGGCGATTTGGCTAAAGAAGGCTATTCTACCCATCCTGCCTTGTTTGGCACCCACTCATAACTGAACTGAATCGCAGTTAAAATAAGGACAGTGCACACAAGCTTGTGCAGCGCTCTCTGTATTTTTCATTTATCATCATAGGGAGCTGTTGGACCTGTCCCTTTTTGCAGGGTTGTCCCCAAACTTTTTTTATTCCTCCTGTGTCTTTTCTAGCCTGGTCTTGTTGTCTTCATGACTCTGAGCACTTTACTACTGCTGATCATTGCTAAAGGGTATGTGATCTCTCCTGTAAAACTTGGTATGATTGATATACACTTGTTTGGCATATTTAATTTACTTATTTACCTGTAAGTCCCTTATACACAGGGCCTGTAAATTAAATGCTACTAGTGGACCTGCAGCACTGCTTGTGCCACCCACACAAGTAGCCTTTCAAACCTGTCTCAGGCATCTGCCACTGAAGGGCCTGCATGTGCAGTTTACTGCCACAGTAGCTTTCCATTTAAAGATACTTACCAAGTCTAGACCTCCCCTTTTACTACTCACAGGTCGCCCCTAAGGTAGGCCCTAGGTAGCTCTATGGGCAGGGTGCTTTGTTGGTAAAAGGTAGGACATGTGCCTTTGTTGTGTGACATGTTCTGGTAGTGACAAAAGCCTATTTGGTTTCTCACTACTGTGAGGCTGCTCCTCTCATGGGCTTGCATTGGGAATACCCTGATATATGTTTCAGTGGCACTTTCTGATCTGAAAGGCATTGGCATGTTTGGTATGTTTGGGATATTGGTGATAAATCCTGCTTATTGGCGAAGGTGGATTTTTGATTAAGTATTTTACAAATGCCACTTTCAGACAGTGGGCATTTCTGTGTGCTTCTGACTCTGTCCTTTCTGGCCTGACTCCAATCAACATCTTGTTTAGACTGACGGGGCCTTTCACCCTAGACCCTAGACACAAAGGGAGCTGAGGTGTGTCCCCCATATCCTGATGGGTCGTCCTGAGCTAGACTGGTGGGAGAAGTTTTCAGTGTGCCTGTCCTCTCACAATGCTGTCTCCACCTCCTTGTAGTGTGTCTGGAGCCAGGCTGGGGATTGAATGGGGGTGTTGTGCACTTCTAAAGTTTGTTTGAAGTTACCCCCATATCAAAGACATTTTGAGTACAAGTATCAAAGACATTTTGAGTACAAGTATCAAAGGCATTTTGAGTATAAGTACAGGGACTCTGACCCCATGATTTTAGACCCTGCGTGGGACTTGTAACCAGACGCTGCTGGCCTTACATGCTGCACAAGAGGATTGCTGTGCTGCCAGTAAAACCACCAGTTGGACTTTGTTTTGTTGTGCTGACCTGATGAAAGGACTGCCTCTTTGTCTACAGGGACCCTGTTTGCTGGCCTGCTGCCTACATTACTGCTTGTGTGCCCCTCAGTGCTCTCCGTGGAGGGCTGTTCAGGCCCCTTTTCCTTGCCAGTCTTGCACATGGTGAGTGCTTTCTTTCTCACTTACAAGGCAGGCTAATTTGATCCTGGTAGCGCATGGCTAGCACTTGTGTGTGCTCCTGATTTCTATTGCCAGTGAGGGGTGAGCACTTTCTTATACTCCAAAATGGGAGGAAAGGGATGAGTCTTTCATGGTGTTCTGGGTCACCACCTCGCAGCATCAGCACTGCCGTAACCTGTCCCCAGAGAAAGCCTGGATCTGGGTGCTGTGGGTCCCACCTGCAAAGACCAGGGTCAGCTGTCTGGAAACCCCTGTGGGCCCCCACCCCCTTTTCTTTCCAAGTAAGTTGTCGCACTGGAGGAGCATCCGATCGCCCCCACAACACTGGGATCGCCCCATGGTAATACATGAGTCCCTTACAGCCAGCCAGGTATTGCCTCATTAGAGGTTGACTGAGTAGCTCCATGATTGTGGGAGCTTGAGGGCTTTTCCCTGGACTGCAGTCCTTTCACAGAGGGACTGAGTTTCGGAGGATGCACTGCACGCTCACAGGCAGATGCTTTGAGTGATTCTACACGCAGGGGACCTAGCGCGGTCTCTCTGCCAACGCGGGGTGTGTGTGTGCACTCCCCCTCCTTTTATGGTGGCATACCTTTGAGGGGGCAGTCACGACTCCACTTGCAGGGCGGAAAGGAATCCTTGGCAGAGGACCTATTCCTGATGAAACCATCATATATCGTAATCCCTGCTGTAGGTGGGCATGTAGCCCAGTAACTTATGTCTGAGGAACAATGTACTGCATTACTGCTAAGAGATGCGCAGGTATACCGGTACACATGCATGGAAGCTAGTTTTGCCGTACAATGGGAGCACCGGTGAACTGGGCTCTATTATGTTAGGAGGGTCTGTAGGGTATTGATTTGTTCTTGGGGGTGCTGGAGTAATTTTGTATGTTTTGCATTTCTGGGCCCTGATGTAAAGACCTATGTCGTGCTTATGGCTTGTACTGTCAGGATAACGAGTAATAATGCAGGATTGCCTAGTATGCACTGCTTTGATGATTCTATGTGAGCTTCCTAACTTGACTGCTGCATTTTATGCTCTGATGTTATGGTATATGTATAGTCCCCTATGCCATGAAGAACAAAGTAAACTTTCATCTCTGATGTTCAGTGTCACCATCCTGCACTAAGGGTTCCATGCTCCCTCAAACACAGTACAGCCATATGGAGTAACCATATGAAGAGTTTCTTATAACTAAAGCAAGACACTATTAGCAAAGGGTCATGCATGTGAACACTGCATAACCGATTAACAAATGTATTGTCGTGAAATACTCTTGGAGTACTTTTGAGTTGATTCAGGACTCTTGATTACTAAGAACGGAGTCCTGGCTTACCCCTGGATTTCAGGAGGAAATCATAAGTAATCGAAAAGTAAATCACAGCGTAATCTTTGTGAATTAGACCTAAAATGTTCACATATTTGACACTATGTCAATAGTGCCAAGACTTCTGGCTTACTCCTACAACTCAGGCATGAGCCAAGTGTACGCCAAGAGTAAGTCACAATTTCTCCCAGAAAAATCTTTATTTGTTCATTTGTGTCATATCGTACTGTATCCTTTTCACATTGATGGCTATCAAACAAAACCCTTGAACCCCCTCCACTCTCCAGCAACCACATTCTGCATATAGCTTTAACATCAAAGTACCATGCCATGATCTATGGTATCCATAAGCGCAATAGAATTACAATATTAATCTCTATTCACTATATAAGTCACAAACGGATCCCATATGTCTCATGGACACACTATTGAATTTCCTAGAGGTATTCATGCTCGAGATCATGACATTTACTGAGGTCAAGTAGCCATTTCTGACCTGTGACCCTCCCCAGTTACATCAATGCCTAGCTTGGCAAACAGGAAACCCAGAGCCACTCATTTCTTTGTGATCTCATGAGGGCCCCCAGCACACAATGCTATTGGATCTCACAGAATGTCTCTTCCAGCTACATCTTTAACAGTGTATGTCACTTCTAGGGGCCTCTGTACCCTAGAGCAGCTCTAGGCTAAATCCACCTCCTCAGGACCACAGCTACCGCACAGGGGTGTTTTGGAGCACTCTATGCATCTGTGCCAAGATGTTGCAGAAGGTTGCATACTTTCAAGAAAAGGAGTGCTCCTCGCACTCCCTGTCGCTGGAACATTACTCTCAGTGTATACTGACAATCACACCACCCAGAACACACTCATTTCTCCCTGCTTGCAGTCACCTGGAGGGGTGTTCTGCAAGTTGCCTTGAAAACCAGGCATAAAAGACAGTTATGGTGTACTGGTATCCAGCATGGAATGGAGGACTTCGAGCTTGGATTTCTACTTCAGTTTTCCAACAAATGCCGTGACTTTCTGAAGTGGCGCATAGACAAGTCTTATAGCCAGTCCTTCTTAGGATGGTGGATTTGCCATAGAATATCATTCGAGATTCTAAATCTAAGATGGAGTTTGACTCTCTTCCTATGCCGGTTCCTGCATTATCATATATGGGGGAGACAATCATGAGAGGAAAATGCATCACATTACATTTGTTCCAGTATTTTTTGTTGAGTTCTTCCTCCCCATGCTACCGTTTTTGTCCCCAATTTTTGCTTTCAGCAGATTGTTCTTCTCGATTTCTTCCTGTGGATTCTTGCTTGGCTCTTTTCCTTTTCCTGATTTCAGCAGGAGTTTGGTGCCTTAGTGAATTTTTTTTTTAATTCTAATTTTCATCTTCAATCAAGAGCATCACAGTTACCAAGAAGGTTTTTCCTTTATAGGTTTCTCTTCATCTCTGGGACCACATTGCGGAGAAGATTGCCATCTTTCACTTGCACTGTTCTGTGCAGGGTGGCACCATGAGTCCTTGGGGGAGTCACCCTTTCTTTGGGCAATCAAGTAGATGATTCAATCGACTTCTACAGCATCCGACCCTTGACAGTAGCCCTGCCAGGGTATAATAAACATGATGCCTATATTTGAAGTAATGGAGCTTGTGACTGCATTTTAAATAGATAAATGCAGTCTAAGGACCTCTTGGCATCAGTAAGTTGTTCAGACATGGCTGTATTCCATCTGTCCCTACTTTTCCCATCACCATCCCTCCACACTTGACTCACCACCGTCACTTTCCCTTCATGGAAATGGATTGTCCAAGGTGTCAAAAGTGGGGTTGATTCTGAAATTTCTGTGGCTCTCCTTTGGGATTATTCTGAATCCTGAAGTACAATAGGATATTATTCAGCACTCTACGCCCCTTTAACCTTAAATTCCTGCACGTAATGAACCAAGTATCTTTAAAAAAAAACTCCCTCTGTGCAATATTTAAATGATAAAAGCATGTGTTAACCCGGGTCAAAAGAGACTGGCACCCATGAAACGTTCACAGAGGGCAGCAGCAGGGAGTATGCCACCTTTACATCAAGCTTGATTGACAGCTTCTTCCAAGCCCACCTTATAATACACCAGCTGTTGATTTTCCTTCAGGACACGTGGGCACCACCAGGCATCCCACTGCCACATCAGCTGGATACACCAATGCTTTTTCCATCTACATAGTTGGATTAGGCCTAGACTCAGAAAACCATAATGGCACATGTTGGAGACGAGTAGCCAAGTGATACAATTAGAAATCTGGGACTGCCTCTCTGCATCACTCTCCTTGTGAGTGTGCATACCTCTGAAAAGGTTCAGCTGGTTTAGTATACTAAAACTGCACCAAGGCAAGAAAAGCCTTGCCCACCTTACCCTACATAAGACTTTGAACTAAAATGATTGTTTGATTACCTTCTCTGTATTGGGCATGGCCAAAATCGCTTCGATCCCTAGATCCAGTAGGTGCAGTGTAGCAAACAGTCATCTTGGGTCAACCTATGTAGCCAGTAGTAGATCAAATTCCACCTGATCTGATAACAGAAGTAGAGGCATTAATGGAATAACACGAAACACAATTATCTCAGGCACGATACTGCAACCAGAATTTGTGAGGGCTAAAGGCCTACAGGCGCTGTAATACTCTGGCAACCTTGGAGGTTTCAGCAAAACAATAATGAGTGCCTCGCAGACATCTTCGAGGTTACCCTTAGCCAAGGCCGCCTTAAACATGAGGACAAGCTGTGGCCCTAGAAGTGCCTAAGCAGCCTTATAAAATGCATTGGTTAGGCCACCCATTCCTTGGGATTTGGATCCAGAGCACTTCACAATAGCCTTCTCAGTCCCTGCAGTACTGAGTGGAGAGCGCAAAAGGTCTCTCATCACACCCTCAATCCACTGAAGTACAATCCAAATAATGATAGATCATCTCTATCGGGGCCTCATTCTGAACTGAGTACAAGCCGGTATAATATTGGGCAAACTCAATATTAATTTCTCTTTCCCTGATGACCATGCCACCCCCTTTGTTTTAAGACCTGTGATATTGTGTGCCCCCTCTTATTCATAAGTGTCTTGTCCAGGGTGTGCCCAGGGCGTTTAGACACCCTATAACAACCAGCTACTGTCTTACAATCTAACAGACTGACTTTCCTTTCAGCTATGGACTAAATCTCATCCAAACCTTTCCTAACCTCAAATAGGACCAACCTATATCCTGTGGTGTTATACTGCACTTCCAAGGCATGTTGCTAATTTTTCAGAACATCTAACTGGTGCTTCAGTGCTTTCAGCACCCCTTTTCCTTATAAATGTAGATGCCCTAGATATATACCTTGCATGTACACTACAGGGCTCTGAACAGCCACTGACCTCGCATTATAGTTGAAGCAAAAGCATACCTACTCACTGATTTACCTTGAAAGACTGTGTCCAATAGTGCTACACTCTTAAGCAGCCAGTGACTGGCACCCTAATCAAGGTGCAGCTGTAAAAGAACTGGCCAATGAACTGAGAACGTTTTAGAAAAGATAATGGCTTCTTCTATTGCATGCGTCACCCCCACTGTCAATATTACCCCGTCCAATGAGAGAAGGCCTGGTGTACCATGGTGTGGATAGTAAATTTAGAGGAATAATTATGCAGCGGTCTCCAAGAATCAACACACTCAAGTAAATCCTGAAAGGGGATTAGGGCCATGTCCATCTGTGAAAGAGATCTCATAACTCTAGTAGACCAGTTACATTCAAGGTCAACTATGGTTTTGATGCCACCAACACAAAGAATATGTGAACTGTGAAATTTGACAGCTAGTTAATCAAAAATGCTTCATCATCAATGGTTGCCCATAACATTTCCCTGTTACATTGTGATCAATGTGACCCGCTTATACTATCACATACCTGCCATTTGGACTCTCAGTATCTTTGCTGAAGAAAAAGCCCTCTCTTCTGTGCACTCTGGAGTGCACAGAATATGAAGCAACATATATGGCATTCTCGTTTTCTGAGAAAAACCACATGCCCCTCAAGAGTCTAGTGACTCTCCTGCAGAATAGTTATATTCATTTTATTATGATAAAGATAATACATTATTTTCCTAGCCTTTATGTTGTAATTGAAACCCATGACATTCGAGCTTAGCCCCTGTTCTCCTACCATCAGTTGCCATCCTCACTGAGACGTCCAATAGGATCCTTAATGTGCCCAAGTGCTTTCCACTCATGGCCTAAAGAGTCTGCAGACCAACATTGAAGCTGATCCCATACCACTTCTCACCCAAAGCCACCTTCACCCTCATTCACTGAAGACCCCACATCCATCAATGCAGCTACATTTCCCCACCAGGAGCTTTACTCAACAAAATAATCAGGGAAACCACTTGGGGTAAAAAACGTCTTGTTAGCTTGAACAACCATGTTGTACCAAACATTACAGTAAATAACACTCACATTAGATCTGTTGAAGGACATCCTCCAAAAAACAAATTCGCCTAAGGCATTCGTTTTCCAGTGATAAAGCACAGAGAGATCTTATGACAGAGGCAGCAGGCCTAGGAGCAAATATTTCTATCACATCTCTAACAGTCAGTCTCTTCCATTCAATAAATTTCAAATACACGGTATTCTACAAGGTCTCCTCTGCCAGTGCCACTTTGCTGTCACTGAACATCGTCCGCACAAGCAAAGATCCATCTCTGGAGACACCTCCTGTATGGAGATTCACAAAGTCCATGGCATGTTCTGGAGAGCAGAAGAACTGCGTCTTCTCCTTGTACGTGATGTAGATTTTGAATGGGGGCACCATAGCATCCTTCACTTGCTTCTTATGTATGAATTTTGCGACAACAATGAAAGTGTTTCAGAGCCACCTGAACCAAAGAGGTAAAGTCCAGGAGAGTTAGCACAGATGATCTCTGGTACTGCAGTAGTCCCTTCTTTTTAGCCAGACAGAGAAACCTATCTTTAGCCCAGAAGTTTATAAGCAGCACAGTACTGGGTCTCAGAATCCTGCTGAAGGTTGGCCGTTCCAGAAGTTTCTGATGAGCAAAGCAGAATGAGAATGAGAAAAAGGTGCAGTAACTTGTCAACAAACACCTCCACTGAGCATTCTTGTCTATGCTAAAAATGCAAATGTTGTTCCTGCAGAATCACCCCTCTAAGTACTCCACCTACACATGTAGCTGCAACCCTTGAGACTCCAGTCTCTGCACAGACTCCAACACTGCTCTCCCTGCATCCTCTAGATCTGAAACTCACTGCTTGGCTTCCCCATATCTGTCGCCATGCTTATCCAATCATCAACCTACTTCTATTTGCATGTCAGAACATTCAGCTATGCACCTTCTATTCAGGCAATGAGTTCAACACAGAAAAACCATGCCTGAAATGCAGGCACTCTTGCACCATGACACAAGGGTGCCTCCATTGGTGCTAGGTTGCATTGAGTGCAAGGATAGGACAGGAATGTGCCTTTATATTGGTAATTGTGCACTCCTGTCCTCTCCCTTTCACACAGTGCAGCACAACAAGTTATCTTGCTGTGTTGTGTGCAAAAATGATAAATATGAGTCTTGGGGCCAGATGCATCAAGCATTTTTCTGCTCGCAAATGGGCTGAATTGCAGAATCAGCCCGTTTGCGATCGCAAAAAATGGTTTTGCAATGCATCAAACCCAATTTTGCGATTCGGTAACCTGTTACCGAATCACAAAATTAGTTTGTGGTTCGCTATTTGGAAGGCCGTGTTTAGGGCGTCCCTTCCAAATAGCAAATTCTAAGAGTATGCATGAATGTTTTGTGACCGTGAATGCGATTACAAAAATATCGCATATTCCCACCTACTAAGGGGTCCCCAAAGGATCCCCTCCCCTTTGCGAATGTTTATAATAGCATTTTAAGAGCAGGCAGTAGACCCACGGACCACTGCCTGCTCTTAAAAAAATTAAAAGAAAACCTTTACTTTTTCTTTTTGTAAAGCATCTCGTTTTTCTTTAAGGAAAACTGGCTGCTTCACAAAAAAAAAAACAGACATGGTGGTCTGCTGATCTCAGCAGACCACCATCCCTGTGATTTTTGCGATTCCTAGGGGGTCGCAAATTGCGACCTACCTCAATAATATTCTTGAGGTAGGTCATTTGCGACCCCTTAGGAATCGCAGAAAGTGTACTGTACACTTTAATGCATGCTGTTTTGCGATTTCTTAATTGTGAATCGCAAAGATTCGCAATTAGGGAATCGCAAAACGACTGCATCTGGCCCTTTGTTTTCATCACACTTAAAAACATTGTGCTTCATTTGAGCTTTTCTTCCTGTTAAAATATGTGTATATTTTATTTCCAGGCACTTTAATGTTCCTTTCACTTTCTGTACCATTTCAAGATTTCACCTAGGTTACTTTTACAAAACCCTTTCTCTTTGCAGTTAGAGAAATTAAAGAAAACACCAATTTCCATATAAGCAGCAATTTGGCTGAAAACCCCCGCATCACTACTTTCAGCGCCTACACAACGCAGGGCTGCAGTCACGACAAGTGCCAAGGGCAGGCCTCGACAGCCGTCATCACTTTTCCAGCACATACACACCTTGACCTGGCCCAGCAGCTCCCTGAATCTCATAGACAGCTTCATAATTGCCGTTATTTGTTATAAAAGAAGCAGCCCTTTCCTATACTGTGTAGTGGTTAGGACTGCTGCAGAATGCTCGCAATTTAGGTGCAATCATGTCTCTTTTTACTTTAGTGCCACCTAAAAAAATCTTTTTGAATCGGCTCTGTGATTATTTCACTTTCTGAAATATCAAAAAATGTTCATGAAATGTTCAGATTTATGAAAATTGAAGGGATAGATAATGCGAGACACTACAATTTGATTAAATATTTGTCATTGCTATGAGTTTATTATATTTGTGATGCCTTCACTCTAATTGAGCAGCACTAATTTACCACTATGGTCAAAAAGAATGGGTTGCTTATCACAAGAACTTTAAAGGCATGCCACCTTTGGCTGGAAATGTAGCTGGGTTTGTTGGGAAGCAAATAACAGAACAAAGCAATTGCATAAAAACTACATATAGCAACGTAATAACACAATTAAAACATAACATGATACAACAGAGCAAATTTGTCACAACAGAACTTCGAACAATAACCATAGTACAACACATCTCTTTTCACTAAAGCAGCACAAAATCACAGCTGCACAAAAACCAAAGGAACACATCATCACCACAACAAAATGTTACACAATTCAAACATCCCTGCCATTCAGAACAACATTCATAAACCTGCTTTCATAAGACAATGGTAGAAGGCGGTTGCACGAATCCCTGCCCTAACTCACCACTAAGAACATGAAACAGTGGCCGCAGATGTCCAGGTGGAACGATAGCCTTGTGTACAAAATTAAATTATCTGATGTAAGGAAAGGGAGAAGTAAGTTAGCTCTTGCTTGTAAATTAACATTTTTAGGTGAGCAGATTTAACAACTTATGAATGGAGTTTTTGTCATCTGACATATAGGTGTGTAAAATGATGGCATTTTCATGTAAATGTAAATTTGATACTGGTATAGCGCACTACTCACCCGCAAGGGTCTCAAGGCACTTGTACGAATACCGCTGTGGAACCCATCCTGGCTTTCCCTGTGAGACGTTCACTCCTGGGCACCCCCAAGGTGGAGGCCAGGCATCCTTAGCATTGTGGGGTCCGTTGTGGAGATTAAGCAAGATATAGCCCAGAGTGGGACTCCATGACTGGAATAGGCACCGAGGCGAGAATTATCAGGTCCATGGAATATTTGAGCCCAAGACCCGCCGAGGCGGGGAATTGAACCCTGGTCCCAGGCTAGACCTCTGCATCAGGGTCTGCCACTCTAATCATTGAGCCACACTTCTCCACTTTTCATAATGATTTGTATATGTAGCACCCACCATTCCTCTGAAGGTAGATTGGGGAAGGGGCACATGCCGTCTTCTGCTATTCAATAATTTAGGGGTTTGTAATTTGTTTTATTCACCAAATATAAATGATATGCCCTCTTTTTCAAAGGGCGTGATATATATTTTACACATTCCTTAAGGCTTCTTCATTAACATTAGTTCACATTCAGAGTCAGAAGGATTTATAGAGCACATGTCTAACTGAAGGGGCTTTCCAGTGCTGAGTCTATTTGGCTCAGGTACAGTGATCGTATGCAAATAGATTGGTTTTAATTTATGTCCTAAAGTTAAGTAAGTTATTGGTCTGTCTAAGGGTTGGAGGTTAGGCAGAACCCTTAGGCAGTTTTTATAGCATTCGTAGGTCTTTATAATGGCCTAGTTGGTGCTTTTAAGTGCTGCAAGTTGCACATAATCCATGAATGTGGGAGAGCAGAATATACAAAATAATGTTTTTATTGGCACAATTGAATCTACTGGTGTAATGCTAAAGGCAGTTAAGCATTGTGAGAGCTTGTATTGGCCATTGACTCCATTTTACTCTAACTATATTTTGTGAGTACAATTTCATCTTGTGTCTGACTCACCCTGCCTTTCAGCTGCAAACGTAGGCAGGCTTCTCACTTCACCGAGTGAGATAGGTGTGCTGCCAGAACAGACAGTGTGGGATGCCTAGAGTGTCCAAGGTTGAGAAAGTGAAGACTACTGCCTCAGCTCTCATCGGAGCCTAGCCAGCTCCGTTGAGTGACCTCGAAGCAGAGAGTGTTGCCAGCACCTACGATGCAGATTAAGGGAGAGGGAGCTTCTAGAACTCTTTCTCCATGTTAGTAAAGAGTATAACAACGGAGACCTCTTGGCGCTTTGACAGGATATCTCCTCAGAGTGGATGCACTGCCCAGGGGTTTTGTGCCTGGTTGAGACCTCCTGACTTAGACTGTCGACGGGTTCCTCAGTCGTGCTGGCAAGGATGATGCTGCTAAACAGACAGCCAGTGAAGTATTTCAATTTCTAATTATTAATTATTGTATTGTGTACATGTAGTTATCTTACTATGCATTTATTCTTGTGTATATATATTTGCTACATGCATTTATTTTACATGTGCATTACTGCCATTTGATATATATGAACTTGCTGCAATAAATATTCCCCTTTACTTGGCAAATGAGTGTTGAGCTTTGTTTTTATTTTTTTTATAAGTGTCTAGAGTCCTATTTTGAAGAGTGTTCACTTTGTGTCCTGGTGTTTTGAAATCTTGCTCAGGTGTTCTGAAGGAAAAAAAATACATTTTGGTGTCACTTGCAGGATTCAAAGTGAAAAGGGGCACAATGTTTGGCAGAAAAACAAAAATGGATAAAGCAGGTTCCCAGATACCAAATGAAATATCAGGATGGGAATATGTTCCATATAGTCAGCTTGTTCATAATTGATCGCATCGTGCTAGGTTAGGTGGGAATTGGAGTGTGTGTATGTCTGATGCGCAGCCAGAAGATGTATTAATTTGCTTGCAAAAAGTGCCAATAGAAAAGGGGAAAGAGGTTTGTACATTGGGTCGAAGAGGCTGAATCCTCTTAAATGCATATAGGAAAATGCAAGAACAATGTATTCAGTTAGAAAAGGAGCATGGAGCAATGGAAAAACAGCGAGTGGAAGCCAAGAATACTTCTGTAATGCTGTCATGTCAGAACACATATTGCAAGCTAAGTTGGAAACTTATCAGCTTGTGGCAGTGGTGCATGTACATCCAAGTTGCAAGATAAGTTTAGGAATTTTCAGGGCAATGTGCAGATTACTTTACTGTAGTTGGCGGCAGAAGGATGTCTATGCAAATACCC
The DNA here is from genome assembly GCF_964204655.1 of Triturus cristatus. Taxonomy (NCBI): domain Eukaryota; kingdom Metazoa; phylum Chordata; class Amphibia; order Caudata; family Salamandridae; genus Triturus; species Triturus cristatus. The sequence goes on along the minus strand of NC_140585.1, from coordinate 1,010,785,900 downwards.
AACTGAGTCAGATTGGCCACCAACTAATAAGCCCTGGTTTACACTAAGGGATGCAATGCAGAGAATGAAAGAGGATGTACTGATGATTGCAATTTTCATAGGTGTTTCTCATGATTTGATAAATGGATTGGTAATATATCAGTGCGAAATAAGATAATTATTTTGGCCCCCTTGTACAAGGATTCACGAAAGAAACATGAGTTTGAGTGGGGAGAGCAGCAACAGAATGCATTTGAATCAGCAAAAGACGCTATATAGCATGCCTTAGATTTGTGGCCAGTATGAGAGGGGGATGTTGAGCTGAATGTGACAGTCCAGGGGCAGTATGCCTATTGGGGAAGTTTGTGGCTGAAGCAAGGAAAGAAGAGGGTGCAAACAGGATTTTGGGCAAAGAAGTTACAGATGCTGGAGAGCGGTAAACTCCATATGAAAAGCAGGTGCTTGCATGTTATTGGGCCCTGGTGGACACTGAGCAGTTGACCATGGGGCAGAATGTGATTTTGAGACCTGAGATTCCTATAATGCAATAGGTGATGAATGCCCCCAAGAATGCCGCCAAGGGTATGTGCAGGAAACCAGAATAATCAAGTGGCAGTGGTACATACAAGACAGGGCCTGAGTAAGCCCCAAATATACTTCAGTGTTGCATGAGCATGTAGCGCAGGTCCATGTGGAAGATACAGAGCTGTTACAGGATGTGCCTGAGATACAGGAGTCCCCTGTGAAGTGGGGTGAGCTGTTTGTAGCATTGTCTTCAGAAGACAAGAGACATGTATGGTTTACTGATGGCTCAGCCAGGTATGTGGTGACTAAGAGGCACTGTAAAGCGGTGTTGTACAATCCTGTGATCAAGAAATTGTTAACTACTACTGCAGAGGGAAAGAGTAGCCAGTTTGCAGAACTGTATGATGTGTATCAGGCTTTGAAACAAGAATTACCTGGAAAGTGTTTTATTTACACAGACTCATGGTCTGCTGGTAATGGGTTAACAACCTGGCTTCCCACATGGCATGCCCATTACTAATTGATACATTCAAAAGAGGTGTGGGGTAAGGAGTTGTGGCAAGAAATCTGGGAATTGTTACCACAAAAGCACAGTTACTGTATATCACGTAGCTGCCCATTGCCCTACAGACTCATCAGAACGGGATTGTGATTCTTTTGCAGATGAAAGAGCCAAAATGTTGGAGGCCGAGGTAGTGACACAGGATTCTGATTTGGTAGAAATGGCTAAGTGGGCACACCAAAGATGTGAACACCTGGGAGCGAAAGTCACTAACCGGTGGGCAGAGAATAGAGGGATACATATTCCCCTACATAAAAACTGTTATTATGCAATGTCCCATTTATCAGCATACCCACATAGACCAGTCCCACAGGTTGTGAGAGGTCAGCTAGGTAGGGGAAGCTGCCAAGACAGATATGGCAGATCAACTACATTGGGCCAATGCCAATTATGCATGTACAGTGGTGAATACTTATCTCAGCTACTTGATAGCTGTTCCGTGTAAACATGCCAATACTTTGAAAACAATGTATCTACTTATTTTGTGTTACGGCATTCCACTGCAGATCCACAATGACAATGCTTCTCATTTCAAAGGCAAATTGGTGCAGAATTATTGTGCACAGCACCACATATAGTGGATATATCATATCCCTTACTACCCTCAAGCTGCAGGCCTGATTGAGAGAATGATTGGATTGTTGAAAGCTCAACTGAAAAAATTGTCAGATGGGCCACTAAAAGGTTAGGGAGATAACTTGCATGATGCATTGTTAATTTGGAGTAAGGCTCCCTGTTTTCTGTTTTTACTGATTTTTACAGATAAATACAGACAGAAAACCATTTATTTTCCTGTCTGTATTTATTTTTAAATGTGGATAAAAACGGAAATTGGGTTGTTTTTGAGTGAATCATGACTGACAGGCCAATAGCTGTACAGTTTGACAGGCAAGGTGATTAAAAAAAATAAGGATTTTAGTAAAGAGCTTTAAAAAGCAGTAGATTTGCACAACCTTGATACTAAAATTTACATCTTTTCTTACAAGTGCATATTTTACTGTCTGAGTGTGTATTTATCATTGAAACCTATTAGGCGTTCAGGCACGCGTGCACATTAACTGATTAAATAAATGCATAAATATACACATTTCAGCTTAATTTTTTCACAAAACCTAAAATAGATGTGGATAAATACAGGCAAAATTAGAAAAAAATAAATATGGATAAATACAGACGGAAATGACAAAAATATAAATACCATAAAACCGGGAGCCCTAATTTTGAGCAACGACCCTTTGACAAATGCAGAAACTCCGTTAATGCGAATGTTGACACCAGCTTTGCAGATTCAGCCTCATGTGGCCTCTAACACTATCTTGTACTAGGAGATAACTCCAGGAACCTTAGCTCCATATTGGGCCACTCCAGAGGCTGCAGGTCTTGATTAACTTGCTCTACAGATGCACAGACTGAAATCCAGAGATATTTCTTTTATTGAAACCGGGATTCGAATTCAGATTCCCCCGGGGGATGTTGGATTGATTGCCCCTTGCTCCGGGATTGCCGTAAAAGGCATCCAAATTCTGGAAGGGGTCATAGACTCTGATTATCAAGCAGAGATAAAAGTGATACTGTTAAATGGTGGAGACAGTGATTTAGAAGTGCAACCTGGAGATCGAATTGCTCAGATTATCATCATACCAGTTTAGGGAGTAATTGTTAAGAAGGGGACTGCTCCAGCCCTTCTTACTGTACAAGGAGAGGGAGGGTTCAGCTCCACTGATAAGAAACCAAGAGCCTAAGTATGGATCAAATCCCCCAACAACTCTACATAACCTGCTGAAATCATAGCTACAGGAAAAGACAGCATTCTAGTTGTAATGAGACCTGGAGAGGAGAAATAGGGACATGTGCCTGCTTATAAATGTTATTTGCATGAATGAAGCATGCTTGTTTGCTCTGTTCTTCTAAATCACAGCAGCCGCGGTCTGTGTAGGTAAGAGCGGTAGGGCAGATGGGGATTTCGACAGACGACTTTGAATGAAAATTAAATAAATAATTACAAGTCAAATCAGCTTTATTGCGGTTAGATTTACCATAAAAGCACATGCAGAAAAAAAACAATACAGTTGACAAGTCAATTAATACATTTCGATACACAGATCTCATATTCCTAGTTGATTATTAGACATTTTGTTTTAAAAAATTTAAATAAGTTCTAAAAGATACTAAAATTGATAAAAGACAGATCATTAAAAATATAAAAAGGTAGGTCTAAAGACTTGATGGTCATAGGCTTATTATTAAAGTGCTACAGCATTATTTATCAGCTTCCTTCGTGTTATCCACATAGAATGTAAATATTTAGCTACTGTAAAGGCGATCAGTGCATCAGTATCTGTTTTCAAAACCCTAAGAAAAGCCAAATATTGCCTTATGCCCAAGTTCTTACATAGCTGAATTATCCATTTCTTCCTAATGTAGGAAGAAGCTGGACAAAAGAGGATAACATGTACAGGAGTTTCATCCTCTTGTAGGCAACCTGGGCAAGGTCGTGCGGGGCCCCCTTTCCACCTATCAATTTTCTGGAAAAGGGGTAGAGTACCATATCTAAATTGTAGATACAATTTCTTTGCCAGTGTGGGTTGAATTTGGTCAATCACAGACTCGAAGCTATAAAAAAGCTTGATATCCAAAAAGTTATCGGTCAAACTTGAACTTTTTGTGGAGCTGAAGAGGTTCATTAGGTTTTTTTCTTTAATCATACTTAACATAGTTTGTTTAGAAATGGCTGGGCAGGAGACTTCAGGATTAAGCCAGAGTTCCTCAAGCCCAGTCAATATAAGTGATTTTTTTACAAAAGCCAACCACGGAATCTTACCAGATCCTAATGTGGCTAGCACAAATTTGAGCTCCTCCTTGTAGTGCACCAATTCTGGGGTGCTCCACAAGCGCTTCCAGTAAAGTAAGGGCCGAAGGGCAATGATTTCTGCGATTGGACAAATATTTAAATCTAGTCTTAAGGGGACCAAAGGTGTACTTTGAGGCAAGTCCAACAGCTGTCTTATAAAATTATTTTCAGTTAAAGATAAGTTACTAGCTGATATATGTCCCCAAAGTTCTGCCCCGTACAGGGAAGATGCCCTGGCTTGGACTTTGAAGATTTCAAGGGGGGCACTTATTATTTTATGTGTGCAATTCGTTTGTACTTTCAGAATTCCTCCAGCCGATTGTGTTAGCCTTAAATTAGCTTTGGTCAATTGTGGGCCCCATCCCATTTTATCGTTAAGGGTCAGACCCAGATATTCGAAGATCGGAACCCTTTCGAGAGGTCTGTCATCCATTGTTGGGTGGGGGCAATTGACAGTATTGGCGTTAAAGACCATATATTTAGTCTTATTTACATTGATCACCAGATTTCTTTTAGAGCAGAATTTAGAGAATTGGTTTAACACGCGCTGCATCCCCATCGGGGATTTTGAAAGCAGAAGCGTGTCATCCGCAAACATTAGAGCGGGGAATCTCCGGGAACCCAATTTGGGGGAGTCAGTGTCGTTTGCGGCTAGTAGGTCTTCGATAAGCCCGTTGAGAAACAAAGAAAATAATGTCGGAGCAAGGACACATCCCTGTCTAACACCTTTCTCAATCGGGAAGGGGCCAGTTAACTGTCCTTGTTTACCGAACCGTACTCTCGCATAGGTGCCATCATGTAAATGCTTCAGTTGTTGACAAAGATAGGGTGGGGCCCCCATTGATAATAATATGGACCATAACTGGTTCCGTTCCACCATATCAAACGCTGACTTTAAGTCAACAAAAGTAAGGTAGAGACTACCCCCTTCCAAAGTCACGTGCTTCCAATGAAGCACTTGCAACCGGAATAATTGGTCAATTGTTGATGTTTTTGCCCGGAACCCCGGCTGTAAGTGTGTCAATATATCATTGTTGTTAATCCAAATCTCTAATCGATAAAGCAGTAATCTAGCGTAAATATTTTGTGTAACGTCGATTAAGCTGATCGGCCTATAGTTTGAGGGCTGGAGGGGACAACCCTTTTTGTAGATCGGAATGATCTCAGCCCCTAGCCAGGTACTTGGCAATGGTAGGCCCTTCAAGATCGCATTGAATAACACCAGAAGGTATGGGCCCCAGACTGCTGGTTCATCTCTAAATAAGTCCCCGGGAATCTTATCGAGTCCCGGTGCTTTATTAGACTGAATACTTAAAATGGCCAGCTTTACTTCCTCCAGAGAGAAGGATTGCACTGGGCATATGAGGTTCATAGCTGGAGGCCCAGGGGGTGCTTGGTTTGAACAAGAAAGAGGAAGTGAATATAGATCTTTAAAATATATGGACCAGGCTTCTTCTGGGATATTCGGGGAGATCGTGGTTCTCCCTTCTGGAGTCCCTGTGTGTACTAGATTCCAAAAGGTTCTTGGGTCCTTGGCCTCAAGTGCGGATGTGATGGCCACCCAGCGATCCACCTCCCATTCTAATTTTGCATTTTTTAACAGTTTTTTGTATTCTACTCTGGCTGTGATGACATCGGGCCTGCTGCCTAGCCTTAAAGCCTGCAATAGCGCGTTTTTAGCGTCCCTGCATGATTTATTAAACCATGGATTTTTGCCTTTGTATTGTTTAGATTTGGCAACGCCTTCCCTATAAAAAGTATCCTTTAGAAGGGTAACCATTCCATTATGGATTTCAGCCATTGTCTCAGCCTCCATGTTAGAAGGGTCAATTAAGGTGGCGTGTGCCCTTTCAAGGAAGGGGATGGCATCATGGTATAGTTTTGCCATGGTTTCAGTGGATGAGTAGGCATCCGCCCAGCGGATTCTTCTCCCACCTTGCACTATTCTTAAATTATTACTTGGAAGATTATCTGGGGCACTATCCCCACTAGATAACTGATAGTCCATCTCAATTATCAGGGGATTATGGTCACTTTCTGTGCGAGAAGGCACACTAAAATCTAAAATTTTTGACCAGAGTGCCAAACTCACCAGAAAGTAATCTATGATAGATGAGTGCCCCAGAGAATTATAGGTATGTTTGGCGGGAGTATCGCTCTTGAAGCGTCCACTACAGGCTCTAATAGAAAACGAGTAGGTAAGGGAGGTCAACTGGATAGCAAGGGCAGACCAATTTTTCACTGGATATGCATTAGATGGCGGGACTGACCAGATGTCATCCTCGACCGATGAGATAGGAGGGACCCCTTGCAAGGGTTCAAAGTGACAGTTGAAGTCCCCTCCAATCAACAGGACTACGTCACCCCCAAGCCTGTGTAACAATGCAGTCAGATTATCCAGGGTTATAGATGTTTTCCCGGATTGTACTGGCCGGGAGTAGACGTTAATCAGAGCTAATTTTGGTGTTTTACTATGGGTCATCAAAATGCATAGAATATCAGGACTGTTTGTCTCAATTTTCTTTAGCGAGAAACCTAAGTGGGTACCCACCCAGATACACAGTCCCCCAAAAGGTCTTCCTCTGATGCCCTTTAATGCAGGTTCCCCAAAGGTAACAAACCCCAGTCTGTGAGGTGGATCGACCGCCCATGTTTCCTGAAAAAGACAGATCCCATGGGAGTCCACAAAAGTGCACCAATCTGGAATTTCTAAATTAGATGTAAGACCCGCTATATTCCATGATAGAATTTTAAAAGACCTGGTTGGTGTTGTCTGCTTATACCATGAGCAGGTCTTGCGGGTTAATTCATCATGACCCGGTAGTCCAAGTTCATGTACGACAGAAGTTGGTTGCACAATGGAAATCTGGAGTTGAGTATCCAGTGAGGGATGGGCAGGCATCGGAGAAAAAAGGTCATTCCCTGACTTCCTTGTGCTAGCCAAAGAAATGCCAGTAGACAACAATGTGCCCACTGTATGGTAAGAGTTTTTGTTGGCACTTTTGGTTACCTCCATATAATCCCTCCCAATAGGCTTAGGAGCCGCTATCATGTTACTAGAATCCAAGTAGTGGGTGGGTGCGGAACTGGGGGATGCAGAAAGTCAATCCACCTGGTCAAGCACACTAAATCTATTACTCAGCGGAATTCCAATTGCTTCTCCCCTGCACTGATCACTCCTACTTCTATGAACATAGTGCCAAGTATCCTCCCACTGTGGCCTCACAAAGTTCCTTCTATCAGAAGGGAAATAACCATGATCTGTTAAGTAAAAATAGTCTAGCCTCAGAGGTTTGATCGTTGTATTAGGACTTGTCTGTTGCCAACTACAAATATGGTCAACAACCCTATGATCCTTAAAATTATTAATTATACAATCGCCACCCACATTTTTTGTTTTCTGTCCCACCCACCCCACCCTTCTAACAAACAAGATCTTACTTTGAATTGGTCTAGACAAGGGTCTGTAGGTATTCAACCAATGAATTGTCTTATTTTTAAGTTCCTCATAGGATTCCTGTTTAGAGCTAATTAGCTCGGGGACTTCCGTAAGGATTACTACAAATGGGGCACAGTCCGGGGGTAGATTTATGCAGGGTAGGTCATGATGGTTAAAGTTTCCTCCATAGGAGTTTTCATTGTCCTTTGCTGTCTCCTTCCTCAAAGTGGCGGTGTTAGGTGAATTAACAGATTTGGAAGGGTTCACTTTTTCCACAATAGAGGGATGGTTATTAGGGCCATTGGGATTAGACCCCGAGGATGGTCCTGAAGCAATAGGCAAGTTAGGTTGGTCCTTTGCAATACTATGTGCTGACTTTAGTTTTGACTGTGGGGCATTGACTGATGTTACTAGGGCTTCAACTTGAGTCTGAATAGCTAGGAGGTCCGTTCTAAAGTCCATAATTCCCCCGAGCAAAGACTCCAGTTTCCCCAGTCTTTCGTCTAAACAATTCAGTTTTAGGACCACAGGTTGGATAAAAGAAGATATGGCCACACTCAATTTCCCCACCAAAGAATCTAGATAGGGGGGATATGTGATTTCGGAGTCTCCAGTGGCCTTAGGGGGGGTATCAATTGGGAGCTCAGAGGTGCGTGCTCCTATAATGTGAGGGTTATTAAGTTTGGACTGTTTGGATTTTTTGGATTTTTTAGCCGGAGGGGCAACACCGGGGCCGGTCTTGTTTTTTGGGGGGATTGCGCCTTCCCTGGAACGTAAGTTCATTTGATTATTAGTGTTCACTTCCGTTAGAACTGGAGGTATATTTGTGCCATTGTCAGGTATTGAGTAGTTTGATCGAAGAGAAATGTCGGCTTGGGCCCCTATATTGATCTCAGTTTCCTCCACGGGAGGAGGCACAGTAGCTCTGTTTGTCTGGGTAGGGGCCGGTGAGCAAGCATGAGCAATAGGGCCCAAGGAAGATCTTCTCGAAAAGATAGGATCTTGGGACAAACGACGCTGCGTCAGGACTATTTCTCTCTCCAGTACCGATGACGCTCTTGTTATAAATTGGTCGAGAGTCCCTGCGACCATTCCTATAGATGCCCTTTTTGCACCCCTTTTGGCAGTCATTATGCGCAGTTGTTTAATGCGCAAATGATATTATAATATTAGCAGTACTCACAGTTAATGTGGATGTTAGGGGACTGGCCCAGCCCAGCCTATTCCGGCCTCTGACGGCCACAGACGGTCCCGCCCTTGTCCCGGGCTTCTCCCGGCGCTACCCGCGCGCTATCCGCGACGCGGGGGGCAGGGTCCGTTTTGTAGCGCCTCCGGGCGCGCTTACAGCGTGTTTCCTGTCCTGACCCTGGGAATCCTGGGAGTTGTAGTTTCCAGCCGGCGCTCCCCCCACACAGCGGTCGCGGAAGCTAGCGACGGCGGGAGGGAAACGCCGCAGACACCAGGACTTTGAAGCACCAGGGAGCTGTGGCAATGGCAGGTGAGTTTCCCAGCCTCTGTCCAGGTTTCTTGATCGTACTTTTCCTTCGAGGTCTACTGTTGAAATCCCCCTCTACCCAGGCCCACCGCTCTTACCTGCACGGGCTGCAGCTGAATCACAGCATGGTGTGTTTATGTCCTGATTGCACTGATTGGACTGTATTCGGGTATGTCCGAAGTGGACCGGGAGGGTACAGGGATGAATAAAGCCAAGGGACTCAACCGCCAGTATCAAATGATGACATCTACACCATAATACCCCCACAGTACCTATCCCAGAAACTTACTTTATCTGGAGGAAAGAGACACTCTAGGAGCTCCGACAATCTACTCCTGAAACCTTGCTCAGGTGGTCTGAAGAAAAAGCAAGACAGCTCGTCTATTCAAATATTGCTGTGTACATTTTCAGAGACTGCTGCCATGCAGAACTTGTTGGGGCTATATTTCAAGTATCGCACCGTTGGTGTAATGCTAAGGACATTACATGCAGAGTCACCTGCAAAGTAAAAACATATTGCTGATGAATTCTCACACATTATGTAGGCAGTAAGAGGAGTACTCTTGTCAAAATTGGATTATTGCAGTATCACATACTCTGATCCCAAACCTCACGCACATAAAATCCAAAGCCATCAAAACAAGGGAGCACGAGGGCAGCCAAACCTAAAAAATAAAGGCAGATGTCCAAAACACTGAAATCATATAAGGCATCCGAACAATTAAAGAATTAAGGCCCAAAACTATGCACAGAAGAAGACTCAATTCACAAGGATTTTCTTTGAATTACTCTAGTAGTAGTCCTGACTTACAGATCAATTCCAGGAGTAATCCCTGGGACTGATTTAGTGTTTGGTGAAGAGGGTACTCCATTGGACGGTGATGGAGTATCCTCTCAACCAAGCTCTCATATAGCCCACCCAATTAAGAGGTGAACATACCACCAGGTTTACGCTGACAGAGTAGAATTTACTACATAGGCATAAACCTTACACCGAGGGAGTCGAGGCAAACAGAAGTAAGTCATCTTACCATCCACCCTATTTAAAGAGGGCAGTGTGAGAGCTTTATTGGTACTGTCCCAGGTATATACCGGCAGTGAGGGACAGTAAAACAGTATACTGACCTCCACACATTGGGAGATAACTTCCATATTGTGTAGGTCATTATTTTCAAAGACAAACCACTTGCTTTGGGAGTTTGTTATTCAAGAATGTGCAACTTTATAATGTTATGTTTTGTTATGTTATGTTATTAACACTTAGTATAGTGCAGTGAATCACCCCGAAGGAGTATCTCGGAACTGTAGTGCAAACTATGCGTAGAAGAGGAAACTCATAGAATTAGAAAAGCCAGGTCTTAAGAAGCTTTTTGAAGCAGGCACAATCCAAGCAAACCTCAATGTACAAAGGTGGTCTGTTCCAGTGGTGCAGACCAAGATAGGAGAAAGAACGGCAGCCATATTTGGCTACATGAATACACCAAGGTTAAAGCAGGAGTTGGTCTTTGGATCTCTTATTCTTTGTTGAAAGGTATGGGGGAGTTTATTTTAAAGATATGCAGGGCCCTTGCAGACAAAGATTTGTGCAAGAAGCACAGTATTTTGAAAATGGAACGTTTTCTGATCATGAGCCAGTGAAGAGAGTTTAGAGTGCACTCCGAAGGAGAGTGGGGAGGAAGTTTGCAGACCAGATGTGCTGCAGTGTTCCGAACCAGTTGTAACTCAGATGTTTGACAAATATTTGACAGCCAGCTGTCATGTTTGACTGTATCATCCATCCAAATTTTCCTGCATTGAAAGGAACCGTCATGATGGCCGTTTCTGCCACTTTATATAGACGTGCAATGGATCGGCAGTCTTCTCTTCTATTTGGCAGAAGAATTAAAGGCATGATGATGAATGTAAAATTCTCTGCCACCAGGTTTGTCTTTACTTTGTCCATCAAATCCTAAATCAGGTTCTGAGTCAGGAGTATCTAATGAGTAAGTCATGCCTACTCACAGCAAGGTCTTGTTGAATCAGGCTCAGAGTGTTCTGATCCAGTGTTTGCTCTGTTCGCCCTAAGTTGGCAGGGTATGCCCAGACTTGGGTCCCTTACTCACTTTGCCACTGGATTCAAGCTAGCCTGGCTGATGATGGGATTTACCCCGAAAACGGTCCCAGGATGCTTGTTTCAGGTCCAGGGAAAGTCCTGGCTTGGCGATTCGGGCTGGACTGTCCCCATGAGGAACAGGGTCAAGACTGATTTGCATATGGCTGGGTCTAAACTGGTGTGGTGAAGTGAGCTAAAGAACGATGATAGATTCAACCCAGATCTGTGACTGGGGGTGAGTGTCTCAAATGTTTAAGTGCTCCATCTATCATCTCCTTGTGTTTGCTTTGTTCGTCCTAAGTTGGCAGGGTATGCTCAGACGTGGGTCCCTTACTCACTTGGCAACTGGATTCAAGCTAGCCTGGCTGATGAAGGCTGAAGAGAGGTACGAAAAGAGAAAGACCACCAAAGATGTCCTTTTGTATTCTGCCAAACCCCAAAATAAATAAATGAGGCCCAGATCACAAAAGCATTTATAAGTACTGGGAGTAGTACTCAAAGAGTACTTTTTTTTATAAACTTTTACCTACCTTTTTTAAAACGGCCCTGAAATGTCCATCCCCCTATGAGTGAAAGTTCAAAGAGCTCACAGTAATTTCTATATATACTAATTTTATATGAATAGTGACTGAATTTTCCTATTTTAAATATTTTGGGGCTAATTCTCAAATCCATGCAAGAGTGCGTACAAGAGTACTACAGGGGTACCACTTTACGTTCTCCCAAATGTACTTTTGAAAAGGCCTCAAAGTGCTCAGTCTCTCTATAGTCTTGGACTTCTTGATTCACATTTTGGCAAATAATGCTCATTTCCCAAATTTAATTACAGTAAATCATGATCCACAGGATATTTTCCCAGCATGCTTAAGAATGATTCATGTTTTAAAAAGCACTTCCATTTTAAAGCTGTTACTTGCCCTGCAATTATAATAATAAAACTTAAGCTGATTTATTTATATGATAGCAAGCTGTAACATTGTGTACATGTATTTATTGGCTGGTGCACACCTATTATTCCATACAGATGTTAAATGGATATATCCTGAGCAAATATGAGGTTTTCACCGAGGGCACAAAAAGTCAAGATTTTTGTGGGAAATGGTGTTCTACAGCATTATTATCCTAATTAGAAGCAGCCTCCTGTTGTTTAAAACTGAATGCATTGTCCAAATAACAAAGACAAAAAGCCCATTCACTAAGTATTGTGAAAGATTGAATATGCCTAATCTCTTTAACCACATGCAAATTCAGCCACTTGTGTTGAAATCAATATCGAGTGTCAGCAATCACAATTTCTATGTTTTATTTATATTGAGACAAAGTGTTTCAATTCATCTAGGTCTTAATTGTGCAGCAGAAAAACAAAATAATACAAGTTGTACTTTAATGTTTGGAAAAGGGAAATTTATAACAAACTGTATTTTGTACACTGTTTCGTTTAGAAAATAAGGTATTAAAAAGATACTGCAAATGCCATTGAGTTCAGTGATCATAAAAAGGTACGGGGATGCAGGCAACTTTATTTTATATGGTGACAGAAGTCTATGATTACATACAGACAGAAGTATGTTTTTACATACATCTAGATCATGTTATGATTTATAATACAAGAGAATCAGGACCACCCCCTAAAAGACCCTACTGTTTATCAGTCATCATCATTTTCTTTTTCCTTCTACTTTTCTGTCATCATTGTTACGTAATTCGGTATAAATAAATCACATGAAACAAAAACACAAAAACAAATGGCAGAGCAAGACCAGAGCCCCTTTCCGTGTTTATATGGAAGGGAGTGTGACCTCCTCCTCAAAACAACGTTGGAAGAAGTGGTTAAACATAATTCTCCTAAGCATTTGTATACAAATATGGATTTTCAATGCATTCTAAACATTCTGGGAGTGCTTTTTAATGCAGCCTCCTATAATTTTCCAAAATATATACAGCATCATCCATTGCTTGGACCGCCTTTGATTTTACCATCCTGCCCTTCCCAGTAGATTATCAGTCATACAATAATGCCTCGGTACGAAAAGGAAAAGTTATGCTTATCTTATAATCACGCCTCTTTCCCAGACCGTCAAGATTTTACAGTTTCAGACAAACATAAGCCAGAAGGTAATTTTGACTTCCCTGACTTAAGCCTCTGTTATCAATTACATATTATGCTGATAATATCAAAGTGAGCTTTGAATAGAGATCATGAAATACATTCAAAGGTGTCATGAGTTATCTGCTATGGGGGCAAGTTTGTACCTACAGGCATCAACTCCCGCAGTCAATCAATCAATCAATCATGGAACTTATATCGCGCACTACTCACCCGTAAGGGTCTCAAGGCGCTTGGGGAAGGGGGTCTGCTACTGCTCGAACAGCCAGGTCTTGAGCTGTTTCCTGAAGGCCAGGTGGTCCTGGGTCATCCGCAGGTGGACGGGTAGGGAGTTCCAAGTCTTAGCTGCCAGGTAGGAGAATGACCTTCCTCCAGCGGTGGCTCTCTGGATGCGAGGGACGACGGCGAGTGCGAGGTTAGCGGAACGTAGCCGGCGGGTGGGCGTGTAGAAGGTGAGGCGGCTGTTGAGGTACCCTGGGCCAAGGTCGTGGAGGGACTTGTGTGCGTGGGTGAGGAGTCTGAACGTGATCCTCTTGTTGACCGGGAGCCAGTGCAGGTCTCTCAGGTGGCACGAGATGTGGCTGCGTCGGGGGACGTCCAGGATGAGTCGGGCGGAGGCGTTCTGAATACGCTGAAGTCTTTTCTGAAGCTTGGCCGTAGTACCGGCGTAGAGGGTGTTTCCGTAGTCTAGTCTGCTGGTGACGAGAGCGTGGGTGACCGTCTTCCTGGTCTCGGTTGGGATCCATCGGAAGATCTTTCGGAGCATGCGGAGGTTGTGGAAGCAAGCTGAGGAGACGGCGTTGACTTGTCTGGTCATCGATAGGGAGGAGTCCAGTATGACGCCCAAGTTGCGTGCGTGGTCCGTCGGTTCAGGTGCGGTGCCTAGTGCCGGGGGCCACCAGGAGTCGTCCCATGCGGAGGGTGATGGTCCCAGGATGAGGACTTCTGTCTTGTCCGTGTTCAGTTTCAGGCGGCTGATGTTCATCCATTCAGCGACGTCTGTCATCCCTTCGTGCAGGCTGGCTTTGGCGGTGTCAGGGTCTCTGGTGAGGGAGAGAATTAGCTGGGTGTCATCGGCGTAGGAAATGATGTTGAGGTTGTGTTGGCGTGCGATTGCAGCGAGGGGTTTCATGTAGATGTTGAAGAGAGTGGGGCTGAGCGACGATCCTTGCGGGACGCCGCAGATGACTTCGGTGGCCTCGGAGCGGAACGGAGGGAGGCGTACTCTCTGTGTTCTGCCGGAGAGGTATGAGATGATCCATTCCAGAGCCTTCCCTTGGATGCCGGTGTCGTTGAGGCGTTGGACTAGTGTGCGGTGGCAGACAGTGTCAAATGCTGCGGAGAGGTCTAGGAGGATGAGTGCCGCTGTTTCGCCGTTGTCGAGCAGGGCTCGGATGTCGTCGGTGGCTGCGATGAGGGCGGTCTCGGTGCTGTGGTTGGCTCTGAATCCGGACTGTGATGGGTCGAGGGATCCGTTCGTCTCGAGGAAGGCTGCCAGTTGCTTGTTGACGACCTTCTCGATGACTTTGGCGGGGAAAGGAAGGAGCGAGATGGGGCGGAAGTTCTTGAGGTCGGTCGGGTCCGCTGTTGGTTTCTTCAGCAGAGCGCTGAGTTCGGCGTGCTTCCAGCTCTCCGGGAAAGTTGCTGTGTTGAAGGAGGTGTTGATGATGTCTCGGAGGTGGGGTGCGATGGTAGAGGCTGCCTTGTTGAAAACATGATGGGGGCACGGGTCGGTCGGAGATCCGGAGTGGATGGTGTTCATCATGCGTGACGTGTCTTCGGGGGTCACCTCGGTCCATGTCTGGAGGGTGGCGGCGGGGTGCGAAGGTACGACCGATGGGTGCGGGGGTGAAATGTCGAAGCTGTTGTGGATGTTGGCGATCTTGCGGTGGAAGTACGAGGCGAGGGAGTCGCAGAGGTCCTGTGAGGGAGTGATGTCGTTGTTGCCGGTGCTGGGGTTGGAGAACTCCTTGACGATGTTGAAGAGCTCCTTGCTGTCATGGGCGTTCTTGTCCAGTCGTTCCCGCAGAGATTTCTTCTTGGTGGTGCGGATGAGCTGGTGATGTCTGCGAGTGGCGAGTTTCAGTGCTGATCTGTTGTCGGCGGTCTTGTTGAGGAGCCAGGCCTTCTCGAGGGTGCGGCAGGCCTTCTTGGAGTCCTTAAGTTCGTCGGTGAACCAGGGGGCCTTCTTGCTTCTGGGCCTGGTGAGGGGGTTCTTCAGTGGCGCGAGGTCGTCGGCACAGGAGGTCAGCCACTGCGTGAGGTCGAGGGCAGCTGTGTTAGGGTCCGTGGTCCTGACAGGTGGGCTCTGGCTGAGGGAGGTGGCGAGCTGGTCGGCGGTGATCTTGCTCCAGTTTCTGTGGGGAGCCTGCTTCGGGTGATGGTGGACCGTGTTCTTTCTGAAGCTGAAATGGACGCAGCTGTGGTCGGTCCAGTGAAGTCCGGTGGAGTGGCTGAAGGTGACGTGCTTGCTGGACGAGAAGAGTGGGTCAAGCGTGTGGCCGGCGAAGTGGGTGGGGGTGTTGACCAGTTGCTGAAGTCCGAGGTTGGCGAGGTTATCCAGCAGGGCGGTGGTGTTGCGGTTATTGTTGCTCTCCAGGTGGAAGTTGAGGTCCCCGAGGAGGATGTAGTCGGCGGAGGGGAGGGCGTGAGGGCTGATGAAGTCGGCGATGTCTTCGCAGAACTGTGCGCGTGGTCCCGGGGGTCTGTAGATGAGGGTGCCTCTGAGGGTAGTCTTGGGGTCGGTGTGGATCTGGAAGTGCAGGTATTCGGCGGCGTTGAATACGTCGATGGAGTCAGTCGAGATGCGAATGGTGCTCTTGTGTACGATGGCGATGCCTCCTCCGGTCTGGTTGACGCGATCCTTCCTGATGATCTTGTAGCCGTCCGGGATGGCAATGGCGATGTCGGGGGCTGAAGAGTCGTTCATCCAGGTTTCCGTGAGGAAGGCGACGTCTGGAGATGCAGTGTCGAGGAGGTTCCAGAGTTCCACGGCGTGTCTGTGGACGGAGCGGGTGTTGAGCAGGATGCACTTGAGGTGGTTGCTGTTGTCCGTCTTGGTGGGCGTGGTGCTTGTTTGGAGGCAAGAGAAGTTGCAGGATCGGCAGGCGAAGGGTCCATGGGTGCGTCGTGGGGACGCTCGGTAGCAACCGGGGGCTCGGGCGGTTTTGAGTGCGATGAGCGTAGCGAAGTCGTAGGTCCTGCGGGGGGGCTGGCGGGCGCGGGGACCAGGGGGTCTGGCGCTGGGCACGGTCCAGGCGCGGACGGGCGCAGACGGGCTTACCTTTGGCGCACCTTCGGCGCTCAGTCGGCGCTCCCGCTGCGCGCGTCCGCTGCGGCGCGTCCGCTGCGCGGTCGCTGAGGGGGCGTCATAAATAAGGAGCCGGGAGGGAGGGTCAGCGGGAGGCGGGAGCGGGGTGGCCAATGGGCAGGGAGGGGGGGTGGGACTGAAGGAGGAGGCGGGAGTGGGAGTGTGCGCCTGGGGCAGCGGCGCCGAGAAAACGGCGGGAAAATCGGCGGGAAGCGACGGAGCCCAAGGAGTGACCAGGTAAGTGGCGGTGGTCAGCGGGCGTGAGGAGTGAAGTAAGTATTCCTAACTAAGCATGAATTATCACTGTAGAAAATACTACAATCTGTGTGGCCAGCATGGCAGAAAACCAAACAAATATACATTTTTAAGATAAAATAATTAACTCATTCCGACCCTAGGCTACAGTTGGTCATTTCCTGAAAAAAACTGTGGGGCATATCAGCAACAGCCGGCGATAATTATCGCTAAGTGCGCTTAGCGCGAGGATAATTATCACTGACTATCGCTGGATTATATCGCCCGAGGTAGCGTGCTCTCAGCAACGCTTATCTCCAATGCGATATATATTCCAGCGATAGTTTCACAAAGTGCGATTATCGCTGGAAATCCTGCGATAATCGCACAGCGACAGGCGAAACCTTGTTGCGAGGGCTGGGTGGTCTCAGCCCTATAATTCACCACCCAAAGTCTAAAATGGTTTAGTCAGGTTACAAGCAGGCATAATGACACCTGCATTAGGCGCGGTTAGCGCTACATTTCTCATCTCTGTGAAGGTTAGCGTGCAGCTTGCTGATAGGAGAAATGTCTGTTAGCGGCATTTACCATCTTATTTTGGTGAGGAACGCCCACTTTGCATGTCATTAGAGATGCAAAGCTGGGCGTTAGGGAAACGGGCGCAGAGGCATAGAAACACGCGCTAGCGTGTTCTTGCTGATAGTGCGATAAAATTATTGCCGCTTTTCGCCCGAAAACGGACGCTAAAGCGGCGATGATTTTGTCGCTTCCCCTTGATGATATGCACCTGTACTCCTTTTGTCCCCAACAACAATCATTTTCAGCAAAATGTATCTAAAAATAACCCTTAAAAAAAAGCAATATATCACCTATGAACTTTCGACTTTTAGCAAATTTCAAAGTGTGTCCCCAGATTTCAGCTTGTTACCTGTTAAGTTTAATTGAATTCCATTATACCTACTGCCATGCCGTGTGTCACAAAGATGAGAAAGGCAATTCATTTTTTTAATGAAGGCTCGTCACAAAAATGCATCAGGAAAATAGCTATGGCTTCTCTAGAGCATAGCAATATTTGTAACGTTGATTTGTAAGAAATATGATCTGTACTTAAAAGCGCTTGTTTTTATGGCATGACTTCACCACTGGGCAATCTGGGGCTTACCCAGACCTGAAACGATTACTTAACCAATAATAAAGAACCAGCTGTTCAAATGTTTTTTTCCTACTTTTTAAGTGATTGTACGTTTTTAAAAACATTTTTAGTCTTTTTCTTAATGTATTTGTATGAGTGTATGTTGATGATTCACAATGTACTGCTTCTTGTTGGTGGACTTTGTCATTCGATCTAACAATAAAGAGAGAGAGAGAGATTTGAACTTCTGAGATCTTCAAATGTTATTGTAGGATAATTTCAATGGATATTTCTGTCAAGGAATGGACACTGTGAAAGTCTGTCAAATTTCCTTCTTGATTGTCTGAGTGAGGTGGTGATTGCTCCCAACAGCCAGGGTGCCGCCCTGCACTTAATAGTTCATGTGTAAGGTGAATAATGGCTCCTTAAGGTGGCATCAGTTAGAAACAAAAAGCCACAAGGCAAAAAACTTCTTGGCAATTGTTTAGCTCTTGATTGAAGATGAAAATGAATGCAGAAACAGATACACAAGGCACCAAACTATTCCTGATATCTTTGAACAGAAAAGATTAAAGCAAAGAGAATGTCCAAAGGGAATTCTAGCTGAAAGGGAAAAAAATCAGGGACAAAGTAATAGCAATTTGGAGATGAACATGAAGAAAAATAAGGGAACAAATAAGTTGCAACACAACTATCACAAATGCCTCCTCTTTGCATGTAGTTCAGGCAGGAACCGTCATCACAGGAAAAGAGTCAACTTGATCTTGGGTTGCGAGACTCACACAGTAATTCCCAGATATACCTTCATCTTGGAAAGGCAATTTATTAAGGATTAGTAAGCCACTTTCTTCCACAAGTATTATGGATTCAATGAATATTCTCCTTTTACTTAATGTTTCCATGGATCTTTGGATTCTTGTATTTCTTTACTGTACTATTAGTTGGTGGGTGTATCTCACGCACCTCACATACATTGGATGGTAGCAGCATTAGTGCTGTCCCTAATCTTCCAGAGGAGAGGCAAGATTTTTCCTACTAAAACCAGTTTAACTCTGTGCAATCTTCTTGGGAATAATGGAAGTTCAGTCACAGCCAACGTCAAGACTATGGGTCCTTTCGGGTATAGAGAGTCAGTTGAGTTTCCCACACCCTGCTTGCCCCCCATTGTCAAAACAGTAACACCCTAAAAAACGAACGCATGTTTGTACACCTGTCACACTAATGTCAATCGTCTACCAATTAAGAAAGCTGTTTTGGAAATAGTTATCGACGTACAAATGTCACATAGCATTTGAACAAATAATTGAATACTAAATAAAAACATGCAGTAGATATTATATTGCGAAGTGAAGTGCGTAGGCAATTCTCATTCCTCAGCCTCATTTTGTACGATGTTCCAAAGACTGCTAAAGCCGCAATAATTGTATTTCCTGGCTGAACATTGTTTTCCATAGCTGCTGGGGCTCGATGCTGCTATTAATGTACTTAATGTGTGCGCCCCTTTCAGATCGTGGTTTCATAATTGCAATTAATTAGACAATTACATTTCACCCATGTTTAATTTGGCTACATATATATATCTACTGCATATTTCGAATTTATTGTATTACAGAAGACTAATAGAACTAACCATACGTAGAAAATGTAACAGTGCCAAGAACGTTTTATAAAAGTTGTAAATCATCTCTTCTCGAGAAAAATGAATTTTTCTTTTGCTTTGATGAGTAAACTGATTAGTTTTGTAATCATCTTCTTATTCGTTCAGGAGCCCCATCAGCTATTAGACAAAGCATCATCTTAATGCTCTATGCACTCCTAGTTTCCATCCAGCTTGCGTTCCACAATTGCATCCGCCTCTTCCGCAAATGAAGATTTCATGTACCACTCCTACAGGGAGCCATTTTGGAAGTCACGGCTGCTTCCCAATAGACAGAGCATTGGGAGAGACACACGCCTGCTTCAAATAGCCCTAAAGTATGTGCCCTGTTAACAATCTAAACATGGAAGAGCTCCTTCTTAAGACTGTCTCTGCGTGTCCTGAAAGCCAGCAGAACCCACACCGCCCATCTTAGAAATACATCAAAGATTTATTTACTCCGTTACTAGAGCATCAAGTAGTTTAAACTTGCTCCTGCAATCTGCATGCCCTCCACTCCTGACAGGTACTTGAATTAGGACTTATTTACCCTCTTGTTAAAAAAAATCAGGATCTCAAATTGTTCAAGTGGTCCATCTAGTCGTTAGAATTCACCTGCAGGATGCTTGCGCTGTGCTTAACAAATCTATTGTCTTTTATCGAAATTTAAGAAAGAGTTACATTCCGCCTCCTCTCTTCCCTGCCTTCTCATTGGTTCCTGTGTGTGCTACTTACTTTTCCTCCATTTCCATAGGCTGTAGCAAATGTTCTTCCATTTACCAATGCTTGTTCCTGTCTGTTTCTCTTATCAGTTTCCCACCACCGAAATACTGTTAACAACCGTGTTGGTGGAATCATTTTTTCATGAATAAAGTTTTGCCTCTTTCTGCTTTTTCGTCTTGCAGTAGCTTTATATAGCTGCAACTTATCTCCAGGAAAGATTAAGTAATTTACCCAGAATCACGAGAGGGTGCGCTCAGCTCTGCAGTCAGCAGCTCTGGGTGATGCGCTCCACTCCCACGATGGTTGTCAGGGAGCTCTTTCCTTCGTTCCGGGTGGTGATTGATGAAAACAGCTTAGTATGCATCATATAGGTAAACCCGAACATTACTAATGCTAGTTTTAATCTACTTTTGCGAGTACTTCTGTCAGCTGTCCCTCTGTTGTGTTTTGACCCACCTCCCGCCTACTCTCTGTTGTGTTTTCCCCTCCCACCCTCATTAATGCTCTCCTTTATGTTTTCATCCCTTCCCACTCTCCTTTGTGTTTTCAGTTCCACCACCCCCTCCCACTTTATGTTGCCTTTTCAAACCACCCCCACCCCTTCCTGCTCTCAGTTGTATTTTCAAAATAAACCCCACTCTATCCTATTTCAATGTCAGAATCCCTGCTTATGTAGTGCTTAGTAGCATCCAATGGATGTTGCACTGGCACGTCAAAAAGGAGCGCTCTCGCCCACCTGCCCCTTGTCACTCTCTGCCCTTGCCTTGCTCCAGCTCCTCATATAGTGACCACACCGTCATCCGCTCCACTCAACACGCAAGCACAGACGTCACCCAAGGATTACACTGACACTTTCATTATGGGTGAAGAACTGCTGCAGGTTTATTTCATACAACATAAGTATGACGATAAGTGGGTTATCTTACGGGCGATCCAGGGCAAGCAGCCCCTCGCTGCTTCGCCCGCCTGGCGAGCCAGCACGCACGGTGGGTCGATGCCCGGCAGTGCGGCACATTTTTTTCAGATCCTCCTTTGGATCACGTGATCTGTCTAATACTCCCGCCCCTTTTAACGGGGGCGGAGCGTGGCCAGGAGGAGCGGCGCAGGAAGCAGAGGAAGATCTGAGGGGGTGAGGCGCCTAAAAGGGGGGTCTAGCCTCGCCCACCCTTGTGGAACGCCTTCCCTGGACAAACCCATTAGGGCCTCCCCCTCCCGAGGCGCGGCCTAGCTAGAGAGGTGGAGCAGGGGGGGGGGAGGCTCCAACAGGCGGCCACTAGAAGGCTGCCCTGCTGAATGTCCCCCTGCGTGGGACGCGAGCAGCGGCATTCTCCGCTGTCCCCCCAGCCACCTGAGGCCAGTGAAAGCCGAGATTCTGGGGCTGGCTTGCTGTGGAATGGGCTTCCAATCTGCTGTGGTGGCTAAAAGACTATAGTCGCTTAGTGCATCTGTTACAATTAAATCTCAGCACAGGAAGGCCTTTTTCTCCCTGGGGGAAACTCAAGCTCCCTGTGTGACAAGAGTGCCTACTGACGCAGCATTTAGAAACATCCGATGGATGTAGCATCAGCACTTCAACAAGGAGCGCTTATTGGATAAACTACTCACCCAGCATCTGCCGCTGTTTGCTGAGTGCCCTTCTGCCCTTTTTGTACCAGTATCAAGAGCCCTCACACATTCTTGTGTTGAAGGCAGAGGCTGCAGACTCGTCTATCAGCAGGCACGCATGCAGCCTGTGCACAAACCTCTCTAAACAAGAGATGCAGTGGCTTCAGAGCAACACCACCAGTTTTACAGCTAATACTCTCGCCCGCCCTCCACAGCTGGAGAACTCTGCAAGGAAGTTGTGGGGTAACAGCGAGAGCTGCTGACTGGGTAACCAGCTTCGAGTCTCGCCGTTGGCTCAACATCCTGTGCTTCTGGGCAAACCACGTGATGTCCCCCATCCCTATAAACAACGAATGGTGCCCCTGTGTAATGTGACTGGCGCTCATAAAATGTGCTCCGATTCCTTCAGGTCGAGCTTGCGCTACACAACACTGCAAAGACAAGCATTGGCATAGCCAATAAGTCTCGCCTTTGGGACCTTATAAGTGTTTAGCCATGCAACAGTTGCATAACTAAATACTTATAAGGTCCCAAAAGCGAGACCTATTGGCTATGCAAAGCGGCCGCGAAAGTGAAAGTAATCACGGTAAAGTGCGGCGCGTGCGCCCGCGCACATGAACTGTAGCTCTAGGCTGGCCTGGTAGCACTTTTTGGAGCCCTCTCAATAAGTCTCGCCAGACCAGCACATGCGCTGGGTCAGGCGAGACCTAAAAAAAAGGATTAACCAAAGGCGCGGTTCTTGCTCCTTTAATTCATCACTGCTTACAAAACTCTACTCCAGGTCTTGCAAGAAGGGAGTAGGATTTGCATACAGCAGTATCCCAGGCCACTTAGCCACACGCCTACCAACGGTGTGTCCAACGTAGGCCCATGAGGGTGAGATCCATTCAGGATTTCAGGGTACTCACACCATATAAATGGACATATAAATAATATAATGAAAATGTATTTACTTAATAGGCGTTTATCCTGAAAATCAGGCATGGGCCCGGCTCCCAGACACATACTTGCTTCACTGGGTCCTACACTCTGCATTGACAAATGTGGTTATGCAGTTAATGCTTCCTCAAAGGAGATGGTTTGGTGTCAAAATATTATATACCACAGAAATTGTCTCATGCAAAAAGAACAGAGTGCCCTGTACAGGCATAGGGATGCTAAAGAAAGAGTTCCAATATACAGACCACGGCCCAAAAGTATTGGAGCACTTTTACAAGAGCACCAGTTACATTATAGGACAAATGACTTCTTATTTATAGGCCAATCAATGCAAAATGTATTGAGACATTTTATTCAATCAACACTCGCCATCCATCATACAATAGACCACATCTATGCGCATAGGTTCTAGCACCTAGTATGCTCTCCCCACCCCTCAAATTGCTTACCCTCCACCACTGTCCGTGCTCTTTTTATTTTTTTCAGTTTTACCGTCTTATATAACGCCAACTCGACCCGAAGATATTGAAGCGTTTTTACAGGAGCGCTAGTTACATTGCAGAAGGCTGGATTACTTCTTGCTTATAGGGCTTTTTTTTAAAAATACTTTAAGCCATGTTGAACAACATGTAAAAAAAGAAACATTGACAAAGCCAAATAGATGTCACAGAGGCAAAACCAATTGGCTTTGCCAATGCTTAGTTTTTCTTTACCGCCAGTTAAGCATTTGCTCGTTATAGAAAACGAGATGCAAAAAAATCAGAGTTAACCGATATGATAATCCTGGATCGAAGATTTCGGAAAACTCTTACTTGCTCAGAAGGTATGACCAGTGAGATACCGCTCACGGCAACTTGTTATAAGGCCCTTAGTCTCTACAAGTCACTCCCATTTACTTTGTTTACTTATTTATTTCAATTTGGGTTGCTGTAAAGTGCGACTAACCACCCTGCAGTAGCCTCAGAGTGTTGTGAGTATGGGCACATATCAGAGGGAATAGTGAAACATATCATAGTCCAAATGCAAACTGATTATCATCCAGCAGCAATAGACAATAGCCTCGAGAAAACCTACCTTCTAATATGTCCCATATTACGATGGAATAAACCTTGGGTTTTCTTATGGGCCTCAAGTCTTGTTACCCCTCTAACCCTTGCACGCCCCTCCCTCTCAAGATGATTTCCAACTCGATTGCTGACTTTCTTTACAAAGTGTTTAACAACATCCTCTGTTCCGGCTGCTATCCAGACGCTTGGAAAGAGGCAATTGTTACACCTCTGCTTGAGAAACCCAATGCTGACCCCTCTGAACTGAAAAATCTTCGCCCTATCCCCTTCTCCTGGCCCCCGCTAAAATCCTAGAGAAGTTCATTAACACTGAGTTCATGAATTACTTGGAGTCTAATGAGCTCTTGGATCAGTCACAAAATGGTTTCCGCGCCAACTACAGCCCCGAATCAGCCCTTATTGCTGCCACTGATTACATCCGCAGGCAGGTCGATCAGGGTGGGTCGGTAGTGCTGATTATGCTCGATCTGTTGGTGGCTTTTGACACCGTCTCTACCACTAGAATGGTTCAACGTCTGAGAGAGGTGGAATCTCGGGTAAGGCCCTGCATGTCCTCCACTTCTTCCTGACAGAGAGAACTAATGTTGTTAGTTGTGGGGGTTTCAGATCCTAGGCTTTTAGCCTACCCTGTGGCGTTCCCCAGGGCTCATTCCTGAGCCCCACTCTCTATAATGTGTATGTGGCCCTGCTGGCCAAACTAGTCAGATCCTTTGGGTTTCAGGTGATCGCCTACGCTGAGGACACGCAGATTATTGTCTCCATCTCTCATGATTTGCAGTCGGTTGCCGGGAAATGTAACCAGAGCATGGCCAGTATTATCAAATGGATGCAAAATAACTCCCTTAGGATTAATGCAGTAAAAACCAAGGTCCTAGTTTTTGGTCCCCAGACCTCAATCTGGTCAAAAGCCTGGTAGTCGGGAGCTTGTGGCCCCCTTCCCATTCCCGCAAAGACAGTCAAAAACCTAGGGGTTATTTTTGACGCAGGTTCAGGTGAGTCGCACTGTCAGTACTTGCTCCTACATTCCGAAGACTTTCATAAAGGTGCTCCCGTATATTCCATCAGCACTCCACCGGCCCACAGTCATTGCACTGGTTACCTGTCTGCTTGACTACTGTAATGCCTTGTATCTGAATATCAGTACGGCTTCCCTGTGCAGACTTCAGGTTATACAAAACACGACCGCTAGGCTGATCCTTAATATCCCAAAAAGGCATTCAGCAAAGGAGGGGCTTCACACCCTGCACTGGCTCCCTATTAGGAAGCAAATCTTTTTTTAAACTTTGTGTATGGTTCACAAGGCCCTGCATAATATAGGTTCGCAACAGCTGAAAACTATGTTTAAATGGTACACGCCTGGGAGGACTTTGAGATCTTCATCCCAGAGAAAACTGATCATCCCTATTGTTCGCAAAGCCAGATAGGACAGCCGCTCCTTCTCGGTGGCGGCGGACAAACTTTGGAATACTCTACCCTCCTTGATCTCCCAGGTGGAATCCCTTCCAGTGTTCAAAAAACTACTGAAGACCTGGCTTTTCTCAGTTTAGTCAGCGGCCTCTCATTCTCCTCTTCCCGTCCGCTCAGTGCCTTGGCACCCTCGGGTTTTAGTGCACTTTATAAATCCCTATCCTATCCCTAACATGATGACAAAGTCTTAATCTTTTTTTATTTTTGAGGCGTTAAAGAGATTGGTACCGGATTAACTTTGGAAGAAAATCATCTGATATAAATGGTATGGTTTGGTTTACTAAATGACATCTCACTTGTGCAGAATGTATATCATTGCCTGCAAAGGAGTACCACACAGTATGTGGAGTGTTCTAGGGAATGCAGTATGTACAGTCAATTATGTAATATTACAGCAGATCACTAGATAGTGACTGTTTATGGTGTATTGTTGCTTTGGTAACAGATATCAAACCCAGAACTGCATGGGAAGTGTAAAAGCTATATATGTTCTTATTCTGGACAACTTAAGGAGTCTAGGGTCCATTGCACTAAGCCATTTAGTGGTCGTTCCTGAATCTGTCTACCTCAGTTGATCAGGAGACCTACACACAATCAAAATTTCCCCAGGCCTGGACAAACAAACTTACCCACAAAAACAGTCCCTCCCACCAAAACATTTTTTTAAAAAAAGGGCTTAGAAGAAGGCATTGTCAATTCTGGTCCAGAGCTGGTCCAGACTCTGTTTGATCCTCCTCAAGCAGCTCTAACCGGCTCTCCAAATGGTCAATCTGCTGCAGGATGATCCCCTGGAATGAGCGGGAGGGGTTGCCACTGGCAGCAGTGGCAGTTAGGGACCTTAGCTGGTGACGCCAACATCGATGTAATGACTGGGTGGCTGGAGGCTGGGGCTGGCTTTCTGAACTGGGGCCTGGCTCAGAGGCAGCTCCTTCTGCCCCTTCCAGGACCACCAGCTGCCTGTATTCTGGCTGGATGGCCTCCCACCTCTGCTGCCACAGCTGGGCCGCTATCTCCTGCCTAGTAGGTGATGATGGTGGACCAACAGGAGTAGCTATATCAGGAGAAAAAGAAAAAGAAAAGAGACAAATTGAAAATAATGCTCTGAGTAAACACTTGTTTAAAATTAAATAGTAGCAGTACATACTTTGTGTTGAAAAAATAAATGACCTCCCATTAATGTGTAAGGCATTATGTGCTATGGAGTACAAGTTGTTGTGCTAAATTAATTGAGGCATGCTAGCCAGTGCGTCGGGTTCTTTGCTACTCTCTGCAGTCTGCAGCTAGGGCAGCTGTAGTGGACAATTATCTTACTTTAAATCCTATGGCCCTGCTCTTCCCCAAATCCCTTTCACATTCTACCCTGACTCCAAAGAGGCAGATGAATATTAAATAAGATACAATGTCAAAAACTTCACATATAAAACACGAATATCCTTTATGCTGTAATGAGACAGTGGGGGAAAATAATGCACTGCACCTCAGGGGAAGGAAAGGGATGTATAGATTGTATTTGGCACATTCCTCATAGAGTATTGCATATCCCAAACTTGAACAGGCGCTTAGTCCCATTTTACTCACTGGCCTCACCCTCCACCACTAAATATTTTCAACAAATTAATTTCCTGGGCAGTAAGGAAAGGAAACTTGATTTATTCTACCACAGTGTAAGGTAGAAGGATTAGGCAGGGTAGGGTACAAAATAGTGGGGATTGTAATTTGGGGAGAGGATGTAGCCTTACGGCTAGGGCTGAAGACCTCAAATCTGGGGAACAGGGTTTGTATCTCGGCAATGACGCTGAACATCCGGTGATTCTGGGCATATCATTTAATCTCCCCGTGCCTAACAAAAAATTAATGTGTCTTTATGTAACGCAACTGGTGCTCATGTAAAGCGCTCTAATACCCGATACCTTCGGGTCAATTTCGCGCGATGTAAAACTCCTCCCAAAAAGTTGTGAGGTGTCACTGATCATCATCATGTGACTAAGCTTTGGCTTATTCAGTCAATGAAGTTGAAGAAAGTCAAAAGGGAAATATTTGAACAGGTGTGAATCTGTTATCGGAAACCATGAAATATATTTTTGAATCACTTCACGTGGCCATAAAAATGTGGCACATGCCAAGAATGGATTTTTCAATATTTTGGTAGGCTGGGACAGAATAATTTAGGAAGGAATAAAGGAGTGAAGTGCTAAGAGGTGACTGAGTGGGGAAGGGAAACACACCATGTGTGTTCATTTGCAATGCATTTTCTAACTTTGTAAATGCTGCATTAACTGAAAATCGCCAGCAATCAAGTGCCGTGCAAAAGGTGACTATTGGAAAATATACCTATTGTGTGTGCTTCCAGGAAAGGCACCATACACCTCAGTGAAGAAGTGCCTAGCAGCTCAGACAGACGTCACATTAATGGAGTGCCAGGGGTCTATTGTAGAAAAGGTGTGCTGTGCAGTAAGGTGGCTGAGGTGTCACTTATGTGCAGTTAATAGCAACTATCACCCGAGGGAAGAGGACAAAGGCATAAACGTCCCTCCCAACCGTTTGCCGTTCTGCCACTGACTGTGATATGGCAATAAACTGGTGCACTCCTCTGTTGATGCATCTCAGTACCTGATGCAAGATTCAAGGTTAGCTTGCCTGTGAGATGCCAATGTTGTAAGAGGTGACCCTTTGCAAAGATCCAGTGACTTTGAAATGGAGTGCAGCCAGTAGTTTGACATAGTTTGGGATAGTCTGGGAGTGGGTTGTAGGTGAATCCAGTTCCTGCTCCCATTCAGCAACCATGTTCAGGATCACATCTTGTGAGGTGTGGTATCTAGCAATGACAGCTTCCCTGGACATCCCAAAGATGTTGATCATTTGGATATAAACCCTATCTCTCCTGCAACTCAAATAATTTATCCTGAAAGTGAGGGGCAAACCTACAAAGACACTCGTAGACATAGTGAATGCAGCTAAAGTGGATGTGTGATCTCATTCCTTAGGTGGTCACCCTGGCTCTGATTGGATGTTTTTGAAAATAATTTTAGCTGTGCATGCGTGGTGGACTTGAGAACAATCACTCTTTTCATTACCAGGTGTGTTCCATGTATTGTAATCCTCATTATGTAAATCTTCAGCATTTGCATGGAAGAGAAAACTAATATTTTTTTTATCCAGGTTTCAATCTTGAACAGCACTTTATTTTATGTAAAACAAATTTAAAAATATTTACTTAAAATAAGATTATACAGGGAATTTAAAATAAAAATGTGAAAAATATTGGATGGGAATGCAAACAAAATGTACACAAGATTAAAAAAATTGCCTTTATTTGCCAATATATTTCTGTAATTCTTTGTTAGCTCCATTCATTTAAATGGGAGAGTGTTGCAGGTTTTGGCCATGTGTAGGACTGAATGTTATCCAGCTCTCAGTTGGAGTACATTTCCAACTGTGTTGGGTCCCTTTTAGTTGTAGTAACTTTAGAAACAAACTTTGTGAATACCAAATGGCTTACTCTTTTGTGGGTGAAGGTATGTCCCTTTTAAAAACCAGTCTTTAACCCCCATGACCCTTTCTCATTCATCCCCTAGCCTCTCTCAATTAGTATTAGGTACTGGCCATTTCCAGCCACTTCCCTCTGTCTGTCCCTCCCACATCTACTACTAAATGGTATACCTAGTGTACAGAGACTACAGTAAGGACAGAAAACGCTGAACAGTAAAACATAGGAGAGGCGATGGTGAAACTTTATTTATAAGATTTCGTAGTACGTTAGTAGTACTATTGTAGTACTACAAACGTACTACAGAATTCAGTTTGTGAACAGATTGCAATACATCGAGGCGATCCAGTTCACTACTTAAATCAATAAATAAATAAGGATATGGTAGGAAAAGTTGAAATGTCATGGGAGGGTAGAACAACAAGGGAGAACAGTAAACACGGAATGCAGAAGCCAATCTCCTGGTTGAGTGGCAGTGGGTTGTAGGCCATATTCAGGAGTATTTCAAATGGGGTGAAGTTCCACATCATTGTGGTTTAACAGGAGAAAGCCTGGCATCTCATCCTCTCCTTCCTTTCTTTCCATTCATCCTGCATTGCAACCTGGCAGTGCTGCTGCTGTGTGTTTTACAAAGTTCTCTGTATTTGTAGATCTTGGTTTCCAGGTATGGGCGTATGTCATTGTTGACCACTTCACATAAATTGGAGAGGGCTTTGAAGATGATGCACCATATCAGTAGAAGCAAGCATTATTCTCTGAAAGTAGGATTTATCAATATCTGAAAGTTTTTATTGAATTGGACTGCTGCATGAAAAAACATCTGCAGGATCCTGACATGGGTCCCAGAAATGTTGGCCAGTATGCGATTGCCACAATGCAAATGTGATAAGAGCGGCACCTGGATGTGCAATATGCATCTTATTTCCGAGGCAGGTCCCATGCAAAAGTCCTGGGATTTGACACTGATGGACAGTTGTGGAGAAAAGTCAATCAGATTCATGTTATCAATATGTACTCTTATAGGTTCACAATCTAATTGAGTCACTAATATAGTCTTAATTGTGGTGATAGTAGGTAAGAAATGGAGCATACAGACTCTGAGTACACATGTTTGAGTCCTGATATTCATAAACACTGTATAAGGTCATAAATTTTTTAGAAACCTCACCTTAAATTCTTTTTTTCGAAGGGGGCACTGTGGACACCAGCACCTTGAGACACTGCCATGGAAGTACTATTCGAGGGAGCCGAATTTCTATCCCAGAGCTAAGCAGTAAAATGGTAGCTTCTTCTATTTTTACCATTGCGTGCATAGGAGGAGTATCGTTTACACAGCGCCACTGGCATATAGTAGTGATGCTCTATTTGCAGCACAGTGCCAAGGTATGTTAAGCTACGTGAACACTATTTACACTGATCTTACTGTTCATTATGGAATGGGTCCCTCTACATTAGCATAACTATTTCAGTAAATAAATCTATTCAAAAAGCTCTGGCCGGTAAATGGCAACAATTAAAAGTATGAGATGTTCTGGAGCATATTTACTAATGTTCCATTCAGTACAAAGCAGCAGGCAATGTTGCTATGCTGTGTTGTGGGAAAAAAGAGAGCAGAAATTCTCCATATTTACAAAGGCATAGAGCACTTCTGCTCTTCTCCTTTAAGTGGCGCACAGTATGCTGCTTAGCACTAATGCAGGCACCAGTGCACCATAGTGTAAGGGTACCTGCATTACGGGCAGGATTGTCTTTGTTCAGGAAGGGACACCTTTTTACATAAAAACAATCCGTAGAGACATTTTGTTCTTTCTATGTGTGATTGGGAATGCATCACACATAAAAAGAGGAAGTAACAAGGAGAAATAAAGATATTTCTCCTCATTACACCTCAATGGGGAATGCATAGCATTTTGACACATTCCTAGGTTTACTAGCTTTTAGTATATCTGAGAATGCACCAAAATACATGGATGATGCATGGGAAAGCCCGTGATCCACCAATAAAACGCCTACCAACTTGAAATGTAAGATAACGAAGGCAAGATTCTTCATTGCATTACATTTGTTTTACAAATCCACCAAAGGCGGTGTAAATTCTCCTTGTGTCATCTTGTGCAATGCAAGGACAGTGCAAAGGGTGGATAAATCTGGGGCACCGTGTCTGCTCCTTTTTGAACAACATAGTGAACATTGTTATAAAATGCTGAGAAAGCTGGCACTTTTTGCTTTTTATTACTGAAATAACTTAGCATATCCTATAGTAAGCTGAGAAGGTGAAAATTAGTGTCAAGTACCTATGTATTTTTGGATTACAATACAAAAGTACATTTAGACAATGGTACATTTGGTACATTTAGACAATGGTACATGTTATTGTGTAATGTTCATGCATTAAATAAATGTTATGTAAGCAATAAACTACAGCACTTCTCACTTTGTAATAGTGACTTCTGAAAAAGTGTCAAAAGCAATATTTCAGACTTTTTAAAAATCTTGATGTAATGCTTTCTCAGTTCATTGTCTAGCATCTGCCCATCAATGTAGATGGTATTTTCAAGTATTACGTAAATAAAACATAGCAAAATCAAAATTCAGGTTACTCACTCATATCTAAGCATTAAACTAAATAGCTTATTCCTGTGATCATTACTTTCCTTTCCACACTGGGTAGAGTGTTTGGAACTTTACTTTGAAGCGACAGAGGTCACTAATGACTGAAAAAGGGCTCTCCTCCTCTATCTGGAAGTAAAAAACATTTACAAAATCTCCAAAACAGTCACAGAAGCGACCACGAAGACACATGCAACACTTGTAGCTGTCCTCAATGCCTATTTTGAACTAAAGGCCAATCAAGATTATGAATGTTCCATATTTCGAAGAGTTAGACGAAGCCCAGAGGAATTGATTGATGCGTTCTACACCAGATGGAAAGAACTTGCTAGCACATGCGTATTTGCGGAGTAAAATGAGGAGATCTGAGGGCAGATTATCAAGGGATGTGGCTCCACAAAACGAAGAGAACACATCCTACAGAAGTCAGAGAAGTCGCTGAATGAGATTTTGAACATGGGCCGCTCCAAAGAGTTGCTGTAGGCCAGCACCTGAACAGTGAAAGCAGAACCTATCAATACTGTCATGCCCGAAGAGGGCCCTGAGAAGCCCAAGAAAGCCTCTGACACACCTCAGGCCTGTGGACACTGTGGAGGGGCTGTCAATTACCCTGCAGACTGCCCAGATAAAGGCAAAAAATGTGCCAGGTGCAGCAAGTACAATAATTTTGTGAGAGTTTGCCGATCAAGTAGAAGTCAGAAACCACACATGACAGTCAACGCTCTACCGGAGGCCTGAGAAGACGTAGGTGACATGAACAATGACGGAATCACAGAGTACACAGTACACTCACTCTTTACCATCAGCGCGTCCATGAAAACCCTCCACCAGTTACCCAGGTATCATATACAAGTAGGAACACACCCACTGATTACCATAGTAGATACGGGCAGCTCCATTGATGTCATGTTCACAGAGGGTTTCAAGACTTTGAAACCGGCCCAGACCCTCCAAAGAGCTGCCATTCAAGTTTTCGCCTATGGGCAGGACCGTCCGTTAACTATGCTGGGCATGTTTAAAGCACCAATAAAATTCGGTTCACTAACTTTAGACACCCACATCTATGTTGCACAAGGCGAAAATGGCATGCTCCTCAGCTGCTGCATGGTGGTAAGCCCCAGGCATCGCCAACTTAACATTCGAAGTCCGCCACGTAGAGTTATTGAACATATTAATAGAGTTCAGCGAAGTGTTCATAGGCGTAGTGTGCATGAAGAGGAAGGTCCTCAAACTGCATATCAACCAATCCATCCAACCAGTGGCACTCCGACATCATAATATTGTGTTCCATTTGAGGCCACAAGTAGAGAAAGAGCTGGAGAAACTCAAGGCAGCTAGAATCATTGAGAAAGTGTGACGCCCCATTCCCTGGGTGCCACCCATCATCACAAGGAAGCCGAAACAACCAGGAGAAGTCCATATAGGTGTGGACTACAGTTCCCTGTAACTTACTTGCATGCACAATGCCTTACCTCAGCGTGCACAGACTCTCCTAAAGCGTGCGCGTCACTGCTTCATGCAAGATTAGGACCGTTTACCAGCCACAGCCTTTGAAAATTGAGTGCTGTGCAAAATATAGGCTTTTATTTGGCCGTGAAGTGAAGTGCGCATTTACAATACAGGGTGGAGGAGCAGTTATGAACTTTCAGGTTAGTCTTACCATGGGCCTGTGGAATGCCATAGCAGACCCCGGGGCAGGCTGCAGTTATACATGGCATTTTCGCTTTTTGTGTCGGAGGGGCGAGGGGCCTGCACGGATTCATCAGAAACTTTTATTTTACATTTCAGTGAGTGTGCACAGTTTGTAACATGCGTACGCTCGCACATGTTACAGGAAACAATGAGTTAGTGTTTGTAAATTTGTAAGTCCCTGTCATAATACAGCTGTTCATATTGTAGAATTGGAGCTGCTTTCCACTTGCATAATGGCCTCTGGTCAAGGCTGCAAAAAAATAAAATGATTAGATTTCTGTTATTTTCACATTCAGACTGGGAACTGGGTTCATGTATCGAGGATGGTATGTGG
Source organism: Triturus cristatus (assembly GCF_964204655.1). NCBI lineage: Eukaryota > Metazoa > Chordata > Amphibia > Caudata > Salamandridae > Triturus > Triturus cristatus. Next base: position 1,010,752,614 of record NC_140585.1, on the reverse strand, counting down.
TGGATAACAACAGTTTATTGACTTGGTGCATCAGGATCATGGTGGAAGTCCATGGTGACAGTTCACTGGATTATTTCCGGATCGCCTGAAGTCTCTATGAGGCTGTCTTGCTGTGTCCGCGACCTGTCGATGGGGCAATGTCTCTTCCAGCTCTCCCACCTGGGGAGGCCCTTCATCGGGCTTGCCACGGGACCGCTGGTAGGCTGCACTCGGGCTGCGTGTGTGCCGGCTGGGGGCAGCTGCAAACCACCAAGGAGCCAGTAGCCAGTCTCTCGCATAAACTTCAAGGGTGTATGGGTCGTGGTCAGGACAGGCTCTCACTGCTGCAGTTTAGGTGCAGACCCGGTTAGCAGGTAGCCTCTGAGTTTCCTTGTTGGCTAGTTTGGTTAATAGTGTAGGACTCCACTCTATGTGTCTTCGCGATGGTGTCGGCAGACGCACTTAATGAGGACTGGCGTGGTAGCATTGCCAGCCGTGTGGTGAATCGGGACAATGGCGGGTGATGACTTGCCTTGATGGTTGCAGGCGTTTGGTCTGGAGTCGATCACCTGAGAAAGAGAGTGGCCAGGTACCTCCATGTTCTCTGTGGAGGCAGTTGCGTTCATGTACTTGGACTTCTTGGGCTGTTGGGACATTGATGACGGAGGAGTGATGAACACGCTGAGAAACGTACGACTTGAGACTCGGTTCGCGCAAACTGTGCGGCTTACTCTCAGACTCCCGCTGTGCGGTTGCCAGTTCCTCTTCAGGTTGTTCCCCTCTTACCTTGCTGTCGCTGTGTCAGCTGTTGTAGCTTGGGTTTTCTTCATCGTCCGGCCCTGCCACTCACAACTTTCTCTTCTGTCCTCAGCTGGTTGTCCGATTCTTGGTGCAGACCCTCCGGTCACACTTCCACATATCTTGATAAGTGCGGTGTCATGTACATGGCACTGATGACGTAGCTGCCATTAGGCCTGGACGACAGGTGGCGATGGTTAACTAGGAGAGGAAGTTTCTGGATGGACGCCGTAGCCATGTGACAGCCTCTTCTGAATCTTGTCTTGCACCTCTGACATTTGCGGTCAGGAGCAGGGTGCCACTTGACTCCAACTGCCGACACTCGGGGCTGGACGGTCTCACTGTGAAGCGATGGGAGCAACGCGGTTTGCGCTTGCTGCGGCTTACGTGTGGTTCTCCCTTGGTGCTGTCGCCAGGGCCGTCAGTCCGCCTTGGTGGCTGTCTGGTGTCTTTGGAGGTGTACTTGGCTTGTGTTGATACGAGCCCTCATGCTTCTCCTCACGTTGTCTTTGATGCACCTGCGTTTGTCCAGCTCTTATGGGTGACACGATTTCCACGCTTCTTCTTCTTCGGGTGCAATGACATGCACCATGTTCTGACAAGGCCAATGGGACCTTAGAACTTCAATAGTCTCCGTACCACTTAGGCGAACCTTCAGTCGCTCTTCTCGGCTGCATGGTAAGCAGCCACTCATCTTGAGTGCTCCTTCTTCAGGCAGCTTCTTGACGCTCCTACTCCGGGTGTTCCCTCTTCAGGGAATGGCTTACACGGGCCGTAGGGAGTGAAGCTCCTACTCCGGGTGTTCCCTCTCCAGGGAATGGCTTCCACGGGCAGTGCTCCTTCTTCTGGCACTTGGCGTGCCTGCTCTTCCTTCTTGCGGTTGTGACCATTCACCGCCAGGGGCGTGTGGTGCACTCTTCTCACTTGCGGTGGTGTAAGATAGCCATTGGGGGTTGCACGTTCAGAGCACACCTTTCTTGCGTCTTCATGGGGCTTGGCTGTTTTTGGTCCCCTTAACTTTGCTGTACCTTACTTGGCCACTTGATGCTTCTCTTGGCTGGGCAACTTTTGGCCTTCTTGGTCTTCTCTCTCTCTCTGCAGGGGTTCAGTTTATCCTCTTCAGTATGCTAGACAGTTCACAGGGTGCATGCTGTGCTCACTTTTACCAGTCATTTGGCTGTGGCTGCTTTTGGGCTTGCAGTCTCCTGAGGCTGAGCTGAGTCCTCTACACTAGACTCTGTGGCTGCATCTGGTTTTACTGTCTTGGCAATTGCTGTACTCCAGGCAGCTTGGTTGTTGTAGATCCTCAAAGCAAAGGTCACTGCAGGCCCCTTTCATTCAGGTGCTTGCCCCTCTGTTACCTAGAACTTCACATGCAGGCTGTCCTGGAGGGCTGACTCTCTGGTCTTTTCTTTTCTTTTTTTGGGTGCCATGGTTGGTAGGTGTGTCACAAAGCCCACCACTTCTTCAGTGCTGTGGGCTGTTTCTTTGTTAAAAGCCCATTGAATTACTGGCGCAATATTTCCAAATGGCCACTAGGTGGCAGTGTAGCACATTTCACAGGCACCGGCAGTCTTTTCCTCAATTGTGGGCCTCTACCTGTGCTGCCGAGGCCATTGCTGGGCTTCGGTTCAGCTGGGAAGTCTGGTGCAGGGCCTCTCTCAATGCGGCAGGGCTCTGTGCTGTGCTTTCCCTCACAACATGATGGCAGGCAGCCAGCAGCTACCTCCTCGGGTGGCAACACTGCGGCCTCAGCACTCTGATCCTCTTCTTCTTATGGGACAGATGGCATCAGGGGAGCAGTTAATGGATGCCTCGGGAGATGTGAGCATCGGCCTGCAGTGGTGAGTACTATCAGGCCTGCATGCAGTGTGGACGTGCTGTGCTACGGGTTGTCTAATTAGTTGGCGGGTGCCACCATCGGCTGAGGAGCGTCTCTCTGCTCCTATCCCGGTACCAGGCAATGCTGATGCCGCGCAGGTGCAGCGGGAAGTGGGGGGCAGTGGCTTGCTTCCGTGTCTTGTTGAGTCTTGATCCTTCTCAGGCCGCACACTCTTGCCGTTCTCTTCTTGGCCTCAGCAGATCTCTTCAACCAAGGCAGTCTTCTTCCTGCTAGTATAGACCGGCCATCCCACGGGCGTTGTGGAGACCAACATGGAGCCCTTCTGTGCAGGATGAGCTGTTGGAGGCGAGGCAAGGTAATAGCTCCTCTCCTCCACTATGACAGACTGTGGCAGGCAGGGAGGTTGCGTGTCATGCAAGTTTATAATGGCGTATTCAGGGAGTAGCTTGCGGGCAGTGAGGTTTTGCATGCACCTCGTTATGCGTGCCCTGCTTCCTTGTCACTCCACCGGAAACGCTGAGCTGGTCGGCGCCTGCAGAAATTAGTTTTGCTACGGCAGGGCATGACGCGAGCTCACCCTCGTCGAAGCTGCACGCTTTAACTGCGTGGGCACTGCTTGTTGCTGCTTTCCTTGCCAGAGCTGGCCAGCTCTAGTATAGGCAAGACAGGGGATTCTTAGCTGGTGCACAGTCTTGTGTCTTGCAGGGTTTATGGCACTCACCGCGGGGCACTCGGTTTCGCAGCACCCATGCGGACTTAGCAGGGTCGCCGCGCACAAGCCACTCGATGCTTGGTGGTGCTTTCAAGGTCCTCTGGGCGCAGCACTCAGACACTCTCCTCGATGCAAGCACTGGTGCGTAGACTCCTCGTCCTATGCAGGTTCCATAGGTGCCGAAGAGGTCACTCGGTGTTGTGGCAGTAATTTACACCTGCTTCTCTCCCAGTTCAAACGTGTGTGGACTGGCAGCCGCAGTGTCTTGTCCTGCAGGTCTACAAGTGCAGGGTGCCTCGGGCTACATTTTCCTCCGGGCACGACAGAAGTGCAGCCGTGTGCACGCAGGGTTTGACCCGCTCATCGCCATTGTGATGTCTTGGGCCCTAGGCCCACATGCTTGCTAAAGGACCACACGGACACAATACTATTATCCTGGAACTGGCCACGAGCACGTGCACACGGGCCCTTTTAGCAGGCTCACGTCACTCGTGATGCCTGTGAGGGATGCATGTGGGGGTGCAAGTGTGCCCACTCCCTTAGGGGAGTGGCTACGAAATCAGTGCCTGTCGAGACACTAGAACGTGTCTCGCAGGACACAACAGCCCGGCATAAAGAAGTTGGTAAATGTTGCCATTTTTCGGAAGCTCACTACTTCTTTTTTAATGTTGTCTTTCTTTCACATGACAACACATGATGGATTCCAGTAATTGTTTTATGGCGTTGCTCTGTTGCTGTGTGTGTTGAATCAGGGTCGGTGTTGGTGCAGTCGCACCTGGCACTGTAGATGCCAGGTGATGGAGACTTCCTTGGGTGTTCAACAGTTTTCAGGCAACAATAAAATTGCCAAGATATCACTGTTGATTAGGCTCCTGCTAGAGGTATCAGAGTTTTGCCTAGGGGTAGTTTCAGCTCATCCTAAAGGGTTAATGTGCCTACTGCAAAGAACATGTCACTGACTTGTACCATGCTAATCACAGAACTGAGTGTGATTGAACAATGAGTAGATTTATAAAAAATGTAACGTATGCCACAGAGGCACTTTGGAGATATGGGAGGCACGGTTGCTGGGTGGTTAGTGAGAGAATTCATGGAGATGGATGTCAATGGGGGGCATCAAAAAGATTGTCGCACCGGGCACCACCAGAGCTAAATTCAACCCCATGTTCAATTAACCTTACTACAGAGTTACTAATTTCAGGTCCCTTCGGTCAGTCCAACATTCCTTAAGGTGGTGACCATTTTCCATCCCTTCTGTCGACCGTTTATTTACTGTTACTACCTGTTTTTCAGTATTGTCCAGTAGTCCCTCCTTTAAATAACCTACCACCATTTGCAGCATAGAGAACAGCTCTTACCATAGTTTTCAGAGTAGCATACATATTTTCCCTTGCTCTTTCATTCTTTAAATAGAAAACCATGCTGTGATACATTACGTCATTACAAACTAGAAGACCTGCTTGTTCTTTAGCACTCAGTAGGACCCTGATTGCAGTCTCCAAGGATGAGTGTCTACAGCGAGCCCTAGAAGCTGTCAGGACAGGTCGCTGGCACCAGCTCAAAGCCCAACGGGCACAACGCACACTGGAGGTCCAATACATTCTTGACTCCCTACATCAAGTATGCCGCGAACTGGTGGCAGATCCAGACGGCTGTCTACTGTCGGGTCACTGACACACCATTCCTACAAGCCTGACCAACCAAGCGGTGCAGCATGCCTATGCTGGCCTCCAAAGGATGGTCAAGATAAAAAACAGGCTCTGAAGCAAGGTCTAGTTAGTTGAGATGACAGTATGTTCTTGTCCATAGTGTAAAGCAGCTAGAGCTCCAGACCCACCAGCTCTGGTCATCACAGAATGAGGGCCTCCACAGCCTTGGGTGTGTGCAAGCATTGACTTTGGATGCCTCCTAGATGGTAGATACACTCTTGTCCTTATAGATGACTGTTCAAAATACCTGTAAGTGGAGATCCTCAACTTAAAAAGAGCCCATGAAGTGCTTCCCAAACTGGCAAAAATGATGGTCACTCATGGTGTACTCCAAGAAATCAGGACCGACAATCATCTACCATTTCAAGTTCAGGATATAGCAGCCTATCTGTGATCTCTGAACATCAAGCTTAAAAGAGTCACTCCTCATTGGCCTCAAGCCAGTTGGGAGGTAAAAAGAGTTATGAGGAAAATAAATAAGGTCATTTTGGTAGTACATGCCAAGCAGTGCAAAAGGAAAAATAAAATGATAATAAAACAACGTTATTATCATTTTATTTTAGTACGTCGCCAGGTTTAGGGCAGGGCAGGGTCTGGCTGTTGTCAGAGGGCGGAGGAGTGGTTGGTGCACCATAAGTGGGGAAGACAGTTTGGACGGTCATCTTGGACCGGCCAAACAGACATGGGCGCTTAGCATTTCTCCACCTGGCTGTGTTGCACAGCCGTGTGGGGAACAGTCCCAAGCTCCCAGGCAAACTAGGCTGCTCACACCAACCACGATGATGCTGTCATGCTGGTAATGCAGTGATTGGCTTAGAGTAGTCTGCGAGCCGTTTTGCTGCCGGGAGTCAGGAACAGAGGGAGGACAGAGGAGAGCTGGTGGCCAGCAGGTAAGTCATCTTTTTTTTAATTTCTTTTTTCTAACCCCCTCTTTCACCCCGGCTCACCACAACTGTTCCCTAGTAGCTGCCACTGATTTTTAATCACTTTTTTATATAAGCAATCTATTTTGTGCTTGACATTCTATTTTTCTAAAAAGTTCTATATTTTTAACTTTTTGTTGAATGCATCTGGATAAGATTATGTGGTTAGGCATATTAATGTTTATCCGGAAGAAATCAGTCAAATGAAATTTAACTTTAGATGTTTTCCAATTGGATAAAAAAGATAATATATTTTCTGCAGGTTCTGGTGAAAAAATCTCTCCTTCATATTAGGATCTGTGAGTGTTAAAACATTGCTTCGCTCTAGTGAACGAGCACAACATATGCTCGGATATGCATGTCTCCTTGTCTATGAATCGTAAGCTTTTTGTGGTTGGAGATGACCCAGGGATTTGGAGCAGGTTTACCTTCTTTCGTGTGCTGCAGCTAACATGGCAAGGCAGACATTCCAAATGACCCAAAGGGGGCTTATCTGTGCAGATAGGAGGCAAAGCAAGATACAGCAGCACATCTGAAACAGCCCCAAGACCATCTACGCAATCCAGGGATTTCAAAAAATCAATATATGAGCGGATCGGTGCAGAGCATTCATGCTTTAACTTGCATCACGCAGCTCAAGCACCACAACATTCGTGTTCGCGTTTTACTTACTGTACGTGCATCCAGACAAAGGAGAGGTTCTTGTTAGTACGGGTGTGTTTATTTCCAAAATCAAGAAAGGGAACAATACAACAGTAAAACATATAGGACAAATATGCTATGGTTCAGGTATCAATACAACACGACTGGCATACTACAAAAATGGCAAAAATCAAATAACAATGCCTGATATCTAAAATATAAAAAAAGTGATATTGTTCTAAATCCTAAAAATGTCTTGCACTGCACATAACCTATGCAACACCGAATACAAAGTGCCTAATTTATGAAAAGTGTTGCATTGCAGGGGAAAACCAGCGATGTAACAATTTTCACAGCGCAATCCTTGCGACACCATGGAAGCGCCGTATTTACACTACGGCGCTCCATGTCACAAGGATTGCACAGATATGTCAGGAATCCTGACGTATCTGGTGGCGCAGTAATGATGCATTGCTGGAGTGTGTCGATAAACTGACACAACTCCAGCAATGTGTCATTACAAATTAGGTGAGTCCCATGTAAAAGGCCCTGCGTGACTCTCTGACAAAGTCAAGTTGTAGGAGTGGTGCAGTGAAATCTCATAGATTTCGCTGCGCCACTTCTACGAGGCTATTTTACGGGTGAACACCTACCCTGCATACATTATACCTGAAGCAGGTATTATGTAGTGCAAGGCTTTACAAAGTGACGCATTTACTTAGATGCGTCACTTTGTAAATAGGGCGCAGTGCGGCGCATTGTTTATGCCGCCGCTGTCATTGCAGTCTTCCGGTGCAGTTGTAAAACTGCCATTTTGACATGGCAAAAGGAAGCTTTTGCCAGGCCTAAAAATATTCCCTTTTACTACATATGTCAGCAGGATGTCACCACTAGCGCAAGCCCTTTCCATAAGGCAGGGTGCAGTATACAGAGTGCAGTGTATTTAAATGGTTTGGCATATACTTTTAAGTTTTATATGTCCCGGTATAGGCGAGGCTGAATTGCTACCCTAGTTCTTCGTGTGATTCTTGAATTTTTCACAATCCTGTGACTTCAGTGATGGCAGCACCCACACTCTGAAAAGTGTTCCAGTGCCACCGACCTAGGTGCCTTAGTGTGAATGTTTCATGCTTTCTGGCTAGGGTGCCATGTGAGACATTTCCATGCCTTCTGGCAGCCTGGGTGCTTATGTGTGACGTTTCCATGCTTTCTGGCCTGAGTGCTTATTTGTGATATTTCCATGCTTTCTGGCCTAGGTGCTTATGTGTGCTATTTCGATAGTTTCTGGCCTCAGTGACCTGGAGGCTCACGTGTGACATTTCCGTGCATACTGGCCTGGGTGCTTATGTGTGAAATTGTCATGCTTTCTGGCCTGGTGTGACCAGGCCTGGGTCAGTGCCTAGGTGCATATGTGTGACATTTCCACAGTTTCTGGCCTCAGTGGCCTGTGTGCTCGTGTGTGACATCACATGTCAGTGCTTAATGTGTGACAATGTGAGTCACAATTTATTGAAAATACATAAAAGAATATCAGAATGTAGTTTTTATGCTGTAAAGTTATGACATTGAAACAGTCTTAAAAAAAAAAGCCTAAAACGCATAGCACTTTTTGTTGAAAAGACAAGAGTGGCCCGAAGGACAGCAATGTATGCAATTTCACTCTCTTACACCTACCCAGGGAGTAATCTGTAGGTGTGATTACCCTCTGTACTGTGCTATCTCTGAGCATGTCCTAGGGAGTGGTCTCTTCTTCAGTTGTGATCCTATTCTGTTTCACACCATGCCTCATTCTGACTCTGTTCAATGAAGCAGTTTCTCCTTCTGTTACGATTTTAACCAGGCATTAGGTGTGGGATGTCTTGTTTCAAATTTGTTATCAGTTTGCATCAGCTTTGAAACCCCTCTTGTCTATCATTTTAGATTTTCACTATGGATATCAAAGGTGCTGGGAAGAGAAAATCACACAGGAAAGGAGGAGCTGAGAAAGAACGTGAAAAAAAGAAAAACATGCAAGAGAAAGAAGCAAGCCGCTACCAAAAAGTGACTGATATTTTTACTCCCAAAAAAGATTTGATTTCTTTCTAAGGTCGGCTGCACGTCCACCAGCCTCAGTACTGAAGGTGCGGAACAAACCACTGAAGGCCAAAGAACTGAAATAAGCAGTGAAGGTACTGTAACTCATTCAGCTCCCAAGTATATAGAAGGTTACATTGAATTAGAAAGTGATGTAGATTCCGAAGAGAAGTGTCAAGAGGACCCTGTAGTTGAAAAATCAGCATGTGCTGATGTGATTTTAACTCTTGCAGCTTTTGGAAAGAGGAAATCACACAAGAAAGGAGGAGCTGAGGAAGAGCGTGAAAAAAAGAAAAAAATGCAAGAGAAAGAAACAAGCAACTACCAAAAAGTGACTGATATTTTTAGACCCAAAAAATATGTGGTTTCTCTCGAAGGTGACATGTTATCTACCAGCTTCTGAAGTGAAGCTGTTGAACAAACTGCTGAAGGCCAAAGGACTGAAGAGTAGTGATTCCATAGTAAAGGAGGCAGCTCCCAAGTGTTCAGATGGTGACATAGGAATAGAAAGTGGGGAAGATTCCAAAGAGAAGTGTCAAGAAGACCCCGTAGTTGAGAAATCAGCATATGCTCAATGGTTTTTGAGACCAACATCTGAAAATTTGAATGCCTTTTTTAATTTTCATCCCTGTCAACCTGATGGTCTACGCAGGAATGCTAAAAGATTATATCAGCAAAAAAATGGGAAACCAAGTCAGTGGTTGACTTATTTACACAAAGCCGAAATCTTTTTCTGTGTGGTATGTCTAGCTTTTAGCAAACAGATAGATAGAAGTGCTTTCATTGATGGTTGTTCTGATGAAAAGCATATGTATCAAAGAATCGATGAGCACGAAGACAACATCCTTCATCACAGTACTTCGGAATCCTTCATGATGCGATCAAGAAACATAGATATATGTAGCCATCTTTTTAAAAAGCACACAACTAACTGCAAAACAAGAGGAAGTCAAGCAAAAACATGCCTTTTTAGAAAGAGTAGTGGAAACAATAAAACTGATTGGCAAAACAGGCCTGAGCTATCGAGCAACTACAGAAGCTAGCTACACCTTAGAAGATGAAACTTTAAATCATGGACAGTTTTTGGAATGTCTTCAGTATCTTAAAAAATGTGATCCATTATTGAAAAGCCATCTTGAGGATGTCATTAAAAAGAGTAAAAAATATTATGATGTTGCAAAGAGTAGTGAAGGGCATGGCAATTTGGATACCCTGATTTCAAAAACAACTGTAAACTCTCTCATAGATATTATTTCCTCATTAATAAAAGAGGGTATTTCTGAAGAAATCAGGGAAGCTGAAATGTTCTCAATACAGCTGAATATAACACAGGACATAAATGTTGTAGACCAGTGCTCTATTATAGTCAGATATGTGACCGATGTTGTCCACGAACGTCTTGTGTCTGTTGTTAATTGCACAATGACGACTGGAAAGGCATTGTGTGAGCTAGTTTGCACTGCACTTGAATCCATGAACATTAGCGTTGCAAATTGTGTTGGTAACTCAACAGATGGAGCCTCCAATATGCAAGGACAGTATAATGGGCTCACAGCATGGCTGAGTAAAAAAGCACCTGATCAGATTCATGTGTGGTGCTACGCGCATGTACTTAACCTTGTTATAACTGATGTCACTAAAACCTCTGTATCTGCAGTATCACTGTTTGGGCTGTTAATTTCTTGTGCCGTATTTCTCAGAGATTCATACCTTCGAATAAACGTGTGGCGAGACAAAAGCATTGAAGCACGGTTTCGGTCCATCTCTATAATTGGAGAAACAAGATGGTGGGCCAAAGATGTAGCACTCAAAAAAATCTTTGGTCTATACAATGACCCAAGCAAATCTGTGTACATTGAGGTTCTTCAAACTATGGAAGAGATATGCACAAAAGACACCTTCAATGATGAGATCAGATACAAAGCCATTTCATTTCTAAAGTCACTAGTTACATTTTACACCATTTTAACTGCACAGATGTATCTGTTTATTTTTCAAAATACCACTCCTTTATCTCTGTACTTGCAAACACAAGGTCTTGATGTACTGCAGGCATATAAAATGGTGACTAAAACCATTGACTCCCTGCAGCAACAGGGTCGGGATTTCAGCAGCATAATGGATTCTACAAATACATTTATCAATTGGGCAAAAGAAAAATTGGTTCAGTGTGATAGCGAAATTTTGATTCAAGCTGACTTCCCAGAGGTTCGAGTACGCAGGAAGAAGATGATGCCTGGCGAAAATGCGACTAATGAACCCATCAGGTCAGCTACTGATAAATACAGGATAGAATTATAATGCTGCAATGGACATTTAGTAACCAGCCTGCAAAGTCAATTCCCAACTCATGGCCAGTTGTTTGCAGATTTGGCATGCCTGGACCCCAGAAACTCTAGAGACATTCTCCAGAACTTTCCCCAAAATGCTCTTCAACGACTAAGTGGTTTGTTAACTAGATTTGATCCGAAAGCATCTGTTGAAAAACTGCACCATGGGTTGCTTGATTTTGCATCTAAGTGGAGCAGACGAAAACTCAGTATTGAGGAAGAGTATAGTATCATCCAAGAAGTTGAAGATGAGCAAGACTTAGACACCCATTATCTCAACTTTAAGGATGAGATAGTACAGTACGCTAATGTTGGGCAAAAAAAGCATAAGTGTAAGACTTGCAAGGACTGTATTGCTTGCTGCTATAGTTTATTATTGCGGTATAACCTGTACAGTAAAGCCTACTCTTCTCTCTTTAATGCCTATAAGTTGGCATTGACTCTTTCCTCCTCTTGGGTGGCTTGTGAAAGATCTTTTTCTAAGCTCAAGTACATCTTGAATAGGCTGCATAATTCTCTCTCTCAGTCACGTTTGGAAGCCTTTATGCTTATGTCTGTGGAAAAAGATGCTTTAATGCGAATAAGCAATGAGAAAATCATTGATCTTTTCGCCTCCAAAAGCAAATTGATGCAAGAGATGTTAACACTTTAAAATGTGAGCTCATGTTACCACATTTCTAAGCTGAGCACTTCTAATAAAGTATTTTCTTTGACAGTTGCACTCAGGACATGAAAAGCATTTGACTTTTACACATTACTGTCAACATTTTGAGGGCCATTTATAAATATCAAACAACACAGTGCAATAACCAGAGTTGACCTCCATGCGTTGGCTCTCTTTGAGCTTGCTTTGCAACACGCACACACCTTTGTACCATTGTGAAATGCTGTGAGCATTATGTCTAGCGTAGGTTTTGAACTGAAACAACAAGTAATATCCATCCATTACAAAATCCTATGCTTAGGCAAACTTTAAAATGTTTACTCTACTGTATTTATGCTGTACTGTAGAGCATATATGTATTCTTGGAAAACCTCAAGAAGGCGTCAGCTTTTGTCTTAAATCTAGGTCTACCTTTGTTAGTAGGTAGGGCTTTACATCAAAACCCACGGGTGGTTGCTTGGGGACTTGCTGACACATCTCATCTGTGAAACACCCTCTTGACACAAATTAATAAAAAGTGCAATTGAATATAACACTTGTTTGAGAAGAAGTAAGTTATTATGTTTTTATAGTATTCATATTAAGGATTTGCTGCAGGCAGGTTATGTTAACTGTTTACAATGTCAAAATGCCCACAACCATAATGTTGTTCACTGTTTCACTTTACATAAGATGCTTAATTTTAGCACTGTTTACAAAACTCAGGATATAAAAATCATTTAATGTTTGCACATTGTCTTGTACACTTTTTTACTCTGAACCTTTGCACAATTGTTTGAAGTTAAATGCGTTTATAAATGTCTTTATGCTATTTTATATGAAGAATAAATTGGTTATATTTAAATTCATGTTTCGTGCTCGACATGTCATTTTTTTAGTGTTCTCTGTAGGAATGTCTCTGATTTATGACTGGGTATCCTGGTGCTCCATAAAGTAATCCTTTACTATACTTTAAAAGTTAATACAATCTAATATGTAATGAAAAATGTGTTGAAAAATGCTTTGTTTTGGCCTTTCTGTCTCTAAAGTTTTCATGGGGGGACAACCCCCCAAACTCCCCCTGGTAGTGCTTGCTCACTGCACTTGCTCGCTACACACCATGTGGGGGCTGGTCTCACTTTTACTTTGTTCTCTCTGATTCACTACTTGTGTCTATTTTTGGTGCTCTCTGAAAGAATGTCTATGGGTACATATGACTGGGTGGGTAACCTGTTGCTCTTTAAGGTCATCATCTACTATTTACTGTGCTTTGAAAGTTGATACAATTGAATTTGTAATGAAAAATGTGCTGTAAAATTCACCATTTTGGTCTGTCTTTTTCGAATCCCCCCAAACCCTGCCAGTAGCGGTCTGGCTTGCTCGCTGCGCTCGCTCGCTCGCTACACGCTGAATGGGGGCTGGTCTGGCAAAATTTGCCAGGGCTGCTTTCAGTTCCCAGTCTGGCCCTGAAGGTGCGGAAGAGCTGAGACGAAAGGTAGATTACCATTTTTCATAAAAGAAAGAGAACTACAGTTGATGGCCAGTTTGAAGATTTTAGAGGAGCACAGGTCCAACAGAGAGACTGAAGTGTGTGAAGACAGTTTGGAATGTGTCACTTCGGGGACTAGTAGAAAGAATGCCAGAAAAGAATGGGCATTGACAGACAGAAAGGTGTTCTACCTAGTACTATGAAACTGTCGTGGCTCCCCCAGTTCACCACCACTGGGCAACAGCTGCAGCTGGAAAACCCAGACACTACCTCTCAACCTGGGAACAGGGATGTTGTTCCTGTTAACACTTCACATTTTACTTACTCTTGCATTCCCTAAGAGTATTTGCTTTACCATCATGTTATGTTTTTCATACAACACATTAGTATTCATAAACAGTGCATGCTGTCAAAGAGTTACCTCTATGTATCTGTGTGTGTTCAAGGTGTTCAGTTTATGGCTGGATGTTTTAAATTGGCCATGATTGAGAGTTGCACAGACCAATCTGAACGCAGTGGAATTTCTCACAGTGCCAATCTGTGAGTGATAAATGGGTTTATAATACATGCTCATCCAATCCTTGACTTCTCTGCAGAGAGCACAGAGAAATGATCAGGTGTACCAATTGTAACTGTGATTCTATGGTAAAGTGTGTGAAGAAGGTGCACAGCTGTCTAAATAATGACAGAGATAAACTTAAAGAAAATACAGTGCTTACAAGTGTGTGCTTGCAGTGTGTGTGTGTGTGTGTGTGTGTGTGGGTGTGTGTGTATGTGTGGCTGCGTGTATGTGTGTGTGTGTGTGCGTGGGTGGTGAAGTGAAGAGGCTGCACACAGATGAGGGATCAGATTTGCAGGTGGTGGGTCACAGAAAAGTCATACATATACACAGTAGCTGTTGCCATTGTGTAGTTAAAGTTAGGCCAGAATTTCAATAGGAAGACCATTTTTCGTGTTGCTTATAACTTTGATGCCATTTGATGAATCTTCATAAAACTTTCCTAAAAAAGTTCATCCACCTCAGCTCCTTTCTTGGAAAGTTACAAGGTGATCTGACAAGAAAAATGGTGGTGGTCCCAGAAAATTGATTTCATATGTTGATTCTCATTGGAAAGTTTTATAGCAGGTACAGAAAAAAAGCTGCCAAATTCGGCAAAAAGTTATAATTTGACTCAAAAAGCCTGCTTTTTATATCTGGTGTACATCCATTTAGCCGTTTCCGAGAAACTCAAGTTTACAGAGGTGCTTGGACAGTTAAGTGGAGGTTAAAAGCTAGATATGTGTGGGTGGTTTGGCGCACAGGAGTCCTGCGCTACCCTAAATTACAAAAATAGGGCTAAGGGAACTTTTTCTCCCATATACCATTTTGGGATCATGGGCCAGTACTGGTCCTGCGGTACTAAGAGATCTGATTGACTGGTCACAATTAGGAGACAAATGTTCCTGTGTCCTGAAGTGTCCTGTGTACTCTTACCTTTTTTGAACCGTGTCTGGAAGTAAGAAACAAAGTAAGAGGAAGCAGGGTAGGGGTACTCTGACCCGACCCTCTGGCACTTGTTGGGAGGGATTCCAGAGGGACCTCTCCATAGACCTCTCCATGGGCCAAAAAAAAATACAAAATCATGCTGGGGGTACCTTTTTACTCCAGTTGGACCCTGCCCACCCTCCCCATGAGGAACGGCAGTACTCCTGTAGGAGCTGCAACTACACTGGGTGAAGCTTGCATCGTTCTGTGGCCCCATGGAGGTGTACCATGGAAATACATCAGTGTTGAGAAATGTTTTAAAACACATAAACATGTAAGGTGGGGGTATTTAACATCCATGGGGCATTGGGTGCAGGCCAAGGCTGGAGGCTAGTCTCTATGGACAATCCCATGCTGTACACAGCTGATGGCCTTTCATAGAGGGGGTAGCCTCCATGGGTGGTTGTGCTTGATCGAAGGCTGTGCGCAATGTGTGGTTGCCCACCCGCAGCAGGGGTTTGGATGCAGGGCCTGCCTGGGGCCAGACCTTGTGGCCAACCTTCAACATTGTACAGCACTTCATGGCTAGCTTACTGTCCTTGCCCTTGTTTCCTTGCACCCCACTGTTCTCTGTCTGCAGGCTCTAGCCCCCTCCCTCCTACCTTTTAAAGTCTGTTAATATGCCCCGACCTTTGCCGACCAGTGCTCTGTGGTCAGCTTGCCTGTCCTTACCTCTGCCCCCATTGATCTCATTCTCATTGTTTGTCTGTGTTCCCCTGCCCCCCTTCCTTTTACCCTATGTGGCCTGATGGCTGCCCCTGCCCATTCTAGCTTGTCCCCGTGGACAGCTTGTTGCACCTACCTACCTCCCAACTGCCCTCTATTCTCCACATGTGGGCCCTTGCCCCATCCTCCTGCCTTTTTTGGCCATTTATTTTGCCACTGCCTATATTGCTTGACCTCTGTAGCTTCCTTGCTGCCTTCACCCTTTCCCTCCTGCTTTCCCTTGGCCAAGTCTGTGCCCTCCCTTTCTCTCCTGTCCTACGTGGTCTGTTCTGCTGTCTGTGTTCCTCCGCCTTGCCCTCTATGGTTAGCTTACTGGCCCTGTGCCCCCTACCCTGCTATCTGTTCACTGTCTACATACCTCTGCCCCTCTCACCTTCTCCTTGTGGCCTGTTATGCTGACCTGGCCTATGCCTGTCTGTGCTCTGTGGCCAGCTTCCTGCCCTCGCCCGGCACTCCTTTCCCTAACTTCTGCTCCCCATGTGAATGCCCCTGCCCTCTGTGGTTTGTTGTGCTATCATTACCCTTGCAAACGGCCCTCTCTGGCCAGCTTCCTACCCCTGCCCGTACCTCCCTCCCCTCTGTCCCATCTTCTACACATGCAACACCTGTCTCTTTCCTCTGTTATCCGATGCCACTGCCACTCATGCTTGCTGTCTCTATCATTGCCTCTTCCCTCTGTAGTCTGCTGTCTGACTCTGTGCCCCTTTCCCCTCCTCCAACCCTAAATGGTCCACTGTTCTGCTACTGCCCCTTCCACTGGCCCTCCATGGTTAGCGTGTTGCCTCTGCCCCCTCCTTCCTGTCGTCTGTTTGTCTGAGCTTCTGCCCCCCCCCCCCACTTCAGGCCTGTGTAGTCTGTTGTACAGCCACTGGCCCTACTCCCCTTCCATTCCTGGTCAGCTTGCTGCTCCTGCCTCTGACCCCCTGCCGTCCAGAGGGGTAAAACATTTTTTTTGTGTAAGATTGGTACCAAGGTACTCTGAAGGACCGGGAAGGAAGCTACCTCAGAATAATGGGCAGAAGTGCTATTTATCCAGTACCACAGGATTACAGCAGTTCCAAAACAGTTTTTGAAAAAAGATTTAAATGGGGATCACATGTATAGTAGTAGGAAAGGATGGCTCTGACAAGAGCTGTTGTGTTTACAGTTTATTGTGCACACTTACTGGGTTCATTATTTTATGTTGTTTAGGAAGATCTTGTTCCCTGCTTTGAAATGCACTCCATCCCTTCTGAAGATACCAGGAATTCAAAGTGGATGTTTGTGTAGTACATGGAGGTCAAATGCCAAAATTCCATTATTCACATGCTTTCGGGATAACTCAGTTTGTACAAAATTGGATGGAACACTGCCACTTTTAACTTTGACATGTTGGAAAAGACATTGGCAGTGTGGGGAAAGAAATGTATCAACTCTCCAAGGGTTTCTTTAATTTAAATTGAGAGAGCAAGCCCTAGGATTGTCCCCAGATTGTTCCCTCAACTTGTGACTTTGTGGTGATCGCAATTAATAATGCTTCCTACTGTAGGGAGTAGTTAATGGAATTTCATCCCTCTGTGACCAATACAATAAATGAGGTTGAACACTAATGTAAGGTAGCAAGTAACTAACATTTGTTTTGTGAATTGTGATTGGAAAAGAGTAGAGGTATGCGAAATTCACCTTATTTGCTTTTGCATGAAGAAATGAAATTCCTGAAAAATGATGTTGAATTACACAAAATTAAGCAAAATGCAAAACTGTCATTTCAAACTATATGTCAGTGCAAAATGCACCGTCGTGTCAACAGACACATTGAAACAAAAGTTCTGCAAACAACAGCTGTTCTCGTTCGGTTGCTTCCCTTGTTTACTGCAAATAATATGTAATTACGGTAAGTTGCTTAATGGGGCAGTTTCTGGAATGTCATGTAACAAGATTAATGCGAAATTCCTGATTTTATACAAATTATGCCAGTGTAATTTAAAATATCGCACAGGCTTAGAAAAGAGGGAGTGCTTAGTATAATGATTGTTGCTATTGGTTTGAAGTCATTAGCAGAGCAAGAGGGCTGCTAAGTGCAATATTCAGAGCCTTCTGTGGAGCACAGTATGCTGTGTGAACCTTTGTATTAGAAAGAGGCTTTTTTCCAGGTCTTATCCATTGCCTAGGAAACTGGTATTTAGTAGTGCGAGGGAGGCTTTGCTGTTCGTTGAATGGGAAACATTCGCTGCAGTTTAACATGTGCTTTTCCATTTCAGTAGAATTGCAATGTAGACATTTGGTCAATTACATATTGATAATTAAAGTTGGAAAACCAAATGCAGCGGTTGAAATGTGAGACAATAGGGGTACGGTTAGTGAAAATAAAACAATAGAGAAGGAATGAGAGCTGAGTAAATCAGAAAGAGACTTCTGTGCATATAGTTGAACAGGTTTTAAGTATAAGTGACCTCGAGAGATGATGGGGAGGTCTAAATGGGGAATGTGTTATTATATTGTGCTTTTTTGACAGGCCAAAAAAAGTGTTTTTTTAATGATGTTGGACTGATTCAAATTACATAGGAACAGTAAGGTAGGTTTAGAAAGGTTTGTTTGTTTGAAAAGTTGAGATAAGGTAATGATACTGAGCAGGCTAGCAAATGGTTTAAAGTGGGAAACGGAGCATGATTTTGAATGGGGGGGTGGGGAGGGGTAGAGAGCGCTAATACTTTCCAACTGGAGAAATGATTACTTTATTCTTGTTCGTCCTAACCAAGAAATCGGAGATCAATGCATCTAAAAACCCTGGCAAACATAGTTTAGGAATTGTGAAAAAGTAGGCTTAAGATGGGCCTAATAAAGATTGACATTCGCCTTTTGGAACAGGGCAGGATGCTCACTTTGCATGAGAAATCTGTGTGAAATAGTACATTAATAACTTGTGAAATATATGAACTGAAGTCTGCATTTAGGCCTGAAAACTACTTAAATGTATTTAATGACCATACAGCTGTAGAGCTTTAAGTTTTGTATTGTATGATGATTGCAGTCAGTAGTTTAGAGAAGCGATTCCAGACTAAAAATTAGCCATACGTGTTTGAAACCTCATAATCATTCAGAGCAGATCAGCACAGGGTTGAATGTGAGAGAGTGCATGGTTTACAAAGTTAGCATAGTTTGGCGTTGGGTTTCAGGCATCTCTAAATTATTGCATCTACAGACATCTTTATCTTCCCCTTTTACGTCTTGAGAAAGAGATTGAAGCTGAACCCTTGTGAAGCTCTTTGGAAACTCCATCCAGAAAAAGTGTGTTGGTGGGTGTGTCATAAATAAGGCTTTGGAGACTTTCCTAGAATGCACTTGGCAATGGTGATTTATTGGTTTGATTTCAGACAATAAGAACAGCTATAGTTTAAAGACTTTGATGTGAGGGATGAGGTCCACGGGTGCATGGTTGAGGAATTATATTTGTCTTCATTCTCATCTTTTTCTTTTCTTCAGGTGAAGGCAGTGCCTCAGCCACGGACGGTGCTTCGGGGAAAAGAAATCACAAACTTAGGTAAGTAAAACCAAAAAGAAAAGCATAGAAAATGTGGGTATAACTACCCCCTGTAAGTGACACTACTCAGGGACACCAGACGGGTTCCTTTTCCCCTCCCTTATGCAGGAATTCTGGATGGAGGTTCGCTTATGAGGTTGCTCGCCTAAATACTCTTTGGGACCACCAGAGGTATGGAACTCCCTGTCTTGGGTTTGATCACTTCTCTAGGTTAAGAAACATTATTTGTCTTTTTGTTTCCAGCTGAGGCTATTGGGATGACCAGTGGGGCATATATGTGGAGGTCAGTCTGGTGTTTTGATGAAATTCACCACAAAATCAAATAATTTTCTTTCTCTCTTGTTATATTCCATATAGCACTATAATATAGGCCCTGATAACTTCATTACCCTTCACCTATATGCTTCCCTACATTACACTTATAACGGTTTACAGGGACTGACATTTTACCTAGATACGACACTGCACTCGGAACGCGGGTTTTTCCCTAGTTTGAAATCTCATACATTATGCATGAGGATTCTTGGAAGCACAGCAGGACACCTATCTCCTGTATAATATCTATGTATAAAGTTCATGCCCGACGTCATCCTTAGGCCGACACAGTAATACAGCGAGGCAGGACCCCTGGGGAGACCTATGAGTATATATACCTCACATCTTGCTAAGATAGGGCAGAGGAGACCGAGACTTCCCGGCCAACACACTGACCAGAGACGCTGAGGTTCCTGCATGCAGACACAACAGCTTGCAGTGGTTTAACATCCCTTGCGGAGTGTCCAACTCAAGACCAAGACGGGGTCCCACAGTCTCTCACTTCAGGTAATGGGGTTGTCTATATCCTAGAGGGATACTTGGCTTAACACCTATACACATGCTAGGTGTATTTAGGCACATCTAGTTGGGGAAGCATCATAGGAGTATGCATCTTTTTATCATGTGTTTCATGTACTCATATGTATTCATGATTATTGTAAGATGGTAGAGCTATACCATCCATTTACCTTTATAGTACTGCTAATCATGTATATCTTATACTGTCTAACATTTTTTGCAGCTCATCTATTCTACACCAGAATAACAACTGTTCAATAAATACTTATTGAAAACGCCCAGCCTGTTTATTCTGTGTATCTCTCTGAGACAGACTAAGTAAGCACGAGTGACTGAGCAAAAAGTAGTGTATTGTTTCCACGGTCCTGAGGGATCAGGGTTGTCATGTTCGATGTTTGCCAAGAACTATTCTCTCCTTGGTAAGAGGAGACTCTAGTGGCACAGTGAGCTAGATGGTACAAAAGGCCAACATACCCGGTGGGGGTGTTCAGAGTCAGTCTGACACCAATCCTACAGTGTATGCTGTCCAAATGTGCAGATCCTGTATAATTATTTTAGGAGCTACACGACACTCTCTAATCCCTTGGGCTTTTGAGGTACTTATCCAGACCTTTATTTCCTTAAACAAAAAGCCAAACTCTAACAGAAATTCAGGAAAATGCCATTTCCCATTCCTCCAAAAATTGCTCCTGCTTATCGTTACTTACCTTTGTTGCCACAGCCCTCCAGGACTAAAGTGTTCACAGCAGCTGTCTCCGCTAGCTGTTCCCCTCTTCATCGGCATAGGCAGGTTCCGGTTGTCCTCTGATTTTCTGTGAAGCTGACACTCTGAGGTGTCCTCTCCCCTATACAACTCGGTGTCTGTGGGCTCTATTCCAACTGACCAGTGGGCAACCCCTGTGACAAGAGGTAGTCTGTTTGAACCTCCACAATGGAGGCGAGGAAGTGGGAAGCGTGTCTCTACAATTGGTCCCGATCTTCACTCCAAACCCGACGTACATATACTTAATTCCTTTCTTTAGCAGTGATCTTCATTTATTGAGTTCCACTACTCCTTACTGCAGACTAGCTCAATTTACTTATCAGGCTCATTACTTCTTGGATAAATTATTATCACAGTTTCTTGCTGCTCTGCTTCTGGAAGTTTCTGTAAAATTTGGCCATTTCCATAAATAGTCATAGTCTGTAATGATGACTGCTTGTGCTTACCTTACTCTCCAATTTGTCATGTTCACAGTGCGTTCATCACTTTGGCCTGATCTATGTTCCTGCCTTCCTTTGTCATTTTCCCAACTGTTTTTCTTTCTGAAATTCACTGTATTTGTCACCGTCTGGTAAATCCCGCACCTCCTCTAGTGTTAGGAAGGGCCACACCTTCCCTTTAAAGATAACTTTGTGTCATACTGGTACTAGCATCAGATATTTCAGTTCTCTGTCCCTGAAGGCTCTTTCATCTGAATTAAAACCACATCTCTACCTTTGCTCCACCATAGTACAGCCTGGGAAGATGAGGATGGGGACGTTTTCATATTGTGTCTGTCATTCCATATTTCCTGGATGCCTAAAGTTTGACATCCATATCTCAATGGTCAAAAAATATGGTGATCATGATGATACTGGCCCTTGGGGAGCTCTCACAATTTTGGATGCAGGTCCAGGTTTGAAAGTGCCCTTTCAGTTGAAAAAATATTGGCCAGGTCTTTGGGTGTGAGCACTGTAGTTATCTCTTTCCCAAAAAGTATGACACTTGGTTCACCCTTTCTTCACAAGTCAAATATTATTCCACCTCAATCTCATTTTCTGAATATCATGAGCATTGTGGCAACCATCTTGGAAGCATAAAACCAACATTTCAAAGTTGCAGAATGCCAGTCTCCATACTTACCAAGATGGCTGCCACATTGCATCTACTCGCAATGTGACAACTACCTTGGAAGCATAGACAATACACTTCAAAGACGACCGACCACTTCTATAAGCCTTGCCAATCTTGACTCAATATAACACGCACTGGAAAAGCCAGTAGCAGCAAACAGCAAGCATTAGCAGAGCGAGGACAGTTGGTTTTGACTGTGCTTGCTTTTACCAAGGGCTTGATATCACAACTTCCTTTCTCTAACCCCTGTAAAAAAGGAGGTGTTATTAGTATCCAATTTAATTTAATTGCACTTTTATATTGTGAAGATCAGTGCTATATTTAAGTTTATAGTTATCACAAAATGTAAAGAGCCAGAAGAAAAGTGAAGTCCAATAGTGTATTGCAAGCTAGCAGACACAAATGAGTTGATAAATAATTGAGGCATGCAACGCCCAATTATCAATTTGCTTTATTTTAAGATAACACATATTCCACTTTATAGGTATCAAAAACCTCATCATTTTTTGGAGGTGCTGCTCTAAAGTTAACTTAAAGTTGATGCAAATTTCTTTTGTTGTCAATATTTATTTTCTGTAAATTGATCATATTTACCTTTATGGCACTTTGCCAAGAAGATCATAGTTTCCTTTTCCCTCCCTGTTATTATCAGAAACCTCAGCAACTATTTTAAATCCAACAATTCCTGATTCCTTTTTGCTGGGCTTAAAACAACTGGTTACCATTTGTCATGGCCTTTCTGTTACATGATATGCAATTATAGTTAAAAGGCTTCTTATAAAGAACATCATGTGATCGGGATGTTCTTAATTAGAAATATGATTGCTCTGACATCTGAGAAGCTGTATTTGTCTACTTAGAGTCACTGAGCTTTGCAGGAATTAGTTACAGTGATATCTGTGCAACTCTGTGAGTGAGAAAAAAGGCATCATATGAGTTACCAATACTTTTAGTCTATCTGTAGACTACTATTTATAATATCTCTCACAGATTACATAGCACAATGTAGAAAATATAATTTTATGCAATATTTAGTGGGATCACCGTTTTTCACATTTTTGTTGTAAAATATCACTACAGGAAAACAACAACGGACATATGGCTTGAAATTAAGTTTGTTTTGAAACAATTGCACCTCATGTGTATCTTAACATGCAAGCCGATCCCATTAAAAATGCAGTGTAAACAAGTACATTTCTCAATACTTTTCATCATGTGTTTACTTTCCTTTGTAGACTGCATTAAAGGTGAGCTTACTAAGTGATGATTTACGAAAGTAGACATACCTGAAAGATAATTGCCAGGCATGTCATGTCTTCTTTCTCAAAATAAACATTTCCAATGGAACGTCAAGAGTTTATACAACTTACTGAAAGAAAAGTAAGCCCAAGTGCAATTGTTCGTGTTTCATAATTTTTAGAATCCATTACCTCGTGCTGCTTGTTGTACATCCTGTATCATCCAATTCTCATGCAATTCGTGCCATTATAGGATAAGAGACAGGTCTCTGTTTCATTGTTTTGATTGTGGATTAGTTTGATTGATGGTTGAATTACCAATGAGCTTCATTAAGAGCATTAGCCTACTTTGTGCTACTTTATGAGGAGGCTTCCCACCTCAGAGAGACAGGCAATTCACTTGTTGTTGAAAAGAAAAAAATACTACCCTTTAGACTCTGTTGAAAATATTTATCATTTTTAAATAAGCATAGGTAAACCGTCGGGGCTCACCAAGACATGTTATGCTGCTACTTTAGGCTGAAGATAGGTGTTGTTGCCCATCCTCTAGCGTAAGCATATAAGTGTGACTATTATTTAATCAATCAACCAATCAGGGGTGTGTAGAGCGCACTACTCACCCGTGAGGTTCTCAAGGCACTGGGGGGGGGGGGGGGGGGGGGGAGCAGATCCGGATCAGTCAAAGAGCCAGGTCTTGTGGTTCTTCCTGAACGTGTGCAGCGTCGGGGAGCGTCTGATGTTAACAGGGAGCTTGTTCCAGGTCTTGGCTGCAATGTAGGAGAAGGCTCTCCCGCCGCTTCTGTTTCTGCGGAGGCCAGGGCGAGGTCAGCAGAGCGGAGGTTCCTCTTGGATACGTGGAAGGAGACTCTGTCATTGAGGTATTTGGGTCCGATGTTGTTGAGGGATTTGTAGGCGTGGGTGAGGAGTTTGAAGATGACCCTCTTCTCGACGGGGAGCCTGTGGAGGCCTCGTAGGTGTTGGGTCATGTGCTCGTGGCATGTTGTCTCTAGGACAAGTCTGGCTGCGGCATTCTGGATGGTATGGAGTTTGTGTCGAAGAGTTTTGTTGATTCCGGCGTAGAGGGTGTTGCCGTAGTCCAGTCTGCTGGTTATGAGTGCGTGGGCGACGGTCCTTCTACAGTCAGGGGGATCCATTTGAAGGTCTTACGGAGGATGCAGAGGCAGTTGAAATTGTTGGACAAGACGGCGTTGATCTGGCGGTTCATGGAGAGGGAGGAGTCAAGGATGATGCCGACGGTCTGAGCGTGGTCTGTCGGGGTGGGTGGGCTCCTGAGGGCAGAGGGCCACCAGGTGTTGTCCTAGGCGGAGGTGCAGGGTCCGAGGACGAGGACCTCGGTCTTCTCTGAGTTTAGCTTCAGGCAGCTGTCTTTCATCAGGCTGCCACATTCCTCATGCCTTCCTGGAGGCATCTAAGGTGGAGTTCTTTTCAATGAAGGCGGTCAGCTGGGTGCGAAGGGGAAGAGAGAGATGGGCCAGTAGTTTTTCAGGTCCGTTGGGTCAGCCGTTGGTTTCTTGAGGAGGAGTTTCACTTCTGCACGTTTCCAGTTGTCTGGGCAGATGCCAGATCTGAGGGAGGTGTTGATCGTCCGTCCTAGTTCGGGTGCAATGACAGCGGTGGCCCTGTGGAAGATGTGGGGGGGCAGGAGTCTGTTGGGGCTCCTGAGTGAGTTTTCTTCATGGTAGCGGTGATGTGCTCGACGGACGCGGGGGCCCAGGATGTGATGGTCGGTTTCTCGGCGGTGGTGGGTAGTGGGGTGTTGTTTGGTGCCGGGAGGCTGAAATTGTCAAGAGGGCCTTGATCTTCAGGTGGAAGTAGGAGCTGAGTTTGTCGCAGAGTTCTGGGAGGGTGTGATGTCAGTGGTTTCACAGGAGGGTTTTGCGAACTGCTGAATGACGTTGAACAGTTCCTTGACGTTGGTTGCATTGGTCTTGACTTTGTCTCTCATGAAGGTCCGTTTGGTGTCTCTTATACGCTGGTGGTATTCCTTCAGGTCGCTCTTATGGATGTTCCGTGCTTGTGTGGTTTTCTGGTTCTGCCAGGTTTTCTCTAGGCATCTGCAGGAGCATCTGGCTTCTTGGAGTACTGTGGTGAGCCAAGCGGCCTTCAGAGGGCGTTGTTTGGTGGGGTGGTGGAGAGGTGCCAGCTTGTTGGCGCAGCAGGAGACCCAGCGGTGAAATTCCCTGGCTGCGGAGTTGGTGTCGGTCGTGGTGATGAGGGGGTCTTGGAGGAGGGTGGTGCTCCTCAGTGACCTTGCCCCAGTTCTGTCGCGGTGGGCGCAGGTCAGGCTTGGGTGCGGTGGTGGTGTCGAAGGTGAAGTGGACGCAGTGGTGGTCCATCCAGTTGGGCTGGGTGGTGTGCCTGAAACGGATGTTTGATCCTCCTACGAAGATGGGGTCGAGAGTGTGACCCGCTCTGTGGGTGGGAGTGCTGACGAGCTGCTTCAGTCCTAGGCTGGTGAGGTTCTCGAGTAGAGTGGTGGAGTCAGGGTCGTTGCTGTTGTCGAGGTGGAAATTCAGGTCCCCGAGCAGAATGTAGTCTATGGTGGTGATGGTGTGGGGTGCTTCGAGCTTGGCGATGGTGGTTGTGGGCTGGGTGCAAGGTCCTGGCGGTCTGTACATGAGGGTGCCACGTAGCGTGGTCCGGGGGCTGGTCTGGATCTGGAAGTGGAGGTGTTCTGTGTTGGAGTGGGGGTCACTCGTGCTGGATATGGAGAGTTGGAAGGGGGTCTTGTGTGTGATGGCGAGTCCTCCTCCTAGGCGGTGTGGGCGGTCCTTTCTCTGGATCTTGTAGCCGTCTGGGATGGCTGTGGCGATGTTGGGGCCGGAGGTGGCATTGGTCCATGTGTCTGTGAAGAATGCGACATCGGGCGAGAGGGTGTCAATAAGGTCCCATATTTCGATTTGCGTGTCAGTTTAGGGAGTGCACGTTGAGAAGGATGCACGTCAGGGTTTCGGTGGAGCGTGCAGCAGGTGGCCCTTCGGCGGCTGCGGGAGCCTTGTCGACAGTGAAGAATCTTCGGCAGGGTCTGCACGAGATCACTCTATGGGTCATGTTTGGCGATGACCTCACGCAGTCAGCGTGGCCTCCGTGATTGAGAGCATGGAGGGTGGCTGAGTCATAGCGGTGGGGTCCAGGAGAACCAGGGTTCCTGATGCTGGTCGCGGTCGGGTCGCTGATGGGCGCAGATGGGCTTGCCTTAGGCGCGTCATCAGCACAACCGTGCAGCAGTCGCCATTTAGTAGGCGAGGGGGACGGTAGTGGTGTCAAAGGTGAAGTGGACGCAGTGGTGATCCATCCAGTTGGACTGGGTGGTGTGCCTGAAATGGATGTTTGATCCTCCCGCGAAGATGGGGTCGAGAGTGTGACCTGCTCTGTGGGTGGGAGTGCTGACGAGCTGCTTCAGTCCTAGGTTGGTGAGGTTCTCGAGTAGAGTGGTGGAGTCAGGGTCGTTGCTGTTGTCGAGGTGGAAATTCAGGTCTCCGAGCAGAATGTAGTCCATGGAGGTGATGGTGTGGTGTGCTGTGGTGTGCTGCGAGCTTGGTGATGGTGGTTGTGGGCTGGGTGCGAGGTCCTGGCGGTCTGTACATGAGGGTGCTGCGTAGCATGGTCCTGGGACTGGTCTGGATCTGGAAGTGGAGGTGTTCTGTGTTGGAGTGGGGGTCACTCGTGCTGGATATGGAGAGTTGGAGGGGGGTCTTATGTGTGATGGCGAGTCCTCCTCCTAGGCGGTGTGGGCGGTCCTTTCTCTGGATCTTGTAGCTGTCTGGGATGGCTGTGGCGATGTCGGGGCCGGAGGTGGCATTGGTCCATGTTTCTGTGAAGAATGCGACATCGGGCGAGAGGGTGTCAATAAGGTCCCATATTTCGATGGCATGTCGGTTTAGGGAGCGCATGTTGAGAAGGATGCACGTCAGGGTTTCGGTGGAGCGTGCAGCAGGCGGCCCTTCGGCGGCTGCGGGAGCCTTGTCGACAGTGAAGGATGTACGGCAGGGTCTGCCCGAGATCTGCCCATGGGTCAAGTTTGGGGCGATGACCTCACGCAGTCAGCGTGGCCTCCGTGATTGAGAGCATGGAGGGTGACTGAGTCATAGCGGTGGGGTCCAGGAGCACCAGTGTTCCTTGATGCTGGTCGCGGTCGGGTCGCTGATGGGCGCAAATGGGCTTGCCTTAGGCGCGTTATCAGCACAACCGTGCAGCGGTCGCCATTTAGTAGGCGAGGGGGGCGGGAGCAGAGGTGAGGAGGTGGGAGTGGGGCTGGATCAGGGGGCAGGGCTGCAGGGGCAGCAGCGGCGGGAAAGTATGCACAAGATACGCGGGAGCACAGTAATGCTGTAACAGTGAAGAAAAACAATAAGCAACAGTCAGGAACAACAGGGGAAAATTACATAGAAATGTTACAGACACCAAGGAATCATTATTAGGCCTGGGCAAAAATTAA
This sequence comes from Triturus cristatus, assembly GCF_964204655.1. Taxonomy (NCBI): domain Eukaryota; kingdom Metazoa; phylum Chordata; class Amphibia; order Caudata; family Salamandridae; genus Triturus; species Triturus cristatus. The sequence goes on along the minus strand of NC_140585.1, from coordinate 1,010,725,295 downwards.
AATGAATTTTTGTTAGATTTTGTGTAAAAAAGACGTTACATTTAGCAAAATGTCATGGTAAATACTAGAAATTGGGTTTCTGGTTGGCAGAGACATGCACCTAGTCCAAGCAGGAACTTCAATCCTAGTTTGGGTAAGTCAGATGCACACCCCAATTTGAAGCTTTGCTCACCCTCTGGTAGCTTGGCACAGAGCACTCAGGCTAAACTTAAGAGGCAATGTGTAAAGTATTTGTGCAACTCTTCAAACAGTAAAACTGTGAAAACACTACACAAAAAGATACCACACCGGGTTAGAAAAGTCAAGCTTAATTTAATGCACAAACCAAGACCAAAGCTATAAAAATCGAATAAGTATAACCGGAGTCATTAAGTTTGAAAGAATATGCTGAAATGCAGTGCTTAAAAGCATAAAGCGCCAACCGGGGCTATCTGGTCGCACTAGAACAGGTCAAATCCAAAAGTCCAGGCCAACCGCGATGGAGCATGGTTAGGATACAGGGACCAACCATGTCCCGCTGCAAAAGTATCTTGTTTGCGTAGTCAACGAAGATCTGATGCGTGGAGCAGAGGTCATGCTTCGTCATCGATGATTGGGATGTAGGCAATGCGTCAGTTCTGAGCTGTGCATGGTCAGAGATGAGTCAGAAAAGCAGGTGATGCGCTGCGCCAGAGGCAAAGCAATGTACTTGATCCTTGCAGCAGCTGTGATGTGTCACCCTTGAAGGAGATGTGCAGTTTTTTCGCAGTTGCAGCCCTTTATACCCACTTCCAAGGGCCTAGGACTGGATTGGCACCACTTGGCAGGGCAAAACTCTCAGGTGGCAAACTCCAGTTGCTGTAGGTAGATAGGTTGGAAGTCTTTGATGCCTGTGAGACTGCAAGCCAGCAAGCCCTTAGATTCACTTTGGTTATGGGATGGAGAGATGCAAGTCCAGTCCTTCTCCTCACAGGTAAGGGGGGCAGCATGCAGCAGGTCAGCTCATCAGAGCAGGAGTCCAGCAGAGTAACAGTCTTTTCAGAGGCACAGCCGTCTTTCTTACTGACAGAATATCCACAGGTCCAGAAGTGCACAGAGTTGGTGGTGTTATGGATCAAATACCTATACCAAGTTGATCCTTTGAAGTGGGGGAGACTTCAAACAGAGGCCTTTAAAGTACACACAGTCCATGCCCTTTCTGCCCTGGCCCCCCCCTTTGTGTGGGGACAGGACACAGTCTATTCAGGTGTACATGTCCCATCAGGATGTGGATGGCCCATCAGTCAACCCTAGGCTCCCTTTATGTGTAGTTGTCTGGAGGGATTGTACAACGCCCAGCAGTCACCCAACCTAGACATGTATTCACTGACAGGCAGAAGGCACCAAATGGCTAAAGTAAGAAAATGCCAACATTCTAAAAGCGGCATTTTCATAATTACAATTTAAAGTCCAACTTCAACATAAGTTGGGATTATAAATTGTGATTCCAGAGACACCAAACTTGGGGGCTCCATCTCTTCCCAATGACAAATTACACTTATACGATGTAATAAGGTAATCCCACTGTTAGGCTATAGTAGAGATAGTCCTTGCTGTAGTGAAAAATGTATTTAAGAGTTTTTCACTACCGGGAAATGTAAAACATAAAAGTACATGACTTACTTTTTAAATACACTGCACCTGCCCTTAGGCTGCATATTAATAACCATAGGGGTGAAATAGGTATTAAAAAGGAAGGTTTGGGCCTGGCAAGAGGGTTAACTTGCCAAGTCAACATGGCAGTTTAAAACTGCACACAGACTCTGCAATGGCAGGCCTGAGATATCTTTAAAGGGCTACTTAAGTGGATGGCACAATCAGTGCTGCAGGCCCTCAGGCAGCATTACATTTATAGGATCTGGGCACATGTAGTGCACTTTTCTAGGGACTTATAAGTAAATTAAGTATGCCAATGGATACGCCAATGTTGCCATGTTTTAAGCAGACAGCACATGTATTTTAGCACTGGTTAGCAGTGGTAAAGTGTACAGGGTCCTAAAGACAGCAAAAGCAAATTCAGCAAAAAGGGAGGAGGTAGGCAAAAGGATTGGGGGAAACTCTGCAAAAAGGGCCATTTACAACAGTAGCCATCATGAAATTGTAATGCAAATTCATACCCGGCTTTTGAAAAGTCACATGAGAAAAAAAGAAATGATAATGCCTGCATACCCATACCCCAAGGGTGACAAGCAACACTCTACAAATCCATCTTACATTATATTACATTGGTTCTGGAGTACAATGTCCCCCTAAGATATTTCCTGCTTGAACCATTCTACTGCTTAAAAAATGGTGGACATTTTTGCAAGTTTCACAACTGGGAAATTTGTTGAATTTTACGAATTTGGATTACTGCAAAATTCAATACATTTGGAAATTACACAGTCATAGCTAACATTTTACACTGGTCCAATTATTTCATATGCTTAAACAGACTGCTTTTCTTACAGAGGTAATGTTAGACCTGGCATCTTTTGGTGTGTTTTCCCTGTCTCTTTTTATTTCTGGCCTCCTGTTTTTAGTGGTACGTTGGACTTTGTTTTGACGGTTTAGTGCCTTTGCACACTTTCTCACTGCTGTTCAGTGTTAAAGTGTAAGCGCTCCTACTGTAAATTGTGTTTATGGATTGGGGTTTCATGTTTGGCTTATTTGATTTACTACTAAGTACCTAGTATAGTGCATTGTGTGTGCCCAAGGCCTATAAATCAAATGTTGCTATTGGCCATGCAGCACTGATTTTGCAACCCACACAAGCAGCCTTTCAAAGGTGTCTCAGTCCTGCCCCTGCAGTGTCTGCTTACAGTTTTTACTGCCATGTCGACTTGGCAAGTGCCCCCACTTGCCAGGCCCTAACCTTCCCTTTTCTTCTTGTAAGGTGCCCCTCAGGTAGACCCAAGGTACCCCCTGGTATGGGTGCAGTGTATGTGAAAGGTAGGACGTGTCTTGGTGTGTGTGCCATGTCCTGGTTGTGAAATACTGCCAATTTCGTGTTTCAATATTGCAAGGCTATCTGTCCCATAGGCTAACATGGGAGTTGCTGTTTAACATCTTACAAGTATAACTTTCCATTGGGACAAAATTGAGAAATGGTGTTTAAGCTCTCTGAACTCAGAATTTAATAACACATCTTTTTAGGGAGAGGATTTTTAAATTGTGTGTTTGAAAATGCCACTTTTAGAAAGTAGGCATTTTTTTGTCTAACCATTATGTGTGCCTCTGCTGGTTTGTGTATTGACTGTCTGGTTTTGGAGTGACAAGGGCTTGGGATATGCATTCAGTGTAGACAGTCCTGGGTGACTCATAGTAGGGATTAATAGGCCTGGTCTGCATTTAGAGTGGTGGGAGGAGTTTTCACTAGCACCTTAATAGGCAGTGTCTCCTCTGCACAATGCTGTCTCCACCTCCTGTAGTGAAGCTGGCCAGAGAGGGCAGAACTGGTTTGGATGGGGTTCAGAGACCCTTGCCACAAAGAGAACAAAGAAAAAATGTGGTAAAAATATTGGGGCCCTGACCCCAGGACTTTAGAAGTCTTTTGGATAAAGGAACCTGCCAAGAAGACAAGCTGGAGACGCTGTGAGGAGGAACTACCACTTTGCCATGTGCTTCACTGTGTTGGCCTGCAGTGGCTGCTTCTGTCCTGGGCAGAGAAAGGACTGGACTGAACTTACTGCAACTCCTTTGTTTGTGTTTCTCCAAGGGCTTGAGGTAGAGCTTTCTCCCTGTTCAACAAGTCTCAGGAACAGCAAAGACTTCAAGTTCATCTGCTTCCAGCACTGGGAATTGTGTGTTTTGTGCTTCAACAAAAAAAAAAGCAACCTGACACCTTCAACAATGCCTCTGCTGGCTCCGTATGCTGAAGGCACTGCCGCTGCCATCGAGCCGATGCTTTCACTGTGACCTGTGGGCCCCGCACTTCGCATCGCCTTGCTCTATATTGCCGACCTGGTATCCCAGACAAAGCCGCTCCACAACAACAGTGACGCTGCTGCTTGCACCGTTGTTTCAGGGCACCGCTTGTAAGTTACACAACGCACTGCCCCATTCCACACCACAACCTTTGCCTACCGACGCCAGTGCTATTGACTCCAGTTCATCAGGAGACCACAGCACTTCAGCAATGATGACGACGCTGCCTACACCATGAACTGATAGAGGTGCAACAAGCCCTGCACCATTTCACACCACAGCCCTGGTGTCACCGATACCTCTGATCTATCGTCATCAAGCTGCTGCCTGCACCACGACCTGAGTGGATCAGACGCCGCACCTCTGCAGTTCGCACTGCATCCCCAATGCCAGCCAGCACTCCCGACTTAAACTGCACGGAGTTTGATCTGCAACACGTGTGACTTCAAGGGCCCGACGACTCCCACACTGACCCCTGGAACCGACCCCTGCTGACTCCGGCTCTTTGAGGCTCATCACAATACCACTGACGTCCTGCATTTCTAAAAGTACTGTTTGCTGGTCTTCCCAACACTGTAGCTGGCCCACGACAACACGGTCAGCCAGAAGTGTTTGGATTTGTTGTTGAAGATGCCGTGATAGCCCCGGGTAGAGCTATCAACTTCAAGGAACTGTATTTTAGATCTAAATTTGCTTATTGATATTTCTAAGAACTATATGGTGTTTTTTTAAATCGTTTTTGGTCTTGTTTTACACAGATAAAATATTGGATATTTTTTGCTAAAACAGGTGTGGTGTCATTTTTGTAGTGTTTTCACTGTATTACTCTTGGTTATGTGCAAATGCTTTACACTCTGCCTCTGAGATGAGCCTGACTGCTAATGCCAAGCTACCAAAGGAGAGAGCAGAAGTTATTTCAGAAGTGTATCCCCCTTATCTGACTAGTAAGGAGGGTCCCTACTTGGACAGGGTAACAACCTGCCAACTACAGACCCCAGTTATAACAGGTAACATCGCCCAACTATTTCTGTAGTCAGCTGGGAGTATGGGGATTAAGGGGTGCCAATACATACATTTAAAAAAATCAACTGGGACTGTGCTGTATCCAAGTTCGGTTTTGCATTAATGCAATGTGGGATGAAATAGTTGAGGGCTTTCCTTGCTAAGCATGCTTTACCTCCAACCCCCCACTGCGAGTAACCATATACCCCTAACATCCTCTTCGAGGTTGTCTATACTTTTTCCAGCAGTTCTTAAACTTTCCTCACGAGACCTGTATAAGGACCATGGTGATTTTTGGTGAATTTTATCACAAATAAGAATTCCTTATATTTCTGCTCATTCTCAATATTTGGGTGTGCAGGGAGTTTGCCTCAAACTTTCCAGAGACAATTTAGCACAACAAACAACTTAATAGTCAACCCCAATAACATCTGACCTATTCAACCTGTGAGCTCTTTGAATATTTTGCAAAATAACCTGGGCTTTAAGCAGGGTGAGAAAGCAAGGGTGTGACTTTTAAGGGGTATCTCAATAACTCCACAAGAGGTATTGCCTAATAAAAGGCATGGCCTAATATATGTGAAATAGAATTTTGTGCTTGACAAATTCATAAATGTAGTATTACTGGAAAAAGAACAACCATCATCAGCAGCAACAAGATACTTAAAAGTTTATATAGCACCAGTCTCCGGTGCCACAAATCAGTAGAACACTTGAAAAAGTAAATTTAAGAGTAAGCACAATAAATGTATTAATTTGAAATTAAATAGTGTTTTATGCATTGGGGCACCAATAGTATACAACAGTATAAGACATGTTGCTTTGCTACAGTTTCACAAGGGTGGGAATTTATGGTAGCAGACAGGTACAGTTGTTTTCTTTCTGCTGGAGAACGATAGAAATAGAGGACCCCTGGTTCAATGCGCTTTGCCAGGGCTCAGCCCTGGCAGACTCTGGCCCACTTAGAGAGCTGAATATAACCTTCCACATTCATGGCAGTTGACAGTCTTGTTTCTTGTGATACATTATTGTTGCATTTTTAATTTTAAACAGGTTGCCGAATCAGTTGCCCAGTTAGTTTAAAAAGGTTGCGCTTCTTCATTTCCAACGCCCACAAGATTCTAGAATAAGATTGAACAAATTACAGCACAATCATTTCCCCAGATTCATGTTTTTCTTCTCTTGAGTCATCAAACTGCAGGCAGGACAAAAATTGCCTGTCAAGTTATTCTTTATACTCTATGAATGCCATGTTCCAAGAAGATTTCAGCAAAGCACCTACGTAAATGAACGACACATTTGATGTAACACTTTCCCTACAAACTATTAGGTGATGACAATCAGTTGTGATTTTTCTTTCCTTTGACCAAAGGAGAGGGATACCTTAACTGACCGAGACTGAAAAGACACATGGAGGGTTGAAGAAGCATCCTAATGAACAGATACAGCCTCTGTAATGGGTGGGTCTTGATTGAGACTCCCGTGATGATGCATGGACATTAGTAAGAGGATTTCAATAAGTCTGTGCAATAAAATTACCATCTACTTCTCATTCTCATGGACTAGTCTTTGAGGCTAGACTGGCAATAAGGGCGTCCACATGGAGAATACTATCCCATTCTCTTGAAACCTGCATCCAAAGCAAAGTTTTATAAACCAAAGTGGAGAGTCTTACGTAAAATCTGGTAGAAGAGAAGAAATTTGTATTAATAATGTAACCATAGATATCGTTTGCAGGGCAATGCTTTGCTTGCAGTTCAAGCAACTTCAATTTTGCCCTCCAAAAATGACAAAAATCCTCATTGTTTGATGTAGAAAGGGTACTATGTTTTTCGTCTCTTTCTGTTTCTTTTTTTTCTATAAATGTTTTAGTTGAGCATTTATTTATTTGACTTTTTTTCAGTTTGAAGCCACTGTTTCTCTCATTTCTTTAAAATGTTCAACGTGTTTGTTCTTAGTCGATAATAACAGGCCTCATTACCATGTCCATCGGTAAGCTTCTGACTGCTCGTCGGAGGCTTACTGACTGACATGGTAGGTTTACATTTTGACCGCCGAATTATAATGTCGGCGGTCGTAGTGTAAACCAGCCACTCAAACCGACTGGGTTCCAACAGGCTGAAGGAGCCCGTCTGCCAGTCAGAAGCCACACATAATCACTTAAGGACGGCGTTTCTGCCATCTGGATTATGATGTCAGTTTCTGATAGCCTTCCCATGTTTGCCTTTCCGACATGGAAAGGCTGTCGGAAAGTGACTTTAGAGGCCCCTAGAAGGGCCCCTTCTACCCTGGCCCTCCTGTTGAGGTCCAGGGGGGTACCTTCACATCGTGGTGCAGGAATGTACAGGGATGTGCAAAAACTTCCATTTTACAATGGGAGCTTGTGCTGAGGGCGATTTCGGACCGCCGCACAAGCTCCCATTGTAAAAAGGAATTTTGCGACTGAGCCATGTACGGTCGCATCCTAGTTCGGTATGCGGAACCGCCGACCTATGTTCGGGCGGTTCTCTCACCGAAAAGGTGTGCGTCATCGTAATGAGGGCCATAGTGTCTGTCATGTTTTTTTTTCATAATATATTTTGTTTCCATACCATATGAACCACAGATATAATGATTCATGCATTTGTTAAGATGAGGCTTGATTGTTCCGGTTCCTCGCTGGGACTGGCTGTTACACTTTTGAACATATAAAAGCAAATAACAATCCAACTGTAAATAACATCGTGCATCGACAATAATTGTTCTTGGTTCCCTTCCCTTCCCTCAATCCCTTTTATTGATGGCACAGACCTATGATGTGGATCTTTGATTGTGTCAAATGACCTGATTTCATCCTCTAAACGTTGTACCGATGGAGTATGTCGCTCAAGTACTATGCCTCGACAATCAGCCCACATCTGCCATATTTACTGTGCTTTTGTGGGCAGCCACATGACTTGAATATGGGGAGTTTTATGCTTATATTGAAGTCCATGCCTTTCTTCCATGATCCTACGCTAAGGGGTGCCTCCGCTTTCTAAATCCTTGCTATGTTTTGCTTTGCCAGTGTTAGGCCTAGGAAAAGTAGATGTTGCTTAAATCTATTCCCTCCCACACACTCGGTGTAATGCAGTAGTGTAAGCTTGGGGGATCCAGGAAGTTCCCACGCCAATACTGGCGTCAAGCACTTTAGTACGACACACCAAAAGCGATCTAATGCCACACAAGTCCATACCGTATGGTAGAATGTACCTTCGTCATGATGACATTGAAGGCATTGTGGGGATGCAACCAATCCTGCCCTCTACAATCTATGTCGAGTGTAAAATACCCTGTGAAGGTATTTGAATTGTATGAGCTTCAAGCAGACTGAAATTGCTGCTCCTCACTCCAACTCCAAGGCCTCGATCGAATCGTCTTCATCAATTGGACCTATGTCTGTCGCCTATGCTTCCCTCAGGGTTCCCAGAGTGCTATGGTTGTTGGTAATCAGGGATTGATAAATCTTCATGATTTTATGGCTGCCTAGGTCTCCCATCAGTATTTTGCCTTCCAGTGGGCTGAATTCGGTGGTTTATGATAGATCTTTTAGATATTGTTAAAGGGCATGTCGTAATTGGAGATATTTATAGAATTGTGTATGTGGCATATAATAGTCTGCTTGCAATGAATTAATGACGAAGCCCCTTATCACATCACCTATCGAAGAGATCCCTATGCTATCTCACTGTAGGAACCCATGTAGCTTCGCCAATTGAGGAAGTAGGTGGTTTTGCCATAGTGGGGTCTCCCTGGTGATTCAGTCCCACCAACCCATCCGATGGAGAGACCTTTGCCAGACAATGATCACCTCACTTGTCACAGTAGGTAGAGTTTTAGGATCAGATCTATTGTAAAGGTATGTATATAGAGATAGGTCATTCATAATCCATTGCTCCACTCTTTACGCTGGCTCCTGTCTAGAGCCATACCACCATTCATTTATGACCTGTAAGTGGTCTGCCGAATAGTAGGACTGGCTATGAGCTGCCGATATGCCTCCACAGAACGTGAATTGAAAGCATGCATGTAGCGCCACTCATGTCACATCTCCCCCCCCCACCGAAACTGCCTAAGTATTGTGTTTATTTGTTGAAACCATGCCTATGCAATCAAGTATGGGTGAGATTGCACTTGATAAAGTAGGCGTGGATGGGATACCAATTTAAAGATGGCAGCTCTCTCGGATAATCTGAGTGGGAGGTGCGACCAGGCGTGCACCTCTGCCTTAACTCGGTCCATCAAGGCTGCCAGGTTTCTATCCCATGAACTTGACTGTGTATCAGCCAGGAATACTCTCAAATATTGTAAGCCCTCAGTTACTATAGTTAGTTCTTCCAGCCAGCGGCCATGTCCTACGGACCCCTTAACCGCTTAGATAGAGGATTTCGATCTATTCATATGGAGACCCGACGTTTCCCCGAATATTCGCATTATCTAAAGGAGTCTTGGGCCCGTTCTGTTAGGGTCTGACATGAAAAAGAGAACATCATCCGGCGTATACCACGATTCAATCCGATATCTCCGGCGTCCACTCAAATGCCTGTACTATCGCATCTTTCCTCACCCATGCACCTAGTGGTTGAATGGCCAGAGCAAATAGGATTGGGGAGAGGGGGCACCCTTGTCATGTACCTCGACCTATCGAGAATTGGTTGGACACTGCTCCCGCCACTCGAATAGAGACCGTTAGCTCCATATATACCAATTGTTTATGAGTTATGAATTTTGGGCCCATGTTTAAATGTGTCAATACAATAAACATATATGTCCAATTAATAGAGTTGAATGCTTTGTCAATGTCCATGAGTAGTATCCTGGCTTTGATGTTTAAGAGTGAGATTGGGCTGTACCAGGAGCACAATTCTGGTGGGCGGCCCGGATTCGGGAAGACTAAAATCTGGTGCCCTCCATGAATGCATTCCTGAAATAGCTGCGGTTAGCTCTTCTATAGTAATCCACTCTTCCAAAGTTACCCACACCTAGTCATTGAGGGCTCTGGGTGGTACATCATGGAAGAAGCCCTCAATCTGAGTTTCCATTAGTATTTCATGTTTGGTATAGAAGGAACAATAGAAGTCGGCTAGGGGCGTGGCCGAGTAACGGGGCTCCGCCGGCCGAACACACAATCCGGACACCAATCCGCCTAAAGTCTTCATATTTACGAAATAAATCTGCAGAGGGGAGTGCCCACGCGCCGCGGCACCGGAGGCGGCCACCGCGACTGAAATCGGCGGCGGCGGTCGGACGCTGGGGCCCTCGCTGCGTTGGCAGCCTGCACACGCCTCACTGGGCGGGCAGAGGAGATACTCGAGTCCCCGGTCGCGGGCCTGTGACCCGGCGCGCGGAGCTGCGCGGAGCTGCGCGGAGCTGCGCGGCCCAGACGGGACTCGAGGGCGAGACCGGCTCGCCGTGTGTGGCGGGGCTGCTAAAGCAGATCATCCGACTGGCCGTCAGCCTGCAGGCCGGCATTGACGAAGGTGAGGCGCATGGTGAAGTGCGCTGCGTGCTGCAGAGGCCCTTAGAGTGAGGGAGAGCGCCCTGGCGAACTGTGCTTGCTGCAATACACGCCATCATGGGGGGAAATGACTGCTGATGCCTGGAGGAGTGCGCAGACCTGCATATCTACAGTGCCTGACTGCCTGGCTGCAATTGTACATAGCCTGTGAAGCGGAAGATTGCGGACTGGTGCTACTGCGTGTTGAATGCGTTGCCAGATTAGATTGCCCTGCCCAGAGTACCTATCCTACAACTGACGCTGTGGCGAGGACGTCGCCATAGGCCTACAGAAAGCGTGTTCTGGTGAATCGCTGGGCTTGAACGGCTTGCACAGGATTATCTACACGGCGAGGGGCTGTGGGGCCGGGCGAGAGTTCGGCCACGTGTCAGCCGCACCGATCAGAGCAAGGGCGATCCACAGACGTGGCCCATTGGTGGCCAATTGGTGCCCCCCCTGGTGCCCCCCTGCGGTGTCTCCCCTAAACCATCATGGGGAAGTCAGATGCCAAGCAGCTGAAACTGCATTTTGAACGGCGCACAGCCCGGAGCGCTGAGAGGACCCGCATGTCTCAGACAGTGGTCCCTGAGACACAGATGGAGCTCGTGCCAGACGACAACGTCAGGAGCATGTTTCGCGACCTCAAGGGCTGCCTCAAAGACATTGACACTAAACTGGACTCCATGGCACAACGTATGGACGGCATGTCCCACAGAGTTGATCAACACGAGGAGCGACTGGCGGCAGCGGAGACGCGGATTGCGGAATGCGAGGAGGGACACAGCGACACTCGAGAACAACTGTTGCGCATGGATAAGGTACTGGAAGTAATACGTGGGCGCAACGAGGATTTGGAAGCCCGCTCCCGTAGAAATAACATACGCATTATTGGGATTGCAGAATCCACCAATATTAGCAATATGGAACACTTCGTGGAAGGTATGTTTCGTGAGTTGTTTGGAACTGACCTGTCGGCCATGTTTCTGATCGAGCGCGTGCATCGGACGCTGGGCCCGCGCCCAGTGCCGGGAGCGCCGCCTCGCCCGATTCTGGCCCGAGTTCTGAATTACAGAGACAGAGATACGATCTTGAGGTTATCCCGTGAAAAAGGCGAATTAACCTTCCAAAACATGGCTATCTCCTTATACCCGGACTTTATGCTAGCTGTGCAGACTGCACGGCGTGAGTTCCTGCCAGCCAAAAAGATCTTCCAAAAAGTGGGGACCAAGTATGCCATGCTGTACCCCGCCAAGCTAAGGGTTCAAATCAAAGGGAAGCCGGTGATTTTCACGGAGGCGAAGGAGGCGTTAAAATTTGCACGACAGTCAGAACAATCCCATCGGGAACTGAGCAATGGCCGGGGAACCCCCCCGTCTGGCCAGCTGAGTGATATTGAATAGTTAAGTGTGCGGATCCAAGAACTATGGCTGATCACAGTGCAGCCTGCCGCCCTGCGGGTTCTAGGTTCAGCATACGCCGTTTTGGCCGTGGGGCGGACTCTGATATCGCTTTTGTGGCCGTGAACGACGATTCTGGTGGATGCTACGCGGGGCATGTCCTGATGGCCCTAGACTGATTGTGAAATGTAGAAGGCGGAAATGTTCGGCCACCCTGTCACTTACAGACGGGGGAGTGTGCCGGGGACCCCACGCCCTCACTGGGATAATTCCCATGCTACTGTCACAGGAAAGTTTTTGTTGGGTTTTTTTGAGGGGGGCGATGAATCTCAACCTGATTGGGGGGTTGGTGTGGGAGGTGGGAGGGTATGTTTTTTGTTGATTTGTGTTGATGTACTGCAGCGTTCGTTTCCACGACTTACTGATAGAGCGGCGTTGGTCCGTACCATGCCTGCATGGCTATTGGGTGCTAGATATTATACGCTACGACTTTCACCGCGCGCCCCACCACTTGTGCCACGAACAGACATACCGCTGCGTAGGGCACATACACATACACACCTCTGACCGCGCTGCGCTGCCTTACATGGAATATTCGCGGTCTAAATGAACACCGCAAGGTCCGACTGACTCAGGCACACTTGGCCAGACACCATATAGACATCTGTTTCCTACAGGAGACCCACCTATTGCAGGGAGCCGGGGAGCGGCTTAGGCATACCAGATGGGGTGAGGTGCACACTTCCGGCTATTCCAGCTATGCCCGGGGAGTGGCCATTTTGATTCGGAGGGGCCTGCCCTGGCAGACACTGAGGGCGCACGCAGACTCCGAGGGGAGATACATGGTACTGTTGGGGAAATTATTTAACCAGCAGGTTATACTCATCAACACTTATGGCCCCAACTCGGATGACCCAGGTTTCTTCCGGCAAGTGTGGCTTAAGGCGCAATCCATGGGCGTGGGGGCGTATATTTGGGGCGGAGATTTTAATGTGGTCCTTTCGTTGGAACTAGATAGAGAAGGGGCCGCTCGCACACATCACCCACATGCGGCGGACACTCTCCGAGGTCTTATGGAAGACTACAATTTGCTGGACTCGTGGCGGATACTGCACCCCGCGTCGCTTGAGGGCACTTGCTTCACCCCAAACAGGAAGGCCTGGTCCAGACTAGATTTTTGGCTGTTAGCTCCGCATGTACATGCTTGGGTAACGGAAGTTTCACATAGAGCGCGCACCCTCTCCGACCATTCCCCTGTTGAGCTGCTGCTGCGAGTCCCCCAGCCATACGCCACTCCTTTCGCATGGTGATTGCCGCCGCAGGCCTTGTTAGATCAGGTATTTCGAGAAGAAATACATCAGCACATCCTCGACTATTTCGATCTTAACACGAACTCGGTATCATCTGTGGGCACCCTGTGGGACGCCTTCAAGGTGGTTATAAGAGGCCATTGCATTGCAGGACAAGCCAGAGTGCTGAAGACCATACAAAACACGCTAAAGGGGCTGGAGGATCGCCTACATGCCCTGGAGGTGCAGTACTGCTCTGACCCCTCGGCGGCAACGCTGGCGGATACGCGCACTACCCTTACGGCATACCAAACTGAGGCGAATAGGGAGCTCAAATTTCTAACTAAACATGTATCGGCCCGCCGCTATGGTGAGGGAGATCGCCCGGGTAAAACGCTCGCCAATCTGTTACGTTCGCAAAGGGCTTCCTCTTACATCCCATCAATCGAGACGGCGCATGGTCAACCTATCTACACTCCTCCGGAAATTCTGGACACATTTAGGACATTCTATAAAGACTTGTACCGATCAAAGGGAGGTCCCCCACTGGAGGACCTGTCTGATTACCTAGACACGGTGCAGCTGATCTGGTTCACTGCGCACCAAAAGGGGTATTTCGATCGACCCTTTGAAGTGGACGATGTAAAGGACGCCATAGGCTCCTTGGCGGCCGGAAAGGCGCCGGGGCCGGATGGCCTGCCGGCGCAGTTCTATAAGGAATACGCTGAACTCCTGGCCCCCAGGTTGCTGGCCGTCTATGCGGAGTCGGTTGAGGCGGGTATGCTCCCAGCGTCAATGAGAGAGGCCATCGTAATCGCACTTTTAAAGCCAGATAAAGATGCCCAGAAATGCGACTCATATAGGCCATTATCCTTAATCAACACTGATGCGAAAATCTTCGCCAAAATGCTCGCGATGCGACTACAGCCAGTTCTGCCCCTCATGATATGCCCAGATCAATCAGGCATTGTGCCGGGCCGCTCCACGTCTCATAACCTTCAAACCCTCTTTGGGGTATTGCACTATTTGGCCCCGCACGTAAAGGCCGCAGTGGTGCTGCTGGACGCCACGAAAGCGTTTGACTCTTTGGAGTGGGGTTTCCTGTTTCCGTTACTTCAGCGCATGGGGATGAGTGAGGCCTTTATTCGTTATATTAGACTACTCTACACTACCATCACTGCCCGAGTACGAGTGAACGGACTTATATCTGAGCCCTTTGCCATTAGCAGGGGCACTAGACAGGGCTGCCCCCAGTCGCCCCTGCTGTTTGCGATTGCTACCGAGCCATTGGCGGCCCGTATTAGGCAGCATCATGCGGCTAGAGGCATTGGGTTCTCTTCCCGAGCTCTGACCGTTTCCATGTATGCGGACGACATAACGCTATACGTGGTCGATCCTCATGTAAATCTCTCCCCCATGACAGGAGAGTTGATGACCTATGGCCGGCTGTCCGGGTTGACTATAAACTGGGAGAAGTCAGTCATTTTGCCCCTGACGACTGGAACGTCCCGATTCACTCTGGACAGCCCGTTGAAATGGGCGACTGGCCCCGTGCGATATCTGGGGGTATGGATCAGTACGGACATGCAGGAGCTGTGGACGGAAAACTATGGGCGTGCCCTTGCGTGGATAGAAGACAAGGTTGGCCGCTGGAAGCACCTGCCCCTTTCACTGGCAGGGCGCATAGCGGTGGCAAAAATGGTGCTCCTACCTAAGCTTCTGTATTTATTCGTTAATATCCCGATGCCTCTGACTGCGCATTTCCTGACTCAAGTGCGCTCGCGGATGATAGAACTGGCGTGGGGTGGCGGGCAGCCGAGAGTGGCCTGGGAGACCCTCACTCTCCCGCAGAGGCAAGGTGGTCTGGCGGCGCCGGATTTCACGCTATATGCTTACTGTGCACAAGCACAGTTCTTGCACTACTGGGTGCACCCTACGCCCTTCCACCCACATGTGGCCATAGAGATGGATAGGGCTGCCCCACTGCCGCTCAGCACGGCCCTATATGCACCGCACAAGAGGAGATGCACAGACATTGATACTGTGCACGCGCTCAAGTGGGCCTGGGATGGGCTCCGTCGACGAGCAAAGCTGGACCATCTCTATGCCAGATCGGTGTCACTGCGTGGGAACCCCATGTGGCCCCCGCTGCAACACATGAAAACTGGGGAACGTGTGACATCACGCGGCCTTCGGACGGGGGGGGGACCTCTTTCCGTGGGACACTTTCATCACGCTGGAGCAATTGTGCGGCTCAGAGGCACCAACGATGCTTGACACATTGCTCTACTATCAGCTGAGACATACATGTCAGAAGCTATTTCCTACATTTCCGGCGCCGCCGCCGGACTTGCTGGCCCTAGAGAATGTACTCAGAGTGGAGTCGGGACGTAAACTTGTGTCCCGATTATACAGTTGCATGCAAAGCGCTAGTCCGATTGTGGTTCCGGCGGCGCGCTGCCTATGGGATGCGGAATTGGGCACTGGACTCACTGATGACCACTGGGATATGTGCTGTAGACAGCTTGAGACCCTTTCCCCTAATTATCGTCTCCGATTGATACATTTTAAATACATACACATGGTCTACCGCACGCCTAGTCGGTTACATCGCATGGGCTTGCGGGACGCAGACAACTGCTGGCGCTGCGACGCACGGGGAGCCACGTTTTTGCATATGGCGTGGGAATGTCCCGCATTGGCCTCATTCTGGGTAAGGGTGATGGAGCTGGTGAATGCAATTACTGACCTGCAGATCCCCTGCACTCCACAGACTACATTGCTAGGGATTTTACACATGGTCAAGCCTAAACACCGAAAACTGCCGGCACTGCTAATTCTGCTCGCCAAGCGACAGGTTGCGCTGCACTGGGGAGCTGGCACATCGCCTCACATTATGGATTAAAAGCGTGGTGCACTGCCAGACGCAACTCGCGCTATACGGGGAGCTCTTACCAGCGCGCTCGCGGCCGAAGGACATATGGGAACCATTCATACACTGGTTGACTCACACTACGATTCGAGAGCTGTGAAAAAGTGCTTCTTATTGATGGGGGCCGGGGGGAGCCGGAGACCAGTTACATGCTAAAGTGCCAAGGTCATCGACTGTGCTGTGGGAACAATGCGGACTGGGTGTGGGCGGGGGTGGGGGGACCGTGCGGGACTTACTGTGAAATGACGGGATGGCACCCTGGTGCAATATTGATACTGTTGTTTTGGTGGGGAGCTGTGCTGTCAATCTCATTTTATACTTACGCTGCAGTGCGTTGTGTTTGTCTTGTTGTTGAAAATGCAAATAAAAAGAATTTTTAAAAAAAACTATAGAAGTCGGCTAAACAATGTGCCATCCCCACTGGTTCTGTGAATATTTCATTGTAATGTACTTTAATTGCCGGTATTTGGACTGGTCTCAAGGAATATTGGCATAGTCTGTGGAGGAGCTTTCCCGACTTGTGCCACCATTGGTATATTCTGCTTTGCGTACCCTGCCAGGCAGGTTTGGCTTCATCGATCAATTCGCTATGATATCTTTGTTGCATTACACTTAGTTGCCTACGAGCATGACCATCATCACGTTCCTTACATAGTCTTTCTAACTCCAACAGGTGTGCCTCAATTTGTAGCAGTTTCTGTTTTTTTCCAATGCTGCTCGGCAGTGCAGTAGCTAATATCAAAACCCTGTTGGTTTCATTGCTTCCCACAAAAGCACGCTAATGGAGGCCGATACTCTTAATTAGCTGAGAAATATTCTGGTAAGGCCATGTGCATATTAGTTTTATAATCTTGGTTTTGCAAATGCCATGGTGAGAGGCGCCATCGGAAGGGCATTCGTTTGGGACTGCATGTTCATTAGTAATTAATAGTTAATCTAGTCTTTGGAAGAAACCATGAACGGGTGAATAATATGCATATCCTGGGTAGCAGGGTGTGCTGTCCACCACGTATCTGCCCTGCCCAGTAATTTGGATAGAGGCCCAACCGGGATTCTTTTGGTGCAGTCTGTATAGCCGCAACTCGCCACCTATCCTGGTCTTGGTGGATTATAGCCTGCCAAACTCCCCCCACAATGGTGAGATTTTCTGGGATTGTCCCCCAAGTATGTATAATGCGTGTGGTGAGGGGTTGATTCAAGGTTGGGGGGCATATGTGCTGCCAAAAACTATAGACTCTCCTCCTATGGTGCCATGTACAAAAATGTACCTACCCTGTGAGTTTGCCCATGTACGGGTGTGTACAAAGGGAATTTTCTCCTGTATTAGGATGGCTACCCCATGGGATCCCCTAGTGAACCCCACATGAAAAACATGAACAAAGCCGAACCTTGCTAAGAAAGGTGTCTTGTTTCCCATGAGATGTGTCTCTTGAAGGAGCAAGATATCCGCTAACATTAGTTTAGCTTGTTTGAGTACTGCATCCTGTTTAACCTTGCCTAGAAGGCCCCGGATATTCCACGTCATCACATTAAGTCTGCCTGCTGGGATCAGTCCGCCTACTTGTGCCATATGGGGATAAGTGACTAAGTCCCGGGATGTTTGTGGAGATGGCGATGGAAACATTATGTCGATATGTCTGATGCGCAATGGTGATTTGAACAAAACAGTAAAATTTAGAACTAATCCTAACCCCAATCTACATCCCACCCCATACCCACCCCAATACCTCAAAGAGACTTGAAGCATCTGCTACGGATGGGGTACCATGGCCATCCCAACTTGAGTGAGCCCAGGACCTGACCAATGGATCCCCATGGTCCTTGTCATAATTAAGTGTCCCGAGGGGGGTTTAAATAGTTCACTCGGGCACTGTAGCCCCTTATTGGCGCCGGCTTAGGCAATTCTCCTAACAGACTGTTCAGTTCCAAATCGCCTGAATTATCCGTGGATCACAGTTTAGTATGTTCTTCATGATCAGCTATCACCGGTTTCAGGTTGCTTATCTCCCTATGATCTAAAGTGCTAGGATGATCTTGATCTGTGTCGTTGTTTGTCTTTCTGTGTCGTTTGTCTTTCTTTGTTATTTCCGTATGTCTTCGGTCACTAGATGAGGAATCTATGTCTAAAGATGGAGGAGTATGTGGCTTCACTGGATTTAACTCATCTGTCCATTGGAAAACCTCCCCTGGCATATCGAAGAACACTGTGCAATTTTAATACGTGACTGCCAGCCGCGCCCGTAAGAGCGGCATGTAGAGAATCCACAATTCTACAAGGCATGCTTTGGCCACTGCAAAGGTTTGTCACTGTTGTTGTACAATTCTGGTGCAATCTGGGAATATCATTATGCGGTTTGAGGCATAGGAGAGTGAGTCTTGTGTCCTAGCTGCTCGAATGATGGAGTCTCTGTCATGGTAATTTAGTATGCGGGCAATGATGGAGCGCGCCCTGACACCCGGAGAGGGCCTTCGCTGGGACCCATGTTTTAAACCGTTGAGCTAGGAATGCACCTACGTCCGTGCCTCACAGCCCTCTGGAAAGCCCACTAGGCGCAAGCTATTTCTTCAGACTCTACCCTCCATGCCTTTCACACTCTATGCAAGTCCTTGAGTGAGTTTTTCGAGGGTAGTCACTTTTGCCTAGAGTGTAGTGATCACGTCTTACGCCCCAGAGACCCTGGTCTAGGCCTGTGTAATGCGCTCCACTGCATTGCGCAGATCTTGATGGAACAGCATGACATTGGACCTCACTGCTCCAATTTTAGCGTCCAGTATATCTCTTGATTGTGTGATTGTGGGTAATAGCGCAGCATTATGCAGTACGTTGTTTTGGCCAGCAGTGACCATGAGGGGTTCCGTGCTTTTGCTGGTGAATTTGTCCATTATCCTTTGCTTAGATGCTGTGCCACCGGATTTATCCTTAGACACATTTGTTGCGATTCCTTGCCGTAGCTCCCAGACCACAGAGGATTTATCCCACGAGGAGCATTTCTCCTTGGCTGTCTCACTGGGGTGGTATGTTTGAAGGGGTTCGTCCCATACCCTGTGTCACAGCCACAACCTCATTAGCTTAATTTGGTTGATTGTGACTCCCTGCCTGTGATTATATCTGTTGATGGCTTTTCCCCGTGGAGAGTATCATCTACCGCGGATCTACGCACCTCGCCTTCTAGATAGCCCCAAGTTTTTACTGCTGATTCACACCCCATGATTCTCCCAGGCTGTCAGTATTGAGTTTGGGGACCACTGATGTGTTCTTATGTGCGCTATATGCGATTCACTTCCAGCTGTACTTCTGCAAGAGAGATACATGGGGGAGCCTCCCAGCCCACAAGCCGCACCAGATCAGTTCCGGATGCTTCAGCGAGTGAGGAAGCACCCCCCCACTAATAGGTTATGCCACTCCACTACCAATGCCTAAGGGTTTGTCTATGCTTAACTGCCTCTGCTGAGACTAACTCAGGAGTTTGATGGCAGCCTCTCACCTTCTGTTGCGTGTTTGGGATTATTCCTGGACGAGGAGCGATTGCAAGTGGACCCTGGGCATGATGCACTGCACTCGTGTCTTCGTGCCCCTTGGTGACACGTCTCTCCTCTGGGCCTCTAATCAGCCCACCAACCGATCAATGCACTGTCTGGGCATGGAATCCCACCAACCGTCTTGTGGGAGGCCTCTGAATTTCCTCAAAGGCGTGTCTCATTGGCTCACGGCCACCTCCGGCTGTTCCCCTGTTGAGTGTCGCAGGCAGGAAAAGAGATCTGCTCTGGGGAGAGGGGGGCTGATGGTATTTTAAATGGGGACCACAGAATCTCTTCCTTGATCAGCCACCTCAGCTCACCACCATTCCGGGGCTGCAGTCAACATTTCTCCCACCGTATGCAGGGTGAGAGTCCTGCCACGCTCCAATGCGTGAGCTTCTTCCCCAATCAGCCGCTCGTCTTGTCACCTTTCCCAGTGGTTTCAGCCTCTAGGACCTGTGTGGACTCCACCAATGTCATGCACACTGCAGCCCTAGGCGTGGGCAACAATGCTGGGCACGGCAGGTCGGCAGTCACTCACGCCTCACAGGCCTCTCCGTGGGAGCCTCGCTGTCTTCAGCCGATCGAGAAGGCTATCATTCCAGAGATGACTCCAACAGCCTCTGTATGTTGTGTCGAGTCAGTCTGACAGGTGTCCTTTGCTTAGGATGGACGTATGCCGACAGGATTATGTTAGATTTGTTGCGGGCTACGGGAGCTGATCTGGAGCGTTTCCGCCATGTCGGACCGCGTAGCCATGCCCTTCTGTCATAATGTTGCTCTCTCACAAAATCTAACATAAAATATTCAGGAAAATCAGCAGCTAGTTGACATCATGGTTATCCGAGGATTGATATTCTTTTCTTCATGTATTTGTGGAGAGTTCACTGGTCATGAGGTATCGCTGAATCAAGAATATATGAATTCTAGAAAATTTAGATGCATATTACTGTGCATTCTACATGAACGAGGATATTTTCACAGCGACCACTTACTTCAATGTGCTCCTATGAGACCTGCAAATGCGGTGGTATATACATCTGATGACTCACTCTCAGCTCTGATTTCAGGGTGGCATAATACTTTCTGCCTCTGCCTCTGCCCCTGCCCAGGTTCTAAAGCACTATTGTGAGTTGGCATCTCTTGGACAAAAGCATGGTATAATTGCATAGAAAAGTTGAGAACTTTGGGGCATATCAGCAACAACCGGCGATAATTAGCGCTAAGCGCACTTAGCGCTAGGATAATTATCGCCGGCTAGCGTGGATTTTTATCGCTGAGATAGCGTGCTATTAGCAACGCTTGTCTCAAAAGCGATAAAAATCGTAGCGCTAACTGCCTAACATGAGATTATCGCTGGAAACCCAGCGATAATCTCACAAAATGTGGCGTTAGCTTGTTGATAGGGACTCACAAACTTAGCCATGATATCCACCTTCCATAGGATATCATGGCTAAGTCAGTCCTGAAGCAGGCGTAAGGAAAGTAGCGATAACAGGGGTTATCGCTACTTTTCCTGCCGCTATGCTTCATACCGTGGGGCTTGATGATAGGAGAAATGTCGCTTAGCGACATTTCTCCTGTCATATCAGGTCAGGAACACCCACTTTGCATCTCATTAGAGATGCAAAGCTGGGCATTAAGAATAGGTGCGCTAATGCAAGGTTTCACGCGTTAGCGTGACCTTGCTAATTAGGCGATAAAATTATCACCTCTTTTCGGCCGAAAACGGCCGCAAAAGCGGCGATAATTTTCTATCGCCGCCTTGTAAATATGCCCCTTAGTAGCCAAAAATTCCAGCCAATTTAAGGCCTTGTCTTTGCAACCAAACATAGTCTTTGCACATAGTATGTTTTACCTGGGGTTGCTGTCTATGTTTTAAAACCACAAAGGGCTCTGCCAAAAGACACAAGGTGGGGAGGATTGGCAGAGGTGCAAACAACTCGACATACCTAATGACCTGCACCTTCCATGTAAAGGAGGGCAAGGAAAACTGCTTACTACAATAGAGTGCTCCATTTAGAAAATTCTAACTGTCTGATATCCTTAATATCAGCTATGCAGCATTACAAAATAATGTTCTCTCACCTCTAAATAATCCATCTCCTATGTTTATGAAAGCTTTAGACCCACCTTCTGCAGGAACTAAGCAATACTCTGGCAGTAGAGGTGGGTAATAGAATATGGTATGAACAAAGATTATATAGAGATGCTGCAGTTGTCAACCAATCAAGGGCTTCATTTTGAATTGCCTCTTCTTCATTTAAAATAATACTTTCCCAAATACGTTCTTCTCACATTCTTGCTATTGCTCAATCTCATCACCTTTAACAATAATGAGATATAGGGCCTCATGTAGGAAGCCAAATACCGGTCGGTAACGGCCGATTTTCGGTAATAATACCGTTACCGACCGGTATTTTGGCCATTGGTATGTAGGGGGACATATTTTGCTTTCGGAATTTACCGAATCGGTAAAATTACCGATTCGGTAATAATACCGAATCGGTAATGTTACCGAAACGGTAACTTTACCGAATCGGTAATTTTACCGATTCGGTAAATTCCGAAAGCAAAATCGAGATGTAGGGGGAGTGTGTGTGTGTGTTTATGAGTCGGTATTTACCACCAACTTATAGTTGGTGGTAAATAATGAATGTATGTGTAAATGCATTTTTACGCGCGTAGCTGTGTGCAATGTGGCATACATACATGCCCTTAGGGCATGTATGTGTGCCACATGTGCACACATGGCCGAAACAGGGGTGCAACAGGGTGTCAATGTGACACCCTGCCACCCTTGTATGTGTTCCCCCCATTACCGAATCGGTATTTACCGATTCGGTAATGAGGCATACCTTCCCATCAATGGGAAGGTATGCCTCATTACCGAATCGGAAAATACCGATTCGGTAATCACCGACTAGTAACGAATCGGTAAAAATTACCGACTCATTACCTACATACGAGTTACCACTTCTTAAATACCGAGTCGGTACGGCTCGGTATTTAAGAAGTGGTAACTGGTACGCTACCTACATGAGGCCCATAGTGTGGTATAAGCAAGTACGAAAGTACATTTTCAGAGCATCTTCCAATGCAGCTTGAGTTGTAGCTGATTATCATTCTCATTTGCAGTGTCCTTGGGACTGCAACTGCTGTTTGTGGAGATATGGAATCTTTTGCACCACTTGTTGACTGGTTCTGATCAATCCCACGTAGTTCTCTATATCGGGGTGTCCATCAGATGTCCAGGAAATCAGTGTCATGCCAGATTTTCAGGATAACTATGGATTATGTAATTACAGTTACATTCACTGCATATGAGGAGGTGGGCAAGATGGTTGCTCTCCTCAGTGGCTACGATCATCAAGTTGTGCTCCAGGCCTGCGATGATTATAAAGGGGGTGGGTTTAGATTGGTGGAGAAACTCCTGTGGAATCCCAGATCAGAGGTGGAGGGGAGCCTGGGCTGTGCTGGTGATTCATTATGGCAAGTGGGCAAACTGCACTGAGGCCCAGTGATTGGAAGACCCAGAAATCTGTCAATGCTGAAAGCTGGAGCAAGGACCGTCATAGAGATGTTTGGCACTTTTTTTTACTTGGAATAGAACATTTTAGGAAGTGTCTGGCCTGACCTAAGGGCTGAGGCATGTGAGACCAGGAAGGGGCCTACGGAGAAGTTGACCACCAGCCCATACAGGAGCTACGCTACCCAAAGATGGTGATGTAGAAGTGTTCACTAAAAATCTCAAGGAAGGGGCAGAAAACAGCAAAATCTTAAAGGCAAAGGACATGGACATGTGGACACAGAAAAGAGTGTAACAATAAGTGCTATGGCAAAGGGACAGAAAGACATAACAAATGTTCTAGACTCCATACTGCAGAAAATAGAGAAAGTGGAAAACTCCACCACTGTGATGGAGCCAAAACTGGAAGCAATAGAGGCTGGGGTGAAAAGTGTGAAGGCAGTAAAACCCTCACTGTGAAACAGGGTAAACATCATGGAATATTGACTGGTGAACAAATAACACTTAGCTTTCCTGAAGGAAAAGGGAATGGCAGTGGTACATAGGCCATATAGGCCCCCTTCGAGCAGTGGCGTAACGTAACTTGAGGGGGCCCCCCTGCAAGGTATGTGGAGGGACCCCCTCGGGGCTAAATCAGGAGCTCCAGGGCCGGAGCGTTGTGCTGAGGGGGCCCCCTGGAGCTTGGGGACCCCCCGCACCGCAGGGGGCTGTGTTACGCCCCTGCCTTCGAAAACTAGCTTTGAGGTGGAATTATCATTGTTGCTCTAAAGGAGCAGGCCATGGAGACCCGGTCCGGAAAAAGGCAACCTCCTTTTGAAATGATCTCCAAACAGAAGGTAAACACATTCTTATATTCACTGACTTTGGTGCGCTGGCTGTGCAGGAGAGACAGTGTCTCACAGTGACTTGTAGAGACCTTCTGGAGATGGGCATAAGAGCTCCAGCAAGAAAGCCTGCAAGGTTAAAGGTCACCCACAAAAACAAGATGTATATGCCCTCATATGTGTGGAAGTAGCACAATCATTGTTGGATAGAGTGATGTCAACTACTTGATTGCAGCATGTAGGTGCAGCCTGATGCTTGAGTGGAATACAAGCATTCACCACCCGATGATTTCATGTTGTCACTACCTAGATGACATGGACTTGAGCAAAGAGATTGATAAATGCGTGCTTAAATGATGAGTGGACAGTTTGAAAAGTTTGCCCTTGCTTCCCACAAATCACATTGTATTTTCCTTAACTCAACCCTTGTGCCTCCTCTTTTTCTGAACTAATGCCTGCCTTTCCCTTCCTTTGCCTTTTTCTTTCTATTTTTGGTGTTTCTATGGTATCTTTATTTTGCTGGTGTCTGTAGATAATTGAAAAAAAGGATTTGGAGAATTCCACGGAGCTAGTGATAGTGCAGAAAGAGTCTAAAAGTTACTCTCCAGTAGTAGTTTAACCTGTAACTTACAAGAATGGGCTCTGACTCTGCGCTATATCTTCTTTCTTTTAGGAGACAGATCTTTGCCACCATTTTTTTATGGAAGCTAATTCAAATCAAGTTAATCATCATCATAATTCACAGTTTAGGTTCAGTCAATGATGAGAGTTTTAAGTAGATTTTTAAAACGTCATTCCCTGTAAAAGATTAGTAAATTATTTTTATTTTTTTTCATTTCAATTAGTAACTCGGATAAATCCGTTTACAGAAAGTATTAGGGAAAATATGGTTAAAATCATCTATAATGCAAATTAGCAAGTGTGTTTCATGAAGGAAAATAATCCCTATTCTAAAGACCCCATAAAGAGCTCTGGAAAAGAGCGAGCTGATAGGAGCATAAAAATCATAATCAAATCAAGTAGTTGAACTCAATGTTAGAAAAAGGGTCTCTAGTTGGCAGTGGTTTGCACCCTGTCCAAGTTGGGTAGTAAGTGTAGTACACCCTAAATGTACCTGTGCTCCCCCTCTGGTAGCTTGACTCGGAGCAGTCAGAAACAACAGGTAATATTTATGTGTGTAAAAACAAGAACAAAGGTCCAACATACCCAAATCAAGATATGGATTTTTCAATAAATGCAGCCATAGTGCTTAGAAACACAATAGCTTCGGTCGGGTCTATCATAACATGCCTGGCGGAGTAAAATCCACAAGTTCATACTGACCGCAATGAAGCGTGGGCTGGCTATGTAGTCACGTGGACCCCAGTACAGTACCTTAGAGCGATTAAGACTCAAAGACGGTCACTGATGCAGTTGCGGGATTGGTTCCTTACTGCTATGCATATCGTTGGTGCATCAGTGCCTTGGGATGGTGCATTGCACAACAGATGTGAGGCATCACTAAAGCAAGTGAGGAGTTGGTTCCTGGAGGTGGTGCAGAGTTATTGGGCCACTGATACCCAGAGAAAATGTGAGGGGCAGGGAAGGTGATGCAGTGGTTGAGGCAAGGCATCGGTTCCTATGATGGTTCGATTTTGATGAAGCATCGAGGGTGAAACCACAAGGCATTTACTTCACGGCGTCAATGTCACACCACTGGGCCACAGGTGCTGTGGTGGAGTCTGCGTTACGGAATTCAGTGGCACGGTACTCAAGACACAGTTGTTGTTCTTTGGAGGCGCTGTGGCAGAGCTTGCGTTGTAAGTCACAGTCGTTGCGTTGAGTGGGGACTACTGTTTCAGTGCAGGTAGTGGTGCCGGTTCCAACATGGAGCTCGAAATTGGTGTGCTGCTTTCTTCTTTTTGTTTAGCTAAAGAGGGTTTTGGCCCATAATCAGTAAGGCTAGGCCGGTAATCATAAAACACAACAACACACATGCCAATACTGATGTCAATTATACCTCACTTCACATGTTCACACATGACACTTATTGTGACCGTAAATCATAATTTTGTTTGTTTTTTCATTCACTTCTTATGTTTTTTTTGTAAAAATATGTTTCAAAAACATTAATCGGTTTGTTCAAAGCAACATACAAAAGTTTGCAGAAGATCACAACATTAGTTTGAATCACATTCCGAAATACTGAACACCACAAAATGCATTGTTGGACATAACATAGACACGACATAGACAACAAATTCAACTTTTACAAAATACAGATGAAATAAGCTCGAGTTCTGTGTTTTGTAGACAAATTTCTCCATTTGTAAAGACAAAACAGAAGAAAACTCAGTAAAGCCCTGAAGGTTGAAATTTTGTATTTGTTTTTCAAACTCAATAACAACCTTTTCTATGGCAACAACCAGACAGTGAACTATTAAGGCTCCCAGCAAAGTTTCATAACTTATATAATTTTTAACAAAGTTGTACAAATGAGCCAGCATAGTGTATTTTTAAGCACACGTGTGTGCTTATATAATAGTCGACACGTTTCGAACCCAAATATATGAATTGTCAGGGTTCTCCTCAGGACTCAGAAATCCTAGAGAGCTGTGAAAAAGAAAAAGGAACACACTCATATTACCACTATAGTCTAAACACTTACATTCTCCCATTTAGTCAGCACCATCCATGCATTTAAAAATACGTCTTTTTGAGATCAACCAATCTCTTCCTAGATTTCACCTAGTTCAGCCATGATGTTACTGTTTCAATACTAAAAAGAGGGGAAAGAAGAAGCAAACCAAATTTTAGAATGTGTTTCAAATCCGACTACTGGAGATGGCCAAAACACGAGGCTAATTTTTTACAAGATTCCCTGTTTTTTTGTTTTTTAGGGGCACTATGTTAAAAAACTGTATTTAAGACCAATGCGCAACTGATGTCAGTGCGGTCAGCCTATGGGCGGAAATACCAAGTGGTGAGCGTCTGACAAACAACAAGAAGGAACCATTCACTCTATTTTTTGAAGAACACGTGCACATCCTTCTGCAGTCTTTTGTTCTCAAGAGGCCAATTTGTTTTGAATTCTGTGGATTGGAAAGAAATGAAAAGTCTTCAAACATAATGGAACGGTTTGTTTTTTTAACCAAAACTAACACAGAACAACAATTCAGTCCTGGCATACCTTGGTCTTCAAATGCTAGAGGTTGGGCGCAATCTTTTCAATTACAGAACATTCTTTTTTTTTTTAAAGAAGAAATTGCACAGAGTCACGGCGTCAATAAGGGCAAGTTAGGCGTCTGCTTTTTTTTAACGAAAACTTCGTGATGCCATGAACGTACCTTGTATTCATGGTCAGCATTTTTCTAAGCACCCGAGGCTGTGGCTCCTTGTCTCCGTGGGTAGCCTGGAAAAGCAGGTAACTTTTTTTATTCAATTTCCGGATCCTTTGTGTGACACGATCAAAGTATGTCATATCCCGGGGATTCTGGGAATCGTAGTTGCCAATATGATACTCGTCGAATGGGGGATCGTGGAGTCGGAAAATTTGCTGTTCGATGTCAGTCGATACTTCCTAAATGCCGATCTCATAATTTCAAGGCAAAATAAACACTTTTTTTTTTTTTTAAATAACTCTAAATGGCAAAGATTCTATCGCAGTTTTTTGTCACTTCTTTGGAAAGACTTCTGGGCGATAGATTCTTTTATATGACAGAAGTTCCATGACAAAATTCGTAACTCCAATAAAAGTGTGGAGTCATGACGTCTGAATGTAAAATACTTGTTTGAAGGTTCACTCAATTGAATGTAAACAAGTTACATATTTCGGAAATGTATTCAATCCATCGACTGCTGTGTTGAATTTGACAATTAACATAGCCTCTCTTTGGGTCAGTTTCCTGTCCAAATCCCCACCGCGAGGGTCGTTTCCAACTTTTGATATTATAGTCCA
This sequence comes from Triturus cristatus, assembly GCF_964204655.1. Classification (NCBI taxonomy): domain Eukaryota; kingdom Metazoa; phylum Chordata; class Amphibia; order Caudata; family Salamandridae; genus Triturus; species Triturus cristatus. The sequence continues at coordinate 1,010,697,427 of NC_140585.1, read as the reverse complement.
CATTAGCTCATTTTCAGTATGATTGTGGCTGACCCAGTGATTGACTTTTTGCGAATTCTGGATTTATGTTGTGTTATCCGCTGTTTCACGTCCTGGTTCATTTTTTCAATGTGCAGATCTGGGCACAGACACAATATTCCATACACTAAATTTTTTGTTTTGCAATTGGAAAAAGAGTCATGTTACCAATTGATGATGTTATAAGTAAACAAGGATCCTTCGATAGTTAGGTTACAGCAAACACATGTTCCACACTTATGATGACCAACGAAGGATGGTAATCACAGTTGTTCACGTAATGTGGTTTCGATCGATGTTTTTGGTAGTACTGCATGTATCACCTGATTACCAATACTGCTTTCTTTTCTGAGGGCAAAAAGTGGTCTGGTAAAAGTTGTATCAAGGTTCTTAATTAAGTGCCAATTTTGTTTAATCACTTTATTCAATTGATTTTCTGAGGGCAGAATGTGGTCACGCCAGTCGTTCTATTTTTGATTTTTCTTTTTTCTGTCGAAGTTCTTCCCGAGGTATCCCCCATGCTCTTTTCATAGCATGTTTCAATAGTTTTTTAGGTTATCCTCGTGCTTTCAATTTTTCAATCAAATTATTTGTATAGAATGTGTATTCGCTTTTGAATGAACAGTTCTGCTTAATCCTCAAGAATTGTCCAAAAGGTAAATTATTGCGAAGGCTTTGCGTATGGTGGCTAGAGTAATGCAATGCTTCTGTCCGTATGTTTTTTGTGAAGTGTTGTCATTAGAACCCCTTCTCAGACATAAATGTGAGCATTCACAATCACAATCCTTGGAGAATGACATTCCTGGACAACAGCTCTTCTGACTGGGAGAATATTCTCAGCCCAGAAGTGTTCTGCGTATATGGCATCAGAGCTCAAGTGCCTATACCCAATTCAGCCTTTGAAGTAGGAAGACTTAAACGAAAGGTCTTTGTAGTGCACAAGACTCTGCCCCTCCTGGCCCTGCCTCCAGACACAATATGGGGGTATGCAGCTCTTTCTGTAGGGACAGGCACTGCCGTATTCATGTGAAAGTGCCGACTTCTTCCACCACTCTAGCCCACGAAGACCCATCAGCCTAGTGATCAGGATGGTTCATACAGTTCAGAACTCACATCACACAAATCATCTAATGTGACGTTCACTACTTGATGAATATAATAATTCAGGTGCTGAATACTTTCGACAAGGCACTCTTGCTCTCTTTGATCTTCTGAGAGATTGTTTGTTTTGCTCTATACCATTTCATCACTTGACTTAGTTTCTTCCGGTATAGTTTCTGGTTTTTGATCAGCTGATATACTCCTTCTCTGTAATTCTTGTTCACATGATTGTGACCATTCAGCTTTGTAGGTGTCTCTTCTAATTCCAGTGCTTGCTCCTTCACCCTGATCTTCTAGCTGTACTAATGGATTATCAGCAATGCTTCCGTTTTGAGGAACAGTCTCTGCTTCTTCTTCGTTTCAGCCTTCAATGCCACTTTGTGTAACTTTAGACACGACTTTCAAATCTTCACCTCTATCTTCTTCCTGCTGTTCTTGTGGTGGCAGTGCCACTGATCCAGGTGGTCTCTCAAAGCAGTGGTGCAGTCACCAATGCTCTTCACTCAGGATCAAAGACCACAAAATGCTTATTCTGTGTTTGTCACTTTCTTGGCATTAGAAACAAGAATTCAGTTTGGAATTCCAGCACCTTTAGCAGCAGTATTGGTTACAAGTATTATTTGGAAGGGGCCTTTCCATCTCTGCTCCAAACAATTTTCCAAATGTGCTTCTTGATCATGTCCTAATCACCTAGATTGAGGTTTTGGCACTGTTCTTGGTGCAGATCTCTTATGGCAGATGTACCCTGCTAAGAAACAGAATGTACCACATCAGCCAACCCTTTGCAGTAATTGAGTATCATATGATTTGTGATGTTCAAAAGTACTTTTGCAGTTATAACAGGCAGTCTCATTGTCCTGCTGATCAAAATCTTGTGGTCGATCAGCCAGTCTTTATATCAGTGATTCTTCAGGTACTCATCAATACTAAAGATAATGCATCTGTCCATTTCAGTGATGTTAAGGCTCAAACTTCTGCTAATTTTGACTTAAGCATACCATTGACTCATACAACAATTCCAGAAGTGTCAGTTCTGTAACTGCAATGTAATCTTTTTTCCATCTGTAATGCTGTGCAAATCATCTTCAGGACCTCATTGTTGAAATGACACCCCATATCTGAATCAAGAGAAACCTGCATTCCATAACATGGAAACAATTCTTGTAATAACAGTTTTGCAACAGGGAGACTGTCATTTTTTTTGGTAGGGTAGGCTTCCATTCATCTCCAGAAGACACAAACTATGGCTAGGATATATCTCAGACCATTGTAAGCAAGCATCTGTAGAAAGAACCACCTGATCTCCCTATGTGACTCGGCATAACGGCTGTTGGCTTTCCCCCATTCTTTTGTTGAAATATTACACATCTATGACAAACATTTTCTGCCAGCATCCTAAATCTAAGATTGAACCAATTTTGTCCGAAAAGCCTAATCATTGCATACCTACCTAAGTGTGCATATCCATGATTGTACTGTATCATTGGGAACAACAAAATATCTGGCAACACAGGTCTCCCATCTGCTGACATCCAAATGTCATTGGAGTTTTTCTCACAACCTGTTTTAATCCAACTAATTTGCTCAGTTTCTGAAACATTGCCTTGTACTCTTTTCAATTCATCCCTAGTATCAGCCACTTTCATTAACAAGGTGAAAGAGGTTTCCTCTTCGGACTGACATGTGAAATTTCAAATAAATGTGCAGGCCAACTAAGCACAATACCGTTTGACTGATTCAGTGTATCTATTTTCCATGGCAATGTAGTCATTGCCATTTTGATGAGCTGCACATTTAGCCACTGCAATATCTTCGGGTAACTGTAAGGCTTCCAGCAAATCTTTAACATTCATTCTATTTCTTTTTAGTGTACCTGAGGGAGTCAGAAATCCCCTCTGTGACCACAATTGCCCAAAATCATGGACAACACCAGAGCCATACTGACTATCTGTGAATATGGTCATGTCACTCTTATGTGAGCAGTTAAATTGCATGCTCGAGTAAGGGCAATCAATTCTGCAACTTGTGCTCAGGTAACCCCTTTGAAGAAAGGAAGCTTCAACAACATAATTTATAGACACAAGGCATATGCTGCTCTCAATGTACCTTCTTTACTTCTGAGGCAAGAGCCATTAACAAAAAGAACATGGTCGGGCTCAATCAGAGGTTCATCCTTAATATTAGGTCTTGTATTGGTGCATGAATCTGTGACATCTAGGTAATCAAGTTCAATATCATCACATACTTTATCATGAATAAGCAAAAGAGTTAATGGATTCAATAATTGATGCCTCTTTAAAATAACGTTGTCTGCTGCCATTATAGTTTGTGCATACTTTGTCAAACAATTAGGGGTCATGTCTTGAGTTTCGGTTCTTGAAAATAGAAGCTCCACAGAGTGTGTGACCACAACAGTTAAAGGGAAACCCATCACTATGTTCTCCTGCTTTTCTAAACTAGTACTCACCAAAGCAACCGATTTAAGGCAGCCTGCAAGACCTGCAGCTACGGGGTCAAGGTTGGTAGAGAAGAATGCCACTTGATTTCTGGCATCACCATGCATCTGAGTCAGTCCTGAGAGAGTGCAGCCCTTTCTCACACTGTAAAATAAAGTAATATCTTTTGTATAATCTGCCATTCGCAGCACTGGTGTGCAACACAATTTTTCTTCCAGCTCTAGGAAGACTGTCATACAGTCATTGTCTCATGGAATCAGATCAATCGATCAGACACTTCTCTGTGTATCAACCTCAGTAAAGGCTTTGCCATAAGGGAAATGTTCGGTATCCATTGTCTACAGTAGCCAACCATTCCTAAAAACAATCTGACTTTCTTTTGTGTTCCAGGTGGGTTCATTAAATAAATTACTTGCAGTCTCTCTGGCGACACCTTCCTTGCTCCTTTCTCACTTATGTGTCCCAGATATTGAACTTCTTTTTCACAGCACTGCAGTTTACCTGGAGACACTTTATGTCTGTTCTCAGCCAGGTGATTCAATAAGACAACGTTGTCCTGTTTACAAGCTCCTTGCGTCACTGATGCTGCAAGCAAATCATCTATGTACTGTACAAGTACTGACTTATAGGGCATCTGCAATGATTCCAAATTTCTTTTTAGAATCTGGTTGAAAATGGAAGGACTCTCTGTCTACCCTTGGGGACACAACAATATTCTAATACTTTCTGGTGGAATACAAAAAGAAAATAGAAACTGACTCTCTTCATGCAATGGCACTGAGAAGAAAGTCTGACACAATTCAATCCCTGTAAATCATTCTGCCGTACATTGAATCTGAAACAATATTGTGGTTGAATTTGGTACTATGGGACAACAACGGACCACTAATTCATGAATCTTTTTAAGGTCCTGCACTATCCTATATTAGGAGGCGTCCCCTTTAATGTCTTCCTGTGGACGAATTATTGGTTAGTACTACAGTGCTAGCCAGCCTACGTGCAGCCCCAAGGAAAATATGTATAAGTCGAGCTAGGGGTCTCATACACATAAACTGATAAATCAATATCTTTAGCTTGTCCCATAAAGTTCTAAAGTTTTCCTAGAGGGTCATTAGCTAAATAACATTGTATGCTATAAACAATAATCCATAGCAGGTAGGTCCGCTGCACATTTAATTAACAAAATCTGTCAACTACACCTAAGGAAAATCAAATCCTGTATTTCCCCCTCCAGTGGCGGCCTACACTTTAACCAGGGTGGGGGTGGTGAGCTAAACATGCACACACACACACACTCATGCATTCACACATGCATGCATGCACACAAACACATCCATTCACAACACTCACTTCCAAAAATTCACCAAACATTAAAAATAAAATAATACTCACCTGTGCAGCTCTGCCTCAGAGATCCCAGGAGGTTTAGGCCCGCTACCTTCCCTCATTGGCTGACCTAAGGTCAGCCAATGAGGGAAGGCAGCTGTCCCATGTCTCGGAGGTCCCAGGAGGGCTGGAACTGCTGCCTTCCCTCATAGGGTGACCTTAGGTCTGCCAATAAGGGAAGGCAGCAGTCCATCACTCATCACAGAGTGAGATGGGGGCAGTGAAACTGCTGACCCCAGCCCACTTTATGATGAGGTGTCAAAGATTGACACTGACCCCTGGGCACTTCAAGGCTTAGAACTGAAGCGGTCAGGTCCAAAGCAATCAGTGCCACTCTCTCTCGTCCACAAGCAGAAGAGCCTTGAGGTGCTTTGCTTGGCTGAAGAAGTCATGCCCACAGTGTCTGTCAGGCAGAGCTTTGCTCAACCTGACAGACATTCTTTAGAGTGGCTAGAAGGTGAGGGGGCATGGCCCCAGAGCCCATTAGGACAACCGCAACTGTCCCCACCAGATTTCAGGAGTGTTGTTCATCCTTACTGAATTCAACGACTACACCTCTCACAGCAATGCTACATGAGAAAGCTTGACTCGTCTCTAATGAAAAAAGTCTCACCATATCAACTCCATTCTTAAGTAAGTACACAGAGTACCTCTAGAAGTCTGTATTAACTTTAGAACTTCCTGCATTATCCACAAGGCAATTAATGTCTGCATTCTATCTTACCACAAAGACAAGCTCAACTCAACTGACAGCTAAAGATCCACAAAAGGAAAATATAACCTCCTTTCATTTTGGAATGCCTTCAAGGCTCATTTCTTATAGAAGAGTTTTCTGGTCTCATCTTTGGATCATCTGCTCCAGTTGCTCTGGCTTAATACTATTGTCTCTTTCTATCCCCTAATATCTTGTATTTACAAAATGTTCTCTGTAACGTGCTCTGCTGCCCTTGTGGCTATGTCCTTGCTATATAAATGTCTAAAATAAATAGATAATAGAAATCTTTATCCACTTACACTGCAGAACATCTGCTTTAGTACATGTCCTGCTAATTAATTCTAAAGTTTTCCCAACCCCCAGGGTAATATTGACTACAATGTGATTTACCTTGATTTGCCATATATTTATTGGGCCATAAAAACATTAGCTGCCTCCTTCTACCAAGTAGCAAGCTCACCTTCCTGGAGATTCTCCCTTGATGTGAGAGACAGAATCATGTCCAGTGCAGCACATTGCATGGGAGGGAGCCCCCTACTCAATAGAAATATACACACACTCCTTGTGCTGTTTAACCTCTCCCTGGTTGCTCAACATGCATATGTTACCACTTGCCATAGGTTCCACCAGAGCTATAAAACGTTTTCAGCATGTTGAGGGTAGTCATGATCTGTAGAAGGTATTACCATAGTCAACAGCACACAGGAGAAAATACACAAATGACACTTAAAAAGCCATTGGTCTATACTGGTTCAAAAGCAACATTGCAAAGGAATTGTTTTAAAGTCATTTGAGAGGACAGCTTAATGTGCAGAAAGAGGAGATGTGTGTATTGGTAATTTTCAACCCTCACACTTCAGATATGCACAAAGAAAAAACTAAATAAGCACTTTCAAACAGCAGGATGTATTGTCATCAGACTGAGTTCTCAAGAAACACCTCCTCTTCTACCTTCAGGACTGATTAGGCAGCTCAATTACCACAAAACAGATTGACTTACCAGTGACTACATCACTACCAACACTCTTCTGATTAACTCTGCAAACTAAGACCAATCCCTTTCAATTCCCAACATTTCTCCGGACAAATATGAGCAGACCAGAAAAAGAGAATTTATATGACAACTGTGGCCAACAAAGTAGAACAGGACACATAATCTGCACTCTAGCACATTTAGGTTAAACACACAGGACCTGCTTAACTCACTCAAGGGAACGTGCCTTTTAGTAATCTGTTGTGCTCCATGGCTGCAGTGTCCCCCACAAACATAACCCCCAAATTCGTCAGCCAGCCTTTTCTGCTTTACAACGAATAGATGGTGAACTAAAATGGCTCTGTCGGGGAGCAACAATTGCTTTGTTGAGATAAGTAAATCATTAGAAATATGGAAACTTATGCTTACTTAAAGAATCCAGTAACAGTGTGAGTAAGACAAACCAATGTGTGCAACAAAGTAAAGACAAATATCAGCACACCTGAGGAAAAAGATAAATACTCAAAAGTACTTGCAAAAAAATTATTATTGTTATTCAATTTTCGATTTTTCAGAGAACGGAAATATACATATGATCGGGCTGTCCAAATAAAACACAAAAGTGACAAGTGTTTCAGAGTGACATAAGTGCTCAGTGCAGGTGACGAAATCCGTATATACAATTATAAACCTATGTAAAAATATATACAATTCTCTAGAATGGTCAGGAAAATGATTGTAGAAGTCTCTCTGGTAAACGGCCAAATTGCTCCAAAAATGGGACCCAGAGATATCTAAGACTGAACCAAGGTTAAATGTCGACGTTTCGACCCTAGCAACATATGACTGATGTGTCGCGGTGGGTCTTCTTCAGGACAGGAGGACAGCCCCAGATTACAGGAAGGCGTCCCATGTAGTGTGGGGGCAGCCTCAGTGATCTGCTAATATCAGGAAAGTCACAGTGTGGCAAAATCACGCAAGAGAAAAGGGGGAATAACCTCCCCTCCAAGGAAAGGAAAGAGATCAAAGCCAATGACCTGTGGCTTACTTGCGGGCTGGCAATTGCAATGTCAGATAAAATCTGAGATGTTTCACTTGTGCTTGTGAAAGTTTGACAAATCCAGGCCAACAGGACCAAATCCCTGTGGCTTGCTGTGGAGGCTTGAAATTCTTTGTATGAACAAATCTTTGTGACTACTGATTTAACTCAATTATCCAGGCAATGAGTCCGTGGAAACAAGCGGCAGCTCAGCGGTCTGACGAATACTGCTGTACAACGAATAAAAGCAGTTACATTGACTTATAATCACACATAAGAAACACTTGGAGGATAGTGCAATGTTACCTTCTAGTCGGTAAAATTCAGCAGGTTTAAGTTACAAATGACATTGCAGGTTTCAGTGTAGTGGGTTTTAACCCATAAAAATTGGTTGCAACTGAGTAATGTAAATAAATAAATAAATAAATAAAACAAATTTCATTGCGCGCGCTGAAACGCCAAAAGCGTTTCAGCACGTGCAATGAAATTCATTGTATTAATTTATTTACTTACATTACTCCGGTCGGCCGTGAGCCGGAGTTTACTACCCCCCACCCTGCCCCTACCCTGCCCCACCCTGCCACCCCGCGGCACTCCCTCCACGAGCTGCTACTGCTCATGTTATCTGTTTACCACAGCAAGGCTATATTTCAAACAGTAATATTCTACATTTTAAACTTCCTTGTTTTGTCCATTTGAAGTACGATTTAGCAGATTGTAAAATAGTTATTATTTAAACTTTATTTTAAAGAGAGTCCTGTATGCTTGCAATAGGGTAGAATCCAGATAGAGGAACATTGCTTAAAACCAGCTTCTGATAACCTACACAATAACAATGTTTACATAGAAAACAAGCTGTATGGCTTGCTGCATTGTTATTTTTCATGCTGGCTTGCTGCATTGTCAGTTCTCATGCTGGCTTGCTGCATTGTTAGTTCTCATGCTGGCTTGCTGCATTGTTCTTTCTCATGCTTGAAGAGAGGCTCGTGCTATTTTGCTGGAGATGAGGCTCTCGGCAAATGAGAAAATCCTTTGCCATTAACAGACACAGGCACAAACGCAAAAATGACGTCAGGAGGTTCGTTGTCCACAATATAGAAGTGGTGCAGTTAGTCGGTCAAAGATCGGGTTATTGGGACCATGGACTGCTAAACTATTTAAAAAAATCTGTTGTTTTAATTCATTAAATACACAATAAAATTCTGCAAAGTCTATCACTACTCCAAGTAAAATACATTCAAATATAAATAACTAAATACCACTCTTTTCCCACCCATTTTTAAAAACACCAGTTATTACTTTCAATGAGTGTGTAGTTGTTAATAAGCTCAGATCTCTCTGATGTGTTCTCATATCATATTTGATTAACATTGTTTTTAAAAATGAAGCCTTTTACCCGATATAAAATTGACAATCCAATAAAATATTAATATTTAAGCATTTCATATTCATACCACATGTGCAATGTCCTCCTGGTTTCCGAATAATATTAACATGCTCAGTGCAAGCAAATATTGGTTTTATTCCTAGCCTAAATTTTAAAATTCCGTGCCTCATACCTCGAGGGGGTATCCTAGAAATGTAAGGGAATACATCTTCATTGTACCATGACTCACTTAGATGCAAAAACGCCGAGCTTTTATCGTAAATATTTGAAATGTCTTAATCTCTGGACACTATTTCATTCTTCATGCTTAAATCAAGTTGAGAGCTTTTCACCGGAATTTCTAAAGTAGGAGAGATAAAAGAAAGCAAATCAACTAGTATCTTACCTTGCTCTGTTATGCTCTTAAGCTACCCCAAATCACTAGTTAAAAGTTCCTTTTTATAATAAAAAAAACAATATATCTACTACAGCTAATAATAATCGATTCTAGAATATCATCATTAAATTCATTGATATAAAATACCAAGAGATCAATTTTGATTCCATACAGAAAGCTTCTACCATTAATGATTGAGGAAGATTAAGGAAGCGGTCCCATTGGTTAACCAGGCGTGCCTCTCTGGAATGCAGAGTGGTTGCCGCCTGCAAGGAAAGGCAGTCCATGGCTGTATCCACACGTGCTGTTAATAATGCTGGTGCATTTTCACAGCTGTGCTGGGAACAGCACATTTGTTGTGATATGGTGCACTGTCCCACTCTGCTCCATTCACACATACACTTAAGGGTGCACATGGCCCAGAGGGGACAGTACGCCTTTGTGTAATTTGGCCCCTGGTTTCCTTCGCATATGTGATGGCAATATCACCTCAGTCACCGACTGAAAAATTGGAATCAGAAAACTTTAAAATGTTTTTTCTTTTTTTGACTCTCACAAGCCGTTGTTTTTCTAATGTATTCCAGTTGGGGAATACAACTTTGCATTCCTTTTCTCACCCAAAATATGCATTTCAATGTTCGGATGTTAGTATTATACCAATACACAAAACCTTCGTCACTTATCAATCAGTTTACAAATTAATTTTCTCTTACTTTTCTACTTTCAAAGGCCTAGAGGCCCAGATTTACTATGCATTTTATCGCACAAATGGCTGTGTTAACCAACTGTTGCGTTTAAAAACTATTTTCTACGATCATTAATGCAGCTTCAAAACTAAGAGGGTGGAACAGCTCAAAAACCGATAGGACTGGCACAAAGCTTGATCATTTAAAATAGCTTAATCTGCCTTTGTTTCAAATCATTCTGCAAGATCCTTATCTGAGGTCAAACAAGGGGTGCTCAGTATATTGCAAGATATTTCTACATGTAGCATGATTTATGCAAAATCACATATATTCATCACTTACAATTGTGTGAATCTTCTCAAATAGAAATTTGTACTGGAAGGTGTAGCCAACAAGTACAAATCTCATACTAGACTCTTTTTTTCCTCTTTTCAACGTATTACAATGTTTTTCTGCATGCACAACAGGTCTTTTCTATGCAAGTGCTGCTGATGACACCATCAAAGCATGCCGTTTGGTGAATCCACCCATGTACAATTTTGTAAGATGAGCGCAATACAACGCTGCACATTTTAATGCACCACTGTGCTGTACCACATTTAGTAGATTTAAGCTAGAAACACTTCTATATTTGAACATTAGACACTTTAGTGCAGAGCTTGAGACATTCACATTCCCACCACTCAATTACCAGTGCAGAGCACATGAATGTCAGAGTCAGAAACAGCTTTATTCGATTTTAAAACAAAACCATAAAAGCATACACATAAGTAAATGCATTTTTAAAAGAAAAAACAACATCGGGTATCTTAAAAGTACAGAATTAAAACAAAAAGATCTAATTCATGGAAATCCTAAATCTCAAAACTGCTTTAAGAAATTGGGACACAGAAAAAATAAGAAATTCATCGTCTAGCATTTGCAGTTTGACTAGTGCAACTCTACATTGCCTCAGCCCTAGTTTTATTAAAACGGGTCGGAGCAAGTTTTTCCTTGGTGTAGAATAATATTTGCAAAAAAGAATACAGTGAAGGGATGATTGGGGAGATACCTGATCGCAGGGGCAAGGAATGAGGTCCTTTGACCAACAATTAATATCAGGAAAAGTGACTAATCTAAAGAAGACATTTAACCTAAAACGGGTCAGGAGCATACGAGAGTAGCAGCTGGGGACTATATTCAAGTACAGCTGTAATCCTCGATTTTGGATAAGTAATTGATTGGCCATAACAGTGCTCTTAGATTTCTCTGCTTGCCAGCGTTTTTCTATTAAGAAATGCAGGCAAGATTTTTTAAGGTTCTTTCTTGACAGGTCCGCTAGATTTTCTGGGGAGTCGAAGAATTCTGGGTGGCCCAGTTCAGAAAAAAAGGTTTTAAGATAGTTAAACCATGGAATCTTTGAGGCCCCATCAAGACTCAAACAGTCCTTGATTATATCCCTGTTCAAACCTGTCGCAGTACCAGACCACACCTTGTGCCACAACAGAATAGGCTCCAACTTAATAAGATCCGAGATATATAATATACCCAGTTCTTGGTGACAAACATAAGAGGAGGTAGTCCTGGGCACAGCCAATAAGAAGCGGAGAAAGGCATTCTGGCAAGTCTGGATCCTTGAAGTATTTACGATCCCCCAAACTCCTGCACCATACAGTGCTGTCGATACGCATTTGGATCTAAATATGTCTAACAACACTGGTACAGGACGGCCTCCTACCTTGTGTGAGAAATGCTTGACGGCCCCTATGGCTCGTGAAAAAGCTAGTTTTCGCGATTCCCCTGCTGCTATCCAAGTGCCCTTTTTATTAAAATTAATGCCCAAATAGGAGAAGGTATTGACAGTCAAAATTTTTGTATTGGACAAAAAGGAGTTGCAATAGAGATTATTCTTTTTAGTACAACACATAGTAAATGTTTTGCTTATGTTGATCTTTAGACCTCTATTACCCATATAATCTGAGAAATTAGTAATCGATCTTTGAAGGCCAATTTGGGTCCGAGCCATAATAACAGCATCATCTGCGTATAAGAGGATGGGGATATAGGAGTTACCTATTTTTGGATAATCCTGTTTGTCTTCCAAGAGGTGGGATGCGGCTGAGTTAATATATAAATTAAACAAAAAAGGGGCTAAAATACAGCCTTGTCTTACTCCCTTACCTATAGGAAATTTGGAAGTACAGTCCCCCCGATCCCCAAAACGAACCCTGGCGCCTGCATCTCGATTTAATTCTCTAATGAATATTAAAAGATTTGGGTCTACTCCCATGTCCTGCATAATTTGCCATAATTTATTATGATTAATGCAGTCAAAAGCCGAGCTTAAGTCTACAAATGTGAGAAATAAATTCTCATTTTTGGCCTCGACATATTTGGCTGCCAATAATGCTAAATTCAAACCTTGCTCCGTCGTCCCCAAACCTTCCCTAAAACCATATTGGAATTGGGAGAAAATGCAACTTTCGTCTGCCCAAGTTTGCAATTTACTGAGGACAGCTCTCCCAGCGATCTTCATGAAAGAGTCGAGTAAGGAGATCGGTCTGTAGCACTTAGGTGCATTACGATCTCCTTTCTTAAAAATGGGCACCACAATGGCTTCTTGCCACGTCTTTGGAAAGCCCAAATGTGTAAAGCTGTTAAGGACATTGGTTAAAAGAGGGGCCCATAGCTTAGTATTGGCTTTAAAAATGTCCACCGGTATTCCATCCGGTCCCGGTGCCTTACCTGCTGGGCTCTTATCAATGGCTGTCGTGATTTCATCCAAGGAAAAATCTACTTTAATAGGATAGGGCAAAGCATCCTGGGATCTTGAATTGTTTCCCCCATCTAAAACTACCTTGGGGTCTTCTTGATAAAGCTCCCGAAAGTAGGTCACCCATGTCTCTTCCGAGATGGCAATTTCAATGCATGCTGATTCCTTTTCAGTGAAAAAGGGGGCATTCACTGCTTTCCAAAAAGCAGTATTGTTTTTTGTATAACATGCTTCCAGTAGGGTGTGCCAAGCATCTTGTTTAATTTGTTTTTTCCTTTTTTTGACTGCCTGTTGATAGGCTAGTCTAGCGGATCTAACCTCGGCCTTATCCCTAGGGACTTGCTTAAGTTGGGTCATTAAGAGTGCGTGAGTCTTACTGCATTCTCTGTCAAACCATCTCCTATTTCTATTAGTCCTAGGATGTGAGGATTTTGTAAGTAGCTTTCCAATTTCCTCAGTAATATTAAGGAAAGCATCGATCACTTTTGAAAATTCTGCATTCTCGGTAAGGCAGGTATTAAATTCCACTTCCTTGGAGCGAATTAAGGTTCCTAAGAAGATTGCTGGTTCCACTTTGTCCCATTTTAGGGTGTAACCATTCTTTGTGGCAAGTTCTAATCTATAGTTATATAGGTTCTGAACTATAGAATCAGTGGTACTTGTACCCATTGGGATAGTAAAGGACATACTGAGTGGTAAGTGGTCACTCATTGCTATCTCGCATCGTTCATATGCACAGATGCGATGTGAGTATCGTTTAGATACTAAGAGAAAATCAATGACTGAGTTGCAGCCTCTTCCTATGAAGGTAGAATTAAACGGCACTGGTGGTGAGCAGAGTTCATTTGCAAAGCCTAACTCCAGGGAAAACAATATATCATTAAGTTGGTTTCCCCGGGAGGTGTGAGGGAAATGCGATGAAGAGGAATCTTCCCTCTCCCCCATGTCACATATATTATGATCGCTAAATGGGCACAAAGAAAAATTAAAATCACCAAGCCAGATCACACAGGTATCTAAGGGTGCGTTTTCGTCTATAACATTTAGGGACTCATATAATTCTTTTAAGGTTGGGGCCCATAGGTCTTTTGGAATATTGTTATAAAAATTAATCAAGTTAATATGTAATTTGCGCCCGATCGTTATGGATAAAACATGAATGTCTTATCCTTCCACTAAAAATAGTTGTATATCCTAAGCTTAGGCTGCTGTGGGAAGAGCATTTCTGGGAGCATAAGGCTTGTTGTCTGAATGTTCATGATTTGCTGATGTCATCAATGTAGAACAGGAAAACAAAAGGCGCAGCTCAGATCATCCTACTTTCATTGTGTTCGGCTCTTCATGGGCACAGCTCGCCCATCAGGCACTGATCAGAAAGAGAGAGGTACCATTGGAAAGGGACGATCCCCCGACTTATTCCCAAACTAATAATAACAAACAAACTGAACTCCACAAGAAGAGAGAGACAATTCCTCCTTAGAATGCTTTTATTGAGACAAACTGCTTCTAAAACCAGATTCAACTTCAATCTGGCAGCACACACCTTAATCTAAATTCAAAAATTAAGTCACTAACCTACCCACCCCTTGCATCATTCACCTATTAACATCCTAATCCCATTCCCTCGTCTCCAATATATACACAAAAGAAGCGCACCAACAAATCACGTTGTCAACCAATTGGGCTAAATATATCAATCGGTAGCACCAATGGTCTCATAGATCATTAGCCAGTCGCCGCACTATCGAGACACAGCAACATATGATAGCAGATACCCAGACCCATCCTTACATAATACAGGCAGACATTCTGCAACACGACTTGATGCTTCCTGGTGATGCTCATGAGCCCAGTAGAGAACCCATTGCCCTTATTGGGATGCATGTTCACGTCTTAAATCTCATAATATTCCTTCTTGCAACAAACAAGATTAAAACGACGGGGTACCCTAACGTAGAGAGGGCTGTGAATCATATCAGTTGAACAAAGACCAAATCTTTATTCACTTGTAGAATTTTAACCTATTTTGCATTACATTTCCTTCTACTAGTGGAATTTTAATGTGAGCTTCCCAACTGGACATCCTTTCAGGCACATCTCTGGAAATTGCTTACTAAGAAACATACACTGGTCTTTTGGGTCTACAGGTGCGAGACGTGTTTTCTCCCTTCAGTTTATGTATTGTGAAGGAAAAATATGCACATTCTAGGTAACTGTACAGCCATGACATTTAGAATGATGAACATATTCTGATTGCTGCAGGTGACTAAGGGGCATATGTATGAAAGGAAAAATTAGTCGCAAACGCTGCGAATAGCAAAAAACAGCGTTTGCGACTGATTTTTCGCTATTTCATATGTATGACACACTTCCACACCGAAAAAATAAGAAATTCGCTAAATTAGCGATTTCTTATGCTGCGAAACATGAAAACAGCTAATTACCTTGCGAATACTTTGTTTGCGATTTCTTAGCTTAGCGAAAATCGCTAACAAGAAATCGCAAGCTAAGAAATCGCAAACACATGTATGAAAACTTCGCAAATTGCGATTTCACTAATTTCGCAATTTAAGAAATCACAATTAACACCAATTGCTTGCAGGTGGTAAACTGGTGCAAGGTACATAAACCAGCCCACAATGCAACAAACACACCCACAATGGCTGCAATGTACGTGATAGCTAGGAGGCTGCGTATTCAGGCCCTTGCTCACAGGAGAATGAGACAGGAACGTATATTCAGGCTGCGCATCACCCTGTTCCAGAACACTGAAGAGGACATCTATGACAAGTACAGGCTGCACCCACAGACCATAATGGACCTGATTGAGGAGCTGAAACCCCACTTGGAGCACCCTACACGCAGGACACAAACAATTCCCACACATGTGCAGGTCCTGTGCTCCCTGCACCTCCTGGCGTCAGGGAGTTTTCAACAGGTCATAGCGGAGGTTGGTGGGGTGTCACAGAGAGCACTTTCGCACTTCTTCCATGCCTTCCTAGATGCAATGCTACTGAGGCTCTCACATCACATTTACTTCCCCACCACCCAACAGGCAATACAGCAAACGATACTGGACTTCTACCAGATTGCACGTTTCCCCCACGTCATTGGCTGCATTGACAGGACCCATGTGGCCATCACACCCCCAGCAGAAACAGAATATGTCTACAGGAATCGGAAATGCTACCATTCCCTCAACATACAGATTGTGTGCAACGCTAAGTATCACATCACAGACATCGTAGCCAAATACCCAGGCAGTACACATGACTCCTTCATCTTCAGACACAGTGGAATACACAGACGTCTGAGTGCTGGAGACTTTGGGGAGGGGTACCTGCTTGATAAATACATTGCACACATCAATACATCCACTACATCACTTGAGGGGGGGGGACATTGACTCACCTATTGTGTTTTTTTCCATGCAGGTGACAGTGCGTATGCAGTGCGCGACTTCATCCTGACCCCATACCTGGATCCTGCTAATGCAAGTGAGAGGAGCTACAACAGGGCACACAGGTCTACACGCTGCGTCATTGAGCGTACCTTCGGAATCCTGAAGAGCCGCTTCCGGTGCCTGCACAAAAGTGGAGGCGCACTGCAATACAGCCCTGAGACCTGCTGTAAAATCGTGGCAAGCTGTGCAATGCTACATAACATGGCAATGAGGAAAGGCACCACAATTGATGTGACCGATACAGACACATCGGATGACGAGCGCCCTGCTCTCCCTGCCAGACCAGCACCAGGAGTTGGGGCAGCTGCTGGACGCCAGAGACGGACTGAGATCACACAAAACTACTTTTAGGTGAGTATGGATGAAATGAGACAACAAAGCCTGATGAAGTGTCAAGTGTTTAATCACACTTGACATGCAAGAAATAGTAATTGTCCCCAGCACATGTTGTACACACAGTGCAGAGAAGGCACAAGTAATAGGGCAAACTGCCTTTTTGGGTTAATGCACCCGTGTTGCAGGCAGTGTCCCCGCAGATGATCACCTCCGTCGGTGCCGTCCAGGGTGAGTGCCCCCCATGGTGCTCCCTTGGCCTGCTACCTGTCTGCCACTGCGGCGTCTTTCACCTGGCAAGGTTGGAGTGATGCTGCTGTGACTTGATGTGTCCTCACTCTCAGCAGAGGCCATTAGTGCGCTGCCACCAGTATTGGCTGTCTGCAGCTGTTCCACAGCAGTGGTCACCTGCGCAAGCCCTCGTGCAATGTCCTGGCAGCAATGTGCCATGTCCACCTGCATTGTTACGCTTCTGCGTGTGAGTGCACTGGTGGTGGTGCAGAGGCGGTTGACTGCCTTGGTATAATTGTGTAGGCGTGCATTGGCACGTCGTCCAGCCCTGTCATTGGCAGCTTGGGTATCCCTCAAAGTGGCACAGAGCTCATGTATTGCCGCTGCCATGTTCCTATTGTCCTGATGTATGCGGCATAGCTGGCGATTTATTGGCCACATTGCCTTGCTTTGCAGGCGCTGTTCCTGCAGCATGCACTGTTCCAAGCCGGAGAACACGGACCCTTCTCCTTCTGTTGCAGTGCTGCTCCTGGGCCTGGATCTGGATGTGGCCTGTGCCCTTTGCCTTGATGTCTGTGCGTCATGACAGTGCAGTTCTGTCACACCCTGACTACCCTCTCTCCTGTCGGTGACATCGCCTGTTGCTGTGAATTCCTCGTCAAATGGAGGCAGTGGGGGCACATGTGCGCGCTTCCTGCGCTGAATTGGCTGCTGCTCTGTGTCATCGCTGGAGTCCGCAGGGTCTGCAGGCTCCTCTCCCTCTGCGCTGTCTTCTTGTGGCATGCCATGTGCTGTGGATGTAAAGGGGACTACATGAGTTTGTGTTACTGTCTGCATGTGGCACTCAATAAAGTTACAATTCTTTGACGGCTAACCTCTGACACATTTTCATTCAATGATCCCCAAAACACATATGTTGCATTTAATTTTGATGGTGTCATGGACACACAGTCAGACACAGTACTACGAGTCCCATGATGCATTGCTGTGTGTGCTGTAAGACCTGGCCTGGATTGACATTTTGGGAGTTTACTATGCGCATTTGGGGGAGTGTGCAAGGGATGGGGAGGAGTGCAGGTTGATTTTGCATGCATCTTGCCTTGTCTGCTGGATGAGGGGTCGGAGCTGTCTATTGCAGCCACACCACCAACGCTCTCAGGCAGGAGGGTAGACTCCACAAGCTCCTCATGGGGGGTTGGCTGCTCTGCAGTGGATGGTCCTCCTCCAGTCTGATTGGCATCCTTGAGTCTGGCTGCCACCCTCTCCTTGGACCTCTGGCGCATATCGTACCACCGCTTGCGCAGCTCCCCGATGGTACGTGTGGTGACTCCAACAGCATTCACCTTGCTCTGTATTTCCAGCCAGATTTTCCTCTTCCTGGCCTCTGGGACTTTGAGTGCCTTCTTCCCAAAGAGGAGCTCATGGCTGCAGACCATCTCCTCAATGAGGACCTCCTGCTCCTTTTCAGAAAACTTGTGTTTGCGCTTTCTTTTCTCAGCATCCTTGCCCTGCTGTTGTTGTTTGGGATCCATTGCTGGTTGCTGTCTCCAGGAAAGCCTCCTCACACTCCACAAGCAGCCTCTGGGTGTGGCTCAGGTGAGCAGGTGCAGGCAATCACTCCAGTTTCCTGTTTGTGATGTCATCAGCCTGCACCAGGCTTGCAGATTCCCGTTTTTGCGATTTCTTAATTTGCGAATTTCGCAATTAAGAAATCGCAAAGCGGGATTCTGCGAATTATTTGCGACTTGTAAGTAATCGCAAATGATTAGCGATTTATTTCTTACATCCCGTTTAGCGGATCTTGATTTGCGAATCGCAAAATATCGCAAATTAAGATTCGCTAGAGGGGAGTTTGATACATATGCCCCCAGGTGGCTCATTCAGAGTCTAGAGAGAATTGAAAATAATCCATCAGGTGAATTTGCGCCACCACAGGGAACCTATTGAGAAGGCTTCTACTCTGTACTTGGAGTTTCCTCCAAAAATTGGAGGATTATCATTATCATCAAAATTGGAGAATTCTCTGCTGTAGTTGAATTACAGCACAGTAAAATGGGCTCTTGTTCTTCCACACCCAAAAAAACTAAGGGGCTTATTTACTTTATGTGGAAAAAGTGGCCCACTTCGAATCAGGCCTGACTCATAATGAGGGCCTAAGAATGGGAAAAATACCCAAGATTGTTCTTCGACCGATCCTGTAGGTATAGATCCATTGTTTCATCAACTACATCCAGTTTTCAATATGTTTAGTGACAAAGGGATATTAGTCTATTAGTAGGTCCCATTTGGAAGAGGGACTTTGAACTAGCAGTGGTCCAAGTTGAATTCTCTGGTTTCTCTAATCTTAGACAGTTCACAGCCACTGATCACTTATGTAGGCTTGGAAGTAATTCTGCTCTTTGATTTTGGGCCCTTGAGGTAATCCTTATACCCAACCCCAGATTGAATGTCCTTCAGATAGGGATTGGAAGAGACGAGGGTTTATTTAGTTAGCTCTTTGAATGCATATGAAGTTGCCAGGCGCTCTAAGCAACTGATGTGTAGCAGAGGCTTCAGAATCTCCATGATAAACAATAAAAAAAAAAAAAGACATATATATATATATATTCACAGAAAAAACCATAGGTTTCAGGCACGTTATAGTTAGGAATTAGCATTTAAAAAACCTCAGAAATTCACTGAAAAAACCATAGGTTTCAGGGGTGTTATAGTTAGCTGGACTTTTCACTTGTACAAAACCATTGAAATTCCCCCGTTATAGTTAGTTCAGCTAACTATAACTCGCGCGCCCGCAATGCACTGCTGATGACGTCACATATTACATCACTCATGACATGGTCAGTGACATCACTCATGACATCACTGATGACATCTCAAATGACATCACTGATGACATCACTGATGACATCATCCAGTGAATGTGTGTTTTTCTGAAAATTAAATATGTTTTATATATGTATATCTCAAGGTCGATGGAAGAATAAATGGGTATATAAGTGTCTAAATGGATGATTTGTTTTTGAAAAATTGATTGTGTAACTGACTGATTAAGTGTATCATAGTGAATACATGGCTTAGTGAGTAATGTTTAAATATGTAAATATCTGTATCAGTCTCTCACTTTGTGTATAAGTGGCTGCATGGGTTGGTGAGTAGCTACATGGGTGTCTATATAGGTTATTAGTTGGTTTTCTGAGTATCAGTCTGAGTGTCTGCATGGTTCGGTGGGGGGTATTACGTAGTGCATAGGTGCATGAATGAGTGACTCACTGTTTGTATGTGTTGAACACAGCATGTGTGCAGGACTGTATGGGTGGATGAGTGTGTGTATGGGTGTGTTAGTGAGTGAATGACTGTCTCAATAGTGTCTTTATGAGTAACTACATATGTTTTAAACTAGTATATGTGACTATTGGTGTATATATGTGAGTATATGTGAGAGTGAGAGATTGAAAGAGTTCCTGTATGAATAAGTATGTGTTTCTATAAGTGATTGTTTAAAAGACTAAGTATGTGTAAGTTTCCGTAGAAGTAAGTATGGTGGTGTGTGTATAACTGTATATGCAAGTAAATGTATGTTTGATTCTTTATTAGCATGAGTGACTATGTGTGTGAGTAACTCTATGGATGAGTGGCATTGTGTAACAGGATGTATAGGTGTATGAGTACATATGATGAGTGAGTACATGTATGAGTGACTGTATAGGACTGTTGGTGAATGAGTGGATGTGTATGTGGATCTTAGAATTACTGAAGAGGTTGTTGTAACTGGTATTGGTATGTTAATTGTTTTGAAAATTTTAGTTTCTATTTTTGAATGTGGGTATCAAAGGTTATATTAGGGTGAGAGGAGGTCTGCCACTCTATCACAAGGATGATGTCATCAGTGATGTCATCAGTGATGTCATCAGTGATGTCATTTGAGATGTCATCAGTGATGTCATGAGTGATGTCACTGACCATGTCATGAGTGATGTAATATGTGACGTCATCAGCAGTGCATTGCGGGCGCGCGAGTTATAGTTAGCTGAACTAACTATAACGGGGGAATTTCAATGGTTTTGTACAAGTGAAAAGTCCAGCTAACTATAACACCCCTGAAACCTATGGTTTTTTCAGTGAATTTCTGAGGTTTTTTAAATGCTAATTCCTAACTATAACGTGCCTGAAACCTATGGTTTTTTCTGTGAATTTCAAAGGTTTTTTAAATGCTAATTTCTAACTATGCCTACAGAGATAGGACATGTGAAGAAAGAAGAAAAAATGCACAGAAAGAAACAAAAGAAGTGCAGAAAGAAGCAACAGAAGTCCTCAAATACGAAGATAAGTGCAGGAAGAAGGATAACGTGCAGAAAGAACAAAAAGAAGAGCAGAAAGAAGCCTTGTTGCAAAATCATCCTGTACCCTCAACTTTTTCAGACGGATACTGGTGGTAACTGAGTCTGACTAACCAGTCCTAGAGCCAGTGCTATGTTAAAAGACACTTAGAATACAGTGAAAACACCTACATACACTAGGGAACATTATGCGTTGGGGTCCCCCTGTGATTAGCATGACCTCCTCTGTAAGCCCCTAGTGTATAATAGGGCATGGGGATTAAAACTACCTCTTAAAACAGGCCACAGGGCGTTTTTGCACACGTTAACTCAGGCCCCGTCCCCTCCCTTCACCACTGTGTAAACACGCCCTGTGTCCATTTTTAGTTGGGAGATTAAGTTCATTTGAATCCTGAGGGTCCCTAGGGTCCAACTAGCCCACTAGGTACCTCCAGTAAGTGCCACAGAGCTGCGTTGCAGAGAGGTGTAAAAAGTGGCACGGCCTGGACCACCTCTCTGCAATGCAGCTCAGTGGCGCTTACTGGAAGCACTTGGTGGGCTAGTTAGCCCCCAGGGGCCCTCAGTATTGAAGGGAAATTATATCCCCAATTTAAAACGTGCCATAGTGCGTGTTTGCACACGTCACCTCAGGCCCCGTCCCCTCCCTTCACCACTGTGTAAACGCGCCCTGTGGCTGTTCTAAGTTGAGAGATTAAGTCCCCCTGAATCCTAAGGGTCCCTAGGGTCAAACTAGACCACTAGGTACCTCCAGTAAGCGCCACAGAGCTGCGTTGCAGAGAGGTGTAAAAAGGGGCTTGGCCTCAGAACACCTGGCTGCAGCGCAGCTCCCTGGCGCATACTGGAGATGCCTGTTGGGGGCGCGTTTGCAGAGTGCTGCACGGAGGGGGCATGGCCTCCGGCACGATGCCAGTCTTTTATTTATTTTAGTTTTTTAAGAAGGGGGGCTGTTTGGTTTCCCTTCTTATTCTAATTTATTGGCCCTGATGACCCCATCCCCCAGGGCCAGTCTCCTAATTATATTTTTTTGACCCCAATCCCCAGGGCTGGCCACTGTTTTTTATTATTTTTAAAAAATATATATTTATAGACACACCTAGGACATGCTGGACAAACCGTACGTACCTATCACCATGACGATTTGCGTGATATTAATTAAAAGGCGACTATGCATGCAATGAATCCACGTGGAATGTATTTACACCACTAGTGAAGCTCTGACATGTCTGATGCCCTACCGTGCCTAATCCTGGTAGACACCCTTGTCGTTTATTTATACAAACATGGGTAGCTATTGACGGGCACATTTAACCCCTTCGCTGCTAGGCCTTTTCCCCTCCTGTGCTAAGCCCTTTTTGGGCTATTTGAGGTAGTGCGCGCTTAGGCCCCTGTAACTTTTTGACCACATTAGGTATCCACGCCAAATTTGCGTCCTTTTCTTCCAACATCTTGGGGATTCTAAAGGTACCCAGGGTTTGTGGATTCTCCTAGAGGGTTCCCAGAAATTAGTCAAAATACAGCAATTTTTTTTTTTTTTTGTGAAAAATGTGAAAAATGGGCTGCAAATGAAAGCTTCTGGGTTTTTCTCTGCAAATGGTATCAAAAAAGGGTTTGTGGGGCTGAAATCACAATTTCTCCAGCTTTTAGGGAATGACAGACTTTTGTTAGAAAACCAACATTTTTTACACAGTTTTGGCATTTTTCTGGGACATACCCTATTTTTGCTATTTTTTGTGCTTTCAACCTCCTTCCAGTTAACGGTAGAAAAGGGTAACAAAACAATAATGGATCCTGGAAAGCTATACATTTTTGAAAAGTAGACAAAATTCTGAATTCAGCAAGGGGTCATTTGCGTAGATCCATCAAGGTTTCTTTATAGAAATTTACAGGCAAATATATGAGAAATTAAAAATTTGTTGAAAAAAGCAGCCTCTTGAGTCAACGTTTTTACCTGTAACTTCTTCGAATTATGACATCTCTTTGAAAGCAATGTACCGTTACATCCGGTAGACCTTCCTGGTTGTGTGGACATATAGGACTTGTAGGTTCATCAAGAGCCCAACGAACCCAGAGTAGAAAAATGAGCAGCATTTTGTAATGTTTTTTTTTTTTGGTCCGGGTATATAGCAATTATTGTGGGAAAATGTATACTTGGAAAAATCGGTATGAAAGTCACCTATGTATTTCTGAAATGGGAACAAATTACAGAGTTCAGAAACAGTGCATATTTGCACATTTTCGAAATTGGGAATACTCATATTTGCATGACAATTATTGGTCATTTTTCAAAATGACTTTTTTTTTACACAATGTCTTTCATTTGGAAGGGAGAAATGCATCAAAAATCAACAGGTAATAACAGTAGCTTTACAAATTTGAACTACCCTAAGTCTCCCGAGAAAAATGGTACCTCACTTGTGTGGGTAGGCATAGTGCCCACGACAGGAAGTGGCTCAAAACCTAAGGTGAACACACCACATTTTCACACTGAAAATTTACACTTTTTTTGCAAAGAGTCTAGCTGTAGTTTTTGAACCCTAGCCCTGCCGGCACCTAGGGAAACCTAGCAAACCTATACATTTTTGAAAACTAGACACCCAGGGGAATCCAGGATGGGGTGACTTGACTGCCTCCCACCATGGTCTGTTACCCAGAATCCCTTGCAAACGTAAAAAATTGAAAAAAAAACCACATTTTCCCCACATTTCTGTGATGCAAAGTTCTGGAATCTGCGTGGATCCACAAATTTCCACCCACCCCGCGTTCCCCAAAGTCCTACGAGAAAAATGGTACCTCACTTGTGCGGGTCGGCCTAGTGCCCGCGACAGGAAACGGCGCAAAACGCAACGTGGTTTTGGAGTGAAAAATGACCCTTTTTTTGGCAAAGTGACTAGCTGTAGATTTTGTACCCTAGCCCTGCCGGCACCTAGGGAAACCTAGCAAACCTATACATTTCTGAAAACTAGACACCCAGGGGAATCCAGGATGGGGTGACTTGACTGCCTCCCACCATGGTCTGTTACCCAGAATCCCTTGCAAACGTAAAAAATTGACAAAAAAACCACATTTTCCCCACATTTCTGTGATGCAAAGTTCTGGAATCTGCGTGGATCCACAAATTTCCACCCACCCCGCGTTCCCCAAAGTCCTACGAGAAAAATGGTACCTCACTTGTGCGGGTCGGCCTAGTGCCCGCGACAGGAAACGGCGCAAAACGCAACGTGGTTTTGGAGTGAAAAATGACCCTTTTTTTGGCAAAGTGACTAGCTGTAGATTTTGTACCCTAGCCCTGCCGGCACCTAGGGAAACCTAGCAAACCTATACATTTCTGAAAACTAGACACCCAGGGGAATCCAGGATGGGGTGACTTGACTGCCTCCCACCATGGTCTGTTACCCAGAATCCCTTGCAAACGTAAAAAATTGACAAAAAAAACACATTTTCCCCACATTTCTGTGATGGAAAGTTCTGGAATCTGCGTGGATCCACAAATTTCCACCCACCCCGCGTTCCCCAAAGTCCTACGAGAAAAATGGTACCTCACTTGTGCGGGTCGGCCTAGTGCCCGCGA
Source organism: Triturus cristatus (assembly GCF_964204655.1). Taxonomy (NCBI): domain Eukaryota; kingdom Metazoa; phylum Chordata; class Amphibia; order Caudata; family Salamandridae; genus Triturus; species Triturus cristatus. Next base: position 1,010,672,606 of record NC_140585.1, on the reverse strand, counting down.
CAGGAAACGGCGCAAAACGCAACATGGTTTTGGAGTGAAAAATGACCCTTTTTTTGGCAAAGTGACTAGCTGTAGATTTTGTACCCTAGCCCTGCCGGCACCTAGGGAAACCTAGCAAACCTATACATTTCTGAAAACTAGACACCCAGGGGAATCCAGGATGGGGTGACTTGACTGCCTCCCACCATGGTCTGTTACCCAGAATCCCTTGCAAACGTAAAAAATTGACAAAAAAAACACATTTTCCCCACATTTCTGTGATGGAAAGTTCTGGAATCTGTGTGGATCCACAAATTTCCACCCACCCCGCGTTCCCCAAAGTCCTACGAGAAAAATGGTACCTCACTTGTGCGGGTCGGCCTAGTGCCCGCGACAGGAAACGGCGCAAAACGCAACATGGTTTTGGAGTGAAAAATGACCCTTTTTTTGGCAAAGTGACTAGCTGTAGATTTTGTACCCTAGCCCTGCCGGCACCTAGGGAAACCTAGCAAACCTATACATTTCTGAAAACTAGACACCCAGGGGAATCCAGGATGGGGTGACTTGACTGCCTCCCACCATGGTCTGTTACCCAGAATCCCTTGCAAACGTAAAAAATTGACAAAAAAAACACATTTTCCCCACATTTCTGTGATGGAAAGTTCTGGAATCTGCGTGGATCCACAAATTTCCACCCACCCCGCGTTCCCCAAAGTCCTACGAGAAAAATGGTACCTCACTTGTGCGGGTCGGCCTAGTGCCCGCGACAGGAAACGGCGCAAAACGCAACGTGGTTTTGGAGTGAAAAATGACCCTTTTTTTGGCAAAGTGACTAGCTGTAGATTTTGTACCCTAGCCCTGCCGGCACCTAGGGAAACCTAGCAAACCTATACATTTCTGAAAACTAGACACCCAGGGGAATCCAGGATGGGGTGACTTGACTGCCTCCCACCATGGTCTGTTACCCAGAATCCCTTGCAAACGTAAAAAATTGACAAAAAAAACACATTTTCCCCACATTTCTGTGATGGAAAGTTCTGGAATCTGCGTGGATCCACAAATTTCCACCCACCCCGCGTTCCCCAAAGTCCTACGAGAAAAATGGTACCTCACTTGTGCGGGTCGGCCTAGTGCCCGCGACAGGAAACGGCGCAAAACGCAACATGGTTTTGGAGTGAAAAATGACCCTTTTTTTGGCAAAGTGACTAGCTGTAGATTTTGTACCCTAGCCCTGCCGGCACCTAGGGAAACCTAGCAAACCTATACATTTCTGAAAACTAGACACCCAGGGGAATCCAGGATGGGGTGACTTGACTGCCTCCCACCATGGTCTGTTACCCAGAATCCCTTGCAAACATAAAAAATTGACAAAAAAAACACATTTTCCCCACATTTCTGTGATGGAAAGTTCTGGAATCTGCGTGGATCCACAAATTTCCACCCACCCCGCGTTCCCCAAAGTCCTACGAGAAAAATGGTACCTCACTTGTGCGGGTCGGCCTAGTGCCCGCGACAGGAAACGGCGCAAAACGCAACATGGTTTTGGAGTGAAAAATGACCCTTTTTTTGGCAAAGTGACTAGCTGTAGATTTTGTACCCTAGCCCTGCCGGCACCTAGGGAAACCTAGCAAACCTATACATTTCTGAAAACTAGACACCCAGGGGAATCCAGGATGGGGTGACTTGACTGCCTCCCACCATGGTCTGTTACCCAGAATCCCTTGCAAACGTAAAAAATTGACAAAAAAAACACATTTTCCCCACATTTCTGTGATGGAAAGTTCTGGAATCTGCGTGGATCCACAAATTTCCACCCACCCCGCGTTCCCCAAAGTCCTACGAGAAAAATGGTACCTCACTTGTGCGGGTCGGCCTAGTGCCCGCGACAGGAAACGGCGCAAAACGCAACGTGGTTTTGGAGTGAAAAATGACCCTTTTTTTGGCAAAGTGACTAGCTGTAGATTTTGTACCCTAGCCCTGCCGGCACCTAGGGAAACCTAGCAAACCTATACATTTCTGAAAACTAGACACCCAGGGGAATCCAGGATGGGGTGACTTGACTGCCTCCCACCATGGTCTGTTACCCAGAATCCCTTGCAAACGTAAAAAATTGACAAAAAAAACACATTTTCCCCACATTTCTGTGATGGAAAGTTCTGGAATCTGCGTGGATCCACAAATTTCCACCCACCCCGCGTTCCCCAAAGTCCTACGAGAAAAATGGTACCTCACTTGTGCGGGTCGGCCTAGTGCCCGCGACAGGAAACGGCGCAAAACGCAACGTGGTTTTGGAGTGAAAAATGACCCTTTTTTTGGCAAAGTGACTAGCTGTAGATTTTGTACCCTAGCCCTGCCGGCACCTAGGGAAACCTAGCAAACCTATACATTTCTGAAAACTAGACACCCAGGGGAATCCAGGATGGGGTGACTTGACTGCCTCCCACCATGGTCTGTTACCCAGAATCCCTTGCAAACGTAAAAAATTGACAAAAAAAACACATTTTCCCCACATTTCTGTGATGGAAAGTTCTGGAATCTGCGTGGATCCACAAATTTCCACCCACCCCGCGTTCCCCAAAGTCCTACGAGAAAAATGGTACCTCACTTGTGCGGGTCGGCCTAGTGCCCGCGACAGGAAACGGCGCAAAACGCAACGTGGTTTTGGAGTGAAAAATGACCCTTTTTTTGGCAAAGTGACTAGCTGTAGATTTTGTACCCTAGCCCTGCCGGCACCTAGGGAAACCTAGCAAACCTATACATTTCTGAAAACTAGACACCCAGGGGAATCCAGGATGGGGTGACTTGACTGCCTCCCACCATGGTCTGTTACCCAGAATCCCTTGCAAACGTAAAAAATTGACAAAAAAAACACATTTTCCCCACATTTCTGTGATGGAAAGTTCTGGAATCTGCGTGGATCCACAAATTTCCACCCACCCCGCGTTCCCCAAAGTCCTACGAGAAAAATGGTACCTCACTTGTGCGGGTCGGCCTAGTGCCCGCGACAGGAAACGGCGCAAAACGCAACGTGGTTTTGGAGTGAAAAATGACCCTTTTTTTTGGCAAAGTGACTAGCTGTAGATTTTGTACCCTAGCCCTGCCGGCACCTAGGGAAACCTAGCAAACCTATACATTTCTGAAAACTAGACACCCAGGGGAATCCAGGATGGGGTGACTTGACTGCCTCCCACCATGGTCTGTTACCCAGAATCCCTTGCAAACGTAAAAAATTGACAAAAAAAACACATTTTCCCCACATTTCTGTGATGGAAAGTTCTGGAATCTGCGTGGATCCACAAATTTCCACCCACCCCGCGTTCCCCAAAGTCCTACGAGAAAAATGGTACCTCACTTGTGCGGGTCGGCCTAGTGCCCGCGACAGGAAACGGCGCAAAACGCAACGTGGTTTTGGAGTGAAAAATGACCCTTTTTTTGGCAAAGTGACTAGCTGTAGATTTTGTACCCTAGCCCTGCCGGCACCTAGGGAAACCTACCAAACCTATACATTTCTGAAAACTAGACACCCGGCGGTTTCCAGGGAGGTATGGCTTGCGTGGATCCCCCAACGTTTCCTTACCCAGAATCCCCTGCAAACCTCAATTTTTGCTCAAAAAATCACTTTTTTAACACATTTTGGGGTGGGAAAGTAGTGGCATCACCGGGCTCACACAAATTTACCACCACCCAGCGTTCCCCCAGGTCTCCCGGTAAAAATGGTGCCTCACTTGTGTGGGAGGCCCAAGTACCCGCGGCAGGCAAGGGCCCCAAAGGTAGTGAGGCCACCTCAAGATGGCCTATCGCCAAACCACCTGGTTTTGCAAGGGGGGTCACTTTGGTTTTTGGCCCGGTGCGCGGCGGCCATCTAGGGAAACCTACCAAACCCAGGCATTTTTGAAAACTAGACACCCGGCGGCTTCTAGGGAGGTATGGCTTGCGTGGATCCCCCAACGTTTCCTTACCCAGAATCCCCTGCAAACCTCAATTTTTGCTCAAAAAATCACTTTTTTCACACATTTTGGGGTGGGAAAGTAGTGGCATCACCGGGCTCACACAAATTTACCACCACCCAGCGTTCCCCCAGGTCTCCCGGTAAAAATGGTGCCTCACTTGTGTGGGAGGCCCAAGTACCCGCGGCAGGCAAGGGCCCCAAACGTAGTGAGGCCACCTCAAGATGGCCTATCGCCAAACCACCTGGTTTTGCAAGGGGGGTCACTTTGGTTTTTGGCCCGGTGCGCGGCGGCCATCTAGGGAAACCTACCAAACCCAGGCATTTTTGAAAACTAGACACCCGGCGGCTTCCAGGGAGGTATGGCTTGCGTGGATCCCCCAACGTTTCCTTACCCAGAATCCCCTGCAAACCTCAATTTTTGCTCAAAAAATCACTTTTTTCACACATTTTGGGGTGGGAAAGTAGTGGCATCACCGGGCTCACACAAATTTACCACCACCCAGCGTTCCCCCAGGTCTCCCGGTAAAAATGGTGCCTCACTTGTGTGGGAGGCCCAAGTACCCGCGGCAGGCAAGGGCCCCAAACGTAGTGAGGCCACCTCAAGATGGCCTATCGCCAAACCACCTGGTTTTGCAAGGGGGGTCACTTTGGTTTTTGGCCCGGTGCGCGGCGGCCATCTAGGGAAACCTACCAAACCCAGGCATTTTTGAAAACTAGACACCCGGCGGCTTCCAGGGAGGTATGGCTTGCGTGGATCCCCCAACGTTTCCTTACCCAGAATCCCCTGCAAACCTCAATTTTTGCTCAAAAAATCACTTTTTTCACACATTTTGGGGTGGGAAAGTAGTGGCATCACCGGGCTCACACAAATTTACCACCACCCAGCGTTCCCCCAGGTCTCCCGGTAAAAATGGTGCCTCACTTGTGTGGGAGGCCCAAGTACCCGCGGCAGGCAAGGGCCCCAAACGTAGTGAGGCCACCTCAAGATGGCCTATCGCCAAACCACCTGGTTTTGCAAGGGGGGTCACTTTGGTTTTTGGCCCGGTGCGCGGCGGCCATCTAGGGAAACCTACCAAACCCAGGCATTTTTGAAAACTAGACACCCGGCGGCTTCCAGGGAGGTATGGCTTGCGTGGATCCCCCAACGTTTCCTTACCCAGAATCCCCTGCAAACCTCAATTTTTGCTCAAAAAATCACTTTTTTCACACATTTTGGGGTGGGAAAGTAGTGGCATCACCGGGCTCACACAAATTTACCACCACCCAGCGTTCCCCCAGGTCTCCCGGTAAAAATGGTGCCTCACTTGTGTGGGAGGCCCAAGTACCCGCGGCAGGCAAGGGCCCCAAAGGTAGTGAGGCCACCTCAAGATGGCCTATCGCCAAACCACCTGGTTTTGCAAGGGGGGTCACTTTGGTTTTTGGCCCGGTGCGCGGCGGCCATCTAGGGAAACCTACCAAACCCAGGCATTTTTGAAAACTAGACACCCGGCGGCTTCCAGGGAGGTATGGCTTGCGTGGATCCCCCAACGTTTCCTTACCCAGAATCCCCTGCAAACCTCAATTTTTGCTCAAAAAATCACATTTTTAACACATTTGGGGGTGGGAAAGTAGTGGCATCACCGGGCTCACACAAATTTACCACCACCCAGCGTTCCCCCAGGTCTCCCGGTAAAAATGGTGCCTCACTTGTGTGGGAGGCCCAAGTACCCGCGGCAGGCAAGGGCCCCAAACGTAGTGAGGCCACCTCAAGATGGCCTATCGCCAAACCACCTGGTTTTGCAAGGGGGGTCACTTTGGTTTTTGGCCCGGTGCGCGGCGGCCATCTAGGGAAACCTACCAAACCCAGGCATTTTTGAAAACTAGACACCCGGCGGCTTCCAGGGAGGTATGGCTTGCGTGGATCCCCCAACGTTTCCTTACCCAGAATCCCCTGCAAACCTCAATTTTTGCTCAAAAAATCACTTTTTTCACACATTTTGGGGTGGGAAAGTAGTGGCATCACCGGGCTCACACAAATTTACCACCACCCAGCGTTCCCCCAGGTCTCCCGGTAAAAATGGTGCCTCACTTGTGTGGGAGGCCCAAGTACCCGCGGCAGGCAAGGGCCCCAAACGTAGTGAGGCCACCTCAAGATGGCCTATCGCCAAACCACCTGGTTTTGCAAGGGGGGTCACTTTGGTTTTTGGCCCGGTGCGCGGCGGCCATCTAGGGAAACCTACCAAACCCAGGCATTTTTGAAAACTAGACACCCGGCGGCTTCCAGGGAGGTATGGCTTGCGTGGATCCCCCAACGTTTCCTTACCCAGAATCCCCTGCAAACCTCAATTTTTGCTCAAAAAATCACATTTTTAACACATTTGGGGGTGGGAAAGTAGTGGCATCACCGGGCTCACACAAATTTACCACCACCCAGCGTTCCCCCAGGTCTCCCGGTAAAAATGGTGCCTCACATGTGTGGGAGGCCCAAGTACCCGCGGCAGGCAAGGGCCCCAAACGTAGTGAGGCCACCTCAAGATGGCCTATCGCCAAACCACCTGGTTTTGCAAGGGGGGTCACTTTGGTTTTTGGCCCGGTGCGCGGCGGCCATCTAGGGAAACCTACCAAACCCAGGCATTTTTGAAAACTAGACACCCGGCGGCTTCCAGGGAGGTATGGCTTGCGTGGATCCCCCAACGTTTCCTTACCCAGAATCCCCTGCAAACCTCAATTTTTGCTCAAAAAATCACATTTTTAACACATTTGGGGGTGGGAAAGTAGTGGCATCACCGGGCTCACACAAATTTACCACCACCCAGCGTTCCCCCAGGTCTCCCGGTAAAAATGGTGCCTCACTTGTGTGGGAGGCCCAAGTACCCGCGGCAGGCAAGGGCCCCAAACGTAGTGAGGCAACATCAACATTGCCTATCCCAAAGGTCGCCTCACTACGTTTGGGGCCCTTGCCTGCCGCGGGTACTTGGGCCTCCCACACAAGTGAGGCACCATTTTTACCGGGAGACCTGGGGGAACGCTGGGTGGTGGTAAATTTGTGTGAGCCCGGTGATGCCACTACTTTCCCACCCCCAAATGTGTTAAAAATGTGATTTTTTGAGCAAAAATTGAGGTTTGCAGGGGATTCTGGGTAAGGAAACGTTGGGGGATCCACGCAAGCCATACCTCCCTGGAAGCCGCCGGGTGTCTAGTTTTCAAAAATGCCTGGGTTTGGTAGGTTTCCCTAGATGGCCGCCGCGCACCGGGCCAAAAACCAAAGTGACCCCCCTTGCAAAACCAGGTGGTTTGGCGATAGGCCATCTTGAGGTGGCCTCACTACGTTTGGGGCCCTTGCCTGCCGCGGGTACTTGGGCCTCCCACACAAGTGAGGCACCATTTTTACCGGGAGACCTGGGGGAACGCTGGGTGGTGGTAAATTTGTGTGAGCCCGGTGATGCCACTACTTTCCCACCCCAAAATGTGTGAAAAAAGTGATTTTTTGAGCAAAAATTGAGGTTTGCAGGGGATTCTGGGTAAGGAAACGTTGGGGGATCCACGCAAGCCATACCTCCCTGGAAGCCGCCGGGTGTCTAGTTTTCAAAAATGCCTGGGTTTGGTAGGTTTCCCTAGATGGCCGCCGCGCACCGGGCCAAAAACCAAAGTGACCCCCCTTGCAAAACCAGGTGGTTTGGCGATAGGCCATCTTGAGGTGGCCTCACTACCTTTGGGGCCCTTGCCTGCCGCGGGTACTTGGGCCTCCCACACAAGTGAGGCACCATTTTTACCGGGAGACCTGGGGGAACGCTGGGTGGTGGTAAATTTGTGTGAGCCCGGTGATGCCACTACTTTCCCACCCCAAAATGTGTGAAAAAAGTGATTTTTTGAGCAAAAATTGAGGTTTGCAGGGGATTCTGGGTAAGGAAACGTTGGGGGATCCACGCAAGCCATACCTCCCTGGAAGCCGCCGGGTGTCTAGTTTTCAAAAATGCCTGGGTTTGGTAGGTTTCCCTAGATGGCCGCCGCGCACCGGGCCAAAAACCAAAGTGACCCCCCTTGCAAAACCAGGTGGTTTGGCGATAGGCCATCTTGAGGTGGCCTCACTACCTTTGGGGCCCTTGCCTGCCGCGGGTACTTGGGCCTCCCACACAAGTGAGGCACCATTTTTACCGGGAGACCTGGGGGAACGCTGGGTGGTGGTAAATTTGTGTGAGCCCGGTGATGCCACTACTTTCCCACCCCAAAATGTGTGAAAAAAGTGATTTTTTGAGCAAAAATTGAGGTTTGCAGGGGATTCTGGGTAAGGAAACGTTGGGGGATCCACGCAAGCCATACCTCCCTGGAAGCCGCCGGGTGTCTAGTTTTCAAAAATGCCTGGGTTTGGTAGGTTTCCCTAGATGGCCGCCGCGCACCGGGCCAAAAACCAAAGTGACCCCCCTTGCAAAACCAGGTGGTTTGGCGATAGGCCATCTTGAGGTGGCCTCACTACGTTTGGGGCCCTTGCCTGCCGCGGGTACTTGGGCCTCCCACACAAGTGAGGCACCATTTTTACCGGGAGACCTGGGGGAACGCTGGGTGGTGGTAAATTTGTGTGAGCCCGGTGATGCCACTACTTTCCCACCCCAAAATGTGTGAAAAAAGTGATTTTTTGAGCAAAAATTGAGGTTTGCAGGGGATTCTGGGTAAGGAAACGTTGGGGGATCCACGCAAGCCATACCTCCCTGGAAGCCGCCGGGTGTCTAGTTTTCAAAAATGCCTGGGTTTGGTAGGTTTCCCTAGATGGCCGCCGCGCACCGGGCCAAAAACCAAAGTGACCCCCCTTGCAAAACCAGGTGGTTTGGCGATAGGCCATCTTGAGGTGGCCTCACTACGTTTGGGGCCCTTGCCTGCCGCGGGTACTTGGGCCTCCCACACAAGTGAGGCACCATTTTTACCGGGAGACCTGGGGGAACGCTGGGTGGTGGTAAATTTGTGTGAGCCCGGTGATGCCACTACTTTCCCACCCCAAAATGTGTGAAAAAAGTGATTTTTTGAGCAAAAATTGAGGTTTGCAGGGGATTCTGGGTAAGGAAACGTTGGGGGATCCACGCAAGCCATACCTCCCTGGAAGCCGCCGGGTGTCTAGTTTTCAAAAATGCCTGGGTTTGGTAGGTTTCCCTAGATGGCCGCCGCGCACCGGGCCAAAAACCAAAGTGACCCCCCTTGCAAAACCAGGTGGTTTGGCGATAGGCCATCTTGAGGTGGCCTCACTACGTTTGGGGCCCTTGCCTGCCGCGGGTACTTGGGCCTCCCACACAAGTGAGGCACCATTTTTACCGGGAGACCTGGGGGAACGCTGGGTGGTGGTAAATTTGTGTGAGCCCGGTGATGCCACTACTTTCCCACCCCAAAATGTGTGAAAAAAGTGATTTTTTGAGCAAAAATTGAGGTTTGCAGGGGATTCTGGGTAAGGAAACGTTGGGGGATCCACGCAAGCCATACCTCCCTGGAAGCCGCCGGGTGTCTAGTTTTCAAAAATGCCTGGGTTTGGTAGGTTTCCCTAGATGGCCGCCGCGCACCGGGCCAAAAACCAAAGTGACCCCCCTTGCAAAACCAGGTGGTTTGGCGATAGGCCATCTTGAGGTGGCCTCACTACCTTTGGGGCCCTTGCCTGCCGCGGGTACTTGGGCCTCCCACACAAGTGAGGCACCATTTTTACCGGGAGACCTGGGGGAACGCTGGGTGGTGGTAAATTTGTGTGAGCCCGGTGATGCCACTACTTTCCCACCCCAAAATGTGTGAAAAAAGTGATTTTTTGAGCAAAAATTGAGGTTTGCAGGGGATTCTGGGTAAGGAAACATTGGGGGATCCACGCAAGCCATACCTCCCTGGAAGCCGCCGGGTGTCTAGTTTTCAAAAATGCCTGGGTTTGGTAGGTTTCCCTAGATGGCCGCCGCGCACCGGGCCAAAAACCAAAGTGACCCCCCTTGCAAAACCAGGTGGTTTGGCGATAGGCCATCTTGAGGTGGCCTCACTACCTTTGGGGCCCTTGCCTGCCGCGGGTACTTGGGCCTCCCACACAAGTGAGGCACCATTTTTACCGGGAGACCTGGGGGAACGCTGGGTGGTGGTAAATTTGTGTGAGCCCGGTGATGCCACTACTTTCCCACCCCAAAATGTGTGAAAAAAGTGATTTTTTGGGCAAAAATTGAGGTTTGCAGGGGATTCTGGGTAAGGAAACGTTGGGGGATCCACGCAAGCCATACCTCCCTGGAAGCCGCCGGGTGTCTAGTTTTCAAAAATGCCTGGGTTTGGTAGGTTTCCCTAGATGGCCGCCGAGCCCTGGGCAAAAAACAAAAGTAACCCCCCTTGCATAACCAGATTACCTATTGTTACTACAGCGTGAGAATTTAGGAATAATACTGCAAAGAAAATGTGGCAGACAATTTGAGGTTTACAGGACAATGGGGATAAAAAATATTTTTCAAATCACTAGAGAGACATCACCATGAACTCCCAAAGGTTTTCGACAATATCTACAGTTGGTGGGTTATTCTTACATGGAAAGTGTACCTTGGCAGAGAAACAAAAAAAAAAGATTCCTGCACAACCATCTATTCCTCAAACACACACACATACTGGTTGGATTTGGCACGAGGGCAAGTCATGGTTCAGTGTATTAAATTTTATTAACAAGAGATTTCACAAATATGAAATGCACTGTCAATAATTAAATTCACAAAAATCCAAACCAATGACTTGCAGCTCGTGAGCTGTAAAGCCACGTCAAGGCACCAACCGCTTTACAGGCCATTCACACACCTTTCATACGTGATACAAACAAGACCATTCGCACCACCAGGTACAAAAGCAACACAGTACAAAAATCACCAAAAAGGGACAAGGTACACCCTGCTTCAAAAAAACAAATATTACTGCACAGTCATCTAACCCGCAAGCACACGCACATACTGGTTGGATTTGGCACGAGGGTGAGTGATGGTTCAGTAGATAAAATTGTATTACCAAGTGATTTCACAAAAAATGAAATGCACTGGTAATAATTGAAAGGGCAAGAAACTGAACCATTGACTCACAGCTCGTGAGCTGTAAAGCCACGACAAGGCACCAACCTCTTTACAGGCCATTCATACACCTTTCATACGTGTGAGACATACAAAACCATTCACACCGCCAGCCGCGGGCCCATCACATAACAAAACTCACACCGGCACACAGCGCCATTCAAGGGCCCATCACTTTCACACGCCCACAATCCAGACACAGCAACTACACAGGCAGAAGGATTGCGTGGAGTGGCACTCAGCTAGCAGTGTGTGTAGTGACCAGCAGAAAGTCACTACTCACACACAGCCAGCCAAGCACCGGTCGACACACACCGCTAGCCAAACGCCAGTCCACGCACACCGCTAGCCAAGCGCCAGTCCAGGCACACCACCATCCAATCGCCAGTCCAGGCACACCGGCAGCCAATCGCCAATCCACCTACACCGCCAGCCAAGCTCCAGTCCACGGACACCACCAGACAAGCACCATTCCACACACACCGCCAGCCAAGCTCCAGTCCACACACACCACCAGACAAGCTCCAGTCCACGGACACCACCAGCCAAGCTCCAGTCCACGGACACCACCAGCCAAACACCAGTCCGCACACACCACCAGTCCACACACACTGCCAGCCAAGAACCAGTCCACGCACAGCGCCAGCCAAGCACCATTCCACGCACACCACCAGCCAAGCACCATTCCACGCACACCGCCAGCCAAGCACCATTCCACGCACACCACCAGCCACGCACACCACCAGCCACGCACCAGTCCACGCACACCGCCAGTCCATGCACACCGCCAGTCCACGCACACCGTCAGCCAAGCACCATTCCACGCACACCACCAACCAAGTGCCAGTCCACACACACCAACAGCCAAGCGCAAGCCTACACACACCGCCATCACATTTTGGATTTTTTTAGAAAAAAATAAAAACACAAACAAATTGCAAATAGATACAAATTTTCTAACAGAAAATCAGCAACTAAATACATTGCACTAACACCAACCTTGAAACAGAATCAAATTATCCAAAGAATACAGACCAGCCAGTTCACTTTACCACTCAAGAATCCTCCCAAAAATTTTTTCGCGTGTGGTACGCTCTAAAACAAGCAGAGAGACACAGTGCAGGATGAGAGGGACAATCGGGGCAGTACATACGACACTCCTTCCGCGTACCTCTTCGCCAACAGACTCTACATCTCCTACTGGGAAAATCTTTTGCGGGTGTGGGAGGAATGTGATCTGGAAAGTGGCGTTCTTTCAATCTAGCAACATCCTCCACCAGTCCAACTCTAGGAACACTTGCCTGTTCCACTACAACAAGGCTGCCTATTACAGACTCCTGAAACTTAGCAAAAGTCATCTTTGACTCATGGCAAGAATCCTGGAACACAACAAAAGCATTAAACATTGCCAAGTGGAAAAGATGGATAGCCAACTTCTTGTACCAAATGTAAGCCTTACGAAGAGCAGTGTAAGGTTCCAACCTCTGATCTACTCTGTCAACACCACCCATGTACCTATTATAGTCTAAAACACATACAGGTTTGCGCGCTTCAGCGACCTGACCCCAAACAGTCACAGGTGCAGTGCTTTCATCATGGATGGAAGTCAGCATGTAGACATCTCTCCTGTCTGTAAACTTCACAGCAAGAAGCTCCTGGCAACGCAACGCACTGCACTGTCCCCGCACAAGCTTTTGACAAACAAGTTCTTTCGGAAAACCTTTACGGTTACAGCGGACTGTGCCACAAGCAAAAGTGTCCACTTTGGCCAATTCCCTGAACAACCGTACACCAGTGTAGAAGTTATCTACATATAAATGGTGGCCTTTGTTAAAAAATCCTCTTCCAAGTTCCCAAACAATTTTCTCAGTCACTCCAAAAGTGGACGGACAACCAGGGAGGTTAAACCTAGATTCCTTACCGGTGTACACCCTGAAATTGGAGACATATCCAGTCCTACTGTCACACAGCATATACAGCTTTATTCCATAGCGTGCCCTCTTACTAGGAATGTATTGCCTAAAAACCAAGCGGCCCTTGAACAACACCAAAGACTCATCCACTGCAATTTCTCTACCAGGGGCATAAATCTCAGAAAATCGATCAACAAAGTGATCAAGGACAGGCCTAATCTTAAAAAGACGGTCACAATCAGGGTGATCTCGTGGCAACGCTAAACCATTATCTACAAAGTGCATCATCCGAAGCAGAAGCAAATACCTGTCACGACTCATGACTGCCGGAAAAATAGACGTTGCCATCAAGGGACTGCTAGACCAATATGAAGCCAATGATGGCTTCCTTAGCAAGCCCATCAAAAAAGTTAAACCCAAGAACTTCTTCATCTCTTCAACATTTGTGGGAGTCCACCGGGTAGCTCTAGAGTGTGGCTTAAGACTGGCACTGTTGTCCCTCAAAAACTGTTCGGCATACAAATTAGTCTGCTCAACAATCTCTGCCAAAAACACATCGTCCATAAACAACTGAAAAAAATTTACAGGCAAAAAGTTCTCGGTATTCACTCTAGACCCTGGAACACCAGTAAACTCAGGAAATTCCGGCTGCACCATGCCAGGGGCAACCCAGAGGTCATCACTTTCAACGGGAAGACTTGCAGCCCCAGCCTGCAGCCCAGATGTCTCTTGCCGCACTACACCAACGGAAAGGCTTGCAGCCCCAGCCTGCAGCCCAGATGTCTCTTGCCGCACTACACCAACGGGAAGCCTTGCAGTCCCAGCCTGCAGCCCAGATGTCTCTTGCCGCACTACACCAACGGGAAGCCTTGCAGCCGCAGGCTGCAGCCCAGATGCCTCTTGCCGCACTATCGGCACATCAGTCTCCTCCTCTAACACAGGCACTTCATCCGCACTAAGAGTATCTTCATCATCCGATGACCCCATACGGAGAGAAAACTCACTGCCAGAATCTTCCCCTGCCCCCTCTCCCTCAGAAGCAGAGTCAGTCTCTGACCCAATATCAGAGGAAGACTCAAACAGCAAACCAACAACCTGCTGAGCAGTCATCCTGCGGCTAGCCATTATACCTACTAAGATGGAAGACTGCACAAACAAGTCAACAACAACCAACAATGTGCACACCAAGTAAGTAAAGAATTGTGTACCTTTATCACAAAGATCAATGTACTCAAAAACTATACAATCCAATTACAAGAGACAGCTGCACTCACCAGAAATAAACTCTGCAGTGACACAGCAAAGACCAACGATATCAAACTAGAAAGAAGAAAAAAAAACAAATTACTCACAAGACAACAAAATACACATCGAGCACCAATGCAAAAAGTTTTTGACACTCAAAAACCAAACATACTGCTATTATTACACCATTTGCAAAAAAAAAACAGGCAGAGAAATCAAACACATTTACATTGTACAAAAATAAGTCTCTTACCAAACTACACAAACAGCAGAACCACCAGCCACAAAACGGCAACGTGAAAAGAAGAAAAGCCTTCACCTAGAACAAAAAAGTAAACAAAAAAAAAACATTACAATTGGAAATCACAAAAAATATAACAATAAACATTCTAACATGCTATGTCACTACCCAAATGGTCAATCGGGTTGTGTGCCAGGTGGGGCAGAAAACAAATTGCACCCTGGAAGCGAGGGGTCACTTCTATTTTTATTTGAACTAATTCCCTGGGGTCTAGTGGGCTTTTCTGCCCCCCGTGGGAGCAGAAACGGCGAAAAAATAAAACCGATCCCCCGGGCAGAAAAGTCTTCAAAAAATTTAGGGGCCCAAGGAAGCGACCCTTGCCCAAGGGGTCGCTTCCTACAATAATATTTATATCCCTGGTGTCTAGTGGGCTTTTCTGCCCCCCCCCCCCAGGAGCAGAAATGGCAAAAAAATAACACCGATCTGCCCCCAGAGGGGGCAGAAAAGTCTTCCAAATATTTAGGGGCCCTAGGAAGCGACCCTTGCCCAAGGGGTCGCTTCCTTCATAAATACTGATATCCCTAGTGTCTAGTGGGCTTTTCTGCCCCCCCTGGGAGCAGAAACGGCGAAAAAAAAACACCGATCTGCCCCCAGAGGGGGCAGAAAAGTCTTCAAATAATAAATGGCCCCAAGGAAGCGACCCTTACCCAAGGGGTCGCTTCCTACATAAATACTAATATCCCTGGTGTCTAGTGGGCTTTTCTGCCCCCCCCTGGGAGCAGAAACGGCGAAAAAAAAACACCGATCTGCCCCCAGAGGGGGCAGAAAAGTCTTCAGATATAAATTGGCCCCAAGGAAGCGACCCTTACCCAAGGGGTCGCTTCCAACATAAATACTAATATCCCTGGTGTCTAGTGGGCTTTTCTGCCCCCCCTGGGAGCAGAAACGGCGAAAAAAAAACACCGATCTGCCCCCAGAGGGGGCAGAAAAGTCTACAGAATAATAATTGGCCCCAGGAAGCGACCCTTACCCAAGGGGTCGCTTCCAACATAAATACTAATATCCCTGGTGTCTAGTGGGCTTTTCTGCCCCCCCTGGGAGCAGAAACGGTGAAAAAAAAACACCGATCTGCCCCCAGAGGGGGCAGAAAAGTCTACAGATAATAATTGGCCCCAGGAAGCGACCCTTACCCAAGGGGTCGCTTCCAAAATAAAAAAAAACACATCCCTGGTGTCTAGTGGGGCATCCCTGCTCCACGATCGCGACGCTGTGCGCGATCGTGGAGCAGGAATGCCCTGTATTGAGACATCAGGGGAGAGGAAATACTCTTTCCTCTCCCCCGACGCCTCAATACACTCTACAAGGCCCCCGCCACCCCACCGGAGCAAACACCACTCACCTTCCTCTATGGACGCCTGGAAGCAAATGGCTTCCAGGCGTCCGAGCACTTCCTGATGACGCCAGCGCGCGCTGTGCGCGCTGACGTCACCAGGAAGCGTGGGGGGGCTCGGGGGTGGCAGCGGAAACTCTTCCGCTGCCATCCCCGTCTGTGGGGGCACGATCGGTGCCCCAGGGGGGGAGCGCCAGCGCTTCCCCCAGGGGCTGTCCTCATGACGGAGCGGTTCCGTCATGAGCACAGCCCAACTGATGCTCATGACGGAACCGCTCCGTCATGAGCATCCAAGGGGTTAATACACATGCACACCAAGCCATTCAAAGGGGATTCGACAAAAATTCGACCAAAACTATGCAAGAAACCCCCCTCACGGTTAATAAAACACACATCCACTGCCGGATGTGTAATACTTTTTATTTTACTCTCTGGAAAGGGGACGAACATCACTTGAGAGTCACAGCGTGCTCCTGACAGAGCCCAATGCTGTGTTACACCCACCATTGCCTGCCGAGTGCCACACACCTCTGTGTTGTATTCCACTAGCTAGTGCATATGCTATGACACTCTCTAGCCCATGTGCACTGTAACACCACCTCGTGAATATGTCATGCCACACTTGTCTTCGCACGGGTTATATTGCCCCATCTAACGTGCCTTTCTCGATGCCTATGTTATAACGCACAGTGCTATGCCATACATATTACAATCTGGGATCCATATCTTTGTCACAGTGCATATGCAACGTTACACTCCCCAGCACATATTTTATATTACAACTTTAGAGACTAGTTAGGTTACACAACACTGCCCTGTGCATATTACACTCCAAGGCGCATATCGCATAGCACGCGCTAGTGCCTGTGCTATCTCGCGCTCTCCAATGAATCTGTCATTGCGCACAATGTATTGCATATTATATTTCACGCCCGGTTCATCTTATATCACACTTTTTGGTGCATAGTTTATACCATACACTATATCTAGTTTTCATTTTCAATCGTGCTCTCAGGACTATGTTCTATATAACACTGTGTTCACCTACCCTTTTCACGGGCATTACATTTTGCGATAGGGGGTGGAGGGTCAGGGGGTGTTTCTGCCAAGTGAGCCCGGAGTCACAGTCACAAACGTCCTCTTCTTCCTGAATAAAAGTGAGATTATGCTGCATACTTGTTCATATTTTAAGTAGTTCGCACAGACACAATGTTTTAAAAACAATAAAGTTCCTAATACCCGCCTTCTCTGAACAGTTAGCTTGCTGCCCCATCCCCTTCCTCCCTATCCTCTGTTGTGTGAATCCATGGACTAGCCTCCTCTCTCCTGCCATGCATGGTCTGATGTGCTGCCACTGCCCTCAATTTAGTATGATGTACCAGTCCACTCCTCCTGCCCTCCATTGCCCAATTCTATGCCCCATCATTGACCTCCTGCTTAAACTCTGTGCTTAGCTTGCTGCCCCTATTCTCCTTCCCCCTGCCCTCCGATGTCTTTGTGCATGCCCCTGCTCCATCCTTTTTGCCCACCATGTCCCATGGACCTGCCACTCCTATCTACTCTGAGTGTTCTGTTGAGCTGCCACTCCCCTCCCACCTGCCTAGCATTGTCAGATGACTGTAACCTGTCCCTGCCACCTCCACCCTGCCTGTCCACATGCCATGCCCCTATCCTCTTCCTCCTGTCCTACATGGTCCATTGTACTGCCACACCCTTCTGCCCTCCCTGGTCTGTTGTGCTGCAACTGCTCCTCCTGCCTGCCCCGTGTGGTCTGTTGTGAGGTCCCTTCCCCTGAACTTTCTTGTCTGTGCACAGGTCCTGACCCTCCCTTCTATCCTCCATCGTCCTTTGTGCATGCCCCTCCACCCTCCTTCTTGCCCATCATAGCCATTGTGCTGCCACTAACCCTCCCACTTGCCATGCATGGTCTTCTGTGCTGCCATGGCCCCTCCCACCTTCCCTGTGTGGTCAGTTAGCTGCCCCTGACCCCCTCCCACCTTCCCTCCATGGTCTGTGTGTATGCCATCACAGTCTCACTGTTGCTCTTCATGGTGTGTCTTGCTTCTAGTGCCCATCCTGCCTGACCTCCATGGCTATCTTGCTGCTCCTGCCCTGCCCCCTTGCCCCCAGCCCTACTCCCTCCCTCCTGGCTTGTCTGTTCCATTGTAATGCCCCTGATCCGTCCCTCCTGCCCTTTATGGTCTGTTATGCTGCAGCTTTCTCTCCTGTCTGTCCATTATGGTCAGCTAGCTACCATTGCCTCTTGCCCCTCTGTTCTCTGTTGTCCATGTGCATGGTCCTGTCCCCTCCCTCTTGCTTTCTATGGATTGTTGTGCTGCACTCCCGTCCTGCATGCCCTGTGTGGTGTATTGTGCTGCTGCAAACCCTGATGCCTGCCCTGCAGGGTCAGTTTGGTGCACCTCTCCATGTCCCTCCTGTCCTCTGTTATCCAAGTCCATGTCCCTATCCCATTTCCTTCCATGATCCAATGTACCATACTTGCGAACATTTTGAACTTGGTAAGAGGGAGATTTTGAAAAAAAACTGGGGTATTGATTTTCCCCTTTGAGTTACATTGAAAAAGAGGATATTGTAGACAGGAGACAGATCAAATAAAGCCCATTTGAGCTTAAAAACATTGGACGTTTCCTGGCTGAATCGGGTCTGTTGGCATGTATGGTTGTACTACCATTGCCTCTTCCTTCTGCCCACAATGGTCTATTACATTGCCACAGCCTTGAAGGAGGGTAGATTTTGTATCACAGGGGGCCCCTGACCCGTTCTGTCCACACCTGAAGTATGAGACCCTTGTCCTTGCCCTGCCAGCTGCATTTGTAGGCCGTATTAAATTGACCAGCGGGTCCTGTGTTGCTATATAATTATCCTGAGACATCCTTACCACTCAGCCAGCATAAAACCCCTGTGTAGGCCCTTCTGTTCAATATGTAGGCCTCTTTGTTAAATTGACCATAGCTCTGCAATTTTAGTGTATAGCAGTCTGAAGGCAGGTCTGCGAGGCCTTCTGATCCAAACTAGTAGCCCCCACCCTACCCGAGTGCTCCGTGCTCGGTATCAAAGTTCAACATCCCCCTGAAGCTGTCGACATACAGTAGGCTGCATCCTGGACTGGTACTTGCTTCCTGGGCAGGTTTCCCGCTTTTAAGGAAGTGGCAACCGCAGAGCGTCAAGTTAGGAGAACTGAGGAGATTTTATACATGAATATATTGAATTCCCGTACAATACCCATTATTTTCTGCTTGCTCTATGGAACTTACGATAAGCGATTGGCCTGAGAGACTGACCTTTTCACCCAGTCCATTGTCAGCATTAAGTGGGTAAATGACGAAATGTCTGGTAAAATCTGCAGACGAAGCTTTTGGGTAGCATACGTAGGTAGATGTAGCGTGCAAAGGAGCCCACAAAATGATATAAAAAGGAAGCACCCACAGATATCGACGGACTACCTCGCCGTCTGTATGTAGGTTAACAGGCAGTGCAGGTTTTCCCCAAGAGCTGGGAGCTCTTGTCTTCCTTTGCTTAAAATGTCTTGCTCTGCTTTGCTTGAAGTATCTTATTCTATTTTACCTATATGAAATGTCATGTTATGTTTAACCATTGTTCTCTTTACTTTTGCATTTAAAAGATTTTGTATTGTAATTGCAGGAATGCTTGCTCTAAGAGTAAACGTGAGTGTTCCTAGGTAACATTTTCCTTGGTGTAACTTGTTTCTCATGATGCATTTATAGATGTGTTTTCTCTCTCTCTCTGTCAGTACATTAATTGAGATACAGAGAATATTATGACAGCTGTATGATTATCTGGATTCTGTATTTTGTACTTTATGTCTCTATTCTGCGGTTTCTTTGAAGTTGCATCTTCTCATTAAACTGCCATTGTATTCTGCCTCCAATTCCATGTCTCATATGTCTGTTTTCTTCATTTTTGGAGCAAGCGTTCCTAGGCACCCCGGCTCAAATTAAGGTGCCCCTTTTGTCCCTGACTCACTCTCCTGCTCAGTTCTGTGGTGGCTCCCGGGGATCTGGGGACCGCCCCTAGCTTCCTTGACCCGTAATAGATCTTCCCTCCAACAGCCTCTCTTGCAAGTCCTGTATTGTTGGTTTGTTGCCCCTGCCCCCCTTTCCACTGCCCTCCATAGTCTGTTGTGCTTCCACGGCCCTTCCTGCCTGCTCAGTGTGGTTAAATTGTTGCCTTTGCACCCTCCTACCTGCCTTCAATTTTCAGAGTCCGTGCCCCTGGCCTCTGCCTCTCAACAGTATCCTAATGAACAACTAGATTGCTAACATTCTATATTTATTACAAAAGTGTGGAACGCCTGACATCATCTTGATGTAATCAAAACTGTAATACCTAGAGCATTTCCTTTAGAAATTACATATATGAGAGGGTCTTATTGGCATCAAAATTATGGTTAGTGCTCTAAAAGACTAAAATAAGGACATATTTTCTGAGTTTTCAAATAGCGACAAAGCACTTTTAAATTATTTGTTATCTTTATGTTTTTTTATCCAGTTGACCACTTGATTAAATGTTGCACTTAGGGGAGAGGATGTGGTGTTACTTCCAGAACTGCAGACTTTGCAACTGGGGAACCAGGTTGAAGTTTCTGCTTCAGCTCGACATTCTGTGATTCTGGTCAAATCACTTAGTCTCCCCATGTCTACAACCAAAATGAATTTGTTCTTGTGTGATGTAACCAATGCTCATGTAAAGCACTCCAATACCTGACAAGTCTGCACTATATAACACTGCAAAAACACAAAATAATAAGTGTTTTGCACACTTCTGTCATTGGGCTATATTTGGGCTACATCTGGGCGATTTTGGGCTACATTTGGGCTCTTTTGTCTCCGGTGGCCATCTTGGGAGATTTATTTGTTATGAAGTTTCCTAATTTCCTCATGTACTGCAGTCTCCTCAGTAGGAAATGCTTTCAGTTTTTTACTTTGATTCCATCATGAAGGTATTCAGATATGTCACACATTTGCCATAAATTCTGAATGTTAGCACTCTAGTTGCTCATTAGATCACTGTAGTAAAACTACTGCACCATGGAAGTCTGCTCCTGGTATTAAAAGTGCATGTTTCAGTCTGCATGTCAGAATTTTTTAATGAAATAGAAGAGGATTTGAGAAGTCACTCAAAATGTGCCTTCATTTTCTTTCTTCAGCATTAATCATAATTTCTATGGCAAAATGAACCTCCTCATTGTGTTCCTTTTTAAATTAAATGTTTTAAGTGTTACCAGTTTATTCCAATCAAGATGGCTTCAGGTGTGCCATACTTTTGTCATAATGAAGACAGTAAGCGCTCTAGTTGTTTTTAAGAACATTCTGGGACATTCTGTCATTGGGCTATACTTGGGCTACATCTGGGTGATATTTGGGCTACATTTGGGCTCTTTTGTCTCTGGTGGCCATCTTGGGAGACTTATTTGTTATGAAGTTTCCTAATTTCCTCATTTACTGCAGTCTCCTCAGTAGGAAATACTTTCAGTTTTTTACTTTGATTCCATCAAGAAGGCATTCAGATGTGTCACACATTTGCCATAAATTCAGAATGTTAGCACTCTTTTTGCTCATTAGATCACTGTAGTAAAGCTACTGCTCACCAGGGAAAACTGCTGCTGGTATTGAAAGTGCATGTTTCAGTCTGCATGTCAGAATTTTTTAATGAAATAGAAGAGGATTTGAGAAGTCACTCAAAATGTGCCCTAATTTTTCTTTCTGCAGCACTAATCATACTTTTTATGGAAAAATGAACCCCCTCATTTTGTTCCTTTTTAAATTAAATGTTTTAAGAGTTACCACTTTAATCCAAGCAAGATGGCTTCAGGTGTGCCATACGTTTATCATAAGTAGGACTGTTAGCGCTCTAGTAGTTCTTTGGAACACTCTGGGAAGCTGCAGTAGAACACAAAGGAATCAACTGACAGTCTCTGCCCTTGTTGGATGTACATGTTTTACTGAGAATGTCAGACTTCATTCTCACATGACTGAGAAAGATAATGTGAATTTACAGAAAATAAGCTCTCAGTTTAGCCTATAGATCACCTTCCAAACCTCTGTGGTAAAAGCATGAGAAAATATTTTTCTCTCAATCATGATATCCCAGCAGAAGGCATTTTCACATGGTGAAATCACCTTAGAACATACCACAATTCCTAAAATGAGTATGGTACCATCAACAAATGATTTATAATGTAACTAAAGTCTTAAAACCTTCTATTAACTGCAATGCTTTTTAATGAGGTGCTATCATGTATACTGGTCCCAAGATGGCTGCCAACACTTCTTGGATGAAGTGCTGACAGCCAATCAGATCTCAGGATGAGATGTGTGGTTAGGCTCCGCCCACATATATATATGCTTTTAAATGGTATTTTCTCAGGAAATACTGAACAGATTTACACCAGACCTGCAAAAGGCACTTCCTTGACCTTATGGCTACCTCTCTGCCAAATTTCAAGTAATTCTGTTCAGCCGTTCGGGCTGTAGCTGTGTCTAAAGGTCCTATGGAAAAATGCATGGGGAAAACGCGTTTTGGGACCCCCCTTTTTTCTCGGCCCCTGCTTGACGAATCCCCCCGAGACTTTCAGGGTAGGAGCGGAGCGGAGCGCCCCACCTATTTTGAAAATTTCGCGAGGATTCGTCGTCCGGCGCCAAAGTTATTCCAAATAGAATGTTGCGGATTTCCTATGGAAACAGGGTCCTAACTATAACTACCTACTGGCGACCGCCAGTAGGTAATATATATGTGTGTATATATATATATGTTAGAAGGGGAAACATGCTGTGTTTGCCTGGATGCTGAATAAACCTTCATTTCCAGTAATGAGCCTCAAGTTGTTTTTTGCTGTTTATGGACGGGCTGCTCCGTGCCCGTTAGTATTGAGGCTGCCCTGTAGGGTCGGAGGCTCCGGTAACTGGAGGAATGAACTTTGTGAGATTTATGGAGGAGCATGACCCACACACGAACTTGACCTACAAAAGGAAGCACTAATGAAGTGAAAATAGGAACGTGTGGAAGGGATTCGAGAGGAAGAATATCCTATTTCGATCGTACTGGTATGCAGAGTTTTTTCTAACCAGATGAAATAATCGCACTATGCATTTAAACTCACCTGACTGCTTTTAGATTCCGTAAAAACATCAGTGCTTGTGCCAAAAAAAAGTTCCACTATGGTGATGTTAAATGAGGACTGCCAGACATTACTGTGAGGATTTAAAGGCACTATGGGACTTGTATTTTTCAACACACAGTCACGTGATGTATTACTCTTTTAAAGCACGCATGAGCGCACTTTGCAAAATGATTCCCACCTGTGAGCAAGGCCGTCCTGGGCCGAAACGTTAGAAGGGGAAACATGCTGTGTTTGCCTGGATGCTGAATAAACCTTCATTTCCAGTAATGAGCCTCAAGTTGTTTTTTGTTGTTTTTTGTTTTTTGATATATATATATATATATATATATATATATTATCTACTGGCGGTCGCTAGTAGATAGTTATAGTTAGGATCGAGTTTCCATAGGGAATCCGCAACATTCTATTTTGAATAACTTTGGCGCCGATTGACGAATCCTCGCGAAATTTTCAAAATAGGTGGGGAGCTCCGCTTCGCTCCTTCCCTGAAAGTCTCGTGGGGATTCGTCAAGCGGGGGCTGAGAAAAAGGGGGGGTCCCAAAACACGTTTTCCCCATGCATTTTTCCATAGGACCTTTAGTCCAAGCTACAGCCCGAACGGCTGAACAGAATTACTTGAAATTTGGCAGAGAGGTAGACCTCAGGTCAGGGATGTGCCTTTTGCAGGTCTGGTGTAAATCTGTTCAGTATTTCCTGAGAAAATAGCATTTAAATCAATATATATATCTATAGGCGCGCACCGTGCGCGTACGGTAATCCTTACCGTATGCACACGCTGACGTGCGCGAGCGCGATTCTGATTGGTTGTTAGATCTTAGTAAACATTCAAATCGGTCGAAACCAGGAAGTGTCGGCCGCCATTTTGTCTCTCGCAGTCTGAGGGGGTGAAAAACAAAGGTGGAGAATGTGAAAAGGGGGCAGGGTGGACAGTTCCTGACCCCGTAGCCTTGGTCAGGGGGTCCCAGAAGGACCCCCAAGGGCCAAAATGTATTTAAATTTTTTTACGAAAAATCGCGGACCCTGCCTGTCCACATGCCATGCCCCTATCCTCTTCCTCCTGTCCTACATGGTCCATTGTACTGCCACACCCTTCTGCCCTCCCTGGTCTGTTGTGCTGCAACTGCTCCTCCTGCCTGCCCCGTGTGGTCTGTTGTGAGGTCCCTTCCCCTGAACTTTCTTGTCTGTGCACAGGTCCTGACCCTCCCTTCTATCCTCCATCGTCCTTTGTGCATGCCCCTCCACCCTCCTTCTTGCCCATCATAGCCATTGTGCTGCCACTAACCCTCCCACTTGCCATGCATGGTCTTCTGTGCTGCCATGGCCCCTCCCACCTTCCCTGTGTGGTCAGTTAGCTGCCCCTGACCCCCTCCCACCTTCCCTCCATGGTCTGTGTGTATGCCATCACAGTCTCACTGTTGCTCTTCATGGTGTGTCTTGCTTCTAGTGCCCATCCTGCCTGACCTCCATGGCTATCTTGCTGCTCCTGCCCTGCCCCCTTGCCCCCAGCCCTACTCCCTCCCTCCTGGCTTGTCTGTTCCATTGTAATGCCCCTGATCCGTCCCTCCTGCCCTTTATGGTCTGTTATGCTGCAGCTTTCTCTCCTGTCTGTCCATTATGGTCAGCTAGCTACCATTGCCTCTTGCCCCTCTGTTCTCTGTTGTCCATGTGCATGGTCCTGTCCCCTCCCTCTTGCTTTCTATGGATTGTTGTGCTGCACTCCCGTCCTGCATGCCCTGTGTGGTGTATTGTGCTGCTGCAAACCCTGATGCCTGCCCTGCAGGGTCAGTTTGGTGCACCTCTCCATGTCCCTCCTGTCCTCTGTTATCCAAGTCCATGTCCCTATCCCATTTCCTTCCATGATCCAATGTACCATACTTGCGAACATTTTGAACTTGGTAAGAGGGAGATTTTGAAAAAAAACTGGGGTATTGATTTTCCCCTTTGAGTTACATTGAAAAAGAGGATATTGTAGACAGGAGACAGATCAAATAAAGCCCATTTGAGCTTAAAAACATTGGACGTTTCCTGGCTGAATCGGGTCTGTTGGCATGTATGGTTGTACTACCATTGCCTCTTCCTTCTGCCCACAATGGTCTATTACATTGCCACAGCCTTGAAGGAGGGTAGATTTTGTATCACAGGGGGCCCCTGACCCGTTCTGTCCACACCTGAAGTATGAGACCCTTGTCCTTGCCCTGCCAGCTGCATTTGTAGGCCGTATTAAATTGACCAGCGGGTCCTGTGTTGCTATATCATTATCCTGAGACATCCTTACCACTCAGCCAGCATAAAACCCCTGTGTAGGCCCTTCTGTTCAATATGTAGGCCTCTTTGTTAAATTGACCATAGCTCTGCAATTTTAGTGTATAGCAGTCTGAAGGCAGGTCTGCGAGGCCTTCTGATCCAAACTAGTAGCCCCCACCCTACCCGAGTGCTCCGTGCTCGGTATCAAAGTTCAACATCCCCCTGAAGCTGTCGACATACAGTAGGCTGCATCCTGGACTGGTACTTGCTTCCTGGGCAGGTTTCCCGCTTTTAAGGAAGTGGCAACCGCAGAGCGTCAAGTTAGGAGAACTGAGGAGATTTTATACATGAATATATTGAATTCCCGTACAATACCCATTATTTTCTGCTTGCTCTATGGAACTTACGATAAGCGATTGGCCTGAGAGACTGACCTTTTCACCCAGTCCATTGTCAGCATTAAGTGGGTAAATGACGAAATGTCTGGTAAAATCTGCAGACGAAGCTTTTGGGTAGCATACGTAGGTAGATGTAGCGTGCAAAGGAGCCCACAAAATGATATAAAAAGGAAGCACCCACAGATATCGACGGACTACCTCGCCGTCTGTATGTAGGTTAACAGGCAGTGTGGGTTTTCCCCAAGAGCTGGGAGCTCTTGTCTTCCTTTGCTTAAAATGTCTTGCTCTGCTTTGCTTGAAGTATCTTATTCTATTTTACCTATATGAAATGTCATGTTATGTTTAACCATTGTTCTCTTTACTTTTGCATTTAAAAGATTTTGTATTGTAATTGCAGGAATGCTTGCTCTAAGAGTAAACGTGAGTGTTCCTAGGTAACATTTTCCTTGGTGTAACTTGTTTCTCATGATGCATTTATAGATGTGTTTTCTCTCTCTCTCTGTCAGTACATTAATTGAGATACAGAGAATATTATGACAGCTGTATGATTATCTGGATTCTGTATTTTGTACTTTATGTCTCTATTCTGCGGTTTCTTTGAAGTTGCATCTTCTCATTAAACTGCCATTGTATTCTGCCTCCAATTCCATGTCTCATATGTCTGTTTTCTTCATTTTTGGAGCAAGCGTTCCTAGGCACCCCGGCTCAAATTAAGGTGCCCCTTTTGTCCCTGACTCACTCTCCTGCTCAGTTCTGTGGTGGCTCCCGGGGATCTGGGGACCGCCCCTAGCTTCCTTGACCCGTAATAGATCTTCCCTCCAACAGCCTCTCTTGCAAGTCCTGTATTGTTGGTTTGTTGCCCCTGCCCCCCTTTCCACTGCCCTCCATAGTCTGTTGTGCTTCCACGGCCCTTCCTGCCTGCTCAGTGTGGTTAAATTGTTGCCTTTGCACCCTCCTACCTGCCTTCAATTTTCAGAGTCCGTGCCCCTGGCCTCTGCCTCTCAACAGTATCCTAATGAACAACTAGATTGCTAACATTCTATATTTATTACAAAAGTGTGGAACGCCTGACATCATCTTGATGTAATCAAAACTGTAATACCTAGAGCATTTCCTTTAGAAATTACATATATGAGAGGGTCTTATTGGCATCAAAATTATGGTTAGTGCTCTAAAAGACTAAAATAAGGACATATTTTCTGAGTTTTCAAATAGCGACAAAGCACTTTTAAATTATTTGTTATCTTTATGTTTTTTTATCCAGTTGACCACTTGATTAAATGTTGCACTTAGGGGAGAGGATGTGGTGTTACTTCCAGAACTGCAGACTTTGCAACTGGGGAACCAGGTTGAAGTTTCTGCTTCAGCTCGACATTCTGTGATTCTGGTCAAATCACTTAGTCTCCCCATGTCTACAACCAAAATGAATTTGTTCTTGTGTGATGTAACCAATGCTCATGTAAAGCACTCCAATACCTGACAAGTCTGCACTATATAACACTGCAAAAACACAAAATAATAAGTGTTTTGCACACTTCTGTCATTGGGCTATATTTGGGCTACATCTGGGTGATTTTGGGCTACATTTGGGCTCTTTTGTCTCCGGTGGCCATCTTGGGAGATTTATTTGTTATGAAGTTTCCTAATTTCCTCATGTACTGCAGTCTCCTCAGTAGGAAATGCTTTCAGTTTTTTACTTTGATTCCATCATGAAGGTATTCAGATATGTCACACATTTGCCATAAATTCTGAATGTTAGCACTCTAGTTGCTCATTAGATCACTGTAGTAAAACTACTGCACCATGGAAGTCTGCTCCTGGTATTAAAAGTGCATGTTTCAGTCTGCATGTCAGAATTTTTTAATGAAATAGAAGAGGATTTGAGAAGTCACTCAAAATGTGCCCTCATTTTCTTTCTTCAGCATTAATCATAATTTCTATGGCAAAATGAACCTCCTCATTGTGTTCCTTTTTAAATTAAATGTTTTAAGTGTTACCAGTTTATTCCAATCAAGATGGCTTCAGGTGTGCCATACTTTTGTCATAATGAAGACAGTAAGCGCTCTAGTTGTTTTTAAGAACATTCTGGGACATTCTGTCATTGGGCTATACTTGGGCTACATCTGGGTGATATTTGGGCTACATTTGGGCTCTTTTGTCTCTGGTGGCCATCTTGGGAGACTTATTTGTTATGAAGTTTCCTAATTTCCTCATTTACTGCAGTCTCCTCAGTAGGAAATACTTTCAGTTTTTTACTTTGATTCCATCAAGAAGGCATTCAGATGTGTCACACATTTGCCATAAATTCAGAATGTTAGCACTCTTTTTGCTCATTAGATCACTGTAGTAAAGCTACTGCTCACCAGGGAAAACTGCTGCTGGTATTGAAAGTGCATGTTTCAGTCTGCATGTCAGAATTTTTTAATGAAATAGAAGAGGATTTGAGAAGTCACTCAAAATGTGCCCTAATTTTTCTTTCTGCAACACTAATCATACTTTTTATGGAAAAATGAACCCCCTCATTTTGTTCCTTTTTAAATTAAATGTTTTAAGAGTTACCACTTTAATCCAAGCAAGATGGCTTCAGGTGTGCCATACGTTTATCATAAGTAGGACTGTTAGCGCTCTAGTAGTTCTTTGGAACACTCTGGGAAGCTGCAGTAGAACACAAAGGAATCAACTGACAGTCTCTGCCCTTGTTGGATGTACATGTTTTACTGAGAATGTCAGACTTCATTCTCACATGACTGAGAAAGATAATGTGAATTTACAGAAAATAAGCTCTCAGTTTAGCCTATAGATCACCTTCCAAACCTCTGTGGTAAAAGCATGAGAAAATATTTTTCTCTCAATCATGATATCCCAGCAGAAGGCATTTTCACATGGTGAAATCACCTTAGAACATACCACAGTTCCTAAAATGAGTATGGTACCATCAACAAATGATTTATAATGTAACTAAAGTCTTAAAACCTTCTATTAACTGCAATGCTTTTTAATGAGGTGCTATCATGTATACTGGTCCCAAGATGGCTGCCAACACTTCTTGGATGAAGTGCTGACAGCCAATCAGATCTCAGGATGAGATGTGTGGTTAGGCTCCGCCCACATATATATATGCTTTTAAATGGTATTTTCTCAGGAAATACTGAACAGATTTACACCAGACCTGCAAAAGGCACTTCCTTGACCTTATGGCTACCTCTCTGCCAAATTTCAAGTAATTCTGTTCAGCCGTTCGGGCTGTAGCTGTGTCTAAAGGTCCTATGGAAAAATGCATGGGGAAAACGCGTTTTGGGACCCCCCTTTTTTCTCGGCCCCTGCTTGACGAATCCCCCCGAGACTTTCAGGGTAGGAGCGGAGCGGAGCGCCCCACCTATTTTGAAAATTTCGCGAGGATTCGTCGTCCGGCGCCAAAGTTATTCCAAATAGAATGTTGCGGATTTCCTATGGAAACAGGGTCCTAACTATAACTACCTACTGGCGACCGCCAGTAGGTAATATATATATATATATATATACATATATATATATATATATATATATATATATATATATATATATATTAAGAAAAGCAAGTTTACGTTATTAAACTGTCTTTCCGCACATCATGCTGATGACAATTACCAAAAATAATAATATTAAGGAAACGAATTTCACATTATTGCAGAAAGAAACTGACACATTTTAAAGTTCATGGATAATGTCTATTTAAATTGTTTCAAATGAAGTACATATTTGAAATATTAATGCAGTCCCATTTTTCTTGAAGTAAAACATGCATGTCGCAAATGAACACACCATTGCCTGCTTCATTTGCTGTGCTTCATGAAGCTCAACTCTTTCTCACAATACCAACATAAAGACTATTTTGAGACAGCTCTAGTTCAATATTGTTTCTGTGTATTTGGCAAATAAATGTCACAATTTCTCCTGTTACAATTATCATTTTAGCTTCGAATTTGGTATCTTGAAACTGTGCACATTGTCTAAGTGCTAATACTTGATATCTACTTACACCTGCCTACCTTCTTCATTGGGCAGCCTCTTGTATATTTTTCAAATTTTAGTATTCTTAATAAACTTCCTTGTGTTTCTATTTTATTTCAGTATTCTTAATAAACTTTCTACATTTGCTAATAGTCCTTTTCATAAACCCACTTACAACAATCACTGAGGCCACTTAATGACAGATGACGATAAATATCTAGGTGTTGACAGTACACAATATAATGGTACTCAATTGACAGACCGTTAAAGGGATGAAAGGCAGAGTCGGCCTTGAGACTTGCAGATCACTACACGTTCCGCAGCAAGCATTCTACAAAGTGAACCATATATACTGAGTGTGATATTGGAGACATAATTATTATTTCTATTAATTTTCTTGTGAACTAATATCATTTTCACCCGAAACCCTTCCTTTAAGGCCTGCTGTGGTATCAAAGGACCTCCTGAATCCACAGATGTCAACAAGTGTTTCCTTCTTAGCATAAAGCAACAGACTACGACCCTGGTGGATAACGAGAATATGGGGCTGCCTGGGTGCTGTCTATTAATTCGTTTCGCACAGTGAACCAAAATAGTTTATGTCAGTGATTGAGAAACTGTCATTCACGTTCCTTAACATTGCCCATTGAACTCCCATTGAAACAAGGAAATGGCCGATGACCCACATTACTGCCCACCAAGAAATAAAGTACAGGGGTAGGCTTAGCAAAAGTGCCTAATATAGCATAGTATTTATGCATAAACCAACGAATGAAACTGCCTATCACCAGGCAGTGGTGCAGGTAAGCGCAGAGGGGTGGTGTGGGGTGGGGCAGGCAGGGGTGGGTGTCGACCGACGACGGAATATGATTTATTTAATTTTCCTTATTCCGTCATCTGTTGACTCCCCCCTCCCTCTTGCCCCGCCCGACTCACCCCACCACGTTTACCTGCACGAACCGTCGCTGCTAACAGCTAATGCAGCAAACCATACTATGTAAACAAATTACTAATCATCAAGCAGTGTAATCTACAATTTTATGAAAAAACCATTCACAGTCACTATTCATCAATGTCACAGTTTACAGGAGAGCTCTTTTAATAAAGCACCCAAAATTGGCAAAAATAGCATCTTCACATGGTAAGGCCTGATGTACAACGTATTTTATGAATCCCGCCTATCTGCCCATTAATCTTCAATGCGATGAGGGCTGAACTGAATGCTTTGGTTGCTGCCCCCATACTGCAGGATGGTGTGCAGTAACATCTACCTCTCAGGCCTGAAAGTTTCAGGCAGGACCCCATGAGCTGGATAAAGGGGAGCTGGGTAAGTATTATGTCTGCATGACATAACAGCCCACTCCAGGTGGCAGAGTCACTCGTTGTCCTCAAATACATCTTTGATTGCTTCCCCACAACTATTTCAAAGCCCTCCCTACCTGCAGTGTCAGTGATTAGGCTCCTTTTGGGGCTAGACACCTACAGAAATCTCAAAATTATGGGGATTTTGAGTTATTGCAGTTCATATCCACAAATCCGCTTAAAGCCCTTACTGAGCCTCACTTGGTGATGCTTCTTGGTAACCTTTGAGGTTGCTTGTACAAGCATTCTAGCAAGGAGCCTACCTGCTGTGATGAACCTCACTGCAAAAATGTGCTTCCTA
This sequence comes from Triturus cristatus, assembly GCF_964204655.1. Classification (NCBI taxonomy): domain Eukaryota; kingdom Metazoa; phylum Chordata; class Amphibia; order Caudata; family Salamandridae; genus Triturus; species Triturus cristatus. Next base: position 1,010,641,404 of record NC_140585.1, on the reverse strand, counting down.
AAAAGGCTTTGGATTGCTGCAAGTGATGCTTTCCTAAGGCCAACACAAAGCCAATTTCAGAGATTAACACCTCAACCTTCTCCCGTAGCAACCTAGAGAAACTCTTACCCACGCTCACTTCAATTCCTTGAAAGGTCAAAATGTGTGATGGTCGTTTCATCCTGTCAGGGATAAGTGGGACACCTAGTACAACTGCTAACTTCTGAAATACATGTAAGGCTGTTTTACAATCCTGTATGCCTGCCTTGTTTATGGAAAGGAGGTTATGCAATAAAATGATTACTCCTTGGGGTGCAACTTTGATAACACCTACTTGAGAATCAATCATTCAAACAGGATTTGTAGAACTCTACTAATCACCGGGAGGGTTTTCAGGTGCTGAGAGCCATGCTGCTCAGGTGGAATCAGTTTAACAGCCAGGTCTTGAGTCCCTTCTTGAATTCCTGAAGAGATGTTGAGGTCCAGAGGCGGAGGATGTTCCAGGATTTTGCAGAAAGGTAGGATAAGCAGCCTTCCTCACTGTGTCTTTGGCAGATGCGGGAAGTGTGGGCGAGGTAGAGGGAGGTGGAGCGCAGGTGTTTGGCAGGTTGGTGGAAGTTCAGGTTGTGGTTGAGGTATGCTGGTATGGTTGTGCAGGGCTTTGTAGGCATGTGTCAGCATCTTGACTTGACCTCTCTTGTGAACAATGAGACAGTGAAGTTTCTTGAGGTGTGGGGTTATGTGGGTTTGTTTGGGGAGGTTGAGGATGAGTCTGGCTGCTGAATTCTGTATTGTCTGGAGTCTCTTCTGGAGGTGCATGGTAATTCCTCTGTAGAGTGGTTGCCGTAGTTAAAGCAGTTGGTGACGAGGGCTTGAGTGACGGTACGTATGCTGCTGACTGGGAGTTATTTGAAGAGCTTTCGGAGCATGGGAAGTGTGAGCGAGCAGGCAGAGAAGTTTGTGTTAATTTGATTTTTCATGGTGAGTTTGATGTTCAGGATGATGACGAGGTTCCTGGCGTAGTCTGTAGGAGTGAGTTAGGGTCTAAGTTCAGTACGCCACCAGGATTCAATCCACAGGGAGGTGTTGTTCCCGATGATCAGTACTTCAGTTTTGTCTGTGTTAAGTTTGAGGCAGTGGTTTTGCATTCAGTCTGCGATGCTGGTCATGCTCAGGTGGAAGCTAGCCCTCATGGTGGATGGGTCTTCAGGTAGGGCTTGGATGAGCTGGGCGTCATCTACGTAGGATATTATGTTCAGTCGATGAGTTCTTAATGTTGGCCTGGGGGGTCATGTAGACATTGAACAGAGTAGGTGCTGAATGTTTTTGAGTGGGCCCATGAAACAAAACTGCCTGTGGGTATGGGTTTGTTGAAGTAAAATGTGCCTGATCATTGCAACCCCAGAAGGAGGACCCTGATGGGCTGGACCAGTAGTAAGAGATAGGCTGATTTGATGTCTGTGTTGGTGCTTGGTGTACCCTACACCCTATTGACTGCCTCATTAAAAGAGTCACAGGTCAGTAAGGAAGCTTCATTGTGCATCCAGTCATTGACAGAATTGCCTTTGGGATAGGGTAGGTGATGGATCAGGTGTAATTTTGCCCTCTCATGTTTTTGAGTCCCCACCTAAGGGTGACACTATGACATTCAATAGGGGTGATTCGAAAGGACCCACCATCTGCCTCAATATCTTGCTCCTTTTTCCAATAAACAACCCCCTGGTTGCACATTCACACATTGTAAGTTCTTTGCATGCCTCCTAGCCAGTACAATGGCATACAAAATATAAAATTGGTTTACTAATCTATGATATTCTTCATGAATAAGTGAAAAAAGGGCCACATAAACCTGTTACAACAAAGGATCCTGTAAGGGCAGGTAATTTACATTAATTACTGTTCCACTGGAAATCATAGATAAATGGCGGGGCAGATGAAAGCAGAGGAAAATACCTTTCTCAGAAAAATAGTTAAAATAAAAAAGGGGCAAGGCCAGGCATGTTTTGATCTGTACATTATACCTAGCATTATACCCATCCTCAGAAGCATCTGTTCATCCACATTCCTCTGCTTCTCCTCTGTCTTCAACATCTCCTATTCTAATTCTTTCTTCCTCGCCTATTTGATCAGTCCTTGATTTAAATCCTGTTCCTCTCCGATTGAGAAGCTTTCTCATTAATTATTTCTCTTCTAGTGCTTGCGAGGTTACTGCTGACACTGCTTTTCACTTTTTTGCCTCTAGTCTCTCATTTTTAGGTCTCGCCTACGCCACGCGCATGCGCTGCTTAGGAGACATTAGCCGTCGTGCAGCTCTTTTTCAAAGCACATACTCGTGTTTGTGGTGGCATTCGCCTCGCGGGAGTGTGCAGCGGTGCGCCTCATGCACGAGTATGTGCTTTGAAAAAGAGCAGACTGCTCTCCCCAGCGCACGTGCACCACTCACTGGTGCACCCCTCCGCCTCTCTCTCCCGCTGCAGCCTTTTTGGGGTTTGTTTGAATCATTCCCTCGGTGGTTGGCTTTTAACTTTTAACGCAATTTGTATAATAATTTGAATTAACAGCCTTTTTAATTCTATTTTGGTCGCACTCTGTTTCTTTTATATTTCTTTTTGTAATTTAATCTCAAACAATGCAAGGCAAAACTGGGTGTGACTTTTTCCTCGTCACTTCTTAACTCTATTGCCCCCCACTCTCTTTTTGTCTCTCTCCTTCTTTCTCTATCCCCTCTCTAATTCTTTCTTTCCTTCATTCTCTCTCCTCTCACTCTCTTTCCCCCCCTTTGTTCTCTCTCTCCCTCACCCATTTCTCTCTTTCTCTTTCTAACTCCTTCATTCACTCTCAAGCCCCTTCTTTCTCTCTCTCTCTCCCCTTTATTCTCTCTCCTCTCGTCCTTCTTCTCTCTCACTCACTCTCTCACTTCAGATCCATCTGCCATTCCCTCTTCCATTCTTTATTTCTCGTATTTGCTCCTCTGCTTTCATACTCTTTGGACTGCAGGGTGTAAACACCTACACAGTAGACAAGGAGCCTCTCGAACGGGCTTATTACAGCACTGTCTAACTCTAATCTTTAATTGACAAGGTCCATAAGGCGTTTGTTTTTGAATTGCCTGAAGTTTTTGCTTTGGTAATGTCCAGGTGATCAGGTTCCAAAATTTCTTAGCATCCCAAACTTCATGTTTCTGGATGTGGAAGGCTACATTTGTATTAAAATTCCTCATCAGCATAATAAACAAGCATTGGCATAGCCAATAGGTCTCGCTTTTGGGACCTTATAAGTATTTAGTTATGCAGCACAATAGCCTTGGTGCAACAACATTGATTGTTGCATGGTTAAACACTTATAAGGCCCCAAAGGTGAGACCTATTGGCTATGCCAATGCTTGTTCACTTTCCATTGCATTTATTACTGCTTCAGATGCAGCAGAACACTAGAATACACTCACCAAGGCACCATTCCAAGGCAGAGTAAGTGGTAATTCTACACATTTCTGGTATATTACCACCCACATGATTACTAGTTTTACAGGGTGCGGGCTCAACCTGGTAAAAGCCAATGTTTTTTTCCTGTGCACATTTTCTGAAAGGAGGTGGTAAATCTGCACACACAATGGCAAGAAATTCAGGAAATTACATGTTGGAATGGGCTCAGTATTTCTGGTACACATAAGTAATTTCCCATTTCAGGTTGGAAACTTACGATGACTGATAACTTATGTAGGGAACATGTTATCTCCTATTTCAGAGTGACAGAAGGTTTTATGAACAGTATTGGAGAGAAAAAACAATGTGGCAGAATTTTTTTTTTTCTTATGTACATACATTCATACATTAATAAATAAGCTGAAGTAAGGTTAATGCGAGGATCATCAATGTCTCATATAGTAGTATTGCTCTCCCAAGCTCAACTAACTATAACGGCCAAATTTCATAGGTTTTGAATGAGTGAAATGTCCAACTAACTTTAACGTCCCTGAAACCTGTAGTTTTTTCAGTGAATTTCAAAGGTTTTTTAAATGCTAATTTCTATTTATAACATCCCTGAAACCTATGTTTTTTTCAGTGAATATCAAAGGTTTTTTAAATGCTAATTTCTAACTATTCCTACAGAGGTAGGACATGTGCAGAAAGATTGTACCACTGCATGTGTTAGTGCCTGGTCATTACATGAGCACATATGAACTGACTGGATATTTAGAGTACTGCAAGGAGAGTGCTCGCTGGGTAATTGGAGGGGTGCATGGGTAGTGACAGGGCAATGGCTGGACGGCATGAGTAGTGCTCACGGTATTGTAGCAGTGCATGAGTTAGTGCATGGGTCATTGCATGAGTGCATGGGTAGTGACTGGATGATTAGAGTGCTGCAAGGAGAGTGCATGGTGAATTTATAAGTGCTTGGGTTTTTGCGGCGTGATTGCATGAGTACACACGTCGCATCAGGCCCCACCCCCTCCCTTCACCACTGTGCAAATGCACCCCCCTTGAATCCTGAGGGTTCCTGGGGGCCAGCTAGCTCACCAGGTACCTCCAGTAAGCGTCCCAGAGCTGCGTTGCAGAGACATGGTCCGAGGCCACGCTCTTTTTTACACCTCTCTGCAATGCAAATCTGCGGTGCATACTGGACGTACCTGGTGGGCTAGTTGGCCCCCAGGGACCCTCAGGATTCAAGGGGACTTAATCCCCCAACTTAAAATGTGACACAGTGTGCTTTTGCACACTAGGAATATCAGGCCACGCCCCCTCTCTGCACCACTGTGCATACGCACCCCCTGGTGCATTGTAAATTGGGGGATTACATCCCCTTGAGTCCTGAGGGTCCCTGGGAGTCAACTAGCCCACCAGCTACCTCCAGTAAGCGCCACAGAGCTGTGTTGCAGAGTGCTGTAAAAATGGGCGCGGCCTTGGACCACCTCTCTGAAACGCAGTCCTGTGGCGCTTACTGGAGGTACCTGGTGGAATAGCTGGCCCCCCGGGACCCTCAGGATTGAAGGGGAATTAATCCCACAACTTAAAATGCACCACGGGGCACGTTTGCACAGTGGTGCAAGGAAGGGGCGGGGCCTGATGTGACAAGTGTGCAAACATGCCACGTGTTGCATTTTAAGTTGGAGAATTAAGTCCCCTGAATCCAGAGGGTCCCTGGGGTCCAATTAGCCCACCAGGTATCTCCAGTAAGCGCCACAGAGCTGTGTTGCAGAGAGGTGTTAAAAGGGGCGTGGCCTCAGACCACCTCTCTGCAACGCAGCTCTGTGTTTCTTACTGGAGGTACCTGGTGGGCTAGTTCGCCCCCAGTGACCCTCAAGATTGAAGGGGACTTAATCCCCCAATTTAGAATGTGCCAGGGGGTGCGTTTGCACACTTGCTAGGTCAGGCCCCGCCCCCTCCCTGCACCACTGTGCAAACGCACCCCCTGGCGCGTTGTAAATTGGGAGATTAATTCTCCTTGAGTCCTGAGTGTCCCTGGGGGCCAACTAGCCCACCAGGTACCTCTAGTAAGCGCCACAGAGCTGCCTTGCAGAGAGGTGTAAAAAGGGGCTAGGCCTCTGAACACCTCTCTGCAATGCAGCTCCCTGGTGCATACTGGAGGTACCTGGTGGACTAGGTGGCCCCCAGGGACCCTTAGTATTCAAGGGAAATTAATTCCCCAACTTACAACGCACCAGGGGGCACATTTGCTGAGTGCTGCAGTTAGGGGGCGGGACGTCCACCGCGATGCCGTTTTTTAAAATGTATTTTTATTCTATAAGGGTGGCTGTGTGGCCCCCTTCTTTTGCATTAATTGGAGCCCTGGGGACCCCATCCCCGAGGGCCTGCACTTTTTTTATGTTAAAAAAACGGGAAAGGGACTGCGCGGCCCCCCTCCCGCGGCCAATTTCAGCCCCGGGGACCACATTCCCCAGGGCATGGCCACATTTAAAAAAAATGTATTTCTAAAGGAGGGGGCTGTGTGGCCCCCCTCCTTAGGCGTCTTGTGGCCCCGTGGACCCCATCCCACGGGGCTGTGCCTCCTTTTAATTTTTTTATTGGTGGAGGGGGGCCGCGTGGCCCCCCTCCTGGGCCACTTCTGGCCCCAGGGACCCCATCCCCCGGGGCCAGCCTTTTCCGTTGGGGACCATGGGGGGATCCCCGATGCCCCCACGGTCACGCCGGCTCCCGGCCTCCTGCAGGAGCCAGCATTGCTTTTCCACACGGGGAGCTGCTAACATGCAGCTCTGCTTGTGGAAAAGCAATGTGGTTTGGATTTTGTAAGCGAGAGCAGGAAACCAGTGTTTGCTATGACAGGGCGGTTGATGTTATTACGCGGTAGCTGGCAATACATTTTGAGGACCCGTTCTACAAGAGGACTGCATCTTTGCTGATTCCAGTGGCAACACTGTTCTTTTCACCCCGAGGTATCGGATAACGCAGTACCGCCTCAGCAACCAGGCCGGGCAAGTGGCCACTGCCAGGAGCAGCTTGTGACTTCACGAGACAGCGGGATCACTGTATCTACGTTGTATGGCCCGGTTTGACCCAGGTGTATGGGGCAGAACATTAGGGACCTAAGGAAGACCTGGATTGACATATACGGGATACGCCAAGGAAATTAATCCCCCCCTTTTGTGAGGTATTACAGCGCTCATTGAGCACGAACTCCGCCATGGGGATTTACCGAAATATTGCATGATGGGGACTGTAGTCTTTATCCACCTGACTACAGCTGCAAGCAATCCGGAGGAGCCAGCTGACTTCCCGCCCAGGGGAGGACCTTAGCAGTACAATGGAAGGGGAGGTGTAATCCTGGTCTTGCGAAGGGCGTCTGACGAAGGCACACATACGCCGAAATGCATTATGCCCTGCATCCATAAATAAAGAATCTTCCAAAAGGCCCCGCTGTGTCCTCTGATCTCTTCCTGATGGAGTGCTATTTGGTTGATATATATATATATATCAATCCAATAATAGTCGCTTATGCCCCAGCCAACTTTGAACGAGGAGTGGGCAGCGAGGTAGCAAACCTCCAATAACCCATCCAAAATCTGTAATTACGGCCAGTAAAGGTTCCCTGGCACAGTCAACACAGTACCGCCAATATTTTTATATCTATGAAATTCAGTCGATATTAACCAGTAGTTCTCTGCTGTGTACCTGCTTTTGCCAGGGTGCTCCACGAAAAAAGTATAAATATGTGGGCTAAGTCTACATTAAACAATTGCAAGGAAAGAGTAAAGACTGAATCCCTAGCACAGATCTCTGGCCCATTTTATTAATTAATGGGGAAGAAACATCTGTGGTGTATAAGCGTGATACACCTCGATTTAGAAGTGGCAGCATCAAAAACTCTTTGCTTCTACTTCTCAGATATCCTCTATATGCTACAACAGGTTGAACGCTAAAACTACATAAGCAGCTCCACCCCATATGTTTTCTAAAATGTAATGCCTTTCTTCACCATTCTTGCCTTAACACAAAATTACATAAACAGATAAAACTGTTAAATTGATGCTGCAAAACGTTCAAACCCCAACACCGGTCCTAGGATGCTAGTTTCCGGTCCAGGGAGGACCTGGCTTGCAAGTTCGGGCTCGACTGTTCCCATGAGGCACAGGGTCAAGACTGATTTGCATTTGGCCAGGTCTTAACTAGGGTGGCATGGTGAGCAAAAGTGTGATGGATTTAACCTTCTCTTGACTGGGGGAGAATGTTTTGATTGTTCTGCATTCCATCCATCAGTTGTGTGTCTTTTGCAAAACGCTCAATGAACAATCCATCATTTAATCTGTGGTGCTAGTTGATAATTTATAGTACACCTGTGCGACCTGTGCATTAGCTTTGCTTGATGCCCTACTAGCCACAGAAGTCAGCCATTTTAGTTCACACAGCACAACATCGCCAGGTCCAGTATACTTGGGGTTTTACAGATTTTGGTATTTTTAACTCAGGCTGTTAGATAGATAACCCACCTCTGTCGTGATTAATAACATGCCTTATTCTCATGGGATTCAGGCAGGGCAGGAATGGAGAACCAAAATCATCCCTGGCAAAGATTTTCAAACCAGGCCCGCTCCCTTTGTCTCTGTGCACTATTGCTCTCTTTCCATTTCTTTGTGTGTCTCTTTCTCTGCTGTGCCTCTTCTTCCTCTCTGATCCCTTTCTCTCTACCTTCCCACTCCATCTCTATATTTCTTTCTCTCTTTCTCGCTCTCTCTCTCTCTCTCTCTTTCTCGCTCTCTCTCTCTCTCTCTCATTCTATCTTGCCTCCCTAAGCCTAACCTGGGGGATCTGGGGAAAGCGACAGAGGCACCAGAAACAGCTCTGGGCTCTCAATCCACGCACACAAAGCACTGCACAGCACCGGACCCACCTACCTCAACAATCGCTTCCACACCCCCACCCGAAGCCTCCGCTCAGCCAACCTCGCCCTCGCCACAGTCCCTCGCATCCGAACAACCACCGCCGGCGGCAGATCCTTCTCCTACCTCGCCGCCAAGACCTGGAACACTCTCCCCACCATCCTATGACAGACCCAGGACCTGCTGGCCTTCAGAAGACTCCTCAAGACCTGGCTCTTCGACCAGTAGCATCCCCCCTCCCCAGCGCCTTGAGACCCTCTCGGGTATGTAGCGCGCTTTACAAATGCAGTGATTGATTGAAAACTGGACTCCTGGGGCCAGATGTACGAAGCATTTTACCGGTCGCAAATTGCCTATCAGGCTGTTTACGACCAGTAAAATGCATTTTGCCATGTACAAAAGGCAAAATGCGACTCACTAACTTGTTACTGAATTGCACTTTGCTTTTGTGATTCGGTATTAGGAAACGACGTGTTTTGGGCATCCCTACCAAATACCAAATAGCACTGGTATGTATGAATGTTTTGCGACAGGAATGCAGTCGCAAAACATCCATAGTTCACCAACTCCGTAGAGGATGCAGTAACCCAATTGCAAACGTAAAGCATCCTTATGGGACCCCTTCCCCTTTGTGAATTTGGGTGAAAACATTTCTTAAGAGCAGGCAGTTGTCCCACGGACCACTGCCTAACCTTAAAAAATACAAAGTAAACATTTTATTAAAAATTTTGTAATGCATTCCGTTTTTCTTGAAGAAAAATTGGCTGTGTTACAACAACAAAAATATTGCTTTATTTAAAAAGCAGTCACAGACATGGTGGTCTGCTTACCCCAGCAGGCCACTATCTCTATGATTGTAGCCATTCCCAATGGGTCGCAAAGTGTGACCTGTTGTACATAGCTGTTTGCAATTTCCTTAGAAAATTGCAAACTGAACCTTTTTTTTTCATCTGTCCCCGAGAGCTCCAGTCCACAGGGAAAATGCCCAGTACAATAAAAGACCTGTTCCGCCATGGATCCAGGCATTTTTCCTGCTTTATCTTACCAGAATTGGCAATTTTTAAACAATATATCCTTAAATTTTACTACTTCCTCTTGTACACATCTGGTTCAGTTGCAGTTTACCATGATGATTCTGATTGGAGCAAAACAATCTATAGCGGAAAAACCTGAAAAAATACCTTATATCCCAACACTTTGGAATGTGTGTTTGCTTGTGAATTTACAATGCACAATAGATGAGCTTAGCATATAGATACGGTTGCATGAGCAGTGTGCCTGCAAAAGACTTGGGAGCATATTATCAAGGACGGCGTTAAAATTATCGCCGGTTTAGCGGCAGAAAACTGCAGCTAAAGCGGCGATAATGTGCTTGATAATATGCCCTGGAGAATTCCAATAGAAGCCCATGTTCACACCAGAAAATGGACTTCTATTGGAATTCTCAAGGGCATATTATCAAGCCCATTATCGCTGCTTTAGCGGCAGTTTTCTGCCGCTAAACCGGCAATTTTAACGCCGTCCTTGATTATATGCCCCCGAGAAAGTACATCTCGTCTTCACTTAGAGAAAACATTCCTGCTGAGTCCTTAAGTGCACATAGAGCTTTTAAAAATTAATTTAAGCCTCCCTGAAATTGTTTTGTCTTATACCTGTCAAAAGGTTTTCCTCTGAACTAATACTTTTCCCTGTTCTCTTTGTACTGCCCTTAAAATAATATTTGACTGGCACACCTGTCATAAATGAGTTACATGCTGGTTTTTATTTCAGAACTTTTGATAAAGGAAGGAAATGGTCGGTGGCGTTAGGATTTAAACACCTCCATTTGTAAATCTAATGAAGTGCTGTGACTATAAATAACACCATATCACCTCTTGAAATACTTTTTAATATTTTGCAATCATTAGGACGTCGTTAGTGGATAACACATGAAACAAGAGACGGTCTGTTTGTGCTATTTTATCAGCATATAGAAGGAAACCTATGGTGCACTAGGAACTTAGGGGCATATTTACAAGCCGGCGATAAAAAACTTATTGCCGCTTTTGCGGCCGTTTTCGGCCGAAAAGCGGCGATAATTTTATCGCCTAATTAGGAAGGCCACGCTAATGCGTGAAAACTTGCTTTAGCATGGGGATTCTTTACGCCCAGCTTTGCATCTCTAATGAGATGCAAAGTGGGCGTACCTGACCTAACATGACAGGAGAAATGTCGCTAAGCGACATTTCTCCTATCATCAAGCCCCACACTATGAAGCATAGCGTCAGGAAAAGTAGCGATAACCCCTGTTATCGCTACTTTCCTTACGCCTGCTTCAGGACTGACTTAGCCATGATATCCTATGGAAGGTGGATATCATGGCTAAGTTTGGGGCATATTTACAAGCAGGCGATAAAAAATTATCGCCGCTTTTGCGGCCGTTTTCGGCCGAAAAGCGGCGATAATTTTATCGCCTAATTAGCAAGGCCACGCTAACGCGTGAAACCTTGCTTTAGGGTGGAGATTCTTTACACCCAGCTTTGCATCTTTCATGAGATGCAAAGTGGGCGTACCTGACCTAACATGACAGGAGAAATGTCGCTAAGCGACATTTTTCCTATCATCAAGCCCCACGCTATGAAGCATAGCGTCAGGAAAAGTAGCGATAACCCCTGTTATCGCTACTTTCCTTACGCCTGCTTCAGGACTGACTTAGCCATGATATCCTATGGAGGGTGGATATCATGGCTAAGTTTGTGAGTCCCTATCAGCAAGCTAACGCCATATTGCGTGAGATTATGGCTGGGTTTCCAGCGATAATCTCACGTTAGGCAGTTAGCGTGAGGATTTTTATCGCTGAGGAGATAAGCGTTGCTAATAGCAAGCTATCTCAGCGAAAAAAATCCTCGTTACCCGGCGATAATTATCCTCACGCTAAGAGCGCTGAGTGATAATTATTGCCGGGTGTTGCTGATATGCCCCTTACAGCCAATAGGTTTTTGAAAATCGTATTAACTCAAAATTTACAAACGTGTGTATCTGTACTGTCATTTATACACATAACAAACCGAGAACAACAATAATGATGTCGTGGGGTGAACACACGGTGACAAAAGGTGAAAGTGTGTATATACAGTTAAGTGGCTGTTCAGGTAGGTCCCACTTTTCTGAATATATAAGTTCTAACCGAGATGTCAATAAAGTGGTCAATTATGAAATGCACGCCTGTGTCGTGTCTGTGTGTTAATAATAGAAAATATGAGCATATTTTTGTAACCGATATTTGTGACACGAAAATTAAGTCAGGCAATACTTCTGTGTATAATCAGGGACATCTTATGGATTTGGGGGGGCCTGGGCCAAACGTATTTTGGGGGCCCCTGTTCAGGACAGCTTTAAATTTATGATCCAGATTCAGCTCTTTCATGCCCTCTTTGGCCGGCTCACTGACAATGTGTTCAGGTCTAGTGTCCAGGGATAAGTGATGTGTGTTTCAACATTGCAACAAGCAGCAGCTTACTATATTACTGCAAATAATCTCTCTGACAACCTTCCGTTTCTCATATATGAGGTTCTGTTTTGATCTAAAAGAACTTTTTTATGGATGTTGCATGAAACATAAGCACAATATTTCTTTACAAAATGTCTGTAATATGTAGTAGATTCTTGCCCATCACCCACATTAAAAATAAAATAAGAAATAGCATTTAAAACAATCTGTTTGAGAATTTTTCAAGGTCATTAGGGCAAAGTTCTCTGTGGACGCCCCCTGAAAGGCTGGGGCCCTGGGCCAGAGCCCCCTTTGCCCATGCCTTAAAACGTCTCTGTGTATGATATGTCGACAATACCTCTGGTATTCTACCACTGCATTCCTAGCAAGGTTTTAGGTATGCACAATTTAAACAGGTTGCTCATAGTAACAACTGATAGTCACAGCAATATTCATTTGCAGCAATGTATGGCTATATTTGAAACTATTTAGTATTCTTATACAATTGAAGTTTATCAGGTTCATATTATTGTATCTGTTGAAATTATATTGTTACTGAATAAATGTTTCTTTTAACTACAAGGAAATAGCCAACTTTACTGTCTCCCATTGACAAACATAGGTATAAATAAAATATCAATTTGCATGATCAGCAAAGCTTGCTTGCACGCAACTTTTCTTAATATTAACAGTGCAAGTGAACGGTTCACAAGATAGTGCAAGGCTGGAGTTAGCATTGCCATCCCATAAACATCTTTAGGAGAGGTAAATAATTACGTCCAATGCATTAAGTCCAACAGTTTTCCATATGTACTGATTTTTGCTTATAAATACAGGTGGAAAAGAAACTGTTTCCTTGTCTTTATTTACGTTTATAAACTGAAAAATACAAAAATGCGATCAACTTTTTGATTGGCTCTCTGTACTGTCAATCATGAGTGGTAGGCCGATAGCTGTGCACATTGACAGCAGAGGGAGGGTAAAAATGCAATGAGATTTCAAAATAAAACGTAAGTATCTGCAGGAGGGCACATCTGCAGATTTTCAGTTTTCGGGTGATCCACCTGAAGTGTCCTTTCTTTCTTTGCAGCGCAACTCTTTTCTATATTCAAATTAGATGTAGCCTTCGGCGCCCTTGGTTTCCTGGTCTAAACCACAAGCAACCAGCATGATGGATCATGCCATGTTTACAGCATCAACACAGCTGTATCAATGTCTACATCTTTCAATGTATTTGCTGAGATCTGTAGCTCATGTTACTCTCTTTGAAAATCATCCTGGAGGGATTCTAAGTCTTAATTAAAAAAGTTATGCATGTGCCAAACATCTGGCAATCTCCCTACTTGCATCTGCCACTGGTTTATTGGCACTGTCACTCACTTGCATGTAAAGCTCTTCTTTCCTATTGGCTTTAAGGTGAGTCACAACCTTTCCTTTTAATTTAATTTAAATGTACATCTATATGTATTTTTTAAAGTAACGTAAAATGTAGTAAATTATATTAAACAGGCCTGAATTCAATTGTATTTAGTTTACATTTAAAAAAATGAAATTTCACTTTACGTAAGAGTTGTCTGTGATCTTTGTGGACTTTTCCCACATAACATAATTGCAACAAAAGCATCACACAGGGAAACGAAAGGGTCACAGTAATCTTGCTGGATTTATTTTAGGTTGTCAGTAGTCCAACTGTACAGAGATATTAAGGATACCAAATTTCAGATATTAAGCAGTAGCCTTGTCCTGTGGTAGTTTGAGTGGCTATTTATAGTATTATGTTTGTGCTATTCTTTGAAACAACTAAATCCTACTTTTGTAAGAAGGAACATGCACATTGTTTACCGCAAAAAGAAACACTTACAGAGTTGTGCGGGGACAGAGTCAAAACAAACAAACTTTTAACAATTTTAAAATGTGCGTACTTCACTCAGTAGTTGGTTTACAACATTGCAATTCCTGAAATCTATAAATATTTTCGGTGTAGCTTTACAAAACATCTGTTGGCAAAAATTTCTAGCAAATGATTTGTATTCCACTTATCAATATTAGATTGCCTGTGTTAGACCTGGCACAATGGCGTGAGTCTCCCTTCCATTTTTCGCTGTTACCTCATGTAGTTTTGCTGGTGTTAGTTGCTCAGGGCACTTTGCCACTGCTGTCCAGTGCCACAGTGCAAGTGCTCCCTTTTGTAAATTGATGTATGATTTGTGATTCCATGATTGGTTGGTTTGGTTTACCTGTCAGACCCTAGTACAGTGCACCAGGAGTGCCCAGGGCTTGTAATCCAAATGCTGCTGGTGAGCTTGCAGTACTGGTTGTGCCACCCACAGAAGCAGCCTGTAAAAGTGTGTCTAAGGTCTGCCATTGCAGAGCCTGCGTGCAGTCTGGTACTGTCATGCTGACTGGGAAAGTGCACCCACTTGTCAGTCCCTAAACCTTCCCTTTTCTTCATATCAGACACCCCTATGGTAGGCCCAAGGGCAGGGTGCATTGTAAGGATAAGGTAGGATATGCCCTGGTGTGTGTGGCATGTTCTAATAGTGAATTACAGCCATTTTCGTTTTTCACTATTGCAAGGCTACCTGTTCTCCATAGGCCAGAATGGGCAGTTTGGTTATTACATCTTATAATCCTAACTGACTCAGAGAACATGGTAGAAATTCGAATTTAGTATGCCTGAACTCAGGATGATAAAATACATCTTTTAGTGAAGTTGGTTTTAACTTTCTGTGTTTGAAAATGCCACTTTTAGAAAGTAGGCATTTTCTTGTCTAACCATTCAAACCTGCCTCTGCTAGCCTGTGTATTCCTTTGTCTGGAGTTTGAGTGACAGGGCTGGGGAATTCCAGGAGACAGGGTGAGGTGCCCCAGTGGTGAATAGAGAGATCTGCATCCAGATGGGTGGGAGGAGTTGCACCTGGGACCTGAATAGGGCTCTGCCTGCCTTCCACAATGCTGGCTCCACCTCCTGTGGAGCGGCTGATGTCTCTGCCCTGCACAGTGAATGAAGAGGAGGAATCCTGTCAACAAAGTACTCCAGGGCTTTACTTGCCTTCCACAATGCTGGCTCCACCTCCTGTGAGGCGTCTAATGTTTCTGCCCTGCACTGTGAAAGGAAAGGAGAAGTCTGGTAAACAAAGTACTTAGGAACTGGTTTGGAATGGGCAAAGGCCCCTCTGCCTTCAGAGGACAAAGGATTTCTGGGTAGAAATATTGGGACTCCGATTCCAAGAATTTAGATCACTTTGGGAAAACAATAAGAACCTCTGCTGAGGGAGGAACCAGAAGAAGCAGAGGAGTAAACTATCCCTGAAGCTGGGGGATTGGCCTGCAGTGGTTGCCTTATTACCACAGAGAGGAGAAAGGAACTTTGTGTGTACTTTTGCTCAACTTGTGAAGGATCTCCAAGGGCTTGGAATAGAGCTTGCCTCCTGCTGACGTCTCAGGAACAACAGACTTCTCCCCCCAGCTCCCCAGAGTTCTTTGGAAGTGCCTGCTGCTGTTGTTGGGCCTTCTGAGGGCCTTCTGTCTCAAGGAGCTGGAAGCGCGACTCAAGAATGAGAAGCGTGCTGCCGTCGGAGCTGTTGTCGTCGCATCGCGTAAAGTGTGTCGCCACTGCAGCCTCGCATTGAGCGGAAGCGTCTCGCCTCATCCAGGAAGTGTCTTGCAACGCCGAAGAAGCATGTTGCCATTGCAGCCATCGTAGCTGACGCATTGCACCGCTTAAAGAGAAGAGTCTCGCATCGAGGAAGAAGTGTGTCGCCATCGCAGCCATCGTCGTTGTCGCATTGCACTGCATGAAGAAAAGCGCCTCACATCCACGGAGGAGCGTGCCGCTGTCGGAGGTGCTGTCCTCGCATCGCGTAAAGGGGTGTCGCTGCTGCAACATCGCATCGAGCGGAAGCGTCTCACAAACGTCGGAGAAGAGTCTCGCTGCCAAGGCCGCTGTCGTTGCATCACGTAAAGGGTGTCGCCACTGCAGCTGAGCCATCGAGTTGAGTCTTCTCGCAACATCAGAGAAGCGTACCGCATCTGGAAGATCTTCACGTCTTTAATTCTTTGCACCAAAAACTTCATCGCATCAACATCGTTGCAACACTTTCGTTGCCCTGCGTGTCGCATCTAAAAGGTACATTGACTTAAAGTGTCGCATTTAAGAACTAAAGAGAACTAAGCAAAATTCTACCATCTAAAGTGACAGTATTGTGCATTTTTGTCGTTTAATGGTCTTGTGGTAAATCTATATAAATAATACTTATTTTTGATATAAAACCTGTGTGGTGTCCATTTGTAGTGTTGTCACTTGATTACTATATGTGTTCACAAATGCTTTACACACTGCCTCTGAGATAAGCCTGTCTGCTCGTGCCAAGCTACCAAGGGGGTGAGCAGGGGTTATTTTAGGAGTGTACCCCATTACCCTGACTAGAGAAGAGGGTCCCTATTTGTCACAAGTGCATACCTGCACCAACTAGAGACCCCCAAGTCTAACATTTGTGGCAGCGGTGGGATTCTGGATTTGCATTTGTGACTCATGTACAGTGATTGGTGAACACTACTTAGTTAGTGCAGACCTTAACGCAACCAATACTTGTTGATAGATTTCTTTTTGAGACTTTCTATTTTTGAGTGCTGCCAAGTTTTACCATGGTGGAGAAAGCAGCATCCATAGTCTCTGTTGATGATGAATGGGAATGGGAAGAAGAGAAACTGGACAGCTACCCAGTAAAACAGCTAAAGTTCTTCTGCAAGAAATTCAATGTTTCTACTACTGGATGCAAAAATAAGGCAGAGTTCCACAAGGCGCTGAGGGCATGGGTAGAAGCAAGGAATGCCACTGATGATGATAATGCAGTGGAGCAGCTGGATGGGCCAGTGGGTCCAAGAGGAAGGAGAACCCCTTCCCCTGACGGTAGCAGTGTTTCTGGTAAAAGTCTATCTCTAGAGGAGTTGGCAGATAGAAAAGAGTGTAGGATGCATGAAATTGAGCTTACCAAGCTCAAGCTAAGTGGGCAGTTAGAATTTGAAATGCAAAGTAGAAAGTTAGCCCTAGAAGAAAAGAACTACATTTTGAACATGAACAGATTTTGAGGAAGTTGGAGTTTAAAGCCCAGAACTTAGGGAGTGCTCCCTCTGGTGGTAGCACACCGTCAATGCCTGTAGAATCTAGAGTTTATATCCCTAAAGATGTAGTGAAGGAATTTTTTTTAAATGATGATATTGGGCAGTGGTTCAAGGCCTATGAGGTAGCCATGTCTTCCCACCGGGTCCCTGAGAAGGATTGGGGAGCGGGGTTGTGGGGACGGTTCCTTAGTGAGGGGCGGGACACACTGCAAGACTTACCTTCTGATGTCGATAATTCCTATCCCCACATGAAAAATGCATTGATGTCTAGATATGGTTTGACCCCTGAGATGTACAGACAGAGGTTCAGGGGTTGCACAAAGATAGCAAACAGTACCTATGTTGAATATGTCACTTTTTTCTGCAGAGCATTGGATGGTTGGGTGAAGGGTAGCAAAGTCAATGATTTTCAGGGACTGCTTGATTTGATTGCATGGGAGCACTTGTCAAGTAACTGTTTTCCTGAGCTACGCCAGCACCTGAATGATAGTAGGCTGACTAATCCTAGGAAGCTTGCTGAGGAGGCGGACTGCTGGGTCAGTACCAGGGTCCACAAGGGTCACGTGGGAGACTCAGCCAAGAGTGGGCAGGGTCCCCAGCAGAAGAGTGGGGGGGACAAGGGTAAACAGAGGGAGTTCCATAAGAGGCCCCAAAGTAATCCCCAAGGGAACCAAGGGAAAGGTTCTCAGCCTTCCCCCCAGAAACCGCCAGGGGCCCCGACAGGTCCACCTGTTCAGAGGGCCCCCAAGATGCTACAAATGTGGAGAACTGGGTCATTGTGCCAATGATCCCAAGTGTCGCCTGTTTGGAAAACCAGCACCCACTGGTGCAGCCCCCCGGCAGATGGCTAGTGTAGCCCTGGGTGAGGAGATGGGTGCCCAAGATGGGTGGGGTCCCGCAGAAATGTTCCTTGTCTCATTAGGAGACTGTGAGGTGGTCCCCAGGACCCAGCTGCCTGATAACACTAAAAAATACAGGCAGTGGGTGACCATCAATGGCCATAGAGTGGAGGCTCTGAGAGACACAGGGGCCAGTGTGACAGCTGTCAAGTGTCACCTGGTGTTTCAAGAGCAGGTTGTCCCTGGAGCATTCTACCCAGTTGTTGCCGCTGACAACACAGAGAGCCACTGCAAGGTGACTCAGGTTCCATTTGAGTGGGGGGGGGGTCTCTGGTACTCTTCAGGTAGCTGTGAGGTCCCAAGTGGGCATGCTCTTGGCAACAGATGCTGGGATGGAGGAGGAGACCGAGCCTCTCCCTGACCTCCTGTCAGCCAGAGAGCAAGATGGGTCAGTGGATTGTGTCAACCTCTCTTCCACCCTGACCCCTAAGCAACAGAATGACTGCCACCAGTTGATGGGACAGTTTTCTGATCTGTTCTCCCTGGTTCCTGGTGTCACTGATTGGTGCGTCCATGAGGTGGACACTGGGGACAGTACACCTGTGAGGCACAAGGCCTACAGAGTGACTGACAGGGTTAGAGCTTGAATCAAGGAGGAGGTCTCCAAGATGCTTTTGCTAGGGGTAATTGAGTCCTCTAGCAGTCCTTGGGCCAGCCCAGTGGTCTTGGTCCCAAAGGCTCCCGCGCCGGGTGCCACACCCGAACTCCGGTTCTGTGTGGACTACCGAGGGCTCAATGCAGTCACCAGGACTGATGCATACCCCATCCCCAGAGCTGATGAGCTCGTAGATCGGCTAGGGGCTGCACGGTACCTCAGCACGTTTGACTTAACATCTGGGTACTGGCAGATCGCCTTGACCGATGGGGCAAAGGAGAGGTCAGCATTCTCCACACCAGATGGGCACTACCAGTTCCGGGTTATGCCCTTTGGGATGAAGAATGCCCCTGCCACCTTTCAGAGGTTAGTCAACCAGGTGTTGGCTGGACTGGACTCGTTCATTGCCCCCTACCTGGATGACATCGCAGTGTTCAGCGCCAGTTGGGAAGAACACCTGCACCACCTCTGGGAAGTGTTGATGGCGCTGTGGAGGGCAGGCCTCACGATCAAGGCGAGTAAGTGCAAGATCGGGCAGGGTTCCGTGGTGTACTTGGGACACCAGGTAGGGAGCGGCCAGGTGGCGCCCCTACAGCCCAAGATTGAAACCATCCTGGAGCCGCCCAAAACCCAAATAGAGGTGAGAGCCTTCTTAGGACTCACGGGTAACTACAGGAGGTTTGTCAAGGGGTATGGCAACATTGTTGCACCCTTGACAGCGCTGACTTCCAGGAAGCAGCCAAAGAAAGTGATTTGGACTGACACCTGTCAGGAAGCTTTTTGAGGCCTTAAAAACTGCGATGTGCGCAGTGCCCGTGCTCTTGGCACCCAACTTTTCCAACGAGTTCATAGTGCAAACAGACACTTCAGAGCATGGTGTGGGGGCTGTTCTATCACAGATGAATGAGGAGGGCCTAGATCAACCTGTAGCATTCATCAGTAGGAGGTTACTTCCATGGGAACAGAGGTGGAGTGCTATTGAGCGTGAGGCTTTTGCTGTGGTCTGGGCACTGATGAAGCTGAGATCCTACCTGTTTGGGACTCACTTCCGGGTTCAGACAGACCACAGGCCCCTCAGATGGTTGATGCAGATGAGGGGTGAGAATCCAAAGCTGTTAAGGTGGTCCATTTCCCTACAGGGGATGGATTTCACGGTGGAACATTGACCCGGTACAGAACACGCAAATGCTGATGGTCTGTCCAGATTTTTCCGCCTTAGTGATGAGAACTCCCAGGAGGTAGGGAAGTTCTCCCCACATTTCAGCTGGAGGGGACACGTGTTAGACCTGGCACATTGGCGTGAGTCTCCCTTCCATTTTTCGCTGTTACCTCATGTATTTTTGCTGGTGTTAGTTGCTCAGGGCACTTTGCCACTGCTGTCCAGTGCCACAGTGCAAGTGCTCCCTTTTGTAAATTGATGTATGATTTGTGATTCCATGATTGGTTCGTTTGGTTTACCTGTCAGACCCTAGTACAGTGCACCAGGAGTGCCCAGGGCTTGTAATCCAAATGCTGCTGGTGAGCTTGCAGTACTGGTTGTGCCACCCACAGAAGCAGCCTGTAAAAGTGTGTCTAAGGTCTGCCATTGCAGAGCCTGCGTGCAGTCTGGTACTGTCATGCTGACTGGGCAAGTGCACCCACTTGTCAGTCCCTAAACCTTCCCTTTTCTTCATATCAGACACCCCCATGGTAGGCCCAAGGGCATGGTGCATTGTAAGGATAAGGTAGGACATGCCCTGGTGAATGTGACATGTTCTAAAAGTGAATTACAGCCATTTTCGTTTTTCACTATTGCAAGTCTACCTGTTCTCCATAGGCCAGAATGGGCAGTTTGGTTATTACATCTTATAATCATAACTGACTCAGAGAATATGGTGGAAATTCGAATTTAGTATGCCTGAACACACGATGATAAAATACATCTTTTAGTGAAGTTGGTTTTAACATTCTGTGTTTGAAAATTCCACTTTTAGAAAGTAGGCATTTTATTGTCTTACCATTCAAACCTGCCTCTGCTAGGCTGTGTATTCCTTTGTCTGGAGTTTGAGTGACAGGCTGGGGAATTCCAGGGGACAGGGTGAGGTGCCCCAGTGGTGAATAGAGAGATCTGCATCCAGATGGGTGGGAGGAGTTGCACCTGGGACCTGAATAGGGATGTGCCTGCCTTCCACAATGCTGGCTCCACCTCCTGTGGAGCGGCTGATGTGTCTGCCCTGCACAGTGAATGAAGAGGAGGAATCCTGTCAACAAAGTGCTCCAGGGCTGTACTTGCCTTCCACAATGCTGGCTCCACATCCTGTGGGGCGTCTAATGTTTCTGCCCTGCACTGTGAAAGGAAAGGAGAAGTCTGGTAAACAAAGTGCTCAGGAACTGGTTTGGACTGGGCAAAGGCCCCTCTGCCATCAGAGGACAAAGGATTTCTGGGTATAAATATTGGGACCCTGATTCCAAGAATTTAGATCACTTTGGGAAAACAAGAAGAACCTCTGCTGAGGGAGGAACCAGAAGAAGCTGAGGAGTAAACTATCCCTGAAGCTGGGGGATTGACCTGAAATGGTTTCCTTATTACCACAGAGAGGAGAAAGGAACTTTGTGTGTACTTTTGCTCAACTTGTGAAGGATCTCCAAGGGCTTGGAATAGAGCTTGCCTCCTGCTGAAGTCTCAGGAACAACAGACCCCCAGCTCCCCAGAGTTCTTTGGAAGTGTCTAATGCTGTTGTTGGGCCTTCTGAGGGACAGCGTGTCGCAAGGAGCTGGAAGCGTGACTCAAGAAGGAGAAGCGTGCCGCCGTCGGAGCTGTTGTCATCGCATCGCTTAAAGTGTGTCGCCGCTGCAGCATCGCATCGAGCGGAAGCGTCTTGCCTCATCCAGGAAGTGGCTTGCAACGCCGAAGAAGCGTGTTGCCATTGCAGCCATCGTAGCTGACACATTGCACCGCATCAAGAGAAGAGTCTCACATCGAGGAAGAATCGTGTCGCCATCGCAGCCATCTTAGTTGTCGCATTGCACCACATCAAGAAAAGCGCCTCGCATCCACGGAGAAGCGTGCCGCCGTCAGAGCTGCTGTCGTCGCATCGCGTAAAGGGGTGTCGCCGCTGCAACATCGCATCGAGCGGAAGCGTCTCGCAAACGTCGGAGAAGAGTGTCGCTGCCAAGGCCGCTGTCGTTGCATTGCGTAAAGGGTGTCGCCGCTGCAGCTGATGCATCGAGTCGAGTCTTCTCGCAACATAGGAGAAGCGTACTGCATCTGGAAGATATTCACGTCTTTATTTCTTTGCACCAAAAACTTCCACGCATCAACATCGTTGCAACACTTTCATTGCCCTGCGTGTCGCATCTAAAAGGTACATTGACTTAAAGTGTCGCATTTAAGAACTAAAGAGAACTAAGCAAAATTCTACCATCTAAAGTAACAGTATTGTCTATTTTTGTCGTTTAATGGTCTTGTGGTAAATCTATATAAAGAATACTTATTTTTTATATAAAACCTGTGTGGTGTCCATTTGTAGTGTTGTCACTTGATTACTGTATGTGTTCACAAATGCTTTACACACTCCCTCTGAGATAAGCCTGTCTCGTCGTGCCAAGCTACCAAGGGGGTGAGCAGGGGTTATTTTAGGAGTGTACCCCCTTACCCTGACTAGAGGAGAGGGTCCCTATTTGTCACAAGTGCATACCTGTGCCAACTAGAAACCCCCAAGTCTAACAGCCTGACACACCTAAAGTAAGTCAAGTCAAGTCAAAACATGCTTTATTTGGCAACTGAAAGCCATAAAAGCCAACATGTTAAAAAGGCAATCATTTAATCAACATAGATTAACATTTTAAAGACTTTGACCAC
Source organism: Triturus cristatus (assembly GCF_964204655.1). Taxonomy (NCBI): domain Eukaryota; kingdom Metazoa; phylum Chordata; class Amphibia; order Caudata; family Salamandridae; genus Triturus; species Triturus cristatus. Next base: position 1,010,619,165 of record NC_140585.1, on the reverse strand, counting down.
TTAAAAAAGATTAAAATAGAAGCATCCATTGTGTCAATAAAAAGTACAAGTTTCAAATTTTTTAAATAACACAGAAATACATTTTATAAAGTGCAGAGTGCTAAAGACCAAATATAGGGGCAAAATATCGGAAAGTGCATATGCAGACATAGTGTAGGCCCTAGGCCCGGCTGGCTATTATAAAAACAACTTTTTCCTATGCCTGGTGGCTCCAGTTAAAAAATGTGCAACCTCAAAGCAGACCATGGGAGAGGAGAACATTTGAAGATACAATAGGGCAGGCCTAACTTGGGTGAAATGGCAACCTCTGAGCAGCGGGAGTATGAACCTTTAACGAAGAGAGTGATAAAAATCACAAAAGAATATAAAGTGTAGCGTATCTTGCTCTGAGAAGTTGTCACAGGGGCAGGGTTTTAGGGTACCAGGTTTTGTAAAACCTTGGGGAACCGCCAAAGCCAAAGGACCAAAAGCAGCCGAAATCTAGTCAATACAAAGCGGTGAAAGGCATTGTTAACAATAAGTACATATGATATACTTACTTGCTCAGGGAGAGTGTAACATGCCTTCTCACAGTGGGCTTTACCAACTCGATTTCTTCCCTGAGCCTTTGGCGTTTATCCCGGAACTGTTGTTTAATAAGTCTGACTGCGGGTTTGTCTAAGGGTTTAGGGCTTAGGTACAAGTCAGGGCAGCCAAGCCACTTTGTTAGATTCATTACATATTTTAGCCAGGGAAGCTGCTTTGCTCCCCCCAATGCTACACAATCAGTAATTATAAACTGGTTTAAGTTAGTGGTGGGACAAGCCTATATTCTCAGCCAGTGCAGCCTGAAGTAATCATAGACAGCCATGGTCCACATGGTCTGTATTATTGAGAGCTGTTCACAATTTCCTGCTCTAGTCTTACCATTGTGAAGGATGACAAAGAACAGCTACAGTATATTTTCCCAACTAGTCTGTCTAATGCAGACAGCTAATATGTGTAACTACAAACTGCAAAACATGAAACCACACATTGAGCGCAGATGTGTCAATGCTACAAACAGCTGTGGTGCATGTTTGAAGCCCCAGGGCACCAATTTCAGATGTTCAAATGGCATGTGCGAGTAATTGATCCACAGCATGCAGACCACAACTTGAAGACCCTAAGGGAGGTCTCTGCCAGTCACGTCATTTTTACAAGGCCCAAAGGTGCAAGCAGTCACCATCTGATTTTTGCTAAATTAAACACTCAGCCAGGCTACAAGCTTAGGTCCTCTGTGGTGGTTAAGGGTCACCTAGAGGTTGTTTAAGGGCAAGAGAGTTTGCTCAAGGGAAGCAATATCCTCCTGAAGAAAGTTTTGAGAACCTTCTGTGGAGACATACAAGAAGGGAGTCTTAGGCCTTGTGTCTGACTCTGGTCTGTAGTGGTTGGTACTGAGACATGTGGTCTCCAGAGCTTCCCCCTCTAGACCTACTACCCTCTAAAGCACCTATGTAGATGGATGGCCATAAACTTGGGTCTCACTGGTGTTGATGTAGGGCCAGACTAGGATCGCAAACCGGCCCTGGCAATTAGGTCTGATTGGCCGGGAGGAGGTTGGGGGGAATGGGGCTCATGGAAAACACCGCTTCTGCGGGCACTTTTGTTGGTGGGGGCTGATTTTGCAGCACTGCTGCAAAACCGGCCTCCACTAACAAAAAAGTGCCCCCTCCAGTCCAGAACTGCCTCCCACCATTCTGGCCCACAGGGAAATGCCCAGTGCCCGCTATGGCCAGTCCGGCTCTGTGTTGATGTCTAAACCATGGTTAGTGCAGATCAACTTATATCTGGCTAGCAGAGTTTCTATTCCCCTTGGTGTTTTTGAGGATAATAGGTGTCGCCTTCGAATAATAGGGCTGGTGTTCTCATAAAACCTAAAGCTGGGGAGTCGCTTTCGTAGTCCAGAAGAAAGTCTACACAACCATTTATAGAAAAAAAGGAAAAGTGTTGAGGCCAGAACACTCCCCTGGTGCACTCCCTTGGTGACCTTTATTCTGTCAGCTTCTTCTCCATTTGGTCCCCATCTAATTTGGCATGATTATCTGTGTGAAGGCGCAATATAATGTCATGGGGGTGGTGAGAGCACTAGTTCACCTAAAATACACCAGAGATGTGCTTTGGGGGCCATATCAAAGGCTGCCCTTAGGTCGACGAATGCAACGTATAGGCTACCCTTGTGAATACCTCCCACCTTCCATCTCATAAGTTGGAATCTAAAAACTTGATCCACTGTGCTTGTCTTAAAGTGGAATCCTGCTTGTAATTGTGATAAGCTATTGTTATCTTCAGTCCACAGCTGGAGATGGTCTAAAATGTGCTTACAGAAAGCTGTGGGCAGCATAAATTAGGCTTAGTGTTAGATAATTAGCTGGATCAGATTTTAGACCCTTCTTAGATATAGTCAATATCTCTGCCCCCTTCCAGGTAGCAGGGATTTGGGCTCCCACCATGATAGCATTAGCTACATGGTTTATATAAGGGGCCAAAGAGCGGGCTCTGACTTAAAGAGGTCTGCATGGATCTTCAGACACCTTGCCCGCTTTCTCCAATCTAATGGCACGATTGGTTTCCGCTATGGAGAAAAAGCAGCTACCTGGACCTTTGGTCTGCTCAAGTTCAGGTGGAGAAATTGGCAATAGGGAATTAGGGCCAGCTTGCTCAGGGGGAAAAAGTAGAGCAGAGGCAGGAGTGGGGCTTTCACCACTATAGAAGGTTTGGAAATGAGCGGTCCAGTCTTGAGAAAGAATATTACTGTCCGGTCTCATTGAACATTCTTTTGCTCCATGAGCAATCATATGCCTAAAAGTTGACTGGTTCCCAGATCAGACAGTGCTCAGAAAGTCCTCCCAGACAGCGGGGTCCCAGGTCATTCTAGCCTTTCTTTAGACTTCCTCATAGTTTGCTCTAGCAGCCTGGTTTTAGTGTAAAGAGCCACCTTTGATGATTTTCTACACATCTTATTATACCATGTAGGATTGGCTGGAAGCAACCTATTTCTAACAATTGAAGGTTTGGTGAAAAGGAAAGTTTTTCAGGGCTTGCAAGCACTTTTCATGCAGACCCATGACAACATTGGGTGAGGAAGCAGGATCAGCAAAGGCGCACAGAGTTGGATTCAAACAATGATACAATTGGGCAATGCTACCCTCATCCTCTGCAACGTGTTTCCGTCTTAAATTCCTTCCATTATTAGTGATTTATAGATCCCTGCTGGAACATCACGGGCACATACTTGTGTGTCCGGGATTGGTCTGAAAGGAAATGATCACTCTCAAATCATTAGAAAACCTACATGTCAACAAGATTGTTCAAAGAATATAAATCAAAGAGTATGGAGTGTAAATTACTCTGATAATTGTGCCTTCTTAAGATAGAGTGCCCCACTAGATCATAGGGTGATGAACCATTATAGGCTCTCATGTGGCAGCCTTTGCAGGGATCTATAATTTGCAAAGCCGCCTTGGTGAAGGATGATATGCATCGACCTAGTAGTTGCGGAATGTCCAGCGATTGGTCTTCGTCACCAGCGCTGTCCGTAAGAAAAGATGAGAGATCAAAAGTGAGGTTAAAATCAACGCCCACTATAATGCACGACTCTTTGCCAGCCTTTGGCAAACAATCACTCAATAAAGTTAGTACTGGGGATTCTGATGTTTTTGAGGTGCTTGCATTATAAAAAGTAAATAGAAACGATTTTTTCCCTTGTCAATATGAGATTTCAAGCCCAAGAGTATTAAGCGAGTCAATAGCCAATTGTCTCACAGAACAATTCAAGGAAGTGCTAGCCCATATTGTGAGTGCAACTGATGGCCTACGTGACATGGACTTACAGGCTGAGACAAAGAAAGTTTTTAATCTATGCGTATAGATGGCTCTATCTCCCAAGTTTCTTGAAATAGGATGATATCCTTGGAATCGATAAAGGGCCTCCAATCTGTTTGCATGCTCTTACTTTTAAGTTCTGCAGTGTTCCAAGAAATCAGAGATAAGTTACTCGCTTGGTCAGTAGGACCTCTCCAGTCAATGGACACCCTGTCTGTAGGATAGGGGCACTGTAATAGCAGGGCAAGGATAATAAGGCAAGTCACAAATGTTCTGCGAAGATTTTGAGGGGCTGGTGTTGGGTCTGCAAAAGGAACTCTGCACAAATTTACTAGATTGGACAGGGTTTCTTGGTGCCTCAAGTCATACTGCCGGATTTAGATATGGCAGGGACTGGGGCCCAATGGCCTTTTGAACAGGTGCAATATAAGGCTTCAACTGGATGTTTGAGTTAGGTGGAGGTAAAGTATGTGACTCTAATGCAATAGTTATATTAAATCCGACCTTGGCAAGTTGTTGAATTTTAATTTAACTATTAATTTGATAATTTGAATGATGTGACTAGTTAGCTCAAATTCAAAGTTAGACCTTATTAAAATTAACAGAGGGCTCCTCATGTTAGCATATGGTACTCCCAGCACTACAATGGGGAAAAACTACTTTGGCTGTTTTTCCCCACTAGGATATATACAACAGTTTTTATATCATCTCTACTTTTAATAACTATGCACCATACCATTGAAGCACTTAGGGCATACCTTAGGTACAAAAAGGTAGTTTTTAACTTTTGGAGGGCTTTTAATTCCACTTTCAAATTTGGACATAGTTTTATTTTAAAACCATTCTCCATGGCTGGCCTGACTATAAAATGATATCAGACACCTGAGCAGTGCACATTTAAGTGCATTAATGCCACTGAAGTCTCTCAACATACATGCCCTACCATATACTAGGGACTTATAGGTAGGTTGTCCTTTCCAATTAGTATTACACCAATCAGTACATACCTTTTGAGGATAGACGAGTGGCTCTGGGCCTGGTTAGAAGTGCTTAAGGCACTTTCAGGGTCAGTAGCCATGAGCATCATTTGAAAAAATCGGAAGTGATGAGAACACAAAGGATGACGTTCATACACTATATATCTAAAAAGTGTGGGCTCTTATGGGCTGAAGGCGTAAAATCTATTTCACTGTGTTCCTCCATCTACAGTTTCCACCAACAGGCCTAAGTGTGATTCAAATATTTAATTTTGTAGCTCTGCTCGGAAAAATTAAATTAAAGTTACTTCTTATTTCTTTTTCAAAATCCAATTGTCAATGAATTCAGATTTTTGAAAAACTAAGTGGAAAACTATCTTCAGAAGAAATATATTTAAGGCTCCTTGAGCCTGAAGTGTTTGAAATACTTTCTGCCACTTATTGTACCTACAGAGGTAGAATAAACATGATTGACTAGGGGAGGGCTTTTCCTATTCAGTACCATGACCCTCCTAGCCTACCATGCTCCAGCTCTGCCTAGTGGCAGAAGGGTTCTGCCATATTGAAACAAGTGCTCCTGGGTAATTTTACTGCAAGACAGAGAGGAATCACTGCAAAAGGAGGAGGGGGCTGTGAGAAAATAGTTAAAATTGCATGGCAGAATTTTCCTAGTCAGTGGTTAGTGCACAAGATAAATCTGGCAAGCCAACCACCACCTCCTGAGAACATTTATGCTCCTCACCTGAAGATGAAGGCTCTGATGGAGGACAACAACTCCTGACACATGCTGGCACCGAGGGACTGGGACTGTTCTCCAAAGGTCAAGTGATAAGCTTCATTTTAGCTGCTTCACAGTCAAAAAAAGCAGAAGGAGTGAGAGGTGTTGTACAGTGGCTAGAGCAGCTGACTCCGGAGCGCGGGGTTCAGGTTCAGCCCCTGGTACTGGTGGCAACTCAGCATCATGTGACTCTGGAAGATATCTCACTTAATCTCCCCAAAGGCCTCCAGAGCCTTGAAACCCTTAAAGGGGTGCTATGTTCGCGCTTTACAAATAGGAATTATTATTAATATTATAAGGACTCATAAGCCCAAGAGGGCCCATCTGACAACAGAAGTCTAGATCTTACAGGAGAGCTGTATGGAGAGACAATTGATGTCTAGAGGCCTACAATGAAAGCCTGGGGCTGTAGGACTGAATAGAAGGAATGAAGGAATGTTACCAGCTGTTGGAGAGAAGTGGGACTTGGTCATTTTTCAGCCTCGTGTGACCTGGGGTAAGTGGCAAAGGATAACACAGGAATGTTGCACTGTAAGCATGCAAGAAAACCAAGTTCATTCCACACTGAGCTTTTTGTCAAACTAAAGCCAGCTTCAACGGGACATCACGGTAAATGTACCCAGACTTTTAGAGCCCTGCTCAGCTACAGCTTTCAGCCTTGCTTCTCTGGAGGATTTTGACTTTAAAAAAATGACTAAGTCTAAATGTAAAGCCTTGATTATGCCAAGATAGCATATCTATCTGACTAAAGAAGTGCCCTCATCAACCACTAAATCCAGCTTTGTTTGGCTCAAAACTTCTGGCACTAAAAGCAATACCTTCCGCAGGAGTTCTATAATAATGTACTGAGACTTTGAGGGACCCTCACCCGTCACAGCCTTGGATCGTGTCCCTCTGGCAGATTTTGAATGTCATTTCAGAGACTAAGACCAAGGGTAAAAACTTTGATGGGGTGACCTCTTTGGTGCATCTTAGTTCCCTTCATCGCAGTCAGCCTGAAAATCAGTGTGAACTGTTGTTTTCAATGGAGTTTTCCTTTTTCTAGGCGTTTTTTGCATTAAAACTCATAAATAAGGATCCCCTTATTTCAATGATTTGGTTGTCTTATTGTTCATTAATTCTTTTTATCTAGTTTTCTAAATTTTGTTGCGTTCCGTTCTTTGTTTTGAATTTGTTAGTACTGCTTAAGCTTAATACATTCTCTGTGGTGATTTAATAACCAAATTTCTAACACTGCAAAAAACATTACGCTAAGAAGAGCATATTCTGAGCCGTCAGTCTCACCCATATTTCATTATATTCCTATGTATTACGGTTCTTGAACAGCACTACATGTCTTTGTAGTCAGGCTCACACTGTTCATGTCTCTTGCATTCACAAACATATTTTCGAAATGGATTTGTTTGCAAACATCAGCCTAGTCAGTTTCTGGAAAACTACACATTTTACTAGGTAGAATATTTGCATCTTTGCATCAGTAAAAACAAACTGCTTTAACATTTTTAGCCTAAGCATATTTTGTCCTCAAAAACCATAGTACCTTCATCAGATACTCACATATCCCAGAGCCTAATGAGCAGATCCCGCCATCCAATGTTCATGTATTTCCATCATGAGCCAGAGATGCATGTCAAAAGCCAGGGTTTCCCGACCTTTAAGCCACGACTCCTCTCCTGTCCCTCGTACAATTGATGCCACCAATATGTCAGGAACCAGCCCCTGAATGACAGAGCTGGTATGTTCGTAGGGATGGCCATCATCATAACATGGACATTTACAAACTACCAATATTCGGCATTACCATACAGTGGATTCTTAGAATATGTGCATGAGTACAATTATGTTGGGGCGGGCTGTTTTCCTAACATGGTGTGCATTGTGCCATGGGTCCCAGCAACAAGCCATCCGGATGAACATTATGCCATAAATGGAAATTATCATACCACGGATGTCCACAACTGTTGTTAGGAACTGAACCAATATGGTTATGGTGTGCCCCCATAAAGCCAAATATGGACAATGTTTGTAGGAGGGCACCAGATGCCATGGCCCAAAATGCTGAGGTTCAGGTCAGAGTGGCTACTAAAAACAAGGAATGTCAGCAAAGCTGAGTGATACAAACTACCAGACACACATACACACACACTCTCACTCACATACCTCTACACATGTAGACCAGCACACTCACATACGCGTAAGACACTCATCCACACACACCATGCCTTCATCTGCTTGTTAATAACCTATAAACCGGAACCATGTGCGTGTGTTATTCATCCATCCATCCATCCATCCATCCATCACGCACACGGGCACACACACACCCACCGGGTGTCAAATGGTGATGCCATGTTGCAAGCTCCCTTGGTCTGTCAGTCACAGTGTAAGTGAGGGGCAGCACCTTGGAACAGTGTTTCCCTGCCACACCTTACAATACTTCAAACACAAAAGCACAGTCTAAGAAGATGATGTCCAGCAGCAGTGAGCACATTAGATTCTACGCGGATCCTGCTCTGGATACAGAGGCGTCTGCTACATTGTCTCTTTAAGTACCGCCACTGCATAAGCAAGAGAAAAAACGATTTTTGTGAATTTTAATGGATAAATTAGAACATAGTTGAGCACATGTGCAATAGCCAGCTATTGACCATTATTATATGATTATCGATCATTATTAATAGTGAGCATTATTATTATTATTATTATTGATGTCCTAAGATACCAAATTTCTTTGAAAAAAAGCTTCATCAGTTCTGCAACGTATGCATTTTTATTTAATTAAGAAGTTTGAGTTTCTATTGCACACAGTTTCAGGATGAAATGCCATCTAATTATTAAGTTCTTTGCCGACATTGTAGCTTGCTTGCAATGACGTGCGTTTAGGGAAGGAACTCCAGCGGGTGAGTTCTGTGCAGACATTTCTGGAGGATGATGCATTCTTGGCGCTGCTGCACACGCTGTGCCAATACATGCCCGCGCACCTGGGAAAGAAAGGCTCTTTGTGCCCTTCTGTAATTTGTGCAGAATGCAGCGTATCATTACGTTTCTTCTAATTGTTGCCTTCCAATGTACTTTTGGATGAATTATACAAAGCGGGTGCCAGCGACAATACGAATCTAAGCTGTTTATGCAATGTGTTGTTTTCAGGACACCAACCCCTGCCAGGCACCCTTTACCTTTCACCTTTCTCGACTCAATCTATGAACTGATTTTATTTATGTAAAGGTTTGTGGGGCAGCACATGTGACCCACTATGCTGCCCCACTATTCAAAAGCTGGACAATGTTATAAATACCACAGGGGAATTACCCATATTCACTAGCGAGTAAGTACCGCGATGATTCAGTTTGTGTCTGGGAATTTAAGGTTGGCACGAATTCAGATATAGACAGGGTGGTGATCAGCAAAAGGGGTTTTCAGCAAACGGGGTTTGGGGCAGGGCGGAACATGGCAACATTCTGATGAGCCTTGGGTGAAGCCAGGATGCATGAACTAGTCTTGTTGTTTCAGCCTGGAGCAAGGGCACTGCTTTAGCGAATGGGGTACTGACCTCTTTTGAGGGGATCTGCTATTGACAGTGCTCTCCTGAGCATTATGTGTGAATCTCAGCAGCAACTGAATCTATCTTTTATTCCAAATTTAAAAACAAGTTACTGCTAAGAATTTTCAATATTAGTGCTACGTGGTGTTGATTTTTATATTTAAATATACTTCAGAAAATCTTTACTGCCTTTCCAAACTATTTACAGAATGTTCCTAAGTGATAGAGGCAGGCCTGGGAGAAATTTAAATCACGCTGGGGTAATTCGCGTAATTTCGTGAATTTCGTGTTCCACTTGTTACTTGAAATGTCTGAAATTATGCCACTACACCTTTTAGCACAATGGTATACCACTCACTGTAAAGGTTTTCTGTAAACACCCACGTTTTAACAAGGAGATTGTAGTTCATTAAATCACCTGCTTACATCGGGGTTAGGTAAATCATTCTTCAAGGCAGCCATCTTTGCAATAGGCAATGCATTCTGCTATTAGACGCCTGCTCTGAGCAAAATCCTTTTGTGAAATGCATACATTTGGTAGTCACCTATCTGTACACATAACTTAGGGCTTGATTACGAGTTCAGCGGTTATACTGCCGTCCCGCGGCGGCGAAAACAAGCACTCCGACGAGCAGCCAGCCTCCCCGCCCGCGATATTAGGAGTTACCAGAGGGGCTGGCGGTTGCACGGTGGCAGAGTTAAGCCATATTGCTATGCTGCCCACACTGCTGACTGTTGGACACACCCAGAATGTGCTTCTAACCAGTCGGGAGTATGTTTGTGTTTTATTTTTTTGCAGTTTTTGATTGCGCTAACCCAACCCGCAGGTATTGGAGCACTTTCAATGTACATCTGTGACATGACATTAGGGCACAATCACCCTCGGGACAAAATTTGGTAAATTTAACTGCCTTTCCGCCGACTCTCGCATGGCGATGTACCCGCCTTGAAAATGTTTGCAGAACGGTAGTTTGTGATTAGCCCGGCAGAAACATTTCTTTCAGGACCGCCTCTATGGGCTGCTACTGACTCTGGGCGGTCGGACCAGCGAAAAGCATAATGATGAGTCTTCAGGCCCTTAGTTGCCCAGTGAGTAAAGAGTTTTGATGGGATAAAAACGATGGGGGCTATTTACCAAGGTTACTTGAGTAATTAATATGTGTAAAATATTCTTACACTTTTGAACAACTTTTCTTCTTTGTGATATTCACAAAGTACGCGTATAAAATTCCTCAAAGTGTAAACTCAAATGTCTCTAGCCTCTGGAAATGGTGGATGACCAAACTTATCCGTATAAGCTCCTACAGAACTCACCCACCACTCCGGTGCACCCTAGTAACAACACCTACCTCCCACCGCAAGACATCATCACCAACACTACCAGAGGGAGCAAGAGCCCTCTACTCCCCTCCGGCAACCACCCCCACCCGCCCCCCACCCTCCATCCCCCAACCCACTTCGAACGACTTCAACACAGTCTGTGACTTCCAACCACCTCCCCAGACCCATGTGCAATATAACACCGACGCCCCAACATGACCCCCGCCTCCCCGCAACTTCAGCCCCAACTAGACCCACAAGGTCAGCTCACTCACAAAATGGCAACTTAACAACGTTAGACTCTCTCCCCCCAGGTTTAACATACCCGCCCAGAACACCCCCTCCGACATAAAGACTGGACAGCGGCTCACCCTGCTTGAAAGCCAGGTAGCAACCTTAATCGAGGTCTTAGCGAAATCCTAACCAACCTCGCCGTGCCCCAAAAGCCTCACCATTTCCCCTCCCTCCCCACTTCTTCTCAACGGAGGCCTTCTAAGGCTCCCCACCCGAGATGGATCTCTACCCCCTCTCTAATCAGACGCAGAGACCCAAAAGAACTAGAGATGCAATGTCTGTGAGTGAAGCGGCAGATCTCGCCACCTCGTACAACAATCCTACTACTGCCACCCTCCAATCCAAAATCCAGGTGATCAGAGGAGTGGGAAGAGAACAGGCCCCCCCGAAATCCCCCAGACCCCCAGCCACCCGAACTATCATCCCCACGGTCCCCCGAATGAACAAACCCATAACAGAGACATCCCCCACAAACTGCATGCTAATAAACTGCAGATCAGCCACCAAGCATGCCACAGAGCTACCAGAATCTATCCTCACCCACGACATAGACATAGCATTCATCACCGAACCATGGCTAAGTGACTCCTCCTTACCACTCATGGATACTTTTGTCCCCCCTGGCTTTGTAATCACCAACAAAAACAGAAAAGACCAAAGAGGTGGAGGCATAGCAATCATCCATAAAAACAATATTTCCGTGACAGAAATAGACTCTTTCAACTACAACACCTTTGAGTGCCTAACCACCAACATCAACACTAGCAACAACAAAACACTAATCTGTCACCTTATTTACCACCCTCCAGGCAACACCACCACATTCACTGAACACCTGTCCGACCTGATTGCCCACTGCTCTCTCCGAGACGCGAACAACTTAATTCTGAGCGACCTCAATCTACACTGGAATAAAGAAAACAACCTGCTTATCTAGAACCTGAATGAGGTGCTACACAGCAACAACCTTACACAATACTGCTCAGGGGAAACTCATAACAGAGGATCAATCCTAGATGCTATTATCGCCCAGCACGACACAGTCACGAAAGACCACACCCTGCCCGTGGATTGGTCCGACCACCACTTAATCCTATTCCACCTCACTCAGTCGATCACACTTAAACCCCCCTCCCAAGACCCTCCCAAATGGACTAGAAACCTTACTCAGATTAACATGACTGACCTAGAAGAAAGGGTTAACCCACTCTTCACTGCCTCCACAGATGACCTATCCACAACTGAACTCACCGCCCACTACAACACAAACATGTCATCCATTCTAGATCAAGTAGCCCCCCTGAAACTAAAAATAAAACAGGAACATGCCATCCAGATCTTGGTTCAACACGGACATTAACAACGGAAGGAGACAACTAAGAGCTACAGAAAGACTATGGAGGAGCAACCCCTCCACAAGCCTACTCGAACAACTCAAAGCAGCCCGAATAAAATACAAAAAACACATCATCTGCAAAAACTCCACCTTCGTCTGCGCCGCCCTGGACAACGCAAAAAACAGGCTCAACGAACTGGTCAAAATCATCAGGCAACAAACCTCGAAGCCCCCAGAATCCTCTCTGCAGGCCTCCAAGGACTTGTGCGAAGACTTCACCAATTTCTTCGAAGAAAGAAATCACCAAGATTGAGCTCTCACTGGACATCAACGTCAACCCCGTCTGCAAAAGCTTGCCCCCAGTGACAGTAGACAGCGCGCTCAAGCACAAGCACGAAAACCTGGAAGTCCTTTAACCTCATCCCGGAAACCAAGATCCTCAAACGGATTTCCACCTCCAAACGCGCCTCTCTCGTCCTTGACCTGATACCCACCTAATTGACCAGAAAACTGAAACTCTCCATAGCCTCGCTCTGGTGCAAGATCATAAACAGCTCCCTGAGAACCAGCATCATACCTGAATGCCTCAAAGTTGTCCAAGTCACGCCACTACTAAAAAAAACAGGCCTTGACTTCAAGAAAGTGAATAACTTCAGACCCATCTCCATTCTCCCGCTCCTATCCAAAATCCTTGAAAAATGCGTCCTCCTACAACTGACTCAGCACATGGACAGCATCAACATTCTTGATCCCCACCAATCGGGTTTCAGAAAAGGCTATAGCACTGAGACCGCGATCCTTCACATCACAGATGACATCCACAAATCCCTCGATACCGACCAATTTTGCCTCCGCATTCTGCTGGACCTATCAGCAGCCTTTGACACGGTTGATCACCAACTTCTCATCAAGGCTTTACAAGAAAGGGTAGGTGCTGATGAGGTGGTCCTACACTGGTTCTCCTCCTTCTTACACAGCCGCTCACAAAGGATAAACAAAAAAACACTTTACCTCTGACTTACACCCCGTCAGCAGAGGCGTTCCCCAAGGTTCAGTGCTCTCACCTCAACTGTTCAACATATACATGGAACCCTTCACCACCCTACTTAAAAAAGCCAACATCCCTTTCCACCTATATGCAGATGACACCCAGATCTATCTAGAAACCTCATACATAGATGACATTCACAGACTAAATGACACTCTAAAAGAAATCCAACATTGGCTGTCTCTTAACCACTTAAAACTCAACCAAGACAAAACTGAGATCCTCCTCATCTCCAACAAAGAAGAGAACCCTCAAATTTCAGAATGGCTAAAAGCTTTGGATGCTCTCAACGGCAATCGCACTTTGACCAACTCCGTAAAATCATTAGGAATCACCCTAGACTTAAAACTCGACATGGCCAAACACATCAAGAACTCCACAAAGAGTGCCTTCATTAATCTGAAGCTACTCAACAAAATAAAACTATTCATCCCAACCAAAGACCTCAAACAAGTCACCCAATCACTTGTGCTATCCAGACTCGACTATGGGAATGCCACCCTCACTGGTACAACAAAACCCCACCTAGCTCCCCTCAAAACTACAGCCAGAGTGGTCACTGAAATTAGGAAATAAGAACACATTTCACCAGCACTCAGCGAACTAAAATGGCTCCCAGTCAAACTGCGTGCCAGCTTCAGAACTGTCTGCCTCACGCACAAAGCCCTGTACACAGGAAAACCTGAGTATCTGGCTTCTAAACTCAAGAGAGCTGGTCAGACAAGGAACCTCAGGAGCTCTAGCACCTTACTACTCATCCCTATGAAAACACGCAAACAAAAAACTGCTGCACCGTCCTTCACTGGAAACGCAAACAAAATATGGAACTACAACCCAGTCAACATCAGGACCATCTCGTCCTTCACAAAATTAAAAAAAACACCTAAAAGTCCTCTTCCTTAACCACTCCCTCCAGAATGGACAATGTGCACTCAATGAGGTTTCCTCAGGACTCACGTACTACCTCAGTGCCACTCAACACATTTGGACTTCCGGACCAATATGCATAATACTGCTCTACTGTATGACACTTGCACAATAAACTGTTGTAAAGCGCTCCGATACCCTCGGGTCAGGCCAGTGCTATATAAAACTCCTTAATAAATGAATAAATAAATACATGCAAAGTAAAGGCACTCCTTATGTAATAACAGGCAATCTAAAGGTACCCCTTATAGAATGTGATGTAATGACTGCAAATGGGAGACCTGAAAGGTAACAACAGACATGTCTGGTTAGTATTATCTCCCAGCATGTAAGAGGCAGATGCAGCATATCTTCAAAAGACCACAATAGATTAAAAAATGGCCTTGAATGGAAGTGTCACCACTGAAAATCATGGGAGACTGGAAAACATAAATTGGGATGTGGTAAAACTCGACTGTCAATAGCACAACTATTGTGTAGGTCAGGATCCTAGAAATAGAGCACACAGCAGCACAGCCGCTTGGAAGGATGCCTTCCCCTGCTCCTGAATTAAGGTGCAGGCAAGCACAGATGATTAAATGGTACTCAAGTCATTTTTGGTGGGAGTCTGGAAATTACAATCCTCTAAATGAGTCCGATGTATTACAACCATTTATTTTTACTTTAGGAATGAGGCAAATAGTCCGTATACCAATTACATATTTCAAGCTGATATAACCTGCTATGCTATAAACCATTTTTCTAATGTAATCTTTAGGCTTACGTTTTCTGAGTTGTGTATTAATTTTGGGAGAGAAAAGTCATGATTATTGTATCATCTATTTGTGAATGTTTGTGGTTTATTGAATATTTTTATCCAACCACCGAATCAATTTACAGATTGATGGAATTAGCATGTAAAAAGGGGAAGACAAGGGAGGCACTGCTGGGGACAATTTATCTAATTGAAGCCTAAAGATGACCCGCATCCACTCTGTGATATAACGTAAATCAGATTAAACTGCATTTTCGCAGATATCATTCCAGTTGCTGATTGGCAGACTCATCCGATAACACAAAAATGCAGGAGATGTTCAGGAAGTACCATTCACAGAGATGATAAGTGAAATGTTCAAAATATGTTCAAAGTTTCAAAAGAGGAAAAAAATCTTTACTTAAGGCAATCATATTCTAAATGGGTAAACTACCTTCACCCCGCATCCGTGACCCCGCATGCTGTCACAACGCGGTCGTTGTTACGACCGCGTTGTGACAACGCATACCATTACTCCGCAAGTCGTTACAACGACTTGCAGAGGGGGGAGAATGTGTTGGATTTAAAATCCAACACCTTCCCTACTGTCTGCACAGACTGGAGTTGGAATAGTAAATTTTACTATTCCAACATCCAGCGCCCCCCCCTCCACAAGTCGTTGTAACAACTTGCGGGATAATGGTATGCGTTGCCACAACTTGGTCGTTGTTACGACCGCGTTGTGACAGCATGCGGGATAAAGGTATGCGGAGTGAAGAGGCATATTCTTCTAAATGACATAATTAGCATGGTAAGGTTTAATTTCGATTTGATTATTCCGGAAATTAGATTACCACTGTTTTGAAGAAGAACCTGCTTACATATGGTGTATTTACAGAAAAATGGAAGCTACCAGAATGTTTTTTCACAATCTTCCGGGTTGAGAACACACAAGAACACTTGTCAAAATGGCAAGATGCATCGTATTGAGGCAATGCTTTTGTCACCTTGACGGGCATATAATTTCACTCGGTACCCACAAAACATTACCTATTACTAGCCACTCTACCACGCACTATGATTTACAATGTTATAAGTGTAGTTGTAAATGCTATCATTTTAGATGGTATATAATATGAAAAGGTAAAAGCAATGCATGGAGAAGGTGCAACCTATAGTTAATGCATTGTGGCAACCAAGCCAAATACACTGTGTACGGAGGTGCCTGAGTTATAATAATTTGACGGGTTTCATAAACTAGGAATTAAAGGTATAAGTATAGCTTAGAATTTGCAAAATGTGAGTAGTTTAAGTTTTGTTTGTATTGAAAGAATTCAGAAAGTTATTGTAATTTAAAAGTAGTGTGTAAATTATGAATTTAAGGTATAGCTATGCCTTTAGCCTATCTAATGTTTGCGTAGTTTAAGTTTGGTTTGTAAAAAAAGAATACATAAAGATTTCCTAACTATAACAAAGGATTAACCTTTGTTTTAGTCAGTACATTTTAATGTATTTTTAAAAATAAAAATGTGTTTCAAATTGTAGAGATCTGTGTTGTCGAGTGGAGTGTCATTAGGTGGAGTGCAGGACAGTAGCATGGAGGAGAGTTTCATTCAGTTTAGTATCGTAGAGTGTACTGTCATAGAGAGTGGAGAAGAGTGGAGTGGAGTAGAGTGGAATGACTTAGCTTGCAGTGGAGTAAAGTGTCACAGAGTGCAGTGAATTGTTGTATAGTACAGTGCCGTGGAGTGCACTAGAGAGGACAGGCGTAGCATTTGCTTACGTAAACTGTTCTAAATTGGAGTGCCACCCTGTGCAGTACAGTGTAGTGGTGAATTGTACAGCATTGGAAAGTGTTGTAGAAAGTGTCGTAGATTAGAGTAGAGTGTTGTACATTGGACTGTAGGGACATAGAGTCGAGTAGGTAGTTGTACAGTGTAGTGTAGGGGCATAGAGTGAGGTGCAGTGTGGTATGGTGGCACATAGTGTATTAGAGTGGAGTAGAATGTGGTAGAGTGGATCATTGTAGAGTGGAGTCTTATTAAGTGGCATTGGATGAGGTAAATTGTGGAGTAGAGCAGTTTGAAGTCCAGTGGACTGTAGTAGCATAGAGTAGAGTTGTTTGTTGTAGAGTAGAAAGGCATGAAGTGAATTAGAATGGAATGGCGTAGCATGCAGTGGAGTAAAGTGTTGTAGAGTAGAATGGTGTGTGGTACAGTGGAGTGGACTGGCATACTGTAGAGTGTGAGAAAGTGTTGTAGAGTGGAGTAGAGTAGAGTGCCACACAGTAGATTACAGTGTTGTACAGTGCAGTGGTATGGAGTAGAGTAGAGTGCAGTATGAATGATACATTGGATTAGCACATAATGGTGTAGACTTGAGTGGCATAGAGTAGCATAGAGTGGAGTGGCCTAGAGTGCACTAGTTGAGTACAGTGGAGCAGTGTGTCATAGAGTAGAAAAAAATGGGGTGGAATGGTGTAGAGCTAGTTGCGCACAGTGTTGTAGATTGGATTAGAGTGTCAGACAGTGGTATAGAGTGAAGTAGATTGCTGTAGACTTTTAGTGACAGGAGTACATTGTTGTACAGTGGAGTGCTATAGAGTGGAGTATAGTGTTGTAGAGTGGAGGGGCATAGACTCTGGCTGAGTGGCTTACAGGGTTGTTGAGATGAGTACAGTGGAGTGGCATGCAGTGAAGTTGGGTAAAGTGGAGTGGCCTACACTAGAATAGTGTAGAGTGGAGTGGCGTAGACTGGAGTAGTGGACAGTGGAGTGTGGTAGAGTGGAGCTGCGTACAGTGGAATGGCATACAATGGAGTACCCTACAGTGGAGAGGCGTAGACAGCAATTGGATAAAGTGGACTAGAATAGATTGGGGTGAGCTAGAGTGGAGTGGAGTTATGTACAGTGAAATAGCATAGACTGGAGTGGTGTACACTGAAACAGTGTACAGTGGAGTGGTGTAGAGTGGAGTGGCATACAGTGGAGTGGGGTAGAGTGGAGTGGCATACTGTGGAATAGCATACAGTAGAGTGGTGTACAGGAGAGTGGTGAGAGTGGAGTGTTATATACTGGAATAGCATACAGTAGAGCAGGATACTATTGAATAGTGTAGAGTGGAGTGGCATAGACTGTAGTAGCATACTGTGGAGTTGGGTCGAGTGGAGCAGCATACAGTCGAACAGCATGCAGCGGAGTGCCATAGAGTGGAATAGCGTAGAGTGGGCTAGAGTGGAGTTACTTGCAGTGGAATAGCATAGACTAGAGTGGCGTAGAGTGGAGTGGCATACAGTGGAGTAGCGTACACTGGAGTGGCATAGAGAGGAGTGGTGTAAAATGGAAGCTGCCTTACACACATATATGTGGGTTCCCCTTATTTGAGACTTTTAATTTATTTGGATGTATTTAGTTGTGAGTATCTATAAGTAGTTCATCCCCGTTGGAGAAATAATAGAATATTTATTACTAAAGATGCTCTTTGGATTTGCGGCATGGAGACTGGACATAACTTTTTCCATGTATGAGAGCGAAAGCTTTTTGTTTCTTCCTTAGCAACATGGCAGTGTAATATAAATCATAGAAACAAGCAACTGTTTCCGGGGTTCCACCTCATGAGGCTCTGTTTTTCTTAACGTAGTTTCTGCGTTTAGTTACTCCTCCTTTTTGTATTGCTTCTATTAAGGTTCCGGTTCTGTCTGGCATATATGTAGCAGACCGTCAGTCTTAGCTTCATTAGACATTATTTTACTTATGTTTATGCAGTTCGCTACCCTCAATATGGCGGATGAACTTCACTCCTGCCCCACAATGGTAATAGGCATACTACTCTTTTAGAGAGCAGGTGCGACCTGTTCCCTTGTTCCCAGGACACTGTGCCCTATCTTGATAGGTGAAATGTTCAGTGGGTTGCCGGTCAGAGGCTTAAATGGATGTGTTTGTTTTTTGTACCATATAGGAGGCTTTTTCCATCCTGGCCTTGAAGTAGTTTTCATCCATTCATAATGTGTTAGTCACGCTATAGATTATACAAGTCCACTCCAAAGCGGTGGGTGTTTTTCAGGTAAATACTTTTAATAAGAGTATTTATACCTTACATTAAAACAAAAATAAACTTGTAGGTATGTTTTCCACGGGTCAGGAATTCCACACATTCTTAGAGATACAGTACCCTTGTTTGGGATTTATACCAGGGTTACCGCTGGTTCTTTTTCTTGCTTTGTTGATCTGTAAATACTTTCAGCAATTGTGTTCGTTTACCCGCGGTTTAGTGGGGCCCACATAAATACCCCCCTATAGCTGTTATCTCATGGACTCTGTCCGGTAGTGCACTTCACACCGGATTCGAACCTCCATCTTTGGTTCCTCCCTTGGAGCCAAGTGAGGTCGGCGGATATTTCAGTTATTTTACTTTATTTTGTTTTATTTTTTACAATCTTTGGTTTACTTTACAGGATTATCTCCAACATTTGATTGTTTAGGAGTCATCTCGCAACAGTTCATGAAATCCTTATACCCTGTGATCTCTCTGATGACTCATATTATCAGATGTTTTGATGCCGTTCTCTTAACTGAACCTGTTTCAGGGTAGGTTTTAAATGTTCCCACTTTTATTAGTATCCAAGCCTAATTGGTCTATGGACTAATTGTTCAGACTTGATATCATTTATAACCTACTCTGTATGTCTTTACCCTTAGCTCTCAACCAGAGAGGGCCCTTTGAGTATACACCATGATCTCCTTGGCCCCCCGATTTCACCACCGTCTCAGGAACTTTAGGAATACTTATACTTTTTTTTTTTTTCTCTGCTGGGGAAAGTGTGCCTTACCATGGATTTGGCAAGTATATCCCACCTATTTTGTATTGCTTTTAACTTTTTTCTTCACAGCCTTCCTGTATAGTAGACTCTGGATTTTCCACTACAAATCTAAACTGTAACTGTCATGTAGCATGTCACTACTTTGCACAATACTCACTCTTGGTAAACAAAATGTAATGGGTGCGTTCATTCAGAAATTCTTTACACCACAGGTTTTATGTATAATTGGATCTCGTTGATCGTTGTCAAGATTTCCCCTTTTCCTCAGTCCCTTGATAATATTTGATTTTCTCGACAAATAATGATGGAACTATTCAAATTTCAGACCCTCTAAAGAATTGGATGTGAACTCCTTGCATCGTCCCAACTGCTCAGCTTGGGTGGCCTTGGCCCCCCTATATGCATTGCGTTCAGCGCCCTGATGAAGGTTGCATAATCCATCGTATGTGTGTCTTGTGTGCTGAAACATGCGTCAGCGCAACTTTCTTTCTTTTATTTCCTTTATAATTGTGAATACAATCTTCATTGTTAAAAGGTTTATACATTGTTTTATACTTAAAAAAGTTGAAAAAAATCGCTACACGTGTACGTTTATATCTATTGATGCCAATAAGATATTGACCAATTTATACTGCACTGGAACATACGTGTAATGCTACAATAATGGTTTTAATGGTTTACATGTAAAGGTGTTCCTAGTTTGCGTGGGTATGATTGATTTCATTTGTGAGGATGTGGCTGTACTTTGTTTTTGATCTTTTGTAGATAGGGGCTCTTCAATAATTATATGTACCTTTTTGAATTAATAAATTCATAAATCTGTATGAATCCATATTGAGGAAATAAAATATTGATTGAACTGGTCTAACGTATGATTGTAAATATTTTAAAAATTGTGATTTTTTGTTCCAAAATTTGTGGAGAAGCATTTGTCTTGCCTCATTTGTTGGTTCTTCCTCTGGATTCCTTCTCCGTATTACATTTTATGGGTCAGGCAGAGAGTAATTTGTCTCTCAAAAAGGCAACTGCTTAGGGATATGTTATGCTCTTAGGACAGTCCCGAATTCACTCCAGAGTGATCGTATACCATAAGCACCACGTTTATAGTCCGTACTTCCTTTCTATATGGTTTAGACAAGAAAAGTTGCAAATTCACTTCATCCTATCTGCCTAAGAGACCTGCCGGTGATTACGCGCTTTATACATCCCAATTAACATAACATAACATAACATGTCAGATGCCATTTGAATGGAACCTTAGCAAAGCACATTGGCTCGACCCCTTATCTAGTACCTGTCAAAGCGATGTCATAAACATTTGCTTTGTCAGATAACAGTAGTTCCCCTGATCTAATATTCTCTGGAAGAATTATGTTTGTTAGTTGACAGATTACTAGCCACGTTGTACAGTGTTCACTTCTGATCCTGTGTGCAAATAGATTGATGTTTTAATGTAAATAAATAACGATGAAAAGTTGTGAAATCCTCACTTCAGTTATTACAAATAGAATAAAGACATGAAAGCTCCAGCTAGGTCTTTGTTGAATAATAGATCACTTTCAGTGTTAACACAAGTGCATGCTGTCAGTCCCTGTGGCGAGAGTATTATACATTTTTCTGAAGGCGTGCATTATCGCAACATATTTTTTCACGTCCTTGACAGTTCATGTAGCTCTCAGACATTATTATGCCAAACCGTCTTTTTTTCATTTCGTTATTAGATTTTCAGCATTCCAGACATGAATCCCCCTGTGCATGGCAGCGGTGTTCATTATCACAGGACAGGCAGCAACGCTAATGCAGAGTGCACCGTGCGGGCATCACTGTCTAGCCAGGGGGGTGGAGGATACCTTATCGGGCAATAATGCATCTACCGTCCAAAATATGGCTTCGCGACCCGTGGATAATGGGCAGGTTGGGGGGCGGGATGTGGGAGGTGGGGTGAGAGGAATAAATAAAGCCCGGGATAAGCAAAATGTGTAATATATCGGTATGCTGATGGAGTCGCCTGTGAACTTTTAGATAGGATTCGGGCGAATATAGGGGTTTGATCTTTCAGTTTTATACATTTTGTTCACGCGTTGCTAAGCGCAGGGGTCGCTCAAACCATTCTGACTGTGCGGGTGCAGATGCTGATCTGAGAACGCAGACATTTGCAGCAGAAATGCCTGTCGAGAGTAAGACCCATCTCCGCTGGCGTGAAGTAGCATTTTCTCTTTCTGAAGTATCATGTAATATGTCCGGATAAGACAGGCGCTTGTGTCACATATAGTTTACCATATATCTTTCCAGTAGTTCATAAACCTTGGGCAGGCCCCCATAATCTGAATGAGTTCATCTCGTATCTCCAACAGTGGTCATTGGTCAACATTTCAGAACCCTTGAGTAGATATGGAGACCAGTACCAATCATTAAAGATTTTAAAGCGTGTATTTTAACCTGGCTTCTCTCAAGTCTCTGTAATGAGTTTAAAGTTATTTTTCCAGTCTTCAATTGTAACGTCTGTTCACCTTTGCGTCTGCCAACATTGCTTTGTTTCATGTATGAAATGGGTAGCTTAGGTTCCGGTGATAAGGACATGGTAAATGCCTGATATTGCACCCCTGCAAGTCCTATTTCACAAGTAATCACGGATCTGGGAGCACTTTAGGGTTATTTTGTGAGGGCCAAATCGCTCCCTTGAACAGTGACGGTGCTGTCGGTATTTCCAGCTCAGTGAAGGGTGCGGCCCATATTCTGACATCAATGTCTCAAAATATTTCAGTTATATATACCACATAGTGCCCGGGGATACAATGGGCATGCGGCCCATTCCATGATGCTGATACCACTAGATATGCTATTGGAACCTGATTCCAGCACTTGTTATGCCTCCACTGTGCCAGATGGGCGCTCCAGCATAACTATGGCCACCTATCACCAGCTTTTGCCGTGGCGAGGACCACACATTGAGCATGACCATAACAATAAGTGGGGGCGAGGACTCTTGTGTAATTGATGACAGTATCAGACATGAAGCTCCGGTAGGTTGCCAAAGTATGTGTGCTCCATGGTCTCTCACATTGGGTTGCCTTCTTGGTTGCTGGTCAGGTATACTAGTTGGGAAGGATTGTTGGCTTGGTGACATAGGGTTATGTTTGGGAGCCATAGGCCCCTAGAAGTTTTTGTCAGCATGCAGTTTTGACGGCTTTAGTTAGGCCTCCTGCCTCTTCAGACGAAGTCCTTTATGCTGTGGTTTGTGGCATGTGGCATGGCCATGGTGATAGAGCGAGGCAACGTTCCCAGAAGATAACTAACATGTGGTGCAACGACCATTTGTGCCTCCTGCACTTTCATAATAGCCTCTGACATTTTCCACAACTATATTTTCAAGGCCTTTATTGATCAATACTTCTAGATATTTTTAGCTTGGAGGATTTCTATTTGAAAACATGATGGTCTTCTATTGCCCTTGCTGTACCTTTGGTCAATTGTAAGATCTCACTTTTATCCCAATATATTTGACAACTAGAGAATGAGTAAAGCATCTAACAGGGAGATCAGGTGTGCTATCAGAGAGTCTGGCTTAGTAAGGGTAAGGAGGTTATCTTGTGTGTAGACCATGATTTTCGATGGCACTGCCACAGTGTTTATGCCCTTCATGAGGTCTATTTGTATAACAACCGCAAGCGGTTTCAATGATAATAAGAAAAGGAGTGGGGATAAGGGGTGACCCTGTCTCGTACCCCTTCAAATCAGAAAGGTTTCAGACATGTGATCACCACAATCTATCTTGGCTGATGGTTCGGTGCATATCAAGTTGACCATAGCTATGAAATTCAATCCAATGCCTGCCCTCTCAAGCATGTTAAAAAGGTAGCCTCCTTCGACAAGGATGAGCGACTTCTCTGCATTGAGGGGAAGTGTCACCTAGTCATCTGCATCATCCTTGACCTGCCAGACGATATTTGTAAACAGATGCGTGATTTGCGACTCATGAATTAGGCTCAGTAGAAACTTCTTTTTGGAATATGACAATAGATTGGCCAAGATTTTGATGTCAGCACTGATTACTAAAATTAATCTATTGCTAGAGCAATGCAAAGGGTCTTTCTCCATTTTAAGTATAAGGCAAATAATGGCCTTTTTAAATTTCCACTGCAGCCCCCCGCTCCTATACCATCTGTCACCTTAAATACCTTGTACAGGAGTTGTACTAAAGTTGTCATGTTAAATCTATAAAATTGTCACTATGGAACCCATTGTCTCCCAGAGCTTTATTGACTTTTTAGAGCTCTTAAACTGATACTTCGCCATCGAGTAAGTCCCTGCCAGCATCAGGTAGGGTGAGGGGCCGTTTGTCATCTTGAAATATTATGTCTGCCAATTAATCTTCAGGGCCCTTTGTTTGCTATAGGTGGCCCACGAAGTGTGTGAATACACCATCAGTGTCTACGTTGTGGTAACTAAAATGCCTTCATCATGAACGACCATCATAGCTGTGCATACTTCTCTCTAATATATTGTGCTGCCAGGTGGTTGCCCGCTTTCTCCTCCGTTCATGGTATCATTATCTTAAACAAGATAAGGTGTATCTAGATATAAATAGGGAGTTGATATCAGACATTTTCCTTTCTAACTGATGAAGTAAAAGGAGGGAGTTTATGTACTGTAGATCAGTGTTAGGTCCCTGGTCTCCCTCTCCAGTGCAAGATGATCCTCTTAGGGTTTCTTTTTCTTAGGGCAGAGTCCCTCCTTAGGGTGCACCTTGGTGTTGCTATGCTTGCTGCCCAGAGTATCAGAGATGTTGACACAGAGTTTGGCAGATGGGATAATTGTGGCAGATGTCCCGTCCATCGTATTACAAATACCACAGACTATGATGCACTTGTAGTATGGAAGACCGGAAATCCATGAATTTGTAGGGGAGCATCCTGTCAGCTAAATAATACCTTGAGTCGGACCACTGATAATCTTCCAGAGCCTGTTTGTCATAGGAGATCTGTATTTGGTTATGTTCATCCTCATTCTCTTCAATGCCGAGGCATATTGACCTCAATCAAGATCATGATTGGATATTTCCTCCTCCTAGATTGAGAATTGCACGATAATCTACAGCATCAAGTGGGAGGTGAGAAAGTAATCAATCCTGGAGCAAGTCCCAAGGATACATGAAAGGAAGGTGTACTAGTGGTCCCTGGGTTGTTTCCGGTCTATCACATCACCCAGTACGGCCATGACCTCCACAATGGACTTGTCTACAGGATCAATTCTGTCTATTTTTGGGTCATGCACCAGATTCCAGTACCCTCATGCTACCACCTTTGTGGAACTATATTCTGTGAAAATCCAGCACAAGGAAGATAAAAAGTCTACAATGCAACATCTAGTAATTTTGTAGCCAGGCGTGAGACGATTTTTTACGTTTACTATAGTATGTCATGCCACCCTCATTTAGTGAGAGTATTCAGAATAGTGTGATGTGTAGTTGGCATGATAAACAAGTGGAGGATGATGGGCCCGTCTGGATATGGTACTGACAGTACAACTCAGAGGAGTGTAGAGTGTTCAGAGAATGGGAGCAGGAGTGTGGAAGGATCAGTTACACCACAGACATCATCTTTGATCTTGGAGCAGTAGTAAATATATACCAGATATGTGTTTAGTGTGACACAGCGATGCTCTATGGCAGGTACGATTGAAAGCAATAAGTGCATGAGGAGTAGCCCCAATTGTTGCTGCGAATAGGTTGCGATTTGCACCCTGTGCCGCAGTTTTTGGCATTCGAAAAATTCGGCACTATACCTTACTGTGGCTTTATGTACTGACTGCTGCGCCAGCTGAGATACTACAAAGATTGGGGAAACAGACAAACATAAGTCGTGTCTAACTTTCGAGACTAAGAGACTAACTAAATCTTAACAGCAGGCGGCGTCGGATTCAGAGCCGGAACTCCCAGAGAAATCGTCTTCTGCACTGGAAGCGACTTTAATGGCAATGCAAACTAGTTTACAGTCAATAGATGGCAAAATCGATGCCCTTAATATGCGTATGTATCACTTCGCTGCGAGGCTAGATATGCAGGGAGTACGACTGGGCGAAGCGGAGCAGCGGATCTCCATGGCAGAGGATGCCATCCAGGCAGTGACAACTAGTAACACAGTGAGTGAGACGCGCCTGCTCCTTCTTTACTAACAGCCCGGATTAGCTGATGGCCGGGGGCGCATCTCTAATGAGGTGTTATCCTCGTGGGCAGTAGTGGAGCTGATCTCCATCCTGTGGGAGCTTGGATCACTTGTTTAAAATCATTGGGACTGCCTGACCCCAAGATGACTGCCACAGTGTTCCCTACCACATCGTGCTACTCCTTGAGAAAAAACTGCCTTGGTCCAGACGTCGAAAACGTCCCCCATCAGGCCTATCCTTCAGGATACCGAATCTGTGAACCTGCCTCTAACTGTGGAGAACTAGCTTTTTAGCCGATGCCCGGTGGAGCTACTTGATAGCTATAGAGGAGATGGGCTGTGGACTACCCCTTCGGCCGTCACCTACCAAGCCGGACATTGGGCAGACCTTACTTTGTCTCTCCATCGTACTCTCCCCCATACCTCTTTACTCCACCCACTTTCTCCTTTATACTCCATTTATCCCTCCTCTTTGCTCTCTAATTGTTTTCTCATTGAGACCTAACTGCTTGACTGATGCCCGATGGAGCTACCTGATAGCTATAGAGGAGATGGGCTGTGGACTTCCCCCTTGGCCGTCACCTACGCAGCCGGTCTTTGGGCAGACTCTCCTTCATCTCTCCATCCATCCTATTTTCATCCCTTCTCCCTCCTAAACCTTACCCCACCCCGTTACCCTTCTAAGCTCCATTTATTACATCTTCCGACGCTCTTGAAATGTTCTCTTGTAACTGATGTAACTTGCAATTGATGTAATTTTGTAATCTTGTGGAACCTTATGTAAAGTGCTCTGATACCTCCGGGTCTAGCCAGCCCTATAAAAAACTCAAATAAATTAAAAAAAATACCAGGATATATGTACAAAAACTAAAGAAAAAGAGGGGAATGAAGGAAAGAAGTAAAGGGGTTGTGTTATTAAGATCCTACAGCAATTACTAGGGATATACAGTGGAGAAATGGTCAACACAATGCTGTGCAAAGCAGCTTAGGCCAACTATGTAAAATTCAGTGGCGGCTCCTCCACTAAGGCGGAGGAGCGTCACCCCACTGCCTTCAAGCAGGAAAAGAAAGGAGAAAATAAGACGATAATATTATAATGTTATTATCATTTTATTTGTCCTCCTGCTGCAGCAGCGTTCATGAGGAGGCAGGGCTGAAGAGCAGGGGAAGAGGGTGCAACTCTCCTAGGTGTGCAATGACTGTTTGGTCGGCCCTCTCGGGCCGCCCAAAACAGTCATGGGCACTTTCAGTGTTCTCCATGCAGGCTACATTACAACCTGCGTGGAGAACATGCCCACTCTTCCAGCTCCTGGCTGAGCGACATGTCACGGTGCTCAGACCAATCACAACGGGTGCTTCCTGTTCCCAGAAGACGAGAACAAGAGAAGACGCGGGGTGGGAAGGTTAGTGTTTTTTTTACTTTTATTGTAACCTGTGTGCCCTGTACACCCCTAACCCAAACCCCGCGCCCGCTCCGTCATACACGAGCGATGCCGGCCGCCACCGATAAAATTGCATACTAAACTCGAATTCTGAAGCTTTAAACTTTAAACAGTTGAGTTCAACTTCAGAGGGCTAACATCCCTCGCCATTATACTTCAGGATATTATTCTCGGTCGTACGCAACATTGATCTGTAACTATATATTTCAGGGATGACCGGGATTTGTCCCTCTCTTAACCCCTTTGCCGCGGTGCAAATTCCGCCGCGGCACTGGGGGGGTGTGGGGTGAGCGCAGCGCCGCCATGCTTGTGACGGAACCACGCCGTCATGAGCACGGGCGAGCTGTGCTCATGACGGCGTGGTTCCGTCATGACTCCGCCCACTCTTCATTTCGCCCGCACAGGCGGGGAATTAGTGCCGCGTAGGCGGAGCGGCCTCAGCATGAAGGAACCACGCTGTCATGAGCACAGCTCGCCCGTGACTCATGACGGCGTGGTTCCGTCATGCGCACGCAAGGGGTTAATGTTGTTGTTTTCTTCTGCACATACCATTGTTTACGTCCCAAATATATTTGGAAGTATCCTAGCCAGACCTAAGGGACTTGGCCTCTATTGCTGTGGCCATATGTCTTTGCTTATGGAGCTTATTGATGTCAATTCTCTCATCAGGGTCTCAAGCATAATCTACGCCATTTTTTCTGACACACTTTTGGTTTACCCATAACCACCTCATTGAGAATGAGCTGATGGCAAGGTGTATATTAGATATCTATCAGGACTTGCAGCAATTCAAATGATTCTAGAAGTGATGTTATAATCATCGGTTTAAAAAACACTTACCTCCTGGCCGCCGCCACCTCTCCTGGCTTCTTGGGAGAAACAGGAAGCAGGAAGTACCAGGGCTCCCATGCTCCCTGCAGCCAATCACAGCGTTATGATTGGTCTGAGCACAATGACATAGCGTTCAGCCAGGGGCCCGGAGGGGTGCATGTTCTCCACGCAGGCTGAAATGCAGCATGGAGAGCAGGGAAAGTGCGCATGACTGTTTTGGGCGGCCCGAGAGTGCTGGCCAAACAGTCATTGTGCACTTAGGAGTGTCTACCACTCCTTCCCTGCCCTTCAGTCACGCCCTGCCCTCTCACACAAGCTGCCGCAGAAGGAGGAAAAGATAAAATGATAATAACATTATTATTATTTTATGTTTTCCATTTGCTGCTTCGTGGCAGTGGGGTGGCGCTTCTCCGCCTTATCGGAGGAGCCGCCACTGCAACATGCCTGCATTTTTAAACTAAAGGTAAGACTACTAACTCAGCCAACCAATTCACCCGTCGCTCTGGATTAGCCTATTATGTTCAGGTCATTTCAACCAGTTCAGCGATGTTGTGAAAGCCGACGTATACAATGAAGCTGTGTGGATTGTGTAACACTCGTACTTTGGATTCATTCTGGTCTCAAAAATTTAAATTAATTTGTAATGCATGTTTTTTCAGATGGAAATTAATGTTTTTACCAGATTTAGAGGTCAGCTTTTTCTCCCCGTTGGCATATATCACCAGATTGTTGTTTTTTACAAAGATTTAATTGAACCGGGACAATCGTTTCTAATTGTAATTGTATTTATATAGCGCTTACAAAGCCTGAGGAGCGAAGCTATTAAGTCCACGCTACTGAGTAAAAATTTGATTTTCTTCGGAAGCGCCTTATTTCCACTATTTTCTTGATGTAGTAGACTGTAGCTGACCCAGGATTTGCAAGTTTGTTCTTAAGACTAGAAACCATAAACAAGATACAAAAACGTCATCTCACTCATGAATTAAAAAAAGTAAAGTTTCATTAATAAAAATTGTTGTTACTGTAAACCAAACATTCTTGCAAACGGGTTATTACTTTTGAATTGTTTTGAATATCATGTTGTAAATCATTCCCTCCCTACAATGACAGTGGATTATTACATATTTGAAAGATAAGTTGCTAAAGAATAAATGAAATAGAAACAAATGGATTGCCCCCCTGGTTTACTATTCCTGTTTTTAAAATAAATAAAGTGCTTCATTAATCCCTTATTTTGTCATTTCACCGTATTTGTTTCCTGTTGCCGACATGCCAAGAAAATGTTTCGGTTACATTATCTACGAGATGAAATTGTTGAACCGTTATAACAAACATAACATGGTACATAACTGCCTGTGTCATTCATTCTGTCCATATTAAATAATAACTCTTTGTTCACGTTTTCTATTCTCCTGAGCTTACGTTTTTACCTAAAGTTCTATAAATGGATAAACGATTCAAAGCCAGATAGCCTGCATGTTGCAGCTGTAAATGTAAACAGCATCATGTTGTATTCATGAGCATCACATGACTAACATTCCTTTTTTGTCCGCATCAAAACAAGTTGTGTCAGTGGAGCATTTTTGGTCAATAATAAGGCCTTGAATGTAGAACAGCACAATATAATATTGATGGCTGCTGCAACTTTGTTAAACTTAGTGTCATTTTTCTAGTAGGTAAAATCCTCCCTGTCCCCTTTGCTAACTTCTGTGATTTTGCGTACCTTTCACATCTGAGAACATACGCGATTGTGTCTCTGAATTGTGTTTAAATTCAGTATTTCAATCAGAGACCCCAAAATAAGCTGTTGGATCTTCACCAGAAGAGTTATCTTTGTACTGTGAATTATGGGGCATATTTACAAGCCCCTTGTGCCGCCGGTATGTCACTTTTTTTGACGCAACGGCGGCGCACTTTGATGCTTCATATTTACAAGGCCATGTAAAGCCAGCCGGCGTGTCTTTTTGTGACCTTGCAAATACTGCCCCTTTTCAAGCAGCACTTTGCGTGAAAGGGGCGGGCCATGGGTGTTGCTGTGGGTGTTCCCACGCTACACCCATGGATTCTGCCACATTCTCAGGTTTACAACATTTCGTAAACCTGGAAATGCATCCGAATCCTACGCCTCCCCAGTGGAGATGTAAGTAGGCGCAACGAGGAGAAATACTTTTATTTCTCCTCCCTTTTTCCTCTTACTATGCGTGCGGCATTCTGCAGCATGCATAAAAAGAGGAAGCCACCCCATGTGATTGTTTTTGTGCAGGAAGGTGTCCCTTCCTGCACAAAAACAATCATCCCTGCAACGCAGGCACCATTGCACCATCGTGCAAGGGTGCCTGCGTTGGTGCATGGCTGCCAATTGTGCGCCAGTATAGGGGAGAGCTCAGGAATACACCAAATTGTTGTAAATATGATGCATCCCTGTGCTGTGAAAGTAACGCAGCACGGTGAAGCCAAATGGCTTGCAGCACCAACCTGTATTACTTTCTCGTAAATAAGGCCCTATGTATCTTGGTTCATACGCACATTTTATTCATATACATGTTATGTAATTATTAAACTACTTTATTCACATATTGTATTAAAATAGCAACATGCATTTTATTTGTATTAGTAATACACAAAAGCTATTAGAAAATATTCTCCAGAAACGTTTTTTTTATGCCTCCTAATCTTTTATTGCACAAAGTTGCATCATGGGAAAAACTTGTGAAACTTTTTTCTCCTTTCTCCCTAATTTGGAATTGTTTGTTGTTATTATATTGGGGTATCTATTATTAGCGTCTCTAGATTATTCCTACATTCAATTCTCTGCATGTAGTGAAAACAGTGTTGACTTCTGTCAGCTATTGGACTGTTTCACTACTGATTATTTGTGGTCTTTAATGTGCATCCCTGACTGAACTCCAGTTCTTGTATTAAAGAAAATATACATTTAGTCATTTGTTATAGAATGTCTTATAATGGCTGTGAGAAGTTGGCCTGGCATATGCTGGTCACTAGTTATAGTGGCCACCTTGCACCAGTCCAATTCGACTCTTATGGTAGATAGGTTTAAGACAACCTTTTAAAGAAAGTTATCCTAGTGGTAGCTGTGGAGAGCAGCCTTCAGGCTAAGTCTCTGACGAATGTAAAGCAGCTTGTTTTACCTTATAATCTCTTGAATTACCAAATGAAAAGGACACCACACAGGTATATATATCAAATATATATGTATTTATTTCTAGACACACTCTACTAATCTCTTTATGATTTTAGAAGCCAGGTAAACATTCAAATGTCAACAGTTCTCAATAAATTAAGCACAAATATGGCTGGAGCCCTAGGGGCGTACCAGACCATATACTAAAAAAATGGATTAACAAAGTCGACTTGCAAAATGACAAAGCCTAGGGCCTTGGGAATCGCTGGGGCTTCACTACTGCAGTGTTATCAGGTAAGTAACAAGCCCACGGGAGACGCGTGCAGTGTCTAAACACAGCTGCGGGTTTCCTATAGGTTACAATGTAGCAAGTCGCGGTTTGTATTTTAAAGTTTTAGGGCACTTCGAAGAAGTCAACAAGCAAGCCACTTACAGGGTAAATATTTCGAGGGCCAACACACACTTGGGCACTGGAGTGCACGAGTTACCTCACCCAGGGAAGCCGGGTACATAGGTGTCTTTTGGTGTCGGGTCGCAATGTTGTTTTCAATGGAGACCAATGAAGACTTGCTGCTTGGGACGATTGAAGAGGTGTCCGCTGGAATCCGAAGGTGGATTGAAGATGAAGAGGACCTGAAAATTGAGGGGACAGTGTTCAAAGTCACTTGCCAGTGACCGGTGGCCAGCAAGATGGATGACCACAGATGTCGCGTCGCGTCGCTTCAGGTCGTCGATGGTGTTTTGTCTCTTCGCTCACGAGGTCCAGGAGGGATCGACGATGACCAGCAGCTGGATTCGGAGTGTCCCATGACATCTGCAGCTGATGACAGTGTCGGCAACCGGATTGGAGCCAACAAGCCTTGGCAACTGCAAGTCTCGTGTGGACTGAAGATAGTCGGTGATGCAGACCAGCAAGGTCTGATGGACTTACCCAGCAAGGGTAAGTGAGGGCAGGCACGGAGCAACCAGGAGAGCCCTTTGAATTGTTGAGAAAGTCTTCGGGGGACCCACTAGCCAACGGGCAAGTGATCGCAAAGACACCGCAACAGGAAAAGTTTCACAGGAGCCCACGGTCACTCGGGATGGGGTAGGCCGCTGATTTTTGGAACAAGACCTGCTGGGAACTTGGGCCATAAATGGTCTAAAGCACAAGTTCGTAGAATGCTGTTTAGGGTTTGCACTCAAAATCAATGCACGGTTCCCAGGTATTGCTGATCCTCGTCACTCGTAGGGTCCAGATGCCACAGCTTCACTGGGGACTCAAAATGGCCGTCGCGAGGTCAGGTAATCTGCTTCTGGGGCCGCAGGGACTTCGGACTCCGGCGGGAGTGGTGAAGTTTGCAACCTTTGATTGAGGTTATTGGTGCATGCCAAGCAGGGGAGTCACTCCTTGACTCCAAAGGAGATTCTTCAGTCTTCCAGAGATAGTGGAACGTCGAAGGGCCAGGATTCTTCTTTGTAGAGCGTCGTCCAGGGTAATCTGAATTGCACTGGCAATGCTTGCTATCTTATAGTGAAGATAGGGGAGGGACTAGCTCTATGACCACTCCTCTAGGAGGGTCAGGGTAGTGGGTGGTTACACCCACTTCCCTTTGTCCAGTTTCACGCCAGAGCAGGGGCAGGTAGCCCCTGAACCGGTTTGAGCTGGCAAATGCACAGAGGAGCCTACTGCTCCCCCAGTGCAGGACTTCAAAGCACTCTAAGAGTGCACCCACCCAGCTCCAATACACTAAATCCTGTCTGGGAGGTGGTGACACCTCCCTGTGACAGGATGCCTTTTGTTGGGCTTCCTCCACTGCGAGTTTCGGTTAGCAGCAGGAGGGCAGCCCAGTGTCTGTGCTGGTGGCATCCATTTTGTGATGCCAGGGCTCTTGGAGATTTCTACCGTTTAGTGCAGTGGGTACATGTCATCCCCTCTAGAAGGGTGGGATCATACTCCCACACCAGTTACTGGTGTGGGGGTATGATTCCAAGTTGTTTGACACCAAACACGACATGTTTTGATGCAGTCATTCCAAAGTTAGCATTTACCGCGAGGTTGTAATGCACTTAAGAGTATATGGTTTAGGGGGGCGTGGCTAGGTGCCCGAAGGAGATGGCGGCGCCGGCGTAGGGGCTCCGTCTGCGCCAGGGTTCATTGGCGGTTCGCGCTCACCAAACGAACAATGAAAGGTAGCGTTTACCATCTGAAGGTGTCAGGCATGCCTTAAGCCTTCTTTCTACGCCGCGGCGGACCTCCTCTGACTTTGCTGCCTGTTTTTCTTCCCGGTCGCGGCTCTGAATCGGCAGCGACCGCCATTTTGGATTTCCTCCTTCAGAACTCCCTCAGCAGCGCGTTTTACCGCGTTTTGTGTTTCTGGCTGCTATATGGGTCCTACGCTACTCCCAGCACTATCAACATCAGGGATGTTGTAGAACTACTCTTCTTCACCACTTACGCGGCTGCTCCATGGACTTAATTTACATCTTCGGTTCTCCTCAACTTTGGCAGCCATTTTGATTGTTCATTTCTGTCTCCTGGCTCTGTGGTATTCAAGCTCCTCTGGTTTGGCAGTATTTTTTTCTTTTCTTTTTTTTTTTATCAACTGCTTGCTCCTCTTCATTCTCTACGCTCATCGGAACCTGCAAAATACTTGTTTTTGTCTTCAGTCTGGCAGGGCGAACCTGCACTTCTTAGATGCTTTGATGGCTGAAAGTTGCGGCAAGTTTAAAAAGCGCAACTATATTAAATATTCTAAGCTCTTCACGGAATTGGCTCGTTTAGAAGCTTCTCAGTCTTCTTCTACCAGTGAGACGATGTCGAATATGGAAACCTCTTCACAGTCTTCAGTAAAAATGACGCTTAAAAGGTTAAAAAAGGATCCACCTTCGCCTCCTAAATCTTCTTCGACCATTTCAATGGAGCTACTCCTCGAAGAGATACGGGCCTTGCGTCCTTTTATGGAGGAAACCAATGCTAAGCTGCAGGTTCTTACTGACAATTGGGCTGTGATGGATGAAAGAATGTCCTTGGTGGAACGTGATGTCTCCTCTCTTCAAGATTCTGCAGCCAAGGTCACCCACATGCATACGCAGATCTCCTCTCTCCAGAAGCAGGTGGAGGACTTGGAAAACCGAAATAGACGCAATAATCTTCGCCTTTACGGCCTGGTGGAAGGCTGTGAGGGGAGCAATCCCATCACTTTCTTCAAGTCTTTTCTTCCCAAGCTTTTCCACTTGCCTGAGGATACCCCACTCAATATCCAGCGTGCCCACAGGCTTGGTCGAGCATCCACATCTCTCTCCACACCAGCGAAGTCTAGAGGTGTAATAATGTATTTCTTGGAATACACAGATCTACTGAAAGTTCTTTCTGCGGCCAGAGCTTCTCCTCGCCTCACATGGTCAGGTTCCACCCTGTTCTTTGCGCAAGATTATGCCAGAGCTACGGCGAATCGTCGTAAGGCCTTTTTGGACATGAGACCTGAGCTTTGCTCCATCGGTGCTAGATATGGCCTTTTCCATCCTTGTTTATTCAAAGTCACTTACAATAATAAGACTACGACATATGAGGAGCCTACACGCATTTGAAGTTTCCTAAATTCTTGCGGCCAGTCTGAGATGGAGCTTTCTGGTCCTTCTTCCTCTTCTCATCCACCATGACTCTTTCTGAAGCTCTATTATGTTGCTCTTGTTTTTTATGTCTGCAGATTCTTCTAATCCAATTGTTCTTACGCATGCATGTTATCATGATGAATGTATTTTTTCTACTGTAGTATTTGTTATTGACGTTGAGATTCCTTGGTTTGTTCTATTTATTGCATGTTTTATGCCCTTGTCGTCCGCCGTTACCTAACTATGTTACCTTTCTTCCCCTACAGATCATTGTTGTGTGTTTCGTCCTGTTTCTCAGGTTGGACGTCCCATACACCCCGAGTGTCCTGCCTTCTTCAGTTGGCCCTACCTCCCTCCCCTTACCTCCACGTACGTCCTTGCTTATCCCTGCTCCTGATCGTATCTTCCTTGAGTTACCCCTTGTAAGTATCCCTTATTCCTTTATTGATATGTCTGTTCTTGTTTTGTCTCTTCCCTACTCTGCTCTTAC
The DNA here is from genome assembly GCF_964204655.1 of Triturus cristatus. NCBI lineage: Eukaryota > Metazoa > Chordata > Amphibia > Caudata > Salamandridae > Triturus > Triturus cristatus. Next base: position 1,010,583,887 of record NC_140585.1, on the reverse strand, counting down.
TCTTCATCTTTTCAGGTTTATTGGTGTCAATATCTTTTATGTGCTTATTCTCTGCTTCCCTCTTTTTCTCCTTCCTTATCCTTGTTGTTTACGGGCTCTCTTGGTCATGCTTCTCTCTCTTTATATATTTCATCACCCCGCTACATTGTTTCTCCCATGACCCATATTCACGTTCCTTTCCCTCTGATCTTCCTCTTTTGTGTCCTATTTATTTACTGGTCCTTACGCGCATTTTCTTTGTGCTGTTTCATTTGACCTTACTTATCAACACCTCTGGACTCCATTTCATCTCTTTTTCGTTCTCAGCAACACCTTGGCTCTTTTTTATCTTTATGATATCCCTTATGCTCCCTCTATTCTTCTTTCTCTTGTCCATTCCATTTCTTCTCTATTCTTACTTATTTCTTTCTTTTTTCTGTGTTCCTATCTTTTACGAGGCTGTTTCTCAATGGTTTAGTTTTTCCGCGCATTACTCCCTCAATAACTCCTAATGTCCGTGCGTACTGTTTCTTGGAACGTTAAAGGTCTTCACTCTCCTATTAAGAGGCAAAAAATTCTTTCTTATTTAGCTAAGTTGAATGTCGACATTGTCTTCTTGCAAGAAACTCATTTGTCTGATATTGAAGCTGCTAAGCTTAAGAGGGGATGGGTAGATGTTGTGTTCTCTGCTCCTGGTGATGGTAAAAGAAATGGTGTGGTTGTGTTAATTCGCAAATCTTTCCCTCACTTGCTCTTGACTTCTGAGTCAGACCCCGAAGGCAGATGGTTATATGTCAAACTTTCCTCGAAGGGCATCCCCATCTCCCTTTTCAACATTTATGCACCTACTGGTGGTGACCCTGCCTTCTGGCGCACAATGGCTTCTCGTATTTCTGAATACGTTGATGTCAATTTTATCATGGCAGGAGATTGCAACTTACCCCTTGATCCCTTCTTAGATCGACATTCCAAAGTATCTTATATCCCAAATAAGTCTCAGAAAATGTTTGTTCAAGCAATATCCCAGCACAAACTCATTGACGCCTGGCGTTTGTGTAACCCTACTGCTAAAGAGTTTACCTTTTACTCCTCATTCCACCAATCACAGTCCCGCATTGATTACATCTTCCTCTCCCATCATATTTCTCAGTCCCTTACTTACGCCGACATTGGTCCCATACTGTTTTCTGATCATGCCCCTGTTTTGATCAACATTGATATCCTACCCAAGTCCACTGGGCCAAAAAGATGGCGCTTCAACAATACTCTACTTCTTGACCCCAAATTCACCTCCTCCTTTGTTGATTTCACTAAAGAATTTTTCGCCACCAATGATACCCCCACTCTGCCTCAGCATGTTATTTGGGACGCTTTTAAGGCTGCAGCCAGGGGTTTTAACATTGATTATGTAGCCAGAAAGCGTAAGTCTGCTCGCAAGCACATGTGTGATCTTCTCCTCACGATTAAAAAACTGGAACATTCTTTCCACACTTCTCATTCGCAGGAAAGTTTGACTACTCTTATCAAGGCTAAGATGCAATTTAACAAACAATCCACTGATGATGCTTCGCTATACTTGTTGAAATCCAGTTCAACATTTTATGGGGGAAAGAACAGAGCGGGGAAGATTTTAGCCAATTATTTAAAAGTTAAGCAACATAAATTGAACATTGAGTCTGTCTATGATATTAATTCTGTTTTAAAGCACACAGATGTGGATATATTAGAGGAATTTTCCCATTTTTATTCCACGCTATACTCTTCTGAAACTCACCCTACTACCCAATCTCTCGCCACCTTTTTCTCTAGCATTAAAACACCTTCTAATTTTCCTGTTGACTTATCCACTCTTGAATCGCCCATCTCCATTTCCGAATTACACAATGCACTTCAATCCCTCAAGAAGGATAAAGCCCCGGGTCCAGACGGATTCACAGTCGAATTTTACCTGCACTTTTCTAAATTACTATTACCCAGACTGCATTCTCTTATTGATTCTTTCATACTTAGTGGCACTTCCTCTGGCACTTTCTCAGACGCCCATATATGCATTATACCCAAAGAAGGCAAAGACACCCAATATTGTAAGAACTATAGACCAATTTCTTTGGTCAACATTGACTACAAGCTGTATGCTAAATCCCTTGCCATACGATTAGATCCCTTTCTTCCTGAATTGCTGGGTCCGGAATAATCTGGATTTGTTAAGAGCCGTTTCATCACAGACAATACTAGACTTCTGTTTAATGTCCTGTCCAGATCCTCACGGTTCCAGGACTCGCTAGCGGCAATTGCTTTAGACGCCGAAAAAGCGTTTGACAGGGTAGAGTGGACTTTCCTTTTTTCCGCCCTTAGATGGTTTGGGTTTGGTCCTAATTTTATCTCCTTTGTTTCTTTTCTGTACTCCAGCCCCAGAGCGGCAGTTTGCGCTAATGGCCTAGTTTCCTCTTTTTTCAGTTTAGGTAGAGGTGTTCGTCAAGGCTGTCCCTTCTCCCCTTTCCTTTTTAATTTGGCTTTAGAACCCTTCCTTTCAAAACTCTGCCAAAATCCTAATTTGCATGGTTTCCAAATCTCACAGACCAACATCAAACTTGCTGCTTACGCGGATGATATCCTACTCTTTATGTCCAATCCCGTAATTTCTATCCCCACATTTCTGTCTGAAGTTCATGAATACTCCCAAATTATTTCTGGCTATAAGTTGAATATTGACAAATGTGAAATCTTGCCCCTCACTAAATTTACCTTCAAACCTGATTTCGCTGCGTCCAATTTCACTTGGAGTCCCTCCCATATTAAATACCTTGGTCTGTACATAACCCCTTCTCTCCCTGACACTGTCTCGTTGTGCCTTAATAAATGCACACAGAAAATGTCTGATCTTACCTCCAGATGGCACCCACTTTACCTTTCCTGGTGGGGTCGCCTTGACACGATTAAAATGATGCTCTCCCCAATAATTCTATATACGATCTCCAATATTCCGATGCCTATTCCATCTAAATTTTTTAAGAAAATCAATACTGTTCTCTCTTCTTTCCTCTGGTCCGGCAAAAAAAGCGCGCATGTCCTTGTGCAGACTACGTCTTCCCAAATCAGAGGGTGGAGTCAACTTTCCAGATTTCCCCACTTATCACAAAGTGTTCCTTTTGCGACAAGCCTCCCTTTGGTTGAGGGACCCTGCTGAATCCTCCCCCTTATGGCTTGTCATTGAGCGTCTTTCTTTATCCCCCTTTACTTTTGCTGAGTATCTCTCGTTTTCTCATAAGCCCCAGGCTATTACCACTCCCATACATAAGTTTACTACCAAACTTCTTCTTTCCACTTCCCCAAGCCCTCCTTCTTCTGTCGCTGAATTTCTCAATACCACCATTTGGTATAATAATAGTATCCTCATTAACCAGAAACCCTTTTATTGGAAGTCCTGGAGGCAGAAAGGCGTGATTTGGGTGTCCCATCTTTTTTCTGGCTCCGATTTCTTACCCTTCTCCGTTCTTAGCCAAAAGTTTGATCTCCCTCACTCTTTCACCCGTAAATATCTCACACTCAAGAACGCAGTCATGTCCACTTACACCCAATTCTCTAGGTCTCCTACTCACTCTGACCTTCCCAGCCCTACTCTGCACCTCCACTCCTTGTTACATACTTTTCCCACTGCTTCCTCAATTTACCATTCATTTCGCAAAACTCCTGCACCTAGGCCCAAATCCAAAGTAGAGGAACTGTGGGAGTCTGATTTTGAAATCTCCTGGCCCACTTCTCTTTGGGATGGGATGTGGATCAAACTCTGTAAGTCGTCTAGGGCTGCTTCTCTCACACAAACCCTCTTTTTTGTCTATAATAGACTTCTCCTCTCACCTTATATGCTGAATAAGAGGTTTCCTCTAACACCTGATCTTTGTTGGTCTTGCTCCGCGCCTAAAGCTTCTCTTTTTCACATGCTCTTTTCCTGTACCGCTACGCATGACTTTTGGAAGCAAGTGTGGGCCCAAATTAATGCCATATTTCATACTGCATTTCCTTTCTCCTTTGTTAATATCTTTTTAGGCAGTCTTTCTCCCTGTTGGACAGATACTGATTTTAATATACAAATTGTTGACTTATTGCTAGCTGTCGCATTCCAGCAAATTACTGTTAATTGGAAAAATGTTGCTAATATTTCTTTTAGAGCTTGGTGGTACAATGTATGTCATAATCACAGGCTAGATACTGCCTTTGTTTACCCCCTAAGTCTGGCCAAAAAGCGACAAGATCTTTGGCTTCCTGTAACCCTGTACCTTGATATTTGCGCCAAATGCTCGCATCATTTGCCTCCCTCTTAGCAGGAGGTCTCTAAACCTCCTTGATTGACCTTTTTGTTCCCTTACATTTTTTCTTTTATAATTCATTTATTGCACATTACCTCCAATATTGCTTCTGTTATTTAGCCTCAATTATTTGCTGTTTCTCAGTCTCATGTTTATTTCCACAGTCATGTTCTATTATATAGCTCATATTGCTGTTATGCTTTAGGTTTTCTTCTGTATCGACACCTTACTTGTTCTAATAAAATCTTTTGAACCTAAAAGAGTATATGGTTTAACTGCATCCACAAACAGCAGCAGAGAATAGACTCTGCCAGCTGCAGAGGGGTCCTGCTCATGCAGAAGCACCCCCTCACATAGTAGACCAAGCACCCTGCCCTCAGGATTGGTAGGGCCTGCAATAGGGGTGGCTGATAGGTTTATATGTGTGTGTATGGTGAGATATAGGAACCTATACCTCTGTGAGGAGTGCTAACACTACCTCACACAGGCTGCAGTAGCAGGCCTGTTGTGTCAGATTGAGAATGCTTCCCAGGGGTGGCATAATACATGCTGCAGCCCCGGGTAGGCCTGTGAAGTACCAATGCCCTAGGTACCTAAGGTCCCGTATACTAGGGACTCATAAGGTACCACAGTATCCAATCACTAGTGCATCTAATATGCACACCAATCGTTTAAGGGAGTAAGCAGATACGCTGGGGTCCTGGATAGCAGGATCCCAGCCAGACTAGTCAAAAACCATTCAAACACCAGGAAAAAAGTGGGGGCAACCATATAGTCAGATTCCACCTTCCTACAATGGCAGCCACAACATTTTACTCTGTTTGCGACCAAGCAATAAGATTGTTCCATATCATGGGACTGGTACCAATCTCACAGTACCGGAAAGGACAACAGGAAAAGAAGTTCCTTCGGCCAATTAGAGGGCCCACTTTTCTTAATTCACAATGCTGCTGATCTCCAACGGAAGTCCCACGGGACAAACCATCCAGATATACCTTACTTTTTAACCCTTTCAAGCTTAGCTTAAGCACATCTCTAAATTAAAATGTATCAAAAACGGGTGAACCGGAGGCCAGTGCCAGTTCTCCACTCAGCGGTCTAAACCAGCTCGAGGTTCAGAGGTTTGAATTGTGCATGTTGGGCTGGCCTTTGCAAGATAGCCACATGCACACCTCAAACAGAAGTGGCCCCTCCACCCTGCTGCAATCAGCAGCAGAGGACAATTCTGCTGCGAATCCCTGCCCTCACACTACATTTGGCTGGCAGAGTAAAAAATAAACTGGTAATACATTTTATTACCATTTTATTTTTCACACTTTCTGAACATGAACGCTCCTCTGCCCTAAGAGTGACAGGTTTTGCAAGCGGCAACATGGCCAGAATAATACATCATCAGACAGTTGTGGATACAAAATGTTTAGTATCCCCGATTTGAATGACTAGCTTGACTATTAACTTAGCATAAGATGTAATAAGTCATTAGTCCCCAAAAAGAAAACTGCATGTTAAAAAGACTGGAAACCTCCTTCCCCCTCCACCTGAGATGCTCACCACTGTGTTATAAAAGCCTTATTCTGGCCGATGAGAGACCCCTATCCACGCACCAGTTTAGAGAAGGATGTCAGTGTACAAAGGAATGCTAAGGGTGAAAGTGAGCAGCATCAGATGACACAATCATTCTGCGGCAAGAAGTTATATTTCAAGCAAACAGACAAGGATATCCCCAGGACACAGAGTCCAGCTATCAGACCCGTTCGCCATCCACTGGATGTATGACGTTACAACGCACACTTTTACAACGCATGCACTTACAACGCATTTTTTACAACGCATAATCCATTACAACGCATGACTTTACAACGCAGTACACTACAACGCATTTTTAAAAAATACCTTTACAACGCATTACCATTACAACGCATACTACCTTTACAACGCATACCATTACAACGCATAATATTAAATTACATTTAAGGTAAGTATTAGATAGTATAGGGGTAAAAATTACTATTCTAACTCCAGGGGGTGCAACAGTAAGGTAAGTGTTGGATAGTGTAGGGGTAAAAATTACTATTCTAACTCCAGGGGGTGCAACAGTAGGGTAAGTGTTGGATAGTGTAGGGGTAAAAATTACTATTCTAACTCCAGGGGGTGCATCAGTAGGGTAAGTGTTGGATAGTATAGGGGTAAAAATTACTATTCTAACTCCAGGGGGTGCATCAGTAGGGTAAGTGTTGGATAGTATAGGGGTAAAAATTACTATTCTAACTCCAGGGGGTGCATCAGTAGGGTAAGTGTTGGATAGTATAGGGGTAAAAATTACTATTCTAACTCCAGGGGGTGCATCAGTAGGGTAAGTGTTGGATAGTATAGGGGTAAAAATTACTATTCTAACTCCAGGGGGTGCATCAGTAGGGTAAGTGTTGGATAGTATAGGGGTAAAAATTACTATTCTAACTCCAGGGGGTGCATCAGTAGGGTAAGTGTTGGATAGTATAGGGGTAAAAATTACTATTCTAACTCCAGGGGGTGCATCAGTAGGGTAAGTGTTGGATAGTATAGGGGTAAAAATTACTATTCTAACTCCAGGGGGTGCATCAGTAGGGTAAGTGTTGGATAGTATAGGGGTAAAAATTACTATTCTAACTCCAGGGGGTGCATCAGTAGGGTAAGTGTTGGATAGTATAGGGGTAAAAATTACTATTCTAACTCCAGGGGGTGCAACATTAGGGTAAGTGTTGGATAGTGTAGGGGTAAAAATTACTATTCTAACTCCAGGGGGTGCATCAGTAGGGTAAGTGTTGGATAGTATAGTGTAATATTATGCGTTGTAATGGTATGCGTTGTAATGGTAGTATGCGTTGTAATGGAATGCGTTGTAAAGGTAGTTTTTAAAAATGCGTTGTAGTGTCATGCGTTGTAATGTCATGCGTTGTAATGGATTATGCGTTGTAAAAAATGCGTTGTAATGGTAGTGCGTTGTAAAAGTTGCGTTGTAAAGGTTGTTCCCCCCATCCACTCCAAGGGGGCCGGGCGCTTTCCTCAGCGTATGATAGAAATGCCTGAAGAATCTTGTCCTAGTAATCCACTAGGGGATGCCATCTTAGACCCTGTTTGTCCTCTCTGTGGAGCATGGTGCCCTTCGCTTGCACACATTTTATGACCTCAGGCCTTGCTTAGCCAGAAGTAAGGCTAGATCCATGAATCTTGTTGTGGATTTTCAGGGGCAAGGGTATATGCCCAAAAGGCAATGTTGAGACTGAGGTGATCTTTGGGCATTCTGTGGTGTGTATAATGTTGGACAGCACCACTTACTTAGGAGGGGAATAGTATAGACCCTACATGTCCAAAACATATACTTCTCTAGTGGTTAGGTATATGAGAGTGAGATGTCGGGGTGACACATGCCCTGTGCAGGATAACAAATTGGAAACATTTAAAATGGGAATTCCTGGATATCTTGCTGGGGTATTCAAAATTGAAGCCTTTCAAAATCATTGAATACCTGTCCCTAGGTGTCTTTACACTGATTTATGAGGCACACCAATCATACCAGGGGGTCCTGTGCAAACTCTCTGTAGGGCCATGCAATCAAACGTGTGCCATGACACACACTGTATATTGTGTGAGGTAGCAGATAAGTGGCAGATTTGAGTTGCCTTAAGTCTCAGTGTGTAATCAGTGTTCGTTTGATGGCACCATAGGTCAAGAAGGTTTCTCAATGCAGACCATTTTGGTCCTGTAGTTAATTGAAGCTCATAAGGCCACTGTCTGAAAATAAGTTACCAATAGTAGTAAATCCAGTCTCCTTCAATGTCACCAGGGCTTGTCGCATGGGGAAATCACAATTTATTGGGTGCCCTATCAGCGTTAAAGCTGGGGAATTGGGATGCAGTGTTATAGTGCGTGGGAATTCTTGCTTCAGGCATTACAAGACTGTTTGCACTAGTAGCAAGCGGTAGCGACTGCAGACCGTGCTGGCCATACATACAATAATATATACACACACACACACGCATGCACGCACACACATATGTATGGTATCTCTACTATCAACTGATAAAAACTGTGAAAGAAATCAGGATGAAGATTTCTCTGGTTCATTATTCAACACAGCAAAGCTGAAGACAGACCAGACCCTCACCTAAAGTGTGTCATGCGATTGGAAAATAGAATTAAAGGTGCTAAAAATGGTTTAAACTGCATTTAATATGATTTTTGTTTATAGAGAAAATATCCACTTTTCTGCAAAGAAAATGAATGACCATTAGTGCGAGCTAAAGGACGATTTTAATTTTTAACCTTTCCATGTAATGCAACCTGTGAAAAAACTGTTTCCACAGATTATTCCCCATCTAATTTAAAATGTGTAGTGAAATAATGATTGCTAGATACTATAATGTACTTTGTGGTATTATTGCGAGGTCCCAAGAACATACTCTATATGACGGTGATGAACACTGGTGAACTTCATGAGGTGGTCCAGTTCCTCAGGGTGTGCATCCTAAGATAATATATACCTCTTAAAACCCAATTTGTGACTCCTAAGTGTTGTGAATAAAATATTTTTCAACTCTCCAATTTAATGATAATCAAGTATTACCTTCAGAAGAGTGAAAGGCTTGTGACCCAAAAGTCACCCACAGAGTGGTAGCAACAGCGAATTTCAAGATGACAAATGTGCATTTATGCATGTGTTAAAATGCTACTCTCTTGCTATTTTTTTTATTGCACTGGAAAATGTTTTACCTTGTGAGAAATCCCTTCACCTATAAGCCCCACCCATACTTGGAGGGCTCGCTCTTCATTCCCGTCTTTAACATGGATTTACTCTTGCCTTTCACTTGATTAAATATGAGTCACTCCTTGCCATAAATTAGTTGAAAACCAGGGTAGATACTTTTTTCACTATGCCACAGAGTTAGAAAAGTTCAGAAAGTTCCAACCCACAGGAATTAGGCAAAAATATTTTTGAATTTATCTAACTAAAAGAGGTCTTGGGAAAACCTACTTCTCTACATCACCCTGAACACCCTGAACATTTGATTGCCCGTTGTGTGCCTGGGCAAGATATCCAGAAGCAGGAGATAGGAGACAAGTAGGCTCTATCCAGGAATGAACTCCAGTACGATCGCAGAGAGGAGCATGCAGGTATAGTGCGGTGTGGACATGCCTGCTGTGAAAGGGAAAGCTGGGCAGTTTGGACATTGATGGAGGCAGTTCCAGGACATCAGGAGTTTGTTCAGAGGAGGGGACGTGACTCAGAGCAGAGGACTGGGGGTAACTGTAAATAGACACCATTATCCTTATTGTGCTGAGTAGGCCCTACAGCCACAGCAGCATTTCCACACTGCCATGAGGGACCGATGACATGAAGCACTTTGTATACCTTCCTTAGCGTCAAAAGGTAGTTGGGAAACTTGGGGCCTCGCAACTTTTTACAAGTCCAGTGCAATCCTACAAGTTTGCATGTTTGCATATTTTTATCTTGTTAGGCAGGCACTTCCGTCTTTTGATCACATTTACACATACAAAATGTTGAACCATACCTGTCTGATAGTATCTATGAACCAAACCATTTTTGAATGTAAAGTCAGATTTTGTGAATGCAAATCATGACTTTCCGCTCTTAAAATCTCATTTCATGGACGCAGACAGTTTTGTGAATGTGTGTCTAGCTCTTTTTCTACATCACATGTACACACTACTACATCACATGTAAACACTACTACAAATACACTGTTTTTTTGTTGTTGTATTTTTTTGGTCCTCATATAACATCAATAGGCGTATAAAGGCTTGGTTAGGCAGTTCAAACGACCGCCCCGGATACTTTCCCCTTTGAAACAGGGGGAGATCCCGAGTATCCTCGATGTTACCCTGTAACCCAGTCCTCCATCCACCGATTGAGCTATTGATATTTTAATCTTAGGACTGATTTCTCATCAAACTCCTTTACTCTCCCTTTTGTGTTCTTATACCATTTCCCAAGTCTCCCAGATGTCCTAAAACTTAGCCTTTCTCTCCGTAGAACTCTTACGATCCAGGGAATTTACTTTCTGGATTGATGATACCCACTCCAATTTTGTTGTGGAAGAAGGCAGTACATATTTTAAACAAATCTCCCTCCTTGCCAGCAATATTCGCATAAACAGTATAGATTTTTGTTTCATTGATAGCTTAATCCTACCCTCTTCCACCCCAAATATTGCTTACCAAGAGGTCACCTGATGGTAAATGGGAGGGTTCCCCAGGGTGTGGTAGGGGGGGTGTACAATGAACACATCTATGTCTTTGTTATTTTTAGCACAGGATGGGGGAGCACGTGGGTAAAAAATCACAATAAAAAGGTCCTCATTAACAAAGTAATGGCAGATCTCTTGGAGAAGACAGTGTTCTATTTCTCTGTTATATATGCCAAGACTAGAAATGACTGATATGACTAAAGATAGGACAGTAGGCATTCCAACTTGGAATGCTGATGGTCTTAGGGTTGTTAGTAGGCAGAAACATTTTTGGGAATACTGCAAGCTATCAAACAGCGAGATAATAATAATACAGGAGACCCATTTGTTGGAACAAGATTGGAGTAAGATTTTGAAGAACCAAAAATGGGTTGATCGCTACGTGTGTACAGATCAGGAGTGTTGTATAAAAAGGGTGGCTATTCTTTAAAAAAAATCTATTAGGGCACGTCTGGGGGACTGTGTAGTAGACAAAAGGGAGAGATGGATCATAACTAAAGTTAAGCTGTATGATAATGGGCTTGCAATTGTAAGGTATTACGGCCCCAATACTGATGATCCTACCCTACTTCAGGAGTTATAAAAAATTATTTTGGATATAAACATCCCCATTATATTGGGGGGTGACTTTAATGTTTTGATTGACCCAATTTTGGATACATCTTCCCCCGGGGCTACAGTTAATACCCAGAAAATGAGGGCTTTTATGAAACTCATGATTTAAGATCTGGTATTGATAGACATTTGGAGGGAAAAAGGTAGCAAAGACAACAGATATACATTTAAAAACAAAAAATATGGGCACTCTTCAAGAATTGATTTCTTTTTAGTAAACAACAGGATTGGCAATAAGATATCTAAGGTAGAACAGATACTAGAACACTTATCAGATCATTCAGCGGTCAGCCTGCTGAGTAACGTAACTCAACCACTGACACCAATGAGATGGACGCTAAATTGTGATCTACTTACGAATATTAGCTTAATTGAAATTTTAAAGAAAGAAACAAATGAATTTTTTCAGTTCAATAGGTGCTCAGCTCCGATACATACAGTCTGGGACACATATAAAACTTTTATAAGGGGATGGTTAATTAGCCTTTCCATAGGTCAGAGTAGGGTGAGGAAATCTAAAATTGGGAAATTTGAATATAACATAGCTAAGCTTTCTAAGGAATTAGAAAACCTTCTGAATGTATTAAATCAGGCCCAAATACAGAGTAGTTTGCAAGAAGCTAAGTACAGTATGTCAAGTTTTCTGGAAAAATAAATAATAAATAAGTGGGAGGCCAGTAAGTTATCTCACTATGAGTACGGGAGGACTGTGGGAAATTGCTGGCATGGAAAACAAAATCAGAACTGAATAGGAATAGGAATAATATTACAGAAATTTAAGATTCCAGATCGGGTAAACTGTATAAGGAAGATAAAGAACTGGAGGGGGCCTTTGTACAATTTTTTAAGGATTTGTATAACAAAGACACAGCAGCCTCCAGGGAACAGTTACAAGACTATTTTGAGGGAATAAATATGCCCCGACTGCCTTCTATAACTCAGGATGACCTTTGTGCAGAAATAAGCCTTGAAGAGGTTATATTAAGAATGGGAAAAACAAAAAAAGGCAAAGCAGCTGGCCCAGATAGCATCCCCAATGAACCGTATAGAGTTCTAAGAGATGAGTTGGCCCCATGGTACACGGAAATGATAAATGCTGCCTTTATGGAATTAAGAGATCTGCAACGTTCCTGGGATGAAGCAACGATTAGTATTATTTCAAAACCAAATAAAAATTCCGAATTATGTGAGTCATACAGACTGATTTCTCTTTTAAACACGGATTATAAAATATAAACTCAGATCTTGGCAAAACGATTAAAGAGAGTCATTGGCCAATTGATACACCCTGATCAAAAGGGATTTGTTAAGAGGAGACATTTTCATGATTTAACCCAGAAGCTGATCGGAACAATAGATTTAGCTACAATACGTAAAATCCCTCTCACTGTCCTTAATTGTGATGCTGCTAAAGTATTAGATAGGGTTAGCTGGCCTTTTCTACAATGGGCAATCAGGCAACATGATCTATGGGAGAATTTCTCTAGAGCAGTTACAGCGATTTATACTAACCCTACTGCTAGAATTTTGGTGAATGAGAACCTTACGGACCAGATAGAGTTTAAACGTGGGACTCGTCAGGGATGCCCCCTGTCCCCTCTACTGTTTAGTATATATATTGAGCCTCTGGCAAAAAACATAAGAGCTAACCCAAATATAAGTCCATTTAAGTATAAAGGCTGGGAAAAAAGGTGGACCTTTCTGCGGATGACCTGATGATTTATACCAGCGAGATGGAGAAATCCCTCCCGGAGATTTTTAAAACCCTACAAGAGTTTAGGAAGGTATCAGGTTACCTAGTCAATCAGCAGAAGACTGAAATAATGGAATGGAACACCCACTGCTCCAGCCCACTAGTGAAACAAGAGATAAGATATTTGGGGATCCAGGTGGCATAGAATCTTAGTGATCTAGCTCAGAGAAATTTTGTAAATGTAAAAAAGGAGACCAATACTCTACTAAAGAACTGGACAACTCTCCCACTATCTTTTTTAGGAAGGTCAAACTTATTTAAAATGTCCATATTGCCCAAATTTACTTTTATTTTTGAGACAATTCCTTTGGAGTTTAATGTAGACTCTTTTACAAAAAAACTGCTAGGATTACTGAATAGCTTTATCTGGGCAGATAAAGGGGGAAGGATTGATTGGAAGAAGCTATGTCGGAGGAAGATCTATGGGGTTATCGCGAGTCCTGGCCTCCTAATATATTGTCACGCTTTTCAGTTTAAGACTTTCAGATTGCTTCTTTTGGAAAATGATTTCTTCGCCTTACTCTTTAAGGTCTTAACAATGGAAGAGTTGGACAAGACAATTTCTTTTAATATAAATATGGCCATCCTAAATATTTTAAAAAGATGAGACTAAAGATGCTTAGGGAAGCATGCAGTACATGGTACCAGATCAGACGGACTTTGGCAATATCTTATTATTGTGACTCTGCTCCAATCTGGGACTCCCCAGGGACACTTACATGTCTGTTGGACAAATTGGCAGATCCCTTAGAGCAAGCAGGGGTAGATAAATGGGGTCAAATGCTGCAAGAAAAGAAATTAGTCTCCTGGGTTACATTAGTAAGACTGTCAGAATGGAGCCTCTCTAAGTTTAAATATTACCAGCTTTTAAGCTGGGTAAATGCTCAAAGGAAAACAGGGAAAGGCAGTAAGGATTTTGAGATGGAGCATCAGATAAGATTCCTTCAAAAGACCGAGTTCGCAAAATGGTACTGGTTGCTGATTGAGGCTGGTGAGGAGCCCTATTCGACACTGGGAGAGATCTGGAAGAGGGACCTGCCAAGTCTGCTGTTGAAAGATCTATGGCAAGTATCAATGACTACCTTTCTGTCAACTATAAAGTCTGGCCCCCCAAGAAAAACCATCTCTTCACAATACACAAGGCGTATTGGACTCCAAAGAAGTTATCAAAGCTTGGGAGACAAGAAGAGACTAAGAATCGCCCTAAATGTGGGGAAGACAGAGCGGATGAGTCTCACATGTTTTAGCGGTGCCCTCTGATAAAATCTTTCTGGGGAGATATGGTTATGCTGGTTAAAGAAAGAGATTATAAACTAGGCCTGGGCGAAAATTTCATTCCGTTCGCGGAAATTGCGATAATTTGACATTTTCGCGTTCCGCGGAGAGCGGCAAAATGTCCAAATTTCCGCATTCCGCACTTTGGCGATAATTTGTTTCTTGCTCGCGCTGTAAAATAATACATTCTCGCGCGCGCGCGATCGCCTTACCTGAATCCCTGCGTTCGCCGACAAGTTTTCTTGATCCGGTCGCGTTCTCCATGAGATGTTGCGACAGTCCACGCTCGCAGTGATGTCATGCGTCACGCGATCACATCTTTCTTCTCACGATCATGCACCGCGAGACAACTGAAAACAAGATGGCCGCGCCCGCGAGCAACCACATGGGTAAGTTGGCGAGCCGCAACCATGCAGAAAATCTCGCAAACATGCGGGAAAAAAACTTCTGCATCTTCGCGATATTTCCGCGTGTTTGCGATAATTTTTTAACATTTTCGCGATAATTTGCGAAAGTGGATTTTGCAAATTCCGCCCACCCCTATTATAAACACAAATACACTGTTGTCTGGCAAACGGGGGGTCTTATTCAAATGGCTTTTGGCACTTACCTGTTCATGAATTCAGCTCTGTAGAAATTTATTATACAAAGTCAAGTGAGATTGTGGTTCTGATAATGAACATGCTAGGTTTTTAAATACAAACTATTGAACCTATTCAAAATGTCTTCTGCTTTAAATGTTTTTTTGTTTGCTCCCATGCCTTCATTGAAGCCAAGATCCACTGTTCTGCCTCCATGTTGCAATAGACAGGAAATTCAACCAATGAACTTACTGATGTAAAAAGACAACGTTCTCCTTTCATTTTGTAACTTCTGTGCTTTGTTTTTTTGTTCCACTATCGACCTAGCTTAAAGTATTGCACGAACTCGTTGAATATGTTGATGATCGACTAGAAGAGGTATTTCTTACTCGCTTAGTTTACCATTTGAACCCCTATCCACGCAGAGCACAGGGGCATATTATCAAGCAAGGCGTTAACATTATCGCCGCTTTAGTGGCAGAAAACTGCCGCTAAAGCGGCGATAATGGGCTTGATAATATGCACTAGAGAATTCCCAAAGAAGCCCATGTTGACACCAGAACATGGGCTTCTATTGGAATTCTTTGCGGCATATTATCAAGCCCATTATCGCCGCTTTAGCGGCGATAATTTTAACGCCCTTTCTTGATAATATGCCCCAATGTATTTAGTTTTACCACACTTACCTGAAAAAGTAAAATAGAAACACATCGAAAAAAATAAAAGGCATTATTGTTAAAGTGAACTCAAATTGTGTCCTTTAAATGTGAGGAATATCAGTTTAATGTTCGACAAATGATATATGTGGCTATGAAGACATTACATTTTAAGAGGTCACACAAGCCTTACACCCTGTGTAGGTTTTTCACGACTTTCTCCTTTCAAAATACCATTTGCAGGAAGGCAGGAGTCGGAAGCAAAGGCCATTTCTTTCGTCTAAAGTTGTTTATCGTAAACCCAGGACGGTTTGATCTAAACAAGGTTTTCAAGATAAAAATCTTGATTATGGAATGCGTTTCCCTTGGATTAAATGTATGTAAATCTATCTTGTGGGGATGTCTATAAAAAGTCCATCCAGGCCACCTGGACCAAAGCTGTACATCACCACTACAACATCTGACATCCTTGCCTGTCGTCTAAAATCACAGCCTCGATTTCATAACACAGGCAAAACGTATTAATATTTATCTGTCTTGAAGATTATGAGTAAAAATCAGTCAATATGTCAAATCAAAGATATAGTGCTATACAGGCTAACGAAAACTAGCGATTCAAATTAATATAGTTTTCTCAGTAAGGGATGGGTTTTGCTAATGTCTAACATATATCATTTGCGTGAAATTTGAAAGGCAATATTATTGAAAGAAACACACTACTTTAAAATTAGGCTGTAGAATTCCATAAAGTCGATGCTATCAATAAAAGGTCAAATGAGTTGAATACCCGAGAAAATGGTCGTAAGCCCTTTGTGACTGGTAAGGGCAATTATTCGTATCCGTAGATTCGTAGATTGCCCTCGGTGGCAACATGTTATATTACATTTTAATAAGAGGGGTTGTTGTCATTATATCGAGTAAAATACAAATCTCCAATAAAAATTCTAACAAATGATATTACTTCCCCAAATTATTCACCAATTAACCTAAAATAACATTAATCTTCGGGGCACTATCAATATTTAATTTCGAGTATAAAACCTGGTATTTGCAGTGGCTTGAAAATAAAATTTGAAAGAAGATTCTTTGGAGACGTATCTGGCTGTATATTTTACGTGCTGTTTGTGTGGCGCTACGTTTGGCATTTCACAGCTTCTACGTGCATTTGAGCGTCTCAGTTTGTTTTATTTATTTATTTAATGCGTTTTTATATAGCGCCGACTTTACCCGAAGGTGTCAGAGCGCTTCACAATAGCAGCAGTAATGATACATAAGGAGCAAAAATACAAGTGAGCATGTTACAAAATCAAACGGTACGTTACATAAGGCAATAGTGACAATTGTGCAAGTATCAAGGGCAAGCAAAATACAAGAGGTAGCAAACGATACGTTACAAACGGAAAAAGTGATGTGTGCAGGTTACAAGAGCATACAAAGTACACGTAGAGGTAAAAAGTAAAAAAAAAAAAAAAAAAAATTGCAATAAATGGACGACACTCAGAACACTAAAACAGAAGTTACGTTACATGAGGCAGTGGTGGCCATAGTGCATGTATCAAAAGCAAACAAAATACAAGAGGTAGCATACGATACGTTACAAAAGGAGAAAGTGACATGTGTGCATGTTACAAAAGCGATCAAAATACAAGTAAAAGTATAATACTGCAATATATGGCAGACACTCAAAATACAAAACACACTGGGAAGGCACTTCTATAGGCATGGAGAACAGAATTTCCTATAATGGAAGGACTTCCTTCAGAAAATATAGGGCGTGAATTAAATTTGGAAGTGTCTTTGAAGGAGGAGAGATTTGAGGTCAGTTTTGAAGGCCTGGGAAGAGGTGGTGGTCCGGAGCTGAGGCGGAAGTGAGTTCCAAATTCTCACCGTGTTGCCTGAAAAGGATTGGGCCATCGATCTTTCCTTCTTGAAAGTGGGAGGTTCAAGCAATACATTTTCTGCATTCCGTGATGGTCTGGAGCCACCAGAGAGTTTCAGTTTATCCGCCAGGTAGCGAGGGGAGGATGAGTGCAAGGCTTTGTGGGTGATACAGGCAGTCTTGTAGATAGATCTTGCCTCTATGGGAAGCCAACGGAGGGTGGATAAAATGGGTGTGATGTGGTCGCTTCTTTTGGCCCCATGTATGAAGCGAGCTGCTGAATGGAGAACAGACTTCAGGGGGGACAGGTGGGACTTGGGGAGGCCAGTAAGAAGAGAATTGCAGTAGTCCAATCTTGAGAGAACCAGTGATTGGACCAGGGTTTTAAGGTCGTGCTCCGGGAAGAAGCGACGAATCCCCCAAAGAAGACGAAGTTGGTATCGAGCAGACTTTGCAGTGGAATCGATGTGGGAGAGTAGATTGAGTTTTTTGTCGAGTATGACGCCAAGGGATTTTGCGCTCTCGACAATGATGGGTTTATTGTTCAGTAGATTAATCTGATCCATCCATGATTGCACTGGGGAAGGAGAAAGTGAGGAGGAGAGGAGGAGGAATTCAGTTTTGGAGGGATTCAGGACCAGTTGATGAGTTAACATCCAGTTTTGAATGGAGTCGAGAGTAGAGCTTAGGAGGGAGAGATCGTGAGTGGAGGCCACCTTAAGGTAGATTTGAGTGTCGTCCGCATATAGATGATAGTGGATCCCGGATTTACTCAGGAGATTTCCCAATGGTTCTAAGTAGAGATTGAACAGTGTGGGTGCAAGTATAGAGCCTTGAGGGACACCTTGACCGACCGCTAAAGGAGATGAAAGACTGTTCGCTATTTTGATCATTTGGGATCTATCAGAGAGGAAGGAGGCAAACCATTTGAGCACAGTGCCCTCCATGCCCATTCTCTGTTGCAGAGTGTTAAGGAGAGTATTGTGATTGACAGTGTCAAAGGCTGCAGAAAGGTCAAGAAGAATTAGAAGACAAGACTCCCCTGAATCGAGTATCCGCAGTGCGTCATCAATCACTAGCAGCAGGGCTGTTTCAGTGCTGCAGTTTTGAATGAAGCCGGACTGGAAGTTGTCCAGAAGATCATTGTCCTTGATATGGCGAGAGAGTTGTTTCGCTACACATTTTTCTGTGATTTTCGCAAGAAAGGGTAGGTTAGTGATGGGACGGTAGTTGTTAGGGTCGTTCGCCTCAGCGGTGGGTTTTTTAAGCAGAGGGGTGACCTGCCCAGTTTTGAAGGAAACAGGAAGGGAGCCTTGACTGAGGGAGAGGTTGACCAGAGTGGTCCAATAGGAGAGAGAATGGGTATAGAAGTCAATGGCAATGGCACTAGGGATGGGGTCAAGAGAATGGTTAGAGGGCTTTGTATCGAGGATGCATTTAAGTAGGGCATCATCAGAGATGGGGTCAAAGTTTTGCCAAATGGTTAAGGATTTGCGCTCCTCTGTAGGGGTAGGATGAATGACCTGATCTACAAGTGATTTCACCTTTTCATCAAAGAATATATCGAATTCCGCTGCTTTCTTTGTGGAATCCTTCAATTTGGAGGTTGGGGGAGAGCTGTTTGGGTTCATGATGAGGTCGAATAGTTTTTTGGGTCTATTTTTGGCTGAGTCAAGGAGGGATTTGAAGTGCGACGCTTTTCCAAGGAAGATGTGCTTGTGGTACTTGGATCTTGCTGAACGAAGCGTGGCCAGATTTTCGGTGGAGGGCGCTTGTCTCCATTGTTTCTCAAGGACTCTTAGGTACTTCCTTTCTTCATAGAGGGATTTGTTGAACCAAGTTGCTGAGGGAGTGGGCCTTTTCTTTTTGCTTTGGAGAGGAGCGACATTATTGATTTCGACTGCAAGGACTGTGAGGCATTGGGAGGTGAGTTCGTTAACATCTAGGTCCGGGTCTAGCCTTGGAAGTGAAAGCAAAGCAGAATCACAGAGGGTACTGAGGTCAATATTTTTAGTGTCACGGAACCAGGAAGTAGCCCTCTTAGGCTGGCCGAGAGTTATAGAGTGTGATAGCTGAAGAGAGAATGGGATGAGGAGGTGGTCAGACCAGTCTACATGAATAGGGGTAGCGATGGTCAGCAAGCCTGCTTTACAAATGACAAGGTCCAGGGTTGAGCCCTTAGAGTGTGTTGTTTCAGTGCAGTGTTGGATAAGATCGTTTGCAGAGAGGAAGGTGGCCAGTAAGTTCGCATAGGTGTCTTGAGGCGAGCCCCAGTGGACATTGAAGTCACCCACGAAGATCTGATTGTCACTTTGCGAGTATTGGTCGCTGATGCAGTCCATGAGTTCCTCCATAAACGAAGGGCTGCTTCCAGGCGGGTGGTAGATAACATGGAATCTGAGAGGTGAGCGGTGGTGCAATTGAAGCTCAAGAGATAGGCATTCAAAAGTGTGGAAGGAGCTGTTGGGAAGAGCCTTAAGTTGAAGGGAGTTTCTAAAGATGACTGCAACACCTCCCCCAACTTTGTCAATTCTGTCATTTCTAAGTATAGAATAACCTGTGGGTACAAGGAGATCAAACATAGAGTGAGAGGTATCGTTGAACCAGGTCTCAGTGAGGAAGAGCATGTCAATATTGTGCAAGTTGATGGTATCGGAGATTTCAAGTTTGTGTTTTATTGCAGATCTGCAGTTGTGGAGCATACAGCGCAGCTCTGTCGCGACTGTTTTGGTGACGGGGGCACTTGGGCTATGAGGGGTGATGGGGATATTGTACCTGTATAAGGGTGCTCTGGAGGGTTTAGGTGGACAAGTGGTTCTGACAGAGGAGATGGTCGGAATGGTGTAGATAGCAGGGTTACTGGTAAGTGAAAGTGGAAGAAGGGAGGCATTCGAGTGCTTCTGAGAATTTGCAGATGACAGGCTATGCTTAGCTATTATGGGGTGTGGGGGCGAGGTGCATCTCGTGGGAGGGCGAGTGTTTTCCAAAGGAATTGAGGAGTATGGAAAAGTTGAGATCTTGGAGCTTAAAGCTAAAATGGTAGCTTCAAGTTGGGAGATGGAGGTGATTAGAGAGTAAGGCAGAGCACGGCATGTTGGGTGACTCGATGGAGACAGGAGGAGGTGCACTTGGCGGTTGAAGGCAGGGAGAGGTGGGGGAGCGGGAGGGGAGTAGGGGTATAGGGTTCAGAGGTGGGGAAGGGTGTTGGATGAGAGCAGGAGTTGGTGCACCAGGGGTGGAAGGGGAGTTGTCTTTGTTAGCGTTGCGAGACGGATAGGAATTAAGGACAAAATTAGGGGGCGATAGAAGAGGAGCGGGGCGGTGGAGCGGAGGGAGAGGGGAGGGGTGTGGGGAGTCATAGGGATGAAGGAGGTTTGGGAGGAAGAGAGGGAAGGGGGTTGGAGAGGTCCTGGCAGCTAGGTGAGGTGGTGGTTGTGAGGGTGCAGGTATCTGGCAGAGTGGGGAGGGTTGGGAGATAGGGAAGTTGAAGAAAGGAAGTGGATCTGCTCGGCCCGAGAGAGGGAAAGGATTACCAGGGGGGGAAGGGGGGTAGCACAGCGTTGCTGGAGGAGTTTGGGGAAGGGGAGAAAATGAATGTATTTGTGGGGAAATTGGGGTACATAGTGAGGGGAGGTAAAGCAGAGAGGAGGAGGGAATAAGGGGAACGAAAGGAAAGTTAACTAGGGGAGAAGGCTGGAGGAGAGGTGGTCTAAGGAGGGGGGTGGCAGGAAGGGATAGGGGGGAGGAGATGAGAATGGAGTGCCGGGATGGTGCAGAATGGACGAGGAGCGTGTTAGCTAGAGGTAAGGCTGAAGTGAAGGTGCTGTGGGGGCATACTGTGAGGGGAGAAGAGTGGGAGGGGAGGGCAGAGGGTCGACCTGTGTCTCCCAAGGGTGCAGCCTATTAGAGAGTGGGGGAGACAGGGGAGGAGATAGGGAGTAATTGGTGGAGCTAGATGAAGAGTCAAGGGATAACCCGGTCGCAGGGGGGGGGGATAAGGGAAGGGAAGAGGTGGTCAAAGAGAGAGAGACAGGTGTCTTTGGCTTGGATCATGACCGTACCATTGTTATAGATTGAAATAGTGAGGGAGCCATTGAAACACGCAGAGGGGGACATTTTTTGCTGTTTCCCATGAGGGATAGAGGAGGAGGATGTGACGTTAAGGGAATTGTAAAAACTGGTGGACCAAGAGGGGATGTCGTACGTGAAAAAAATGAGGTCGTTTTTGAGCCTCCCATAACGACCATTGTAAAACTGATCAACAAAAAGGGAATCAGGGAAACATTCAATGGTGTTATGCTTAAAACGTTTTGCTGCAGCTTTAGTCAGGTTAGAAGGGTAAATGATTTTGTAGCAATTAATTCCAGACTTAATTCGAGTGGAGGCCATGTTGGGAAATTGTGGAGGAGGAGGGTGGTGGGGATATGAGAAGGGTGTTACTAGGAGAGCAGTGGTGAGGAGAGGTATAAGGACAAGAAGAGGGCACATAATCCAGAAGGGTGAAGGGATCTGAGCTATTGTGGAGTCAGGAAGGTGAGGCGATTAGGAACAGGTTGTTACATCAGAACAGGACTGATTCAACAAGATCGGACTCTAGATGGAGTGGTGTAGGAGGAAAATCGCTGTACTTAGCATCATCCTGTGACATAAACCACATTATGCATAATATCACAATAGGTGCCAAACGCAATCTACACTCGAGATCACAACAGACTAAAATTAGACACATACCTCCTAAGTATCTCCAACATTAGGGGCAAAAAGCCCAGGGTGGAACATAATCTGACTAGCATAAACCAAAGTATGCAAGACAACCTCCAAATCATAAAGAAAAACACAGTTAGGGGTAGCCAGAGCAGGGTCTGAGAATCAAACTACAAGAAATACATTTCCTAGCACCACAAAAACACATTAGGGCCTGGCGCCCTATAGATCTCCCGGTCCCCCTGGTCAACTGGCCATCTCAAAGAGGTTTGTATGCCCTATGTCCAGAATGTCTGGGCTGCTGCCAATGCAGCGAAAGACCAGGGTGCGTACTTGCGCAAATCTAAACGTTGCAGCTGGCACTAAGTGCTGCGCAGCTGTGAAGAAATGGGGCAAGGAGTGCATCTCACTTCAAACTCAGCCAGACTTACCCCCCAGACTAAGAGACAGGAGGAGGACAACTTCAGTCGTGCCTTGAGGTCGCTCTCCCTAGTTCGTCGCTTTACTGTATTACCTCTATGATCATGGTGGGATGAGGGTGAGGGTGATATGGCGAGTGTAGTGGCATTGCTTGCCTTCTGATTTTTCCCACCATCTCGGGCTCACCGTTCTGCTTGGCTTGGGCTCCTCACGGTTTCAGCTTTGGTGCACCATTTTCTCGCAGCCTCGGGATCTCCGAGATCATGGAAACTCTGCAAAATTCACCCTTATTTCCGATGAGGGTCATACGCTTTTATTGCCGTTGAGGGCTGCCAGTGATCAGCAGCGTATACAATCGGTTGGCATGCGAGGTTCTTTAGTCACGGAAATACACCACGATCGTACTGCTTCTAGGAACAGTCACCTAGCAGCACCTCAACAAACTCTCATAGTTGTAGCATCATATTCGTTCCCTCCTAACCTGAGTGCTGATCACTTCCCGGGGTTAGGCAGTTTCGATGGGGTCCGTGGGCTTTTGTGTCCTTGCTCACTCTGCTTGCTTCGCTTTAGGATCAGTTTCGGTTTCGCATCGCCATCTTGGGTCTCGCGTCTGTGCCCAGCAAAAGTCTGAAAATCGGACTTTATCCTCTTCGCTGATTTCTCCCTTTGGTTGGCTTTCATGCCCCAGTCATTCCGATGCACGGAGGTGTCATTACCGTGTCTTTTGGTTCGGTGTGCTGGACTCCGTCGGTAGGTAGGGGTTGCCTCAAAGGAGGGGGGGGGAGCTCTCCAGACGCGATGCCAGGCATCTCTTTTGACCTAAACAACAATTCAAATCTCACTGTGTTCAGTGTGTCTTCTTTATAAGATAATGACATGCATATCACTGTCTCGTTGCCCTAGTGTGTAAGTCAATGTCTCTCTGTTCTTGTGCTTTTGAGTTTGGTCTGACTAATTTGCGTACTTTAGTTTCAGGAAATTTTGCAAAAGACCCTAAATATTGCACAAGGTTACATGCAATGCAATTACATCAATTTGCATCCAAAAATGGACCCAAGGAAAGGATGCACTTTGTACAGATCAATCTTGCTAGATCGTGTGTGACATGACCAGCGTCAGTGGTCATTTTGGACTAGGATGTGGCTGTCTACATTCCAGCCTGCTCCCACCTGCCTGTTCTCAACCCTTTCCCACTTGCCTCACTTCGTTTTGAACCTTTCCTTGTAATTTGTGCTTTTTTCTTAAAGCAATCTTTTTACTTTCCATCTTGCTCCCCTGCTGCAGTGTTTTTTGATGTCATTTTCAGTGTCTATCTTTAAATCACATCTCACCCCCAAGTCATAGCAGGAGAATGCTCCATCTCCCCTGGTGCTAGTGGATGTGGGAGGACTTGTTCCACATGCTGCTCTATCTATCTATCTATCTATCTGTGGAGGAGTGTGGCTCAATGGTTAGAGCGGCAGACCCTGAAGCAGAGTTCTGGCCAGGGACCAGGGTTCGATTCCTGCCTTGGCGGGGCTCGGGCTCAATTTCCTCGGACCTGTCTATTCTCGCCTCGGTGCCTATTCTAATCTCGGGCCCCACGCTGCAACTCTGGGCAATAGCTTGCTTAGCCTCCACACCGGCCCCAACAGCGCTAAGGATGCCTGGCTTCACCCTGGGGGTGCCCAGGAGTAGACACTTCACAGGGAAAGCCAGGAGGGGTTCCACAGCGGTATGAGTATCAGCGCCAGGAAACCGCAAAGGCGACACTGCAAGGTGTCCATCTGGTGACAGTGCGCTCTATAAGTACCTTGACATTTACATTTACCCTTTATGTTGGTGGCAGGCCCAAAATGGGCAACAGCTTGGCACAGTACCAACTCCCCTGGGGCATAGTGCATCGCAGCACGCACCACAGAATCAGCATTGCACACTCTCAGCAGCAGCTCTTGCACCACTGGGCAGATGTCCTTGACCAGAAGCAGAACCATTTTGGACATGCTCAGCATTGAAATGGTAGGCAATTGGGGAGTTGGGGAAAACAAAGAAAAAATACTAATTTGAAGATCTTTCTCACTGTTCTGTACTTAAAGATTTTTCACTCACTCACTAAAAATGAGTTATTTAGCCCTGGCTGAGAGCGTCTCACCAATGTGCTCTGTGATGTATGAAGGAGTGGCCCGTGCAGGTATGAGCGGTGGTGCGGGTTTGGGAGGGAGTCAACAGACAACGACGAGGGAAAATGCAGCGAGCACAAGATAAGTGTTTTTCTTTTTTTATTGAATTTTCCCTCATCGCCTGTCAGCTCCCTCCCCACCCCACCCCACCGCTCTTACCTGCACGGGCTGCTCCTGGATGTAGGCCCTGTTTTGTCACCTTATCTCATCCAATTGTATGTTGTGCCTGTTGCTGTATGTGGCTGTTAGAAATGGGGGTCTCTAGTTGGCAGAGGTAGGTACCTTTGTCCAAATAGGGACCCTTGCATCTAGTCAGGGTAAGGGGGATACACACTTTAGATAACCCCAGCTCACCCCCTTGGTAGCTTGGCACGAGCAAACAGCTTATCCCAAAGGCAATGTGTAAAGTATTTGTACCAACACTCACAGTAGCACAGTGAAAACACTACAAATGGACATCACACCAGTTCACAAAAATAAAGTATCTTTATCTAAACTAAACTAGACCAAAACGACAAAAATCCAGCATACAAGTATTAAGAAAAATGACTTTCAAAAGATTTTAGCAATGAGTCCATAGAAAACTATGGATTCGTGATTTCTTGCAAAGTACCTGTTTTTGCGACAATATTAACCAAGCCAAACAGCGACAGTGATGGGAAGCGTTGAAAAACAAAGAGATGCGCTGATTCCTGAGACCTTCGTGGATGCGATGGAACAGTTCCACTGGATACAGGGGAGCGGGGATTAGGGTCCGGACTGTAGGGGGAAGCGATGCGTTGATTCTGAGATGACTCCAATCTACAGGTGATGCGTGGGGAAAAACTTGCTGCACCGGGACTATGCGTGTAGACCTGGGCTAAAATTCCGTTCTGCTCGCGGAAATTGCGATAATTTCACATTTTCGCGTTCCGCGGAGAGCGCGAAAATGTCAAAATTTCCGCAATCCGCATTTTCCCGGAATTTTTTTGCTTGCTCGCGCTGTAAAATAATACATTCTCGCGTGCGCGCGATCGCCTTACCTGAATCCCCGCGTTTGCCGACAAGTTTTCCCGATCCGGTCGCGTTCTCCATAAGATGTTGGATTGTTGGTAGCCATTTGCGCTGTCTCGCGACAGTTCGCGCCCGCAGGAACGTCATTCGTTGCGCGATCACGTCTTTCTTCTCGCGATCATGCACCGCGAGACAAATGAAAACAAGATGGCCGCGCCCGCGAGCAACCGCATGGGTAAGTTGGCAAGCCGCGACCACGCAGAAAATACCGCAAACAGGCGGGAAAAAAACTTCCGCATCTTCGCAATATTTCTGCGTGTTTGCGGAGATTTTTAACATTTTCGCGATAATTTGCGAAAGTGAATTTTGCAAATTCCGCCCACCCCTATATGCGTGGGAATCCGGGATGCGGCAGCAAACAATGCGGCGGCGGCGAGTGGCACTTCGTCGGTTTCTTCAGCCGCGATCCCTCGATGTGTTAATTCTTGCAGCGGCGACAGGCGCTACGTCGGTTTAAGCAGCAGCGTGGCGGTGCAGGGAGATTCTTCTCGCACCACGGCGTTGTGTCGGAAAAACTGTCGCAAGAAGAGCAATGCGTTGACTTGGTGTTGCTTTGCTTTCCAGCTACCAGGAGCAAAAACAACCTCCAGAGGCCCCACACAGGCACTCCTGGTAGGTCAGAACTCCCAGCAAGGAAGTTCAAGGGAGCTGGGGGTGAAGTCTTTGTGTTCCCGAGACTTCAAAACAGGAGGCAAACTCTACTCAAGTCCATGGAGACTTTCCTCAAGCAGGGGACACAGCACACAGCAAAGTCTTTCTCCTTTCCTTGGCAGAAACAGCAACTGCAGGCCAACCACAGACACACAACAAGGGCAGTACTTCTACCCAGTTTCTCCAGCTCTTCTTCCTGGCAAAGGTTCCTCTTGATTCCAGAAGTAGTCTAAATTTCGGGGGTTTTGGGTCTGATACTTATACCCCAAAATGTCTTTGTTCTCTTTGTGCAAGGGGCTCTGAGCCTAGTTCAAACCGGTCCTGGAGGCACTCTGCCAGTGCACAACAACATCCTTTGTTAGTGTGAGCCTTGGCTCAAGACACACCACAGGGGGCGGAGCCGGCATTGTGGAAGGCAGGCACTGCCCTATTCAGGTACAAGCGCTACTCCTCCTACCACTCCAAATGCAGATCAGGCCTATTCAACCTAGTGCTCACTCATCCAGATTCCTGGAGCCACCCCAGCCCCTGTCACTCCAAAGCCAGACAGTTATTCCACAAACAGGCAGAGGCACACTGGATGGTTGAACAAGAAAATAGCCACTTTCTAAAAGTGGCATTTTCAAACTCAGAATGTAAAAATCACCTTACCTAAAAGATGCATCTTTAGATTCTGAGTTCAGGCATACTAAAATGTATTTTCCCATCTGGTCCCAATGGTAAGTTATATTTATAAAATGTTATAAATGAACTCCCATGCTCTCCTATGGGGACAGATAGCTTTACAATAGTGAAAAACGAAATTGGCAGTATTTCACTATCAGGACATGCCACACACATCAGGGCATGTCCTACCTTTTACATACACCGCACCCTGCCCACAGGGGTACCTTGGGCCTACCTTAGGGGTGACTGACATGTAAGAAAAGGGAAGGTTAGAACCTGGCAAGAGGGTGCACTTGCCAAGTCGACATGGCAGTTAGCAAACTGCGCACAGACAGTGCAGTGGCAGGACTGAGTTACCTTTTCAGAGCTACTCATGTGGGTGGCACAATCAGTGCTGCAGGCCCACTAGTAGCATTTGATTTACCAGCATTGTCACACTTAGTGCACTTTACTAGGGACTGACCAGTAAGTCAAATATGACAATCATGGATAACCATTTATGTTCACAATTTACACAGAGAGCATATGTACTTTAGCACGGATTAGAAGTGGTATAGTGCCCAGAGTCCTAAAACCAACAACAACAGCTCACAACAAAATAGGATGAAGAAGCAAAAAGTTTGGGGATAACCCTGCAAAAAGGGCCAAGTCCAACAGTGGCTATTGTATTATATGCACTGAACACATAAGCAAAGCTTAGTGATGAAGGCCTGTGTGTTTCATTTTGGAAATCCCAGGTCTGCTCCTGTGCGCACATCAGCGGGTGATGTTGTGTTCCCAGATAGTGGAAGTGTATCACGAGAGATCCAGGAGGGAGAAGACCCAGCTGGTGATGTGAGGACACAGGAGACCAGGTTCCTATAGAAATTCATTTAGATCTTTCTGTAGCACTGTCACATGGTAGATGGTAGGGGTGAAGGGGGCCGCAGTCTCTGTTGTTCAGAGAGAGAGAAGTGTCTTTTAGGTAAAGCAACCTGTTTGTCTCTTTCCTGATCATTGTCTTTGTGGATGTTCATGGCCCGGTGCAGCAAGTTCACATCTCTTTCTCCCTCTTTTGTGGGAGCTACAGGCTGGAGACTACCTTGCTGTGAGTAGCATCCCCTCACACAAAGGCTGTCTGCAGAACTTCATAAGGAGTTACCTGAAGAAGAAAACAAGCACAAACCAGTTCTTAAGCCTACAAATTTCTAAAAAAGATTTGCACTTCCCATTTTTTGGAAGAGGGTTAACAAGAAGCAAACAAAGGCATGTTTTTATGTGTTTCAAGGCAGGACTAGCTAGTTTCCCCTATCAAAAGTAGTTTATGTATGACTCTGAGCTGTGCGCCAGCATCACCCAGGGTAAGCTGGCATCACCCAGGGTACGCCGGCGTCATCCAAAAACAGCTCAGGAAACTAAAGAATGTCCAGAACGCTGCAGCCAGAGTGGTCGTCAACATCCCCCGCCACAGCCACATGACACAACTCCTCTGACATCTCCACTGGCTCCCTATCAACAAGAGAATCACCTTCAGGCTTCTTACACACGCTTACAAGGCCCTCCACGATGCCGGACCAGAAAATCTATAACACTGCCTCACTTTCCACACACCCGCCAGACAACTCCGCTTTGCCCAACTCGCTCTGGCCTCGGTCCCATGGATCCACAAGACTAGAACCGGAAGAAGATTCTTTGCTGCTAAGACCTGGAACACCCTACCCCTCCACCTCAGGCAATCTGCATTGTTGCCCCAGTTGTGGAAGGACCATAAAACTACTGACTTTTCAACTGAACCTCCATGCCCAGATGGATCAGCAGCTTTACAAACCCCTGATTGGTTGATTGCTGCTCTTATAGGAAATCTTTAGCAAAACACTATAGCAGGGTAGTTCCTTGAAAACCTGTATCTTCATCTTGTGCACTAGTTTGTTTGGAGCCTGAGCTACAGAGGGCATCTCCATTCAATCTGCATTAGAACTCAGTGACTGCCTGTTCATTCTTTTGTCAAATACGTGGCTTTAAATGATGCTTTCCCAAAAGGAAATATATGCCAGCGACAAACACGAGGGGGCACATGGCTCCTCCAAACTACCAGGGCATAAGCAGCTCCCGGATGGAGTGGACGCAGACCGTGTTCACTGCTGCCCCGGACAGTTTACCATTTAATAATCAGCAATCAGAGCCACAAAGCAGTAGAGTACCTCGCACAATGCACTTCTGCTCCAAAAATCAGCATTCATGAATATACAATATTGAGTTGAGTAATGTGGCCAAACCGCAACTTTGTCTTTTCAATATAGTTTCCAATGATATACAGGTATGAGTGATATATACCCACCTACACCCATATACACATGTACATATACATATATACATATACACACACATAAACCACTCATAGATTTCAGCTGTAAGATCCAGGGCAAAGCAACAGACAGATTCATAAGTGACTCCTATTGACTTCGATTACAACACACGCAATATTTCTGTAAATTATGCAAGAGTATGGTGAGTGCGTAGCTGCTGTCAAACTCTCATCAGGCATACAACAGAAATGTATTATGGAATTCTGAGGCTAGCAAGGTAAACGTGCTCTCAAGTGGGATTGTGTCTGAATTCCAGAGTTGTGTAGTCTCTGGCAGAACCCAGTTACCTGCAGGTACAGCTAAGGAGAAGAGAAAACATTTTCCCGAAAGCAGATGCCAGATTTGCTAGCTTTGTTTAGGGAAGTGAGTGGAGACTGTCATGGGAGTGTAGGGTTGCACTGAAGGTGCTGGGAGAACTGAAAGAGAGTGCCCAAATATGAGTGCTGATGGGTCGCACCTGCATTTACCGAGACAAATTAAGCTTTCAAACTAGCTCACAGTCCATACACAGGTCCACAAACAGCCAAAACAAAGGACGTACACTGTCCAATTTATTCGACCAGCCCTTCGGGCACAGCCAGATTGCCCAATAGGTCAGTCCAACCCTATCCATATGGGCATAAACTTAACAGGCACATGCAGCAACCTTTTTTGCAAGCGCAAACGGTGCGATTCACAAAAATCGTCCGTTTGCGGCCTAAAAAAGGGCCTCTATGATGCATGAAACTGAAAGGCTCTTGCAATTTAAGAAATCACAATTTATTGTGATTTCTTAAATTGCGATTGCATTTAAGGAACCGCAAATTGCGATTCCTTAAATGCAATGCATGATGAAATCGCAAATAGCGATTTTGATAATGGGGGTGCATTACCATCAATTTGAACTTGATGGTAATTTGCAAAAACTTTGAAAAATGCAGTAAAGTGCATTTTTCAAAGATGTAGGTTACACACACAGGGGCATGTGTGTGCGCAACATGTCTGCACAGTTCAATTTCAGGGGTGCAACAGGATGTCCTTTTGATACCCTTGCACCCTTGAAATTGCATGCACAATTTGCGAGTGCCTATTGGTACTCACAAATTGCGCATGACATCTGCCATTCATTCCTATGGGCCTAGGAATGAATGGGATGGCATTCCTTAATTGTGACTTGCAATTTGCGAGTCGCAATTAAGGAATGTTTGGGAATTGCTAATTTTATAGTGATTCCTACATGCATAGGCTTTTACAATTCCTTAATTGCGATTCCTTAATAATCGCAATTAAGGAATCGCAAAAGCCTACATCGATGCATGTGCCTGTTAGTCTCATAAATCTGGGTTTAAAAATTGCATTTTATGTATGTTCTAACTGCCTGTTCTGCAATTCTCTGCTGAGGAGCGCTGTCATTCAGTGCACTGGCTTGAAGTAAAACTGCAGTCCTTCTTCTATTTTCGTGAAATGTCCCGGTTTTTGGCTTTAAAATTCTGGTCACCCTAACCATATCGCAAAATGAAAGGCTACTTTTAAGAATTGTCTTTCAGTACATCTGGCTGCTTTCAGGCCGTACACTCTGTAAAAGATTTCAAGGCCACAAGCAACACATAGCTAAACATAATGCACATTGTAGATAGTCTGTATTTGTGGAGATATTGTAGTACATTTCGTGGGAACTGTCTACGAGCCAAGAGCGTCGTTAGCAATGCGATTTCAAAGTAGTCTATAGCTGTCCATTTAAAGTGGAAACTAAATACTTTTTTTACGCAGTTTCACTTAGTTGATCGGGAAATATGACTTTGGAAGGTACATTTTGAAAGGCACGTGAACCACGTGCATGACATTTCGGCAACTCGAAACAGAGAACAACCCAACCGTGCACTCAGCAATTAATGAATTCACACCTTTCGAAATAGACACTAATTACTTTCTAGTGCAGATTGAGCCAAAGTGTAGAAACTGCATATTATTAATATATCCCTTTATTTCTAAAAGCTGTGATTCCACTAGCTCAAATATACCCATGAGTTTCCAGTGTTAAGATTACTACCATCTGGTGACAGACAACATAACACAGAAGTTAAGAAAAACTCTTCATTACGCATGGGGTTCTATTAATATTTCTGTTCTAAGCATACCAAAGGTCACCACGACGCTGTGACTGGTGACATTTTCTTTGATGTAATATATAGTTTGCATAGGAATGTATGTGGAGCACTAAAAAGCATTAGTTACAAAGTGTATACTGGCTATTAACAGGGTGAGCTAGGCTTCTAACCGATATTGTATGAGGTAGCTATTATGGTTTTCATGTGGTTTGTAAATAGTTCTATTGATATGTGATGCTAACTCGCTTTTAATTTAATTAACTGACAACAGATGTTACAAAGTCTCTGTACCAAGTTGTGCAAACTTGCAAAAGCAAACGGTTCCGCATAGAGGTGGGCGAGCCAGTAAATTGCCAGGGTGAGTTTAGCCAGAGCTGTGCCATGGGATGACCACAGCTCTAAGATATTGTGCATGACCCGAGTCTCAAAAAAATTGACATGAGAATCATGTAACAAACATCACGTTAGAATATGATAAGGTGTCTTCAAAAATCTTAAAAGGGTATTTGTTTAATGCGTGGTAACGTTTCACCTTAGTAGATCAGGGGCCGTATTACACAAAGTGTCCTGGGACACAATGGGCCTATGCACCCAGTCTGTGCATCCCCATGGGCACTTAAGTATTACAGACGGGGCCGAAAACGCTTGTGCTGCCCATTCTGTAATACTGATAGAGCAGGTGCACATTTAGCACCAGCACTATCTCAATAGGGTGTGGTCCCATGAAAAGAAGGGAATCTCTTTCCCTGTGCACCCGAGCCGTATTGTGGACGCAGGCCGCAGGCGCACGGGTGAAGAAGCTGGGAGGAGGCACACTGAAAGTGCACCACAAAAAAGGGCATACTGTCAAAGTCCCTCCTGATGGCAGCCCCCTGAAGGGAGAAAGGTGGTCCCATGAAGCCCCCCAGATACTCCCCTGCAGGCAGGTGCAGTCACTTCCTGCAACTGCCTGCAAAAGGGATCTCTCTCCACTCTTGAAAATGCAGGAAGTTGCCGCCTGCATAGTGAAGCACAGAGAGGTTTGTAAACAGCTGCTCCGTTTTTCATTTGAATTTGCTGCCCCTAGGGCACCTTGAGTTTACGGATGCCCTGAGGGCAGTGAATTTATCAAAATAGGGTGCACTTTTCCTGTTTGCACCCGGCACACTTTTTGAAAGGTATGGCACAATCAGGGAAAATGCCCTGTATGGATAATATGGCCACCGATTGTATCTATGCACTGAGAAGTATTTATTACGAGTGAGAGTTTATAAACTTGAATTGCAAAACATTCCTGGCCCCACCGTGATGACAATGCAATTAGTGAAGTAACAGGTAAACCAGTTGTCATGCATGTGTGCGTGGACTAGATTCCTATTATGCATAGAACAACATTATACGTTATTAATCAAACACAAGAGGTTTTTAACAAGTGCACTTCCTGAACCTTCATATTTGAAGGTGCTCAAAAAGGAGGCTCAGTGATTTAAATTATTTGCCTATGATCACACATTTGGTAAAG
Organism: Triturus cristatus; assembly: GCF_964204655.1. Classification (NCBI taxonomy): domain Eukaryota; kingdom Metazoa; phylum Chordata; class Amphibia; order Caudata; family Salamandridae; genus Triturus; species Triturus cristatus. Next base: position 1,010,551,011 of record NC_140585.1, on the reverse strand, counting down.
CAGGGAAGCAGGGATTGATCCCAGATTTTCTACTTTCACACTGTGCAATTCAGTCACTGCATGGTATCTCTTTCTGACAGCTAATGTTAAAACTTTGTCTTTAATTATTAGAGGATGAGATCAGGGCATAGGTGAGGGGTGGATTCCACATTTTATTTTTGATAGTTTTTCTTAGTGCAAACCTTGCTCAAGGACATGGGATCACTTCCCAAAACACATAGGCCTGATTACGACCCTGGTGGTTCCCGAACTGCTGTTGCCTTTTAGCGGTCTGACCGCCCGCTGCCCTGGAGGTCTGACCTCTGGATTACAAGCAGGGCAAGAAGACCGCCTCATGACTGCCACCACCACCAACATATGGGCTCCTACGGCAAGAGAGATAGCAGTGGGCCATAGAGGCGGTGCTGCCAGTTCTTTCGCCAGCCAGATTACTAACTGCCTTTCCGATGACCTTTCCTGGCAGGGATACTGCTGTGCGTGGGTCGGCGGAAAGGCAGTATAAGTGCCCCAAAGGTGTGCAGAGTGTGAGTGCGGCTGGGGTGTACTAGCACTGGCACACATGTAATGCGCTCCAATACCTTTGATTCGGGAAAGCTCAATTTCACACAGCACTTCTCAGATGACAACATACCGCTCACTGGCTGGTATCACATCGTGGGCGTGTCCAGCAGTCTGAACAACATCATATAGTTGCTGGCAGCTACATGTGCCGCCGTCAGTGCTCAGCCACAGTAAGACCGCCAGCCAGCAGGAAAGCCGAAATGCGGTTGGCGGGAACAAAGCCTGCTCGGTGCAGTGCTTGGTCCTGCTGACGTCGTGGGACCGTGGTACCACCACCAAACTCATAATCAGGCCCGTAGACTAATTTGGAAATGTGATGTTTTTATGCACAGGGAGATTTTCTAGGATTCAATAGATGCTGAGCAAAGGCCAGGACTTCAATCAATCAATCAGGGAATTGAAAGCACGCTACTCACCCATGAGGGTCTCAAGGCGCTGAGGACGGGTCGGGCGCAGATCTGTTTAGCCGAAGAGCCAGGTCTACTCTTGAGGTCTTCCTGAAGGTGTTCAGGGAGGGGGCGTGTCTGATGTCTGCCGGTAGCTCGTTCCAGGTCTTGGCTGCAATGTGAGAGAAGGATCTTCCGCCTGCTCTGGCTCTGTGGATTTAAACCTCGTTCCCCATATTGCAGCAGCTATAGCCACCTGGATGCATCACCTCACATGAAAGCTTGGCTCAGCTTGGGCTCAAAGTTCCAAGACGACTTCCAGCTGAGCCAGAGTCAGGCATCTGCCTCAAGCTTTCTGTGGCTGTCCACCTTTAGTTCCCAACATTGCATCTTTTTCTTACAAAAACTTTGACAGTTCCCTGAAGAGCAAAGTTAACAAAGTTTTAAAAAAAGGAGCAGAAAAGGGGCCCTTTTTGAAAGTGGTACTGTTCAGGGCAGAAAGTGTCTTCACTGAAATCCGCATACTCTCTCCAGGGCATATCAACAACAACCGGCGATAATTATCGCTGAGCGCACATAGCGCTCGGATAATTATCGCCGGCTAGCGCCAATTTTTATTGCTGAGATAGCGTGCTATTAGCAACGCTTATCTCAATAGCGATAAAAATCCTGGTGCTAAGTGGCTAACGTGAGATTATCGCTGGAAACCCAGCGACAATCTGACGTTAGCTTGTTGATAGGGACAGACAAACTTAGCCATTATATCCTCCTTCCATAGGATATCATGGCTAAGTCAGAAAAATACCAGACGTAAAAAAGCAGCGTTAACCGCGGTTAGCGCTGCTTTTTTTGTCTCTAACAGGGTTAGCGACATTCTTGATAATAGGAGAAATGTCGCTTAGTGACATTTCTCCTATTATTTTACTCTGGAACGCCCCCTTTGCATCTCATTAGAGATGCAAGGGGAAGCGTAGAGTAAAAGGGTGCTAAGTGCTAACATGCAAATTTGCATGTTAGCACCCTGTTGTTGATAGGGTGCTAGTTTTATCTCTGCTTTTTTGGCTTTTAAAGCCAAAAAAGCAGAGATAAAGCCCTTGTTGATATGCCCCTTTATGAGATGTGCACCTTTTGTTTTTCACTGTCAGAAGTCAGAGGGCAGGACAAAAATGATTGCGGGTAAAACATTCCCAGCAGCTGGTTGCCATGTCCATCTGGGTGCAGCATTGGCCACAGGAAGACAGTCAGTGCTGTTAACTTCGCTTTGCTCAAAGTTGAGAAACTTTGTTTGTACTCATGATTTCCCACTCCTACTCCATACACAATTCAATAAGCATGCATCCAATTTCCGATGTGAATATTTTTACTATGTTTAGAATCATTATTTTTTTGTACTCCTCTCCTGCAAGCACTGTGGGTTGATAAGCATTGCCTTCTGCCCAACAGGTCGTTCTGCTGTAGCTTGGCTCGAATGCGACCAAGTGTGAATCTCAGGGAATGGCTTTTTAAGTCGAGCCTGAGCCAGCGCGCGAGTGCTGCTCTGTTGATCTGTTGTAGGTAGAGTACGGAGGAGAAGCCAGCTCATATTTTTCTTTGGCTTGTGTCTTTGTCCTTGATAAATGCTGGCGTCTGATTCCTTAATAGGCTTGTTAGCCCCTCCTTAGTACGGCCATGTCGTCATGTGTAACCTCCCATGGCTACTGGCCCCTTTTATTGATTGTTACACAGTATGTGAACTATTTTCTCTATTGAGTTTCTCCTTCATTAGGCACGACAACCCGCTTCGCTTACATTTGGCGGGCCATGCCCGCTTTTACTTTTGAAGCAGCCAGGACAATGGAGGCCGTTTGTTCCCAATGCCATACATTTCACATTTAAATACGAGACCTATAGCATTGCAAATTCTTTTTTGCATTACGATTCTATTCTGGCTTAAAGGCGGCCTTGTGCCTGCACCACCCCTTATCCGAATCGGAGACTGGGACTGCTCCTGGGAATGCCAAGAATGAGATTGGAGTGCTCCTCTCTAACTTGGGCTGAGGATGGACTCGGAGCGTCCATCCCTGGGGCGGCTTGGAGTGGAGCCTAGTGCCTGTAGAACTTGGATTGGAGCAGGGACTTAGCCATATAGCCGGGACCGTGGTCCTCTTGGAGGTCGGTCAGAGCCCTTCAGCCCTTCTAGAGGGGCTGCGAGGGTCGGCTCCCCTCGGACTGAAGCTCACTCTGCCGTGTCTTGTGGTAGGAGCCTACGTGGAGGAGGCTCGGGAGCACAGGAGCCCCAGGAATCTCACCCGCCGGCAGTGATGTGGTTCTGTCCTAGGGGGCAGCGGCGGCTGCTGGGAATCCCGTGGCCCGGCCCGCACCTTTGGGCATTCGTGGTGCTGCTCTGCAGCCTGTACAGGGCACGCGGTCGCACCCACCTGGCATCTTGCCACTGCTTCGGGGATCTGGTGGACTACAGTCGGAGGAGGTTAGCGCAAGTACCCGACGGACTGCCTGGATGGAATGTGCAGCTGTGAGGATCTTGTGGGTTGCTGGGGCAGCTATCATTGCGAAGGTGTGCTGTCTTCAGTATTTTGAGATAGACCCGGGACTGCTGTATCCGATGGTGGAGGGTAGCTGGGGGTATAACAGGAACTGCAGTAAGCACCTGATGGGGTGGTGGGGCAGCTGTGAGTATAGTCGGGGCCATTGGAGTGAGGTGTTGTATCTGATGGGGTAGGGTTGCTGTTGTGAAGGCCAGGGGATGTTAGTTTTGAGTATCCAAGGTGTGTGGAATGGTACGTCTTATCGGTGACAGCTGCATGGAAGAGGCGGACTTAAGGCCTTGTGAGTATATTAGGTGAGACTGGGGCTGTTGGAAGTATTTGTGGAACCAGATGCGAGTGTCTTCTTGAGAGGGCACATCTGGTAGTAGACGAGGGGTCTGCGAGGCAGCATTGTTTGGTAAAAGTCCAGGGGTTCGGACGAGCCCTTGGAAAAGGCCTTGTTAGAGCAAGTTGGCTAATCAGGCGTCCTAGGGCTCCCGCCAGTCTCTGCCGGCCGGCCCCATGGCCGGCGCTCCTTGCTGACACCGGGCTTTAAATGGCAGTGTTTTGTGGATCTTCCAGCTGGGGGATTCAGGGCACCCTTTCACTCTGCGAGTGCCCTGGGAATGGCAGGTAGCTGCCAGCTACAGGAATACTGAACGCTGGAAGTGAAATCCTCCAAAGGTCAAGCCGAGTTACAAATGAGGACTGTCGGATGGAGGGTCCCGCTTTAAACAGTGGCCCTTGCAAAATCCATTCTCCTTAAAACACAAAATTTCTAAGTTTGTTGCCTGTCTCAGATCTGGGAGCCCTGTCTGCTGCAATGCCATCCAGCCCCGTGAGCCTCGCACGGTTTCTCCTTCAGGCACCTCTGCAGCATGACCTCATCATGTCATGTGTCACTGCACAAACAAGTACATGTAAGGCAATGCAGCACTACAAAACTCGGAATTTGTTCAGTTTGACAGGGTTGGCGCGCTGCTGATGAGCCAGCTCTATTGCAGTGTTTCACCAGGCTCTCAGAGCTAGGGGGTGGGGTGGGGGGGGGGGCTGGGTAGGAGGGCATACCCACCGAGCTGGGCAGCTAAGGTCATGCAGCCAATGGCATAGGAATGTGTTATAAGCCCTAGTGAAAAGTAGGAAATGCCCCCAGGACGTTGTTTGAACTGTGAAATACAGCAACAATCGGGCCCAGTGCCTCCCCAGGCCTCCGAGCCCCGGTCTCAGTGCACCGGTTGCACCGATGGAAGCTACGTCCCTTTCCTGCAGCCGGAAGTCTAACCCTTCTTTGGCGGGATATCAGCCTGCAAGGAACTTCAGCCAGGTGTCCATAAACATTAGCTCGGGAAAAGTCCACAAACTTCACCTACCATTATAAAACGTACACTTTCCTGACTAAGTCCGACTTTGCAGCCATAAATAGACTTTACATTAGAGTGACCCCCTGACTCTAAGTCACCAGGAACATTGTGTCAAGTCCTGAACATTTCACCTAACAATCATTGATTTCAGGTGATAGTCTGATTAAGTTAATTAAAGCTAAAGAAGACTACACATCCCAGAATGCATTAGGTTGTCACATAAATGCCCAGGACTAGCAATAGTGTTCAGGAAGGTGGTCACTCTAGTCTACTTACCTGTAGTGTCTTGTAGCAGGAAAAGGCAACATTCATGACAACATGATACAGCTTATGAGTTAAATATATATTTTTTACATAGAAAATCAGGTTATTGGTGAAAAGAACTGCTGACAACTGAAGTCTGTTACCAAATTCAGTGAAAAAACCTGGATACACTAAAACGTTTATATTGTGTGCGAAGTAGAGACAGCATTAGTACTGTGTGAACCAGATCACCCCCATCTTGAATCATCTGAGTTTTGTGGTGATTCCTGGTTTGGCTAACCTCAAACTAATTCAAGACTCGAAGTTCAAGGTCGAGGTCAAGTGTTTGATTTAACGCTGTTCCCTTCTCTCATTTTCTCTGCTGGTTTGCACTGGCCTCAGTGCTTTACATGGAAATATAGAAGCGCAGGAATTCACTATTCACATTACCCAACTGCTGAAGTGCCGGGACTCTCCCATTAAGTGTATTGCAGTATTGCTGAGAAGTGCAGGCAGGCACTCTCCCTTTCAAATTAAAGAAGTGCAGGTAGTCAGTACAGGGCAGCACCTGCCCACTTGAAGCACTGAATAGTGCTGCTTTGTGTGCTTATAGAAAGACCCAAAAATTATGCTTTGCATCCAGTATTCTTTGCTGCAAATTTTCCATTTCTACTGTGCCGAAGACACTGTAAAATCCTCCGCATTGCATTTTTTTTCTGCTGGGTAGTTTATTTGCGGTTATGCGGTGAAGTTTGCAGGTGTCTCGGTTTGTCATATGGCAGGCGCAAGCTGACGATCTAATTCTGTTTTATTTTCAAATTCTTGGAGTTGCAGTCCTATATTTATAATACAACAAATGAGTCTGCAAGTACCAGAGGTAAAAGAAATAAGTCAAGAGTGGAAAGCCTATTTACGCATGTATAATAGTGGCAACCGGCACTGGCCTTTTAGCCATGGGGACTCTGCATGCTGGTGGTTTTACACTCATCCTTCTACTGAGTGTATCAAAAGTAAAAGATACAGGGGCATATTCTCAAGGACTTATCGCCGAGTTAGCGGCACTTTATCGCAGCCAAAGTGGCGATAAATTTATCGCCCTATTAACAAGCTGGTGCTAACAGCCGATATCACCAGTTTTTCTGCGATAGCAGCCGCAAAAAGCATCGCCACGGATGACACCGGCAACTAATGCTAATGATATGCAGAGTAGGCGTTCCTGTGCAAGAAGCCACGACAACACCACTTCGCAACATTCTCAATGACCAGCCAGATTGGTGGTAAGATCACAAAACATGCGATAAGGCACGTTAGCAGCAGGGATTTAACATCTGCTCTTTCCTGGTATTAAGTCGGACGATAACCTGCACCAGAAATGGGAGCCAAGCCCACAGCCACACCAGAAGAACAACACATGCCATGGAGCTACTGATTATGCAGCTCGGACACCCAAGAGGTCCACAACACCCACCACCATCCCCCCAGGCCCCTCCCCCTGGGGCCCCACCCCAGGCACCACCCCCCGACAAAGATATTGCACATCAAATTTACGAAATCATGAACAAAATAGTTCGCCTGATTTCGAACAATTACAACAATTAACATTCATGTGTGGTCAGAAAAGAGAGAATCATTCATTCATCTTTGAAATTCCAAACACATTTTTATTCAAATTAAACTCAAAACAGCTATTTGGAAGAGTCTTCTCTGGACAATCTGTGAGTCACAGCCTGCAAGACAAAATTCAAGATAAGAAGGTGTGTCATGTGCTCATCAAAGGACAGAGAAGAAGAGAAAGAGAGAGAGCAACAAAGGGAGAGAGAGAGAGAGAGAGAGAGAAAGGAAGAGAGGGAGAGAGATGGAGAAAGAGAGAAAGAGAAAGAGAGAGAAAGAGAGGGAGAGAGCGAGAGAGAGAGAAAGAGAGAAAGAGAGAGAGAGAGAGAAAGAGAAAGAGAGAGAAAGAGAGAGAGAGAGAGAGAGAGAGAGAGAGAGATACAGAGAGAGACAGTGAAAGGAAGAGAGGGAAAGGGAGAGCGAGTGTGGACACTGCGCACCCAAGCCTCACTGCTCACCTGCTGCAACCGGTGTATCTCCAACCACGTGCGGGTATACACTGCAGTCCACCAGGTCCCTTATCTGAAACAAAGTCCAGATTTATGAATGGCAGAGTTTATATCATTGCACACGCCATCATCGCTTTCCCGCCCCTGCGCACACCGGCTGCTGCACCCCAGCCCCTCCCGCCGCCCAGCGGTGATTGCCCGCCCCTGCGCACCCAGGCCTCACTGCTTACCTTCTGCCACCGGCGTGTCTCCAAGAGGGCCCACCACGTGCCGGTGCAACCTCCAAGTCCATGGCCCGCGACCTTGGGAGCCTCCACATCATGCAGCCCCACACCGTGGGCCACAAGGTAACACACGTGATTCTGGGTCTTGATTTTGCAGTGGCAGAGATCATATCAGTGCACACAGCATCATCACATGCTGCACACCCGCCCAGCTCTTTAGGTCAACCGCGAGGCAAAGCCACGTGGCGGTAGGCCCACGCCGCCCGCTGGCTCGGGCCTACACTGTGGTCCAGCAGGGCTCACACAGATCCTCATCAGTTCGGCCCGCCAGGACGGTGCATCATCGCAGGCTGCACACCCGCTCAGCACTTAAGGTGCCCCTACCTCAGTACATCGAAAGTCACCGTCCCGTGGCGGTAGGCCCGTGTCGACCACAGTGTATTCGGTGCCACCAAGTCTGTGCAACGCAAGTCATGGACCCTCTATGGTTGAGTCTCGTGATAGGCCAGGTGGACACAGACATGTCACTTCCGGCAGTGGGGAAGAACTGGGATATGTAGCGCCCCCCCCCTTCCTTTATACGTAAGCTGAGTGGGCTGGGTCGGCGTAGGGGTGTGAATAATTATCCCTGGGCTCTGGGCGTGGTTCATTTCTGGGCTGTACAGGAAACCAACTGATGCGTGTATCCCTGTCGCAATGTCAGCGCCACACGGCCCGCAATCGACAATGTTGCAATGTCGCATGCACCAGGAGGCCGCGCACGAAGGGACTGTACAAGGAGAGCAAGACCGCTCGGGCTCTTGGCTCATACATGCCAACTGTTTTGCATGTATTGCTATTGGGGCACCATAAGCCTATGGCCTAGCCTCAATTGCAGAGCGAAAGCCACATCAAATTTCCAGAATGTAAGCAGTAGTCAGACTAACATTAGGGATGAAAGCACCTTTGTCTCAATACACAAGGCGGATGGACATCTGCACCTCCAACCTTGGTCTTGCATGCGGCAGGCACCCCCTGGGAGAGATACCATGGCAGATGATGACGACTCCCACACTACGCACAGCGCTAATGAAAGATCAACGTATCCACACCCCACACACAGAAGTCCTTGCTCAAGGTACTGTTGCATGTAATGCCCTTGACACTTACGTACACAACAACCCATACGTACAGATGTTGCACACACATACAACTCATTGGTCTGAGCTGTGGCATATTATCCACATAACTGCCGCAGGTCAGAAGAGTGTCGGTTCTACATAAGCCACCAACACAAGGGCAGAACATCCCGGGCACATGCACAACGCTTGTCACGTGGAACTGTACCATGTCCGAATGCTGCCAGTTAATGTCTGATGCATTGGTCTGCATGTTGTGGCCCTTGTCTTGCCCGTACTGACACGCACATGCTAATTAAGTCCACGCTACTTCACTAGTGTTCAACTGTGATGAGTGTTGATTAGAATGACAAATCGTGTGCCTCAATGAGCATAGTCCATACACAGTGAGGGACTTACTGATGCATGTCACTTAGGGGTGATTCCCTATTGCCAGCTCCACCTCTGTGTGCCAGACATTGTGGTTGAGATAGTTGCTGATAGACCTGTGCTCTTACGTGTCTTCAGCAATGTGAGTATGGTGTCTAACTAACTTCTTGCCATGTGGATCAATGTGATCCATCACTACAGGCTGTGTCCACCCAGTTGACTGTGAGTAGGTATGGAAAGAGATGTTCTGTTGTCAAATGTGATGGGGACACTACTTTAGGGCTGCCAACTACTTTGACATTTCACAAACAGCCCTATTTCTAACATTGCGTGGGGCAAAGTTGTGAAATTGCACGATTGTTGTTTCAGAGCAATGAGGCAATAGCTCGTACACACATTCCCAGTCATCTCACTGCCTCTGTGTGTTACGGTCAAACATGCGCACTGCTTTCATTTCCCAGGGTGTACCTTTATTTGAAACCAATGTCCTTACATTCATCTTTACTTTCATACTTGATGGATTATGGACATGACACATCTGTGTGAGTGTGAATGAATTATTCACATTCAGTGGAGTGTCAGAGCTGGAGCAGTACATGGCCATGCAAACACCAAATTACATTGTAGCCCAGTGGAGGGCCAGCCAGAGTAATTTAGGGATTGATTAGTACATCAGAAGAGGAAGAGTACAGTCCGCAGTCTGATTGCTGTGTCATTGTTAAGCAGAAAAAATATGGCAGTCCATGTTGAGGTCCAAGGTGAGTGTCGCAGAGTGTTTCGGGGGACAGTGGGAGGTGTTGTTACAGGGAATGATGCTGTGGGCAGAACCAATCTGAAACAGGGCATATGGCAGAGAAGATTGCTACTGGCTCCTTCTTAATACACAGGTGGAATCACCCGCATCTTCGTCCTCTCTGTCATCTGTCTGACATGTGGGTGTGTCGTACTTTAATCTCTGGGACCGCGTAGGGGACAGGGCCCCACCCCTGTCTATCCTGGTATTAGCGAACCGCAAATGGTTAATGCGGTATGTACAAGTGCTTTGTATAACGTTCTAACTATGAATGCACTGTGTACACGTTATTCTGCATCACTACGCGGGTTCCATTTTGGAAGCGGTGGCCATCTTGTGATTGCACTCCCATAGGCTATAATGAAGCAAATACGGGCCTCACAGCACATTTGCCTTTCCATGACTCTTCTGTGACCTGGGCAGCTTGGCTCTGCTGCCCCAGGTCAAACTGGTCTCACGAGCTCCCCTTCCTCCGGCCACCTGTGATTAGCATCAGGGCTTGACACGCCATAAAGTCCTTTCATCCCACACAAGCCTCCGGCTAATCACTTTCACACCTGACTGTTCCTGCTTTATGACTTGTTTCTATCAACAGGAGCTGCCCGTGCTTTATTGGGGCCTATCGATATCTGATGTGGGATGTGAACCTTGCTGTGTAAATAATTGTGGGCTGGCTTAACTGGAATGTGGGATGGTCATCATGACTCTGCTCTTTCGTTTGAAATGTACACTTGTATATTGCCGTATCATAAACCTAGGAATGTATGCCTGAAGCAGGAAAAAGTGTATTTAAGAAGAAGTCAGTTTCTATGATTTTTAGCAGTCTCCTGAGAACATACACGCTGTTGTACTTCTAGGATACCTGTAATTGGTCTGCAGCCAATAAATGAATCTTTGACTTCACCCAGAAGACTCTGTGTTTCTGTAGGTCTGGAACAGGGAGAACCCAGAAGTCATAGGGTGTGTGCCCCTGCACCGCTGGGTCTAAAATACCCAGTACTTCAGTTTGGCGCCCAACTCGGGACGATTTCAGCGGTACCAGTCCAAGCCAGAGGTTCGTGAGGAGCTTCGTGTGGAAATTCCGGAGGAAGGCCGCCACTTCATCGACCCCTGCATGTCGACGTTGTCCGAAAGTCTTTTCTGCGAGGTTCTCCGCGTCCCGACGGCTACGAAGGACTGCTGCCCTGATTAATCGACCTGTTTTGGACCCTTGACGAGTTTTGATAGAGCGAAACAATCGAGAGAGTCTTCTGGTGACGCCATCGATCATCAATATTCAGTTAAGTATAAGTGGAGCGTCTCCCATTTGTTTGGTATCCCTCGGGATCGTTTTGATTTGGAAATTTGGAGTTTGCAAACGCCAAAGCCAGAGGACTCGTGTATTCACGAGACTATCGTAATCGATAATCCTTTGACGTTTGGATCTAGACTAGTGAGCAAAGATGCCTGGTTCTAGTATATTTGGTAGATTGTTTTGTTTGGGTTGTGGAAGAGATTTCCAGCTGGAGGAGTCATGTCCGGTTCCTCCGGTTGGAACTCCAACTTATGAGCTCTATGTAAAACATGGCGTAGGCCCCATTGCATATAACGAAGTATGGATCCACTACACCAGAAAAGACGGTGTTTTAAAATGGCCCCAAAATGGTAGTTTCGATACCGATATTTTAGATAATTTGGAAATTAAATTGTTTAAAAAGAAAGCCCGGCCGGCGATGTTTGATTCTTTCCACTTATGGCGGAAGGAAGCCAAACAGAAGGAAATTAAGCTAGCGAAAAAGAATAAGAGAGAAAAAGGTATGACAGTAATGCAAGCAGCTGTACAATTCAAAGACAATGAGGAGGAGCAGATGAATGAGCAATTGCACAGACAGCGTAAGTTAGGGATCGACAAATGTTACCCAGCTTTACCGCACTCTAAACAGAATGAGTTAGAAGAAAAGGAGAAAGATCCCCTGATGCTGCATTTGTTGAGTTCGCCACCCCCGTATGCTCAAAATGCCACGGCGCCTCCCCAGCTTGTGAATATGCCACCTCCAGTTAATATACTGCAAGCCTTGCCGCTACCGCCAGCTGCTTCGCAGCCGGCTCCTATCCCTATAGCGTAGCCCTCTCAAGGGCCGCCAGTTGTGTTTCCAACTGCCCCCGCGCTTCCTGCGACTTTGTCTAATTCAGCAGCTGCCCCCCCTGACACTCTTCCTTGCACCACTCCAGTACCTGTTTCTACATCCTCTTTTCTCCCCTCTGTTTATCCCCCTGTTTTCGCCTCAACTTCTCCTTCAGCGCGACAGCGTTTAGCTAATGTGGTTACTACGTTAATGTCGCCTCTCTTTGAGTCATCCGGTGCGACTCCTGGCTTACAGCGTAAGCAATTGCGCAGTCAATTGCCTAACCCCGATGAGAAAAAGGTAATAGATCGCATGGCGCGTAGATGGATTGTTTTCCCTTCACTATATGATGTGGAATCAGTCGTCAACGTTTTCCATCAATGGGATGCCCCAAAACAAAGGTATGTCTTTGAGAAAATGTGCGAAATTCTCTGTGAGGAATTGGATGATAGTGGTAAGGACCCAAGCCCGCAGGAGTTGTGTCGAGTGAGATTTGATTTTGGAACTGGTACCATTGTGGATCGCAATGTAGATAAAGCAGTTGCGGTTGTATTATCCTTCAGGAATGATGATTGTCAACAGTCATTGTTTGAACCTGATGTCCCTGTGGGAAAAAGGGTAAAAGCACGCCAATATCCGATGCGTGAGGTTCCCCCAGTTTGGAGACCTGCTGAACCAAATGCTAATCCACCTGTCTTAGCACATTTTCAGCGTATTTGGGTACATGTTCCATGGAAAAGATCTGAGGTGTTAGCACTTAAGCAGACATTGCCTGATCCCCGTAAAAACCCTACCGGTTATTATAAGGAGTTGTCACAAACTGCAGAATCCTGTGTAATGAATCTGGCTGACATAGATATGCTGTTTGGGAATGTGGTTCCACAGCCTTTGTGGGGATCCATTCGTAATATGGATCATGCTGCAGAACTAAGGGACACATGGGCTAACATCATCGCTGCTGACGCTAGACAGATTGGTGGCGCGAAACCAGAGCCTTTAATAGCAGAACTCCCTGGTAGAATCATCACGTATATGAAGACAATAATGCCCGCGATGCGTGTAAATTGGGATGAGCTATCTGCATGCAAGCAGAAGAAAGATGAGACAGTGTCAGACTTCTTTACCAGGTTTGAAGAAACGTTTATTGACCACAGTGGGCAAGATATGAGTACTGAGGGTGGCCAACAATTATTTGTGGATAAATTTGTGCAGAATTTACTTCCTGACCTGTGTAAAAAGTTAAAAGATTCAGAAAGTTCTTGGGCTGTTTCCTCTTCAGCGCAAATACTGGCTACTGCACAGTATTATGAAAACAGAGATAAAGATGAGAAAGATAGAACAGAAAAGAAAACGAAAGAACTAAAAACAAAGGTCCTTTTACAGCAGGCCTATCCGCCACGTGGAGGTCAGAATAATTATAGGCAACCCCAAGGTGTCTATCACCAACCCCCACCATTTCAGAACAATCAGCAAATGAATGGGTATTATCAACCACGTGTCCCTGTAGGTCCCAACCAATGTTCATACTGCAAAGAGGAAGGTCATTTTAAATATAGTTGCCCTAAATTGATGCAGCGTAACGGCAATATGTATGGCGCAAGAGGGAGGGGTGGTCAGCAAGCTCCTAGAGGCAGAGGGCGTGGGAATGTTCCCCAGAACGCGCGTCCTCTTCCGCCTCAAAATACCATCAATAGCTTTGATCAGCAAGCCAACGCGACTAGTAATACAGCTCAGTACTACAATAATGATTATTATGCAGAGGACGGCGATGCAGAAAATAATGATTACTAGGACAACCGTAGACAGAGAGAGGGAGTTGTTTCAGTGCCAGTGGATCAGAGCGGACCGTATGTTGAGGTGACTACAGCAAATATAACGGAGCCCTTTCTGCTAGACACTGGTGCTGCAAAGAGTTCACTCATGCATTCAAAACTCCCTGGCGCACCTTTGTCTGGCGATATAAATGTTTCAGTAGGTTTTTCTGGCGCCCCAGTTAGGAACCCGATTTCTAATCCCATGTCACTTTCTATTGGACCTAGCGAGCTGAAAGCACCCCTGATCCTAACAACAGGTTGTGGTGAAAATTTGCTAGGGTTAGATTTGTTAAAAAGATTGCATGCTACACTGTATTGTTCACCGTCAGGAGTACAACTTACATTAGGCAGGAAAGTTATTTCCCCGATGTACTTGTCTAAAAATACAATGCCGCCTGAATTGTCATCCCTTCCGGATGTCCTTTGGGCTACTGGTCCCAATGATGTGGGCCTCTTGGAAATACCACCATATGTGGTCACTTTAAAGGCTAATGTCAGACTGCCACGTATTCCCCAGTACAAGATCTCTAATGAAGGCCAGAAAGCATTGTTAGACATTGTCAGCGACTTGATTAATAAGGGTGTGATTGAAGAGACAAGAGGCAACGTTTGCAATAGTCCGATTTTGCCTGTCTTAAAACGAACGGACCCTTCACAGCCACCTGTTTACAGATTTGTGATTGATCTTAGAGAGGTTAATAAGATTGTTGTGCCACAGTTTCCAGTTGTCCCTGATATAACTGCCTTGTTAACGATGATTCCAGCCTCTGCTGCATGGTTTTCAGTGATTGATTTAAAGAATGCTTTCTTTAGCATCCCAATTGCAGAGGAGAGCAGAGACATTTTTGGCTTCAGTCTGGGAGGTCGAAGCTTCCGCTTCAAACACGCTCCCCAGGGCTACTGTGAAAGTCCATCAATATACAGCCAAGCTTTGAAAGCGCAGCTTGATGCACTTGTTTTACCTAGTGGCGCTATCCTGATTCAGTACGTTGACGATTTACTAATTGCCGCGGATACTGAGAAGATCTGCAAAGAAGCCACATTATCATTGTTGCGTCATTTATCTGCTTTCCATCACAAAGTGTCTCTCTCAAAGCTACAATATTGTCGACAAGAAGTGACCTACTTAGGTCATCTCTTGTCGAAGGAGGGAAGGAAGCTGACTCCAGAAAGAATTCAAGCCATTGCACAGTTGAGTGTGCCAAGAACACAGAGAGAAGTACGTGCTTTCTTGGGCATTACCTCATACTGTAGGCACTGGATCCCAAATTTTTCCTTGTTGGCAAAACCTTTGTTAGCATTAACATGCAAAGACACACCGAATCCTATCCCATGGTCTGAAGAGTGCCAGAAAAGTTTTGTGGAATTGCGCAATGCATTATGTTCAGCTCCTGTGTTGGGTACCCCTGACTACAGCAAGCCTTTTACATTGTATGTTCACGAGAAAGATGGTTGAGCGTTATCAGTGTTAACACAGCCTTTTGGCGACAGACCGCGCCCATGCGCATATTTTTCATCAACCTTGGACCCTGTAGCGAGGGCATTGCCAAGCTGTCTGAGAGCGACAGCTGCTGCAGCTATGTCTATCCGACAATCTGCTGGTTTGGTAATGGACAACACATTGATCGTTATGGTTCCACATGCTGTAGACACATTATTAAACAGAACCAAGACACAACACTTGACTAGTGCGCGATTATCAGGCTATGAGCTCACACTGTTAGCAAATCACATACACATAAAGAGATGCAACACGCTGACTCCAGCTACATTATTGCCAATTCCAGCAGACCTAGATGAGATTGAGCAACATGACTGTCTGTTCAGAACAGAGGAAGAGACGAAAGGGAGAGTAGATCTAAAAGATACTCCCCTGACTGAGTGTGATGGTACTTTATGGGTGGATGGTTCGTGTTTCAAGCTCCCTAATGGTGACACGACTGCTGCATATGCTATCACGACTTTACACACGGTTGTGGAAACTGCTAGGCCTGGGCGGTAAATTCCGTTCCGTTCGCGGAATTTGCGGAATTTGGGTAATTTCGCGTTCCGCGGAGAACGCAAAATTGCCCAAAAATATGCGTTCCGCGACTTCGCGAAATTTTTTGCTTGTTCGCGTTCTCAATATGCGTGTTCGCGAGATATTTCACCCCGAGCACGCAAACAGCGATCGCGAACAGGAAAAAAGTATCGTGAACAAGCAATTCCGCGTGTTTTCGCGGAATTTCTGCGTGTTTGCGGAGATTTTTTACCGTTTCGCGGAGATTTGCGTAACGCGATTACGCAAATTCCGCCCACCCCTAGAAACTGCACGAGTGCCACATAATTCGGCCCAAGCAGCAGAATTAATCGCCCTCACAAGAGCATGCATGTTGTCTGAAGGAATGAGAGTGAATATATACACCGATAGCCAGTACGCCTTTGGCGTGGCTCATAGTTTTGGGCGATTGTAGAAAGAACGTGGGTTCCTGACGTCGCATGGAGCTAAAATTCAGAATGGCAAGTTGGTGAATGATCTCCTTGAGTCACTGACCCTACCGTTGCAAGTTGCGATCATGAAATGCAGTGCGCACAGGAAAGTCACCGATGATGTTGGACGTGGGAATGCGTTTGCTGATGAGATCGCGAAAGAAACAGCACAGAATGTAAAGACTAGAATGTATGTTGCAGGCCCCGCAAGATGGGTTGATGATGTTGGAAAGTGTGAAAACACAATAGAGAGTGTGAAGTCCCTTCAAGCTTAAGCCACAGAGAAAGAATTGAGCAAGTGGAGAGAAAGTATGGGTAAGTTGGATGAGAATGGTTGTTGGATTGATCTGACAGAACATAGGCGATGGTTGTTGCCTGATGCATATGTGCTTCCAGTAGTTACAATGGCACATGGAATGGCACACATCAGTACGAAAGGAATTTGTAAGTTGTTGGCTCCAGTATGGCAGAATGCTGGGATTCCCAAGTGCGCAGAGAATGTGGTCAAGAATTGCATGGTATGCTTGAAATATAACCCTGGTAGGGGAACCCCAACTCCAGCTGGTCATTTTGCACCCCCATCATATCCATTTGAAGTTTTGCAGCTGGACTTTATCCACATGGAAAGGTGCAACAACCTGAAATATGTATTGGTGGTTGTCTGCGCTTTTTCAAAATGGGTAGAGGCCTATCCTCTAAAGGATAACACTGCCCTATCCACAGCCAAAGCCCTTGTGAAAGAGTTCTTCCCTAGGTTTGGAATGCCAAGAATGATGTGGTGTGATAATGGAAGTGAGTTTGTGGGTAAAGTGATGAAGAATGTGTGTGAGGGGCTAGGTATTAAGCAGAAGTTTCACGCTGCAAATCACCCCCAATCAGCTGGATTAGTAGAGCGCTACAACGGCGCTCTAAAACTCAAACTGGCCAAAATACAAGCGAGCACCGGTCTTAAATGGCCTGATGCTCTGCCTTTAGCACTCTTATCCACCAGAATGACCGTACACTCACGAGTGGGACTTAGTCCTTACGAAGGGGTTTTTGGCCGCCCGGCCAACGTATGGGGTGTACCAAGGCCTACGAAATTCAGTGAGATCGAGCATCCAGTACTACTCGATTACTTGTATGATTTGACTGCTAAACTACGTGTTTTACATCAACAGGTGCATGATACTCTTCCCCAAGCTTCTGAAACTCCTGGACACCCTATCGACCCTGGCACATGGGTGCTGATTAGAAATTTCCAGCGCAAGAGCAACGACGAGCCTCGTTGGATCGGCCCCCACCTTGTACTTCTGTCAACGAGATCAGCGGTTCGGGTGAAAGGGAGAAAGAATTGGGTCCATGGCACCCACTGCAAGGTAGTCCCCTTGCCCCTGCCATATGACCAGTGGGTCCAGGAGGGTATCGCCGACTCTGAAACAGACACTGTACCTCGTTTTGTACCATTCAGTGATGCACGCATAAAAGGCACAGTTTCAGACCAAGAGAGTAACGATATTTTGCAAGAAGCTGTGCCACCATCAAGTCGATTGGACACCACAGAGCCTGAACTTTTGTTCCAGGATCAAACAGCACCTGGCCGTCTCCGCTATAATTTGAGACCAAGGCCTATGGACAAATAAAGATTTCCTTACTATTTTTTCTTTTTGACATTTTAAGCTCTCCCATCTGAAGGACTTTCTTGATTTTTGTTTTTCGAACCACCATACGGGTTCAGCCGCAGGGTCGCGGTGCCAAGACTTTGGGGTACAGGCCGAAGACGTTAGGTCAACGGTTCTGGTTGGTCTAGGGCGTTTCCCTGGACTGACAGGCGTACTCCTTAGCAGAAGAAACTCATCCGCCGCGAGCGGCCCGATTAGAGGATGGAGTTTTTTAAGATGGAGAGACCCGTTGAGGAAATGAACTTTAAAGCAAGGATGTGTAAAATTATAAAGAGTAAATATTTTGTATTTTTGTGCCTATTTACACTGTGTAGTATAATAATGTTCATCGTTGGATTTGTATTTTTCTCCTCTCAAACGCCCATTGCACCCACTGTACAGCCTATACCTCTTTCTACTGCCTCCTCACACTCTTTTCACCCTCTGCCTGAACATGAACAAACCAGACGATCAGAATTTGTAAATAACTCGTTTATTCAGCTCTTGCACCAACACCAGCTAGTAATGAATACAACCAATTGCTGGGTGTGTGGGTTAATGCCACATACCATCAATAAGGGTATTCCCTATCTAGTGTTGCCGTACAGTTACAATGGATCGTCATGGGCATTCCAGACCATGTTTCTCTACGTTCTAGATACATACTCCCCGCGACAACCGCGTTCCATCAGACCTATCACCAATAATAAGGCCTTGATGAAAGGAGTTGCCGATATGAGCAGAGATATCGATGCATACTCGTCCATACCCAAGGAAGAATTGAGACCTTATGTAGGATGGAACGCAACAGGGTATAGTATAAGTCTGGGTGAAAGACAGCGAAAAATCTCATCCCCAATTTGGGTCGTACCCCACATAGGTCGGTTCTGCTTACAGGGTAATGGTCAGAATCCTAGAGCTCAACTGGGGAGAAGTGACTGTACTGAAACGTACACTTTCCCATCACAGTTTTCTCCTGCGTTTTTGGCTGCCAAGAGCACATATTTCATCTGCAATGACCGAGCATATACATGGTTGCCCCCTGATTTCTCGGGCACATGTTATATTGCGAACTTGCTACCGCCAACATTTACTGCTGCCTCTGACTATCACAAGACTAGAGTTGTGAGGGGCGTAATTAGTAAGGAGGATACTGCCGGTCAGGAAGCGGGAGACTTCTTCTTGGGTTTCCTGCCGTTTTGGGGACCTATGGTAAATAGTAGGAACCTGAGACAACTGACTCGTGTGGTTGAATCCACTGTCAATGTAACGGCTGGTGCCCTCGGTAATTTGACAGCTGAGCTCCAAGCGGATCGCCTCATGACTTTGCAGAACCGCATGGTTCTAGACGTTATTCTTGCAGACCGCGGTGGGGTATGTAAGGTTATCCAATCCAGTTGTTACATTTTCATACCAGATAACGCTCCAACAGTCTATCAAGCCATCTCCAGACTCCATAAAATATCTGAGTCCATACATGTGGATAAAGGAGATTGGTCACTGGTGGGGTGGTTCTGGGAACTGATATCTGCCTGGGGTTGGAAAGTTCTGATGGTCATTGGAATGATCTTAGCCATTCTTTTCCTGTTTTGTCTGTGCATACAGTGTGCTCCTGCGATATGTGGCCTCTGTGCTACCTTATGTGTAAGAAAACCTGTATCGAGGGACGAGCTAAGTAATAGGATGATGCTACAGCAACATCTCCATGACTTTGTGAACATTGACCTAGACTCGGATTAAGATGAGTATAGTGATTGCCTATGTAAGGGCAAAAGGAGGGTCTGTCGTACTTTAATCTCTGGGACCGCGTAGGGGACAGGGCCCCACCCCTGTCTATCCTGGTATTAGCGAACCGCAAATGGTTAATGCGGTATGTACAAGTGCTTTGTATAACGTTCTAACTATGAATGCACTGTGTACACGTTATTCTGCATCACTACGCGGGTTCCATTTTGGAAGCGGTGGCCATCTTGTGATTGCCCTCACATAGGCTATGATGAAGCAAATACGGGCCTCACAGCACATTTGCCTTTCCATGACTCTTCTGTGACCTGGGCAGCTTGGCTCTGCTGCCCCAGGTCAAACTGGTCTCACGAGCTCCCCTTCCTCCGGCCACCTGTGATTAGCATCAGGGCTTGACACGCCATAAAGTCCTTTCATCCCACACAAGCCTCCGGCTAATCACTTTCACACCTGACTGTTCCTGCTTTATGACTTGTTTCTATCAACAGGAGCTGCCCGTGCTTTATTGGGGCCTATCGATATCTGATGTGGGATGTGAACCTTGCTGTGTAAATAATTGTGGGCTGGCTTAACTGGAATGTGGGATGGTCATCATGACTCTGCTCTTTCGTTTGAAATGTACACTTGTATATTGCCGTATCATAAACCTAGGAATGTATGCCTGAAGCAGGAAAAAGTGTATTTAAGAAGAAGTCCGTTTCTATGATTTTTAGCAGTCTCCTGAGAACATACACGCTGTTGTACTTCTAGGATACCTGTAATTGGTCTGCAGCCAATAAATGAATCTTTGACTTCACCCAGAAGACTCTGTGTTTCTGTAGGTCTGGAACAGGGAGAACCCAGAAGTCATAGGGTGTGTGCCCCTGCACCGCTGGGTCTAAAATACCCAGTACTTCAGGTGCTGATGTTTGATCTGCAGCACTGTGTGCCACTGACACATTAGGGGCCGGAGATTAGTGGCAGCAGTGCGATGATGAGGATATGCAAGGCTTGGAAGATACCAACAACATTTCGCTGGTGTGCATCCTTGGCAGCCATTCTTTCCGCATGCATCCCCTCCATATTATCCATTATCCTCAGCATCTGTGCCAACTCTCTGCTGACATTGCTGGGGCCACTCTGACTAGACAATTGTTCTCCTCTCAGAGGCATGACTCCAGTGGTGCTGGGCATGGATTGTTGGACATCATGAGCAAACTGTGGGTGTCCGTTCGGGAATGTAAGTGGTCCCTGATGTGACTTAGACACCCACGTATGTCATCTAGTTTGGCTGCCATGTGGTCAAACCCCACCCGCACCTGTTCAGCCACCTCCTTCTGGCAGTCTAACACCTGGCCATGGAATGTGATGTGTTCTTCGGTGAGGTGCTGGGAGCCAGCCATGGTGATGGGCGTTTCCTGCTATGTGGTCTGTGCAGGGGGTAGGGTCTCCTTGATGCAGCTGGGCTGCCCTTCTCCTGTAGATGGGTTGCCGTAGCTGTCCATGAGCTGTTGGAGGGCATCAGTGTCGAAGGTGGGGAGGTCCTCTTCGTCATCAGTGAAGAGTTGTTGGGTCTGCTCTGCAGGAGGTGTTGATTGTCCCTCTGCAATGTGAATGGGAGATGAATTTTAACATTGTGTTGACATGTATGTTGACGCATTGTTCAAGTTTACATACAAACTGTATGACAATGTACATTGTACTGTTTGGAAGGAGCTGACTATTTGATGCGGGACAGTGGACATTTGAACTACATAACAGATGTGAGGTTGTACACATACATTATGAACTCACAGTTTCCTGCTATGCCAGATGTGATTGGCCAGTTTCTACTCACAAGCGGAACCAGTTGTGTTCTCTGTTCTGTGGTGAGAGTGTTGCACTTTGTACCATATTGTCGTCAATGTTAATGTGCTGTTATTGCTATGTGTGTGTGCTGCATTGTGGGAGAGTCGCCCCTGCAGCTGTGATTTTGCTGCCCCTTATCCCTTTCATGCAGTGTGCCTTTGACTTCTGTGCTTCTACAGTGTGGAGATGTTGCAGACTTGGCTGATTTTTAGTCTTGTTCGGATCTCGTACTCTTGGGCATGGTTTATCCGCAGATGTGTTGTTGACGTCAGGGGTTGTTTGTGCAGTGGATGTGCCAGAGTGTGACCTGCTCCTTTCAGGATGTGTTTCACACTCAGCCATCTCAGTGTCGTGGCATGCACCATG
This sequence comes from Triturus cristatus, assembly GCF_964204655.1. Lineage (NCBI taxonomy): Eukaryota > Metazoa > Chordata > Amphibia > Caudata > Salamandridae > Triturus > Triturus cristatus. The sequence continues at coordinate 1,010,529,407 of NC_140585.1, read as the reverse complement.
TCCTGATAATTGGACTGCAGCCATTCTATTCGTCATGCAGTGTTACTTGCATTGTCAGTGTGGCTCACAGACACTCAGCTGTGCTGGATTTAACACGTGTGCATGGGTTGATTGTGAGATTGGTGCTGTGTGGGGAGGGACCCCTTTGTGCCCATAGTGGACGGGGGCTTACTTGCTTTGTATGTGTGCTGCAGTGTGCCAAGGGGATCAGGGACATGATCCAGAGTCATTGTGAGTGTGCATTGTGCTCTACTTAATTGTGCATGTGTGCCATTGTGCCCATCTCCCCCATCCCCCCAGGCCCTGTTCGGTACTCACCCTGCTGCTGTTGTGTCAGGTCATGTCGAGCAGTGTCCGGACCCCCAACTCCTGCCACCGTCTCCCCACTGATGACTGTGGACACCATTTCCTCCATCTCATCCAACTCCTGGTGTTCCGCTGGACTGCCACCTCCAGTCTGCATTGCTGCCTGATGGTTCTCAGCGAGTTTCTTCTTGGTTTTGCGCTTCGCGTCATTCTTGCGCCTCTTGACCTCTCCAATTGTCCTCCTCCTCACTTCGACTGCATTCACCATGTCCTGGATGGCCTGCCATATTGCACTCTTATTTGCAAATTACACGTTGGAGATGACCAACAGTTGTTGGTGGTGTTCTATCACCTCCGTGATGATCCTGTTTTTCTGCGGACTGAACCTCGTCTTCCTCGTCTTCTTCTCCTTGACCTTCCGTGACCCAGAGGTCCCAGGATGGTCCTCCTGGGGGCCTGCGGGGTTCTGGACATCCTCTGTACTTGCTCCGGCTTCCTCCATGATGCTACGCATTTGAAATTATTTTGTTTGTGTTTTTCGGTGCTTTTCTAGTGCATTTTCCTGCATGACGCATGGGAATTGCAGGCCTGTCGCTGGTTATCACTGATTTTTGTATCGAGATTTGCCACATCGCAACTTTTTTCGCGTTTGTGTTTCGCATTTTTTCAGGCTCACGTTAATTTTAACGCTGTCATGTAATGTGTTATCATGAGACTATCGCATGGTACCGCCGTGTTGAGAATACAATGCTAACACAACGTTATTTTCCCGCGATAGACTGCGATATGCAAAGTTGCGTTAACCTCTTCCATGCTCATGATGTCTCCCGGCCGTCATGAGTCACGATGGGCGTGTGCGGATGACGGCCGGGAGACGTCATGACCACGCCCGCGATTGGAATGTCAGCACTGCAGTAGCGCTGCGGCGGAATTTCGCCACAGCGAAGAGGTTAAGCTAATTTTGCGATAATTATCACACGTTCATGAGAATATCCCCCGCAGAATGTGATGTGCTTCAAGGGGCACTCATGACATCAGCATGTTTTGGAGTGACATATCAGCAGTGGTAGCACTGGTTTTCAACCTCTTGCATGCCTACTGTTAGGCAGAAGCCAGCTGTGTCCATGTGTGCCTCCCAGGTCATGTACGCCAATGGTTTGCACTGAGTGCAATGCCTTTTATTTATGTTTTAAAAAGCAAAACAAAAATAAAAGGAATCGTCATGTACAATGCCACTAGTTCAATCTTGCGTAATTGCGAGACCTATTGTATTGCAAATGCTTGTTTATAATCATGGCCATGGTGAGTCTCCTCAGATGGGAAAATCTCGTAGGACGTATATCCCGGAATTCTTGGTTAACGGTAAATGTTCACATCTGATATTATGTATATTGTAAAATGCAAGATTAAATTAAAACATATGTTTGTAAAGTATTTTCATACATTGTTAATTGAACAAATGATGAAATTTGAATACATTGTTTGAGATTATGAACGCATCATGATAAAACACATTTGTACATTAATATTACTAATAAAGACCCCCACAAAATGTCAGAATGTAGTGAATCCATTACAAAGGTGAATTTTCTCACTTTAGACGTAGAATCACCCCTATACATAGAATCACTTCATACTGATATTCCACAGCAAAGATCAGACCGGCCATTTCCCTGGCTAAATTCATTATGGCATGTGCATAATTCACCCCCGCACCCTCCCCCCCCCCGAGAATGTCTTCCTTTTTTAAATGTGATTTCTTGCAAACAAAGAACAACAATGTGTGTCCTACAATTTGGCACATGTTACGTGTAAACGCTTTATATATTGGAAGGGATCATTGTGCCAATAATATCAAACCATGCAAACGTATTAAAAATTTTGTCGCAAATTGGCATGGCATATTTATTGGCATTTCATCATTGAGTGAATGGCCGCAGTCCAGATCTAACAGTTACCATTGAATATGACGATTGGAAGATAGATTTTCTAGATATTGCATTTAAAGCTGGTAATACTGAACTCTACATTACACTATATATAGAAAATGTCGTCACTTTCTTAGTCTGAGGAACAGCATCTCTCTTTGGAGAGTTTTAAATATTTAAAAAAATTTCTTCTAGAATACACAATTACTGTTGTGGATCAAGAGAGCATTTCAAAAAGAATAGTTGCAAGAGGTTAGTTATCCCGTCAATTTGGCTGAAAGAGTTCACAAAAGAGTGTTATTGTGACAGACAATCCCCCCTTCAGCCAAAAGAAGGTAAAACAGACGAGGTTTTTGGAGTTCAGAGAGTAATAGGATCAAGAAATGATTATCTAATTGTAATCGTTAAACAATGAAACGCCTTCATCGCGAACATCCCTTATTTATTTTTAAAAACAGCCGCAGCCCATGCAGGTAAAAGCGGTGGGGCCGGGTGGGGGTGAAATTTTGACGGGCGATTACGAGGGAAAGTTAAACAAATTATTAATTTCCCCCCCCCCCACCCGGCCCCACCATCCCACCTCTCTTACCTGCAAGGGCCGTGGCTGTTTAAAAGGGCAACATTCTAGACCCCCATTAGATTGGTCTTACAAACACCATTGAGCTACAAACACCATAATGTCAGCTTGAAGCCCCATAGTTCTTCTTTAACCGTGATTTAATTATGGTTCTTAATGTCTGTTTTTCTAACCCAACTGCACATTCTTTTTTGTCAAACACCTTATAAATGAGCCCTCTTTTTTCATATGTTTACAAAACTACAACCTCAAGATCTGTGCCGACTAACCAGGCAATAAGAGTTAACAAAATAAGTATTTTGCGGATTTTCGTTAAAATGTTTGAGAATATTGCCCGTCAGTTGACGTAAATAAAAAAAGTTTTGAGCAAGCCATTGCAACGCTAGTGATTATTCAGCACTTGGATCAATAACATACATTTAGCTTAAATAATTTATATAACACACTATGTAGCTCAATTTATTTTATATAGCTACATATGCTGTTAATATGTTTTTGTAATTCTTTAAAGTAATTGATCTGAATATGTCACATCATTTGTGTTCCAACTGTACTGACTCTAAAACTGCTAAATATATTTTCCATTACATACACTGTAGAACACCTACCCTCACCAAATTCATGCATTGGTGTTTAACTACCAAATATGATATATATTTCTCCTTCACATGCAAAATAACTTCTGTCAGGCACAAAACCAACATCATCTGAAATGGAAGACCTCCTACTATTAAAAAATGTGAATCCACAATGAGGAGCTAAATGACATCATCAACCACATTAAATACACGCTATTATCTGGACCTGTTACCAACAAGCATTATTCAAGCCATTTGGCTTCTGTTTGCATAAACACATAGGGGCTCATTAGGATGTCGGTCGGAAAGGCTCCAACTGCAGGCCAGAGGCTTTCCGACCAACATCCATGGTTTAAAATCAGACTGCCTATTTACATTATAGGCGGCCAGAGTTTAAACCGACCGGTCGTTCCGGCTGGCTTCCGACAGGCTCTAGGAGCCCATCGGCCAGTCAGAAACTGCCACATAATCCCTTATGTATGGCGTTTTTGCCATAGGGATTATGATGTCGGTTTCCATCAGGCTTTCCATGTCAGGCTTTCCAACATGGAAAGCCTGTCAGAAACCTACTTTGGGGGCCCCTATCAGGGTCCCCTTTCCTCCTCAGCCTCCACTTGTGGGCCTGGGTGGCACCTGTAAATCCCTGCACTGTGTGGCAGGCACCATGATGTGCCTGCCACAAGGTGGAGGGATTTCCACAAACTCCCATTTCTCTATGGAAGCTTGTGCTGCAGGCAGAAATCGCCCACTGCACAAGCACCCACAGAGAAATGGGAGTTTGAGACCTCACCACCCGACATCGTAATTAAGGCCTGTGTGTCATTAGCTGCGTTTCTCTAACCAATGATTCTTCCCTGACCTATTAAAAATTAGGCAAATCTCCCTCACCCCGAAAAAAATCCAGTTCCGACAATAATCTCCTCTACAGTTTTAGACCTTTTTCCAAACTTCATTGGCTTGGTAACACCATATCTAGATATATATACAAAAAAACATCACCTACCTTAACAAAGAGGAAATAACTGCTAGCTGACCACTGAACATACCTCCTGTCTAGCTTCAGTATCAAAACTTCCACTCCTCTAAAAATCTTAGATGACACTCACCGAATATTGGATGGTGGGGATGCTTGTCTTCTAATTTTAATCAACCTCTTGGTGACTTTAGATACAGTTGATCATAACAGGCTGATTGCTACAATGGGCATTAAGTCATGAACTGCTTAAATATATTCTTGTTTACCAACTGTTTTCAACTGAAGACTTTAAACCATACTTCAGGTAGATCTGCAATTCTATGATACATGTTCCAGGTTCCACCCTGTTCAACTTTTATTTAGAGTTTCTCATTTCAGGTGTCAAGAGTCAGGTATCAAGGGGTCAGGAATCACAATAGATCAAGACGCCACAGACCCTTAACTCTACTTAACCCCTTCGGTGCCACGCCCATTCCCCCTCCTGTGCCGGGCGTTTCACACGCGGGTGGGGTTCATGACGAGATAGTCTCGTCATGGGCACAGCGCGACCGTGCTCCATGATGAGACTATCTCGTCATGGGTACAGAAGAGGTTAAAAAAATCTTAATGATATTGGCACCTTAAGAATTGCTCTTCCCAAACTTCAAACATAGACAACAGGCAATTTATTTTCCCCAGTCTTCATAAAACTGAGTTCCTTTTGCCTAAACCCAAGACCAAACTTAATCCCAGGTTTCTAAATGATATCAAATTAAAAAAAATCTCCTTATCCAAGAGTGAAATCTTTATAATTTACACCAACCATCTTTTTTATGTTGTAAAATCCAAATATTTCTCCCCCGGTCTATCAAGTACATTAGGCTTCTGCAGCCCATGATGATGTACTCTCGATTAGATTTTGGTATAGCCATCATTGCCAGGATGCCCCAATCCTCACTCACCAGACTCAAGACTACTCTGCATTCCATGGTCAACCCAGTGGTGTAATGCAAAATGATGGCCCCACCTGCAATGATGAGGAACCCATAAATCTCCAATATCTCAAGGATATTAATTGGCCTTGAGGTGAATGGGGACCCACTAGGACTGCATGGGCCTGTGTTACGTCCATTATACAGTTGTGAAGGGACCAGTGACCTCTTAGGCCCCTGTTCTGAGGGTTTTTTATGCCCATGGGAGAACGCGCGATCAGCAACATAAATCAAAAATGTTGCAAGTTTTCTGTATTTCAGCGCTTTGGAAAAAGGCTTTTATGAGCGATTGCTTTTCAAGCCGTTCCAGGTGTTGAGGGGGCCCCTGGCACTACGGGTCAGTGAGGCCCTAAGGTCCTGGGCCAACCTCATATTTTCAAGAAGACAGTTTGACCAAATCTGCATACTGTGCATCTGGTTCCTATCAGAACAAGGAATCACATTTAAAATTGGTTGCCTAACCTTTAAACCATGCACCTAAATAAATCTATCTATCTGTCAAATCTAAACAGTATCACAAGAGAACTAAGAGAACCCAGAGATGGAATTCTCTGTACCTGAAAGTGCCAGGGTTCAGAACTGCAAATCCCGTAATTTGTCGTTTACAAGCATCATAGTTGCCTTCTGGAGCTCTCTTTCTGTTTAAATAAGGACAAAGTCTTATTTTCTGTAGCATCCACCTCAGCTCTGGAGCACTGTGATATTGGACATCATCTATGTTTGAAGAGTGATGGTGGCTACCCTTCTACACCGGTGGAGTAAGAGAAGGTCATTTAATACCAGTAGTATTAATATTAATATTAATACCACCAGGGGTGGTTGGAAGGGTAGGAGGGTGTAGGGAACCAGGGAGGGGTGAATAATAAAAGAAATACACTTACCTCGTTACGGCCGACTGTCGGTCGCTGCCTCTTCTTTCTCCATCCTCCTCTCGGCAGGAAGCTCACAGCCTTCCAGAATCCCCTGACCAATCACAATGCTGCATTAGCAGCATTGTGATTGGTCTGAATGCCGTGGTTCGGCGCTCAGACAGGGGCTGGCAAGCTGTGCATGTTCTACAGCCTGCATGGAGAACATGCAGAGTGCGCATGACACATTGGCAAAAGCGTCATAGGCACTTTAGATGCTGCCACCACTCCTCCCCCTGTGACACGGGGAGCCAAGCCCCGCCCGGCTTCAGCTGCAAGCTAAATAGAAAAAACAAAATGATAATAAGGAGCGTTATTATCATTTTATTTTTGTATTCAGCTTGCAGCTGAAGCAGTGGGGCAACGCACCTCTGCCTTAGCGGATGGGACCGCCACTGTATAATACAAGGTCTATTGTGGAACTTTGTTTGGGGAGTTTTGCATCAACATTGTGCTCTAGCCACCCTTTAAACACTGGTGATGTTGAAGCATTGCTTGGGTGCAAAGGGACATTTTAGTAGAGAAAGAGGCTAAGGAGTAGTCTGCAGTAATTAATTATATCAATTATAGAAAGAGAATGAATAAAGTGTTTCTTGTAACGGCACAACTTCTTGGAGAGCTGATAGAGAAATTAATTGCTGTTTCAAGGTCCCCAGGTTTAATTTGTATTAGAACATTGGAATGTTGCGAGCTCCATTGAAAACAATGGAGTACCTCCGGGCTTATAATGGCTGGTAGAAGCCCGGAGCTCCAACATTCCAATGTTTGTCTTTGTTCACAGCTGCGGCTGTGAACAAAGGCTTCAGGGAGCCTGAGGGGATTTCAATCCCCTCGTGCTCCCTGAACCCTTTGTTTTATTTGTTAGAACATTCTGCCCTCTAGTGGCAGAATGTTCTAATAGCCTTATAGCCCTTCGTAGCTGGGCTATACCGGCTACTAAAGTCCCGCTCCCTTGTTTAGCACTGGAGCGGGCCTTTAATAGCCGGTATAGCCCGCTATGGGGGGCTATAAGGCTACAATAACAGATCATTTCATGATGAGATTATCAGGGATCAGTCATGTGAATTATCAAGAGAAATGATTGCTTAAAGATGATCTTCCATTAGAAAAGGCTAAACTCTTTGCTCAATGTATTATGACTATCTTATAACAAACAGAAGGGGCTCAAACGGATATGCAGAAAGTTAAGAAGGATTCGAAAGGCAATATTGTTGCAAAAGGATACTGTACTGAAATAAAGCAACACTCAGAAGATAAATGTATAATTAGTACAGTCAACAACTGAATGTGTTTCAGATGTGAAAGGGAAGATTATGTACCTATTTGTTGTCTTAATGTTGGCCAAACATGCAGAAAGTGTAAAGACCAGGGGTCATATGCACATATGTGCAAGAGAGGAGGAGGAACGATCAGAAGAGTTTCAAGAATTCAGTGCTGATGTGCGGGCAAAAGAGATAAGAGTTTGTTTTAAAAGCTTGTGAAGTAGGGTATGGGGACTTGTATAGGCCCTATTGAGTGAGAAGAATTGGAAACATTGATATACAGGCATTCAAGAGTAGGGCAAACTTTAATAGGAGACCATACATTGGATCTATTTTTGGACTACAGTCATTAAAAAGTGAATGGCAATGAATCCATAGATATTTCAGGCTTTTTAGCAACTGATTTGCAGCACAAGATCAAAATGATTTAGGTTTGCTTATTTGCCGAAGAGGAAGGCTTGTGTCTTTCGGGTTGGCAACAAGAGAGAGGTCTTACAATGAAGTTGGATTTCAATAATCACAAAAGAAAATTGACCTCTTAAGTTGTAAATATGGCAATGTCTGGAGTTGGTGATAAAGCTAGATGAGAAGAGTCATTTCCCAAGAATTTAGTAACACATTAGGTCTGTTAAAGTGTTTTGAATGCAAAATTATTCTGAAGAAGAGTTCGATACTTAAAGTGTAAAATATAAAGAGTGTGCCTTTACCAATAAGTTGAGCAATTACAAAAAGATTTGGACAAGCAGTGAACAGGAAAAGTCTTGGAGAAACAGGAGGATCTAAGTGGCCATCTTTTGTGGTAGTAATCAAAAAACCTAAAGTAAGTTTTTGACTTTGCATGAATTTAAATGACCTAAATGATATGCTTAGTGTTCGACTCACCACCATAGATTTCATATCTCCTCAGTGATGTAATGTGTGAGCTCATAAGCAGGACATCACAGTAGTTCAAGTTATGCCTATGTCAGTTACATATAACGGGTGAATTTCCCTGTTTGAAAATCAAAAAGATTGTAGTGCTTTTGCAGTGATTTTCTGAGTTTCTTTTTAATATATGTTAAAATGTTACTACCTTCCTCACATATAACATCACTTTAACATTAGTATTTCAGTGAATTTCTATGGTTTTCTAACATAAAGTAATATTGTATTATGAGATGTTTGAGGTCAACCCATCACCATGCAGGGCCTTTGGCCATGCACGGTGAGGGCACAGTGGACAGGGCACAGGGCCTGAGCTGTGGCCAGAGCTTGTGCCCAACCCATCAGCACCAATAGTGTTCAGCCATGCAAAGCAACTGGGAGGGGGGTAGGACACAGGGCCTGGCCAACCCATTGGCATACACGACCTTCAGCCATGCGCAGTATATATATATATATATATATATCGAAGGTAACCTTTTTCCAACAGATTCTAATACAAGGCGAATCGGAAAGCAGGAACGGACACCTCTTGTATGGTGCAGAATTTTTATTATTCAATGCGCTATGCCGCCATGACGCGTTTCGGTCTCCCAAGACCTTGATCACATATATATATATATATGTATATTCACAGAAAAAAACATAGGTTTCAGGGACGTTATAGTTAGTTGAACATTTCACTCGTACAAACCTGAGAAATTCCGCCATTATAGTTAGTTCAGCTAACTGTAACTCGTGCCCTCGCAATACACTGCTGATGACGTCACATATTACATCATTCATGACATGGTCAGTGACATCACTGATGACATCTCAAATGACATTACTGATGACATCATCCAGTGACTGTGTGTTTCTATAAAGTTTAAATATGTTTTATATATATTCCAAGGTGTATTGAAGAATGAGTGGGTGTATAAGTGTCTGGATGTAAGATTTAGTAGGTGCGTGACTATCTGTATAAGCGAGTGATTAAATGTGTCTTACTGAATGCATGGGTTAGTGACTAAACTGTGTGAATGTCTAAATCAGTCTGTCTTTTGTTGTGTAAGCTGCTGCATGGGTTGGTGAGTAGCTACATGAATGTCTATATGGGTTATTGATTGGTTGCCTGAGTATTTGTATGGGTGCCTGAGTGTATGTGTGGGTGGGTGGGAGGTGTGTGACTCTGTGCATAGATGTGTGAGTGGTTGATTCCCTGGGTGTATGGGTTCAAGAGTGCATGCGGAAACAGCTTTATGGGTGGGTGAGTGTGTGTATGGGTGTGTTGGTGAGTGAATGGATGTCTCAGTGGTACATGTCCAAGTAACTACATAGCTAAAAGGCAGTGTATGTGATAGTTGGAGTATATAAATGACTATATGTGAGAGGCAGTGATTGTGAGAGTGGCTGTATGGATGAGTGTGTACTTGTATCAGTGATTGTATAAGAGAGTAAGTATGCGTTAGTATCTGTATGAATAAGTAAGGTGATGTGTGTATAACTGTATAGGTGAGTAAATGGAAGTGTGATTGATTCTTTGCAAGACTGGCTAGGTGTGTGAGTAACTCTGGGTGAGTGGTGGTGTGTGAGTGTCTGTATAGGTGTATGAGTGCATATGATAGTCTTGTATTGATGAGTGACTGCATGTATGAGTGACTGTATGGGTGAATGAGTGGATGTGTGTGTAGACCTAGGAATCAGTGAGCGCGTATGTAGTAACTGGTATTGGTGTGTTTATGGTATCGACAATGGTAGTCTGTATTTTAGAGTGGGAGTATCAAAGGTTATATTAGGGTGTGAGGAGGTGCATCAGATTTTCACATGGATGATGTCATCAGTGATGTCATCAGTGATGTCATCAGTGATGTCATCAGTGATGTCACTGACCATGTCATGATTGATGTAATATGTGATGTCATCAGCAGTGCATTGCTGGGACACGAGTTATAGTTAGCTGAACTAACTATAACGGCGGAATCTCTCCAGTCTTGTATGAATTAAATGGCCAATTAACTATAATGTCCCTGAAACCTATGGTTTTTTCAGTGAATTTCTAAGGTTTTTTTAAATGCTAATTCCTAACTATAACGAGCCTGAAACCTATGTTTTTTTCAGTGAATTTCAAAGGTTTTTTAAATGCTAATTTCTAACTATAACATAGCAGTCATGTTTGCAGAGTGGTGGAGAAAGGTGAGCGTGGCCTCCAAACATCTTTTAGCAATCCTACTGTGTGGGATTTAGCAGAGGTAACAGGAGGGATCGTTAGCCCCCAATGTCAACCTTGGGGCCCAACTACCCCTTTTATTACCTCCAGTAAGTCCCACACAGCAGGATTGCTAACTTGTTATATCACGCCCCGCCCCTTCCCTGCACCACTGTACAAAGGCACCCCCTGGTGCATTGTAAGTTGAGGGATTAAGTCTCCTTGAATCTTAAGGGTCTCTGGGGGCTAAGTAGCCCACCAGGTACCTCCAGTAAGCACCACAGAGCTGCATTGCAGAGAGGTGTTCCGAGGCCACGTCCCTTTTTCTGACACAGCGCAGGGGCCAACTCGGACCCCACAACCCCCACAGACCACCAGCAAGGAACAACGGGATCGGGGAAGGCCAAAGAGAAGAGGGAGTGGAAGGCGGGGTGCAGACCACAGGAAAACAAGTTCAGCGCCACGGAGGCAACAGAACACTACCAGCAACTGACCCACTAGCAGACCACCTGGAGTGCTGAGGAGGCCAATCCAGGAGGCCAATAGGCGCCGGCATGACACGACTACCTAAACCAGGCACAAACCCGCTGCCAACAGGAAGGCAACAACAGCGACAGGAGGTGGCAGTCCAGCACTACCGGAGGAGCTGAAGGAAACCCAGGCCACAGTCATCAGTGTGGAGACGCTGCAAGGAGTAGGGAGCACGGACACAGCTTGAGAGGACCTGACACAACATCAACAGGGACTGGGGGGATGGGGGGAGTGGGCACAATGGCACACATGCACAATGAGGTGTAGCACACTGCACACCCACAATCACCCAGGTCCATGGACCCGATCCCATTGGCACCCTGCAGCACACACCCATAGCATGAACAGCACACCCACATTGATGACAACGAGGAACAACGCGCATAGCCCACAATGCAGAACAGAGGACACAACTGGCTCCGCACATGCACAGAAATATGCCTACTACATCTGACGGAGCCAGAAACTGTGAAATGGAAATGTACACCTACGACATTACATCCGTGATGTAAACCAAATGTACACTGTCCCGCAGAAGAATCCAGCACCCCACAAACAGTCACAATGTACATTGCCATACAGTCTGCATGCAAACCTGCACAATGCGTCAACATATATGTCAACGCAAAGTCAATACGCACCTCCCCTTCAAATCGCAGAGGGGCGTACAACACCTTCAGCAGAGCACAGAATACAACACATCAGTGATGCCGGAGAGGACCACCACACCGTCGACACCGATGCCCTACAATAGCACATGGATATCCCATTCAACCCCCCACCAGGACCCGGACAGCCAAGCTACTCAGAGGATAACACCCAGCCTGCAACAGACCACACAGCAGGAAGCACCCGCAAGCACAGCTGGGCCACGGCACTTCACCCACCCACACATCGCACCCCAATGCCATGTTCCCGCACGCCACAAGGAGGTGGCCCAACAGGTGTGGGTGGGGTACGAACCCATGGAATGCGAACCAGGACACATACGTAGGTGTCTATCACCCTTCAGGGGCCACCAACACCCCACTAAGGAGACCCACACTGCCATAGAGACACATGCAATTGCACATTCACAGTACAGAACCATGGACAGGGGCGCTCAAATTCCAGTCACACACCCTTGTTGGCTCTGTGTAAGATGGACATGACCACACCCCTTATGAATTGAGTGGGTGACGACAAAGCTACATGTCCAAGCTCCAACCCGCTGCCTGCGGTGACACGTCTGCATCCAATGTACACAGCACAATGTAATGGCCTCGGGCCCAGAGCCCTCATGCATACTACTAGACTACAGGGACACAAGCAGATACCATGTTGAACTGGCTACGGGCACATGCGCCTGACCCCTTTATTGTCAGGACCACATGTACAGTGACGCCTGTGCTGGATGTGTGTGGGGTGAGTGTAAGCCATTCCAAAAGGAATGTCTGGTGCTGGCAACCACTTGAACATTAGACACCAGTGCAACGGAAACAAAAAACACATGCATAAAACAGTCAACTGCTGAGCAACATGGAGGGAGCCCGAGAAAGTCCAGAGGACAGCCAACATGCAAACAGAAGTGCCCGTGAGTTGCTGTGCACTAGAGATGAGCGCGCTCATCTGAAGAAAAGGCCACGGATTGTGTCCCTCCGATATATACTCCTGATGCAGATGCAGTGGGGTGTGTCAGACCTGTATCATGTTCCCCATCAACGTCCCAGGGCTACCACACTGTTGGAGGTGACATTGCTGCACAACCGTGCCACAGCACAAAACTCAATCAGTAACGGACAATGGCTTGCGGTGCACTGAGTCACTGTCACCTGGAGTGCTGAGCAGGGTATCATGCCAATGATGGCATCCATAACAGGTCTGAGCAACTCTGTTAGTCTGTCAGGACCTCCGTTTCGACTCTGGCAGATGGCGGTTGGAGGTGGTCCTTGTGGTGGTGGCGTTCGCCTCCTGCAGTGATGCAACATCCGGACTGGTCCGGACTCGATTTGATGTGTGCGCCCTGGTAGGATGCAGTCGGGGCCAGAGGCTGCGTACAGCACAGGGCCACCGCTTCAGTGGTCATCCAGTATCTCAGAAGAAGGGGTCCAAGACTGGACCAGCACAGAGTTAGTGGCCCCGGATGCACTGTGGCTGGCACAGGCAATTGGCCACGGGACGGTGACTTGCGGTGCAGTCAGATGGCCCATGCGACCTGAGTGGGTCACCATCAATGTCTGAGGTGTATGTTGCAGAGGGTTTCGGGGGACAGTGGAAGGTGTCCTCCAGGGCATGACGCCGAAAGGTTTGATTTTATCAGAAAACAGCAAATGGAGGAGTGGAATGTGACAGACTCGTTGCAACAACCAATTCGGTATCAGCTACATGAGGATGAAAACTGCCCCCTAGTCCATAGACTCAGATGCCACCAAAGTTCGACCAGAGAGTGTCAATGATTGTCGGGGAACAGACTCAGTGACACAGGTGCTGAAAGGGGATGCAGTCTGCAATTATGCCGGTACACTGATATGAATTCCACCATTGCTAAATCAAGACTCTGTGACCTACTGGACCGCAGTATAGGCCGGAAGCAGCAGTCAGCAGTTGGCCAAAGCCACGTGTCGTTGGCTCGCGAGGCACAGAGTTAGTGACACAGGCAAGTTGTGGATAGTGTTCGCTCACCTCCATAACGATGATCCTGTTCTCTCCGGACTGAAATGCGTCATCCTCTTACACCTCTCCGTGCATGCGATGAAATGTATTCTGCCTTTGAATAATCGATGTTCAGTTCCAAATCTGTGACCTACTTGACCGTGGAGTAGGCCTGAGGCAGCGGTCAGCATGGGCTATACACAGAGTGTCGCCGGCATTGGTTGGATGGCCCGCATAGGTTGGATGGCCCCACCTGTAAGATACCTGTTTTCCTGTTGTGTGAACTCTTCCGCTCCTCACTTTATTCCTCTGTTGAAACCGTGCACTGCAAAAGTCTGGAGATAGCTAACAGAGCACCAATAGGCCAAATCCACTGCTTATCACAGAGTGGAGAAGGGCTGGATGAGCTAAGTGGTGATGCAGCCAAGCGAACACACTTTCTCCTTATATCCATCATTGTTTATTTTTCCTCCATGGAACTTGCCTCTCCTCTCACCCTGAACCAGTGGCTGCTAGTCTTCTTTCAGCATGGAATTGAAAGCAGGCCCTTCACTACATTTGGTAGACCAGGTGCTGGAGAAACTGCCCCAAGACACACCTGGGGGTTCCACTACCCTACCTAATCTTGAAGAAATCCAGTACCTGGCTGGCTGGCTTGCCAGCCAGAACCAGAACTCAAAGATGGTTTTGATTGAGCCTTGTTTGTGAATTCACGTGTCGTTGGCTCGCGAGGCACAGAGTTAGTGACACAGGCAAGTTGTGGATAGTGTTCGCTCACCTCCATAATGATGATCCTGTTCCCTCCGGACTGCAATGCGTCATTCTCTTACACCTCTCCGTGCATGCGATGAAATGTATTCTGCCTTTGAATAATCGATGTTCAGTTCCAAATCTGTGACCTGCTTGACCATGGAGTAGGCCTGAGGCAGCGGTTAGCACGGGCCATTCACCGAGTGTCACCGGCATAGGTTGTATGGCCCCACCGGCCTGCGTAGTTCAGGTTCAGTATCACAAGATGCCCATATGGAACTATGCCTCACTGATCGGCGGGGGGGGTTGGTGCTGCGGCCATTGGCCCTCGGGCTTGGAGCTTGCGCCTGCACGTGGTGGGCCCTCCTTGACACACGCCGGTGTCGGAAGATGATCAGTGTGGCTTGGCTGCGCAGGGGCGGGCATGACGGGTTCATGGTCCAGCGTGCCGGGGTCCGGCAGGTGCACAGCATCGCAGGCAACTCCGCTCACAAGGACGGCGTAGGCTTTGTGGCGGAGGAGAGTCGCCGCCCTGGCAGAGACGTTGTGCTTTCCGGAAGAGGACCATGCCCAGGGCTACCTGCTTTTTATTCACACCCCTACGCTGGCATGGCGTATGCCGGGCCATCCCACTCTGGTCACGCTTAGGGGGCGTGACAGGCAACATTTTTGCGAGGTCCCCCACTGGCTGGGGTGACATGGTTGCGTCCACTGTCCACTACACTCCATACACCAGAAGTGTATGTCGCCGTGGATATGTGTTCTGCATACTGTGGTCTGTCCAGCACATCTCTGCCACTCTTGGCATTGTGTACTTTCCCAATCATGGTTCTACTGCATCCTTCACACATGCCTGGTTGCCACCTCTCCCCACATTCGGCTATTGTGTGGCTGAGGTGCTATGCCGTTGATGGGTCATGTTCAGGGCTTGCCCAGGTTACCATTGTAAGTTGTTCTGTCGTGTCTGGTGGGTGGGCATGTTGTTGTGCATGTTGGTTGTGATTTTGTGACGTGTGCATTGCCAGAGTTGTGAGTTGCATGGTTGTGGAGTTGAGGTGAGTGGGGTGTTCATTTTGAACTTGCCAAGGGGCTGTGCATTTCCCTTGTTGCCATCCTGGGGACGCAGGTTGATGATGGACTGTCAGTGTGTGAAGGAATCATGCACACTGGCTGTGTATTTGGATGCTACATTGTTGTCACCAGGGTGCACTGGTAGGACATATGTGCTGTGGTTTGCCCCAACACGTGCATGCATCCTGCTATGGCGTATGGTCCTTGCTTGGTGTCCAGCAGATACAGCGCATTGTGTTGGACGTATGGGGACTGGGGTACTAGGGTGATGGTGATGTCCAGGACAGGTGTGGGGGACTTGGATGTGGCTGGCTGTGAGACTCCTCCGAATCTGGTGGGTGTTGTTTGGGGTGTGCCAGGGGCCAACAGGTGCAGCCAAGCCAGCAGCTTGGTGTGGGGTGGGGTGGGATGTTGGTTGTCCGCAGTGTTGGTGCCCTAGGCCTGTTAGGCGATGATGGTCAGGATGCATAGGATGGTTGTCCCTTTCAGCCTGCGGTGGACGGTGACATTCTCAGATGTTGGGTCTGTGTGGCTGGCATGCTTCCTGGGGGTCCGCTGTCTTTGTCTGCGCTGCGTCTGTGGTGTTCTGGGTGTGGGTTGGAGTCCTGGGGTGGTGTGGGTGGGTGATGTGGCCCTCTTGGTTGTCCGGGCCGCATGATGAGTGGCTCCATGGCGTCTGTTGCACTTCCCATGTGACCCTGGGCTGGTCTCCCTTTTTTGGTGCTGGCTACCGTCTGACTTTACACCAGGTCAGAGCAAGTGTATATTTCCTGGTGCTAACGCACCTTATCGCCGGTTTTGTGTTTTTATCGCCGATGTGGCTGGTCATTGAGTATGTTGTGGTGTGACGTTGTCGTGGATTTTGGCACGGGAACGCCCACTCTGCATCTCATTAGAGATACTTGCGATGATTCTCTGTGGTGATGTTTTTTGTGGCTGCTATCGCCTGTAAACTGGTGCTGTGGGCTGTTAGCACCAGCTTGTGAATGGGGAGGTAAATTTGTCGCCACTTTGGTTGCGATAAAGTGCAGATGACTTGGCGATAAATTCTTGTGAATATGCCACAAAGTAGGCCTGATAGCAGCGCTCTCATCTAGAGAGAGTTAGGCAGTATCTTCCAGAAAGTGACTTCAAAACTGCTGTTCCAGCCCTTGTACTCATGCATCTGAATGGTGACAATGTACTACTCCATGGTCTCCAGGACTCCACACTGACACCCCTTTGGGGCTTCCTACTCACTGCAGCATGTCTCATCCAGGCCCTGACCCACCCCAACTCTGATGGAACTTCATTGGCTCCCGTTGTACACCTGCCCCATCTTCAAAATTAACTGCATCATTCATCATCACAACCAGCACCCCCACTTATCTTGCAGATAAGCTCACCATCTCTGGTGGTTCTTTGCACACCTTCAGCCAGGACACCATCTGACCACATACTAACAAGTGTAAAAATGAAAAAATACAAGAGCACAGGCCTTCCCCATTCCTGCACACAGGGTCTGAAACAATATCTCCTTATCCATAAAGACCATCCCAATGCTGCTACGATTTAGGAAAGAGTTCATGACTCACCTCTTTAAAGAACACTACATCATACTGCATTAACCATCTCTTTTTTGTTTTGTTTTTTCTCTCACTTAAGAATGTGTGGATAAATAGATTGCTGGGAGGATGAAATTCCAAATGTCCCAAGCATGTTGAAAATCTGCCCCACGTGCATTATTTCCCTGAATTTCCCCTGTACTTCTTTCATTTTTGGCTCTGTTTGAGGGTCCCCAAATAAAGACTGTCACCAATTATGCACTTTACTGCTTCCACTGGTGTAACCTAGGACAGGGGACAGAATAAACTATTTTCTCCATTCAGCTTTTCTCCTGGATCACAAATGTTATGCTCCAGATCATAGCAGCATTTCGATAGGTACTGGGGGCAGAAGCTGCAACCGTGGCTGATGTCAGCTCCCTCCTGCATAAATAAAGCTCAATGATCCTTGGTAATAAAGACCCCTCAATGCTTGGGCTATTTCTTAGTGAAAGTAAATGTTCACCTCTATTTTTAGTGTTCACATTCATTATCTGGTTTCCAAACACATTAATGATCACAAATATTAGAGCAAGTGTGCAATGAGAAATCATAGCAGTCACCTTTGGTGTGTATGCTGGTAGGTTTACTCCTAGAAGATCAACATTTATTCATATAAAGGCTGAATGATGGAGATGGAGAAGATTGCTCTGCTGGCCACAGAGAAATAAAGGTTTAAGGTTATGAGCACAGTTCTTCCTTGCTCCTGCTCATTTGTCCACAGGTCATTTCTGAACAGTAAAATGCAAAGGTTCCAACTAGATTAACCACTGAAGAGTTGTGCCTGCCTTGTACCAATGAGGTAATAGCCTCTACAATACATGCTGGGAGCAACACGTATGTCATGTCCAGAATTCTCACTGAGAAAGGAAATACCTGCCTCACTTCAAATAACTGGATTTTCAAAGTCTGGCAACTCCACTGACCCGATTAGGACTGGATATATACTTTGAAAAGCTATATTAACAATTTCTGGCTTGGATGCTAATAGAGTGCTTCTTGAAAATGAACCTGTAAGATAGCTGTTATCCTGCCTTCCGCTCCTCCCTTTATTCCTCTGTTGAAACCTTGCACTGCAAAAGTCTGGAGATAGCTAACAGAGCACCAATAGGCCAAATCCACTGCTTATCACAGAGTGGAGAAGGGCTGGATGAGCTAAGTGGGGATGCAGCCAAGCGAACACACGTTCTCCTTATATCCATCATTGTTTATTTTTCCTCCATGGAACTTGCCTCTCCTCTCACCCTGAACCAGTGGCTGCTAGTCTTCTTTCAGCATGGAATTGAAAGCAGGCCCTTCACTACCTTTGGTAGACCAGGTGCTGGAGAAACTGCCCCAAATCACACCTGGGGGTTCCACTACCCTACCTAATCTTGAAGAAGTCCAGTACCTGGCTGGCTGGCTGACTTGCCAGCCAGAACCAGAACTCAAAGATGGTTTTGAGTTAGCCTTGTTTGTGAATTCTGCTTATGTGGATTCTCATTCTCAATTTTCTCTAAAGGTAGAAACTCTGTTTCATCTCCTTAAGAATCAAGTTCTCTCCTTCCTTCATCATGAGATATCCAACTTCAACGGTATTGTGAAAACTACAACCCTAATCTAAGCATGTGTAACTGTCACAAATTCTTCAATATCAACACTGAGAACTCTCATATTCAAATGTTAATAGCTTATTTAATTTGTCCATAAGTTGCCTTCCTTATATTGTGGTTTCGATTGAAATATTTTTGATGATCTCAATTTGACTAACAATCACAAATACTATCATTTTGCCAAAACGTACTGGCAGGAAGCTGAGATCTACTCCTAAATTGTAGCTTATCATTAACCCACACATCTAGATGATAGTAATTTTCAACGAGCAAGGGGTTTTGCCCATTAGGGTTTCAGGTGTTGTCATGCTTCCTAAATATATAACCAATAATTTTGTCTGATTGACAAGAGAACTGATATATGATCATTTTTTTTCTCACCTTTTGTACATATGTCTTGGTGCCTCAAAATATTCAGCGCTGCAGTGTTACACTGTTGGTGGGAACATGTCATGCTTGGCATGTGTGACTAGTGAAAAGGTATCTGCTTATGGACCATCAGAGCACCTAGCAGTAGAGGAGTATCTTTGCACTAGATAGATATTTCATAAGTCTGTGAAAAAATGCCTTCTGATTCTAATATTGTGGACTGTACTTTTAATCCACACCTAATAATAATAGAGCAATAATTGGAGCAACCACAAATGTTGGGCACTGGATGTTCCTTGGGAAAAATCCATGCTGTGAACAAACCAGGTAACAAAGCAAGTAAAAGAAACATATAGACACAGTAAACATAATTACAATGTCTTGATCTAGCATGTGGCCTAAAGAAAAATCAACTTTATCTCAGACCTCTGGATTTCTATGCAAAGTTAGAGGTCGCTTGATGTCTACCCTTTTACGAAGCATATCACTAAAGTTTGTTTGGAACAGTTCCAACCCCATATTGTCACATCCATTGACTCATCTTTATAGGCCTTAATCGGAGCCCATAACAGTATACAAAGAAAGCAATATCAGGTCTGAATTTTAATGATAAGTCACTCTACCTCCTAGGTGCCAATAATAGGATTGTTAACAAAAATCATAACATGGACATTTTTAGATAAAAGTCACAGCTAATCTCAATGTCCTCAATTCACAAAGACATTTAAAAGCATGTGTAGTGGTATCCTGTAGTACTGCTTCACATGCTCCTAAATACACTTCACAAAGGTGCAGGCATAGATGTGCACCTATAACAGTCCTATATCTCTTGTATTGAGTCCTTGTGGAAGGTGCATAGAACTATGAAGACTGAAGAAGGACAACAATCCTGAAGCATGTGTCTAGAGATACAAAGCACTGGCTGCACCAACAATGGTGAATTCTCAAAACTTTCAACTGAAGTAAGTGTTATCATGCACTGCATTTACCGCAGTGCATGTGGGCTGATTGTGTGCTGGTGTGCCAGGCAATGTGCTCCCTCCTCCTTTTGTGAATGGCTTATTTCAGAGTAGGGGTGATAGAATCTGATTGTAATTGACCAAAGTAAGGTGAGTAACATCGTTCTGTACTCCTTAGAAATTGTCTACTATTTTAGCAGGAAGTCTTATGAAGACTTCCCGGAAAGGGCAACTGCAAAATTAGGCTGATCTGATGTGGCAATAACGAGAGAGCAAATTCCTAAAAATGGAACCAAGATTTTTAAATTTGTATTTGAATATCTTTTTTACATATGATATAAAAGAAATTCATCAGCAATGGTGACTCTCAGATTGCGGAAAATGTTCATTTGCACATTCTAAAAGGGTTGGCTCTCACGTTACACTACATATATGGCCCAGATTCATTTCTGAACCAGAATAAATCCCTTGTTTTATCAAATTAGAAATGTGAATTATTTTATATGAAGGATTTCTAGTGACTGGCATAGGTACTATTGTGCACTGGGCCATTTTATGTTCTAAAAGACCATTGCCATACGTTAGTATGTTCAGTGGCACTTGTTGAGCAAGGGTCTCCAAATGTGGGTCGACAATGGGACACAAACAAATGGGACCCTGTGCCACTAAGTTGAAAACCACATGTTTTGTTTGTTTCTGCCAACCTTTTTTTTGCATCTACCAACCTCATATTTGCAACAAAGTGGCAGAGCAAGGAAACATATTCATTCTGTAGAAAGAAAAATGAAATTTAATCTAATATGATATTAAATAGGTAGCACAACCCAGCAAAAATGTCCATGTCTAGCCAGAGCTTGAGAACTGAAACAGGAAGAAAGTCAAAGCGGGACAAAGATGTGGCATGGGACTGAAACCTGATGTAAAGAGTCTTCCATTTACCCACAGGTGGTCTGCACAAAATTAAATAAACAGGAGTAACATCAGAGATCAGTGCATTCATTTGCAAAAGGGAGAACGTTTGCTGTTATTGTATGAGACATTACAACTCATTGCAGTCCTTTCCACTTATGTCTTCAACCAGGTGTTATATTCATCCTAGTGCCGGCTTCGGTTATTTTAATTTAAAACCCTCTTTAATCGTAATCAGATTTTAAATAACAATTCTGAAAATGGCACTTTGGCACTTTCTTGCCCTAAACATTTGGTGTAGGGCCTGCTTTGATTTGTATATTCACCTTGGGGTATCTATTTACACCAAGGGTCATAATCCTCTCTTGTCAATTACGATACCAGCATGTTAAGCGCTGTTTATTTTCAGTGCCTTAATTGTGTCAAGTTCTGCTTGTAAATGTATTTATTTATTTTTTATATAGGCACATGTGGAAATATGAAAGCAGCCAATCGGTTTGTATTTATTTTGGGCACTATCATACACATATTTCCAACAGAACGCAGTAATGTTTACTGTGAAAATAATTCCCTCAATCTACTTCTTGTATTTCAGTTTTAGTAACTGTTCTTTGAAAATGTTCCCACAATTGTAGCAAAAAGTGAAATAAAAAAATTATCGAAAGCCATTTATTGCCAGGGAATATAGGATTCAGTTTCCAAATCAAGGATGTGTAAACAAATAACAAGTAAAATAGGTTATGATACTGATTTGAAGTTTGGCGAATGGAGTAAAGGCATTCATGGCGGTGAAGTACTTTACGTCTTCCATCCAGTGTAGACTCCTATGCCAAGGTGGAGAAACATTGCCCCACTGCTGTCTGAGCAGTGGAAAAAAGGAAAAATAAAATGATAATAACACAATGTTATTATCATTTTATTTTTCCTTTCTGAGTAAGTTCTGGGGCGGGGTTGGGTTGTCATCATAGGGTACAGGGGGAGGAGTGGGTGATTCACTTAAGTGCACATGTCAGTTTGGATGGCCGTCTTAGGCCGGCCAAACAGTCATGCGCGCTTAGCATGTTTCCACCTGGCTGCATTGCACAGCTTGGGTGGAGAACATGCAGAGGCTTCCACTCCCTGTCTGAACGCCGAACCACGCCACTTAGACCAATCACGATGCTGCTGTCATGCTGGTGACAGGAGTGTCTTGATTGACTTAGGGGAGTCATGGTCTACAGCCATAATCGTTCCCATATTTAAAAAGGGTAATAAAGATAGCCCACTTTGCTATCGGCCTATTTCCCTAATTGATGTGTCAGCGAAGGTGTTGGGAAGGGCTATCCTCAGCCGGCTAATGGATTCAGCTGAGGATCAACACATTATCACTGACACTCAATACGGATTTGGGCCAGGAAAGTCAACAACAGATCAATGTCTTAATCTATATTTATTGGTAGCCAAGTACACTACTGCTAGCCACGAAACTGTGTACTTGGCATTCATGGACTTGACTGCAGCTTTTGATCGAGTTAATCGTAGGAAATTATGGGCGATCATGGGTGGTCTTGGCGTGGACCCTGGACTCATTAACATTCTAAGAGTCCTGCATCAGAATACTACTGCCTCAGTTAGATATAATCAGGAGGGAAGCACCACTGATTCGTTCCCTTGTCTAAGTGGGGTGAGACAAGGCTGTATCCTGGCTCCATTTTTATTTACTCTTTATATAAATAGTCTGGACCAGGCACTTGTGGCCCTGAAGGTTGACACACCGCGGAATGGATCAAGAGGGATCCCCGTCCTGCTTTATGCAGACGATGCGGTTCTTCTTGCACGCACACCCAAAGGGTTACAGGGCCTGATAGATGGCTTTGTCTCCTTTATGGAGAATTTAGACATGTCCCCCAATCTATCCAAATCCTATATCATGGAAGTGGGGAAAAAAACAAACAAAAAATATGATTATTTGATTGGCTCTCATAATTTGGAAAAGGTGCACTCGTTCTCATATTTGGGCATTTTATTTGACACACGCCTTAACTTTAAAGCCCTATTAGAACAGAAATGTCGCACACTAGCGAGCTGCTCCGGGTCAATTATGAATTTTGCACGAAGGCTGGGGCGTTAGTCCCCGGAGCAAATATTGAGACTATACAGCTCTATGTGTTGTGCCAAAATTCTCTATGGAAGCGAGGTATGGGGTTTCATTGATACGCAGCACTTACAAACCGAAGAAAACAAGTATCTTCGGCGTCTACTCAAAGTGCCCCAGAGTACACCGTCACATTTCATTCATGAAGAATTGGGTGTTAGTTATCTTGGAGACAGGTTGGAAGTCAAACACCTAACCTGCTGGGACAAAATTTGGCCAAACCCAGAGGCCTCATTTAGCAAGCAGATCATATTAGACTGTCTTGCCCGTGACCGGGGACTGCACATCGCCTGGCTTAAGTACGTAAAAGAGTCTCTAGCAGGCATAGGAAGTGCAGACCTTTTTAATAACCCCATAAAAATGCTAGTCCAGGATAAGGCCTTGGTGAAAGATCAGTACCAGAAATATGTTACATCACTTAGGGAAGATAGGGAGCTGGTCAACAGTCAAAGCACACCTCCTGACTAAATCATGTCCGGGTATTGAGCCTTATTTATCTCATTTATATAATGCCCATGACAGATTTTTAATGACATGTTTTAGGTTTAATATTCTACATCACATATTAGCTGATCCGGCAGGATATACCCTATCTATACAGTTGAAGGGTCTGTGCGGCTGCGACCATCGGTCTCCGCAGGATACCCTTCACTTTGTTTTATTATGTCCTTTTTATTCATATCCTAGGAGCTTGTTTATAAAAAGTATTTTAAAAAATGCTAGATTTAAACACGCTAAGGTGGCCCTGTTGTTTTTAAAATTGTCCCCAGATGCATTAACTCTGTTCTGCACTGTAAACTTTTTGAGGGCAGCTGACTTAGAAACACAAGAGGTACTAGGTGAATAAATGTGGTACCCAGCGCGACTCCGTCAAAGGCCTTAAAATGAATTTGATGAGGGGAATGGGTCGCTTAATCCAGGAGGGATTGAACATGCACTTATTTTAAGCTGTTGAATTGTTTTGCATTTCTCCTATTATGTGATGCATCCCTTCTGAATTTTTGTGATTGGTGAGGCTAGTCCTGTATTGGCCCTAAATATGAATGTTATATATATGTTAAGGGGTTTTTACTTATGGATGGACTAATGTGGCCTGATTTTATTATGATCTATTTTATTTGCACTTTTATGGTATTTTTTATATACCGAATAAAGTATTTTGAATTGAATTGAAATTGACTTAGGGGAGTCAGGGATCCTGTGTTCTTCCTGAAGTCAAAGAGTACCGAGGAGAGGTGACGGTGGAGAGACGATGGCCCTACAGAGGTAAGTGCTTTATTTCTCATCCCATCCCACTGCCCCTCCACCTCCGTTCCAAAGCGGCCACTACTGCCTCCATCCTGCCTTTAGTTTCCTTGCCAAATTTAGATTTCTCTGCCAGCCCAGCAGTGAACTCTGTAGGTTTGTATAAACCGCTGTCACAGAGATTCATACAAAGCCATTCATATATTTAGTGTGTGACTCTCATTGGTGATGAGAATTTACAAGAAACTTTACAAAAAACATTATTTTCCAAAAGCAAACACCCAATGCACAAGTTTCTTTTTGCAAATGTAAAAACTAATTGCCCAAACGCCATGGGAATTCCCCCATGATGTGAGGACGTTTTATTTTTTATTTTTACAGTCCTTCACCGCCAGTATATGCCTGGCAGTGATGGACAGTAAAAAAAAGGTCATTGGACTACCCACTCTAAATAGGACTAACATTCAGGTTTATCTCTGATCTCCCTCTGGCTGTCAGAGGAAGGTTGGTGCCAATTGAGTAAATGTATTCTGTCTGCATTAACCTGTCAGTCCGCCCAACTCAAAATAGGGTGACTGGACCGAGAGTTTGACGTACAGGGTTCTCAGCTGGTGTTGCACCAGAGTGCCCTGTCAGACAAATTCTAAGTCAGGACTTGTGTTCCATCAGCAGCCATGATTTTATCCATGTCTAGAAAGGGAAGCCACCTTCCTGCAAATATTGCCATCAGACTATGTGCCCTATCTAAAGGTCCTTAGCCCAAAAGAAGCTGAGCTACTCCTTCTCACAAGTGAAGGAAGTTCAAGTGAACAACACATTGTGGAACCTCTAAAGAAAGCTTCCAGTTGCTTCACGGGCATCAACAGAGATCTCACACAATGTCCACATAAATATTGGATGATGAGAGCAACGTCAAACATATAGTAGAACTTAGATTATAGAAATGCTGAGAGATTCAAGGTTAAAATTTGCTAGAGACTGAGGCTAGTGTGTATATATACTATTTCACATTTGAAAGGTAGACATCACGACAAAGGCAATCCATTTGCCAGAAAGTGATCCTGTGAACAAGGTATGACGTAAGTAGCAGGACTGGTAATGTTCTACCATAATAGGGCACTTAAGTGACCAGGTGCTTAACAAGTCCTTTTTCATTACTCAAGAGTGATAAGGCAGCTAGCTGTGGGTAACAGCAATCTCGGTAATGATTTCATAGATAGAAACCTGTGCTTTCTGCCTCCACACTGAAGTGTTTTTACTTTCTCCACTTTTGTTCTGCCTAGTGCCCCAGATCCTACTGGTTTGATGAGAAGAAAACAAACTCAAACAGCAAAATATTATATTGTATAAAAAATTGAATTAGTATGCTATCAAAAGACATTTGCAGCTACTAACCCGAAGCTGATGTCGGAGCAGCTGCTGTTTCACAAATACATAGGACGCCGTTAAGAAAATGATGCAAAGCTAAGCTACATTTGAGCGCAAACAGGACTGTGTGCACAGGGCTTTAGGTACATATCAGCCTGTTCCATTTCCATTGTGTGCCCACAATGTGCGCATGAAACGGATAATAAAATAGCGGCAAATTGGAATGACCCATCTGACAAACACGTACATCTGTTATTTTTACAAAAATGAAACAGCCTACACACCTGCTTTATGATACTTAGGGTTGGACTGGCCTATAGGGCAATCAGGCAGGCCCCCAAGGGATGCTTGAACAAGTCAGTGTGTGGGCTGGTTTTTGGCTGCTCGTCGGTCTGTTTTATGGGCAGGTGGGCAGGGTTTTGATGTTGAATTCTCTAATATTACCACAAGCAGAATTTTAGAACCGCCCTGATCTGCAAATATGAGCAACATTTTTAGATATCTGATTCACTAATGGGGGCCGTTTTCAATGTAGTTCTCGGGCCTATTTTGTGCCCCAGCTCGACTCTGATTTTTACTTAGCACAAGGGCCTTGTTTCTTTCTGCATGTCTCCAATATCTTACTTTGTTCCTGTTCTAGGGCAGGGAGCCATGCGCACCGGCACCCTGCCGCTTAATGCATCTCGGTGGAGCTAAAAGACTGATGAAGGGATGCCTCTTTCCAGGAAGGCCTTGGGATCATTCTAGCTCTGCACCTCATTTCTCATCATCATTTTGTTTATTACAAGTATGCGCCATCTCCAATCCCATTATATGAGGAAACTGAACACTATGAACTAAATCGCATTGATAATCACTGGGGAGCGCAGAGAATTATTGAAGACAAAGAAAAGCGACAGGTTTTGCTTGAACGCTGTGAGCATTTGGCTGCCGGGGCAGTTGGACCAAGGACTAGAAGATAACTGCCTTAATGTGGTTCTGTGCTGGGGGAAGCGGAGCCCCCGCAGAATAAATACCTCAAGCCTGCCCCAAGACACCATCATTCAAAGGTACCGGATTACTTGTATTATTGAGACAAAGTGTGATTTCCAAGCAAGGTATAAAACAGGAGGTGGCAAATGAGTTATTACAAGTAATACATCGAATAATACATCGAAAACAGAAGACATCTCTTTCAGAAAAGATGCTCATGTCTGAGATGGTTTTTTTCTGTTGCCCGTATTACTGCAATTGTGTTACAGAGATCTACATCGGTATCAAGAAGGACATTTATTTTCATTGAAAACTACTTCTGAAGCTACATAGAGCACTATACAAAATAGAGTGCTAGTTTCACACCCATACAAAAAGGCAAGGCAATGCGACAAAAGTAATATAGAAAGAATAAAGTAAAAAGATAAAGATAAATACACAACTATGCAGCACAAACATATAAGAAGGAATCTTTCTTTCTCAGTTTTGAATTACCTTTTGACACAATGAGTCCTTATCAGTGCTTAATTTGTGGAAGAAAAATAAATAAATAAGTGCAGGTGCCCAAATGCATTTCAGAGGCCGGCAACTACCATTACCACATTGTTACCACCCGCTTGCCCTTTGACGCTGCCCATTTCCACGGCTGGCACTTTATACCTCCCCACCACTGGCACATGGCCACCTGCAGCCTGAATGGGCAAGGCCTGAAGACAGATTGAAGTGATTAAGCACAGCACGCAAACCTGCCTTTCTAAACTGTGGTTTGGGACTCTCATTGCGAACATTTTAAAAAATGTGATCAAATTGTTCATTTTACCACATAATTAGGTTGAGCCTAGTGTTGCAGCGCATGCGCTGCTCGCTTTGCGAGGCATGAAGAATTGAGTATGGCGTAGAAGCTCCGTGTAAGCTCCGCCCACTCCCTGCCCATCTTGTTTATTGGCTTAGGTCCTAAATGCTGCCTTCCCATTGGTTATATCCTTGTTAGTCCCTCCTCCTGGTGGCCATGTCGTCACTTGTATCCTTCCATGGCTACTGGCCCCTTTACTTTCAACATTGTTTTGTTCCCGTGCCTCCCCCCACCCCTCCCACAATCCGTGACTTCTCAGCCCACAACCACCCACCCCCGCACTCCCGTTCATGCCTTTTTGCGAGCCCGCACTCCTGTTTCAAATGCAATAGGTCTAGCGTAAATGCAGGTCCTCTTGCATTGCAAAGGCTTGTTTTTAAAGTAGTTCGCGCTGAGGAGGAATAGAGAGCTGGCACAGGATGGTATAGTGTCATTGCAGAAACATGCACAGTCAGTTAAATTTTACATGTGCATGATGCCTGGTCACTAGTTACATCGTACGCATGTGTGCCAAAACGTCTCATTCCTGGGTCTCCTTCAGCTGCCATTAGAGAGTGGATATGCACTGTGCACGTCCCACATGCTTCAATTCATTTCAAGAGTCTCCAGCAGATGGGTTATTTTCCTGTTTTTCTCATGCGGCAGCAATGGATGTAAAGCAGAGAGACTAGCAACAGGTGCTGACTGAGAAAAGTGGTGTGCAAGACAAACTTTAAAGGAATGGATTATGGTTTGTTCCTGAAATGAAGATGAGGGGGGCCACGAGCCACTTGTTTGCTGCGTCTGCGTAGCTTTTGCACGCCCAAGGGGCGCCACGTCAGCCTTTGGCCAGATGCTTTAGGCTCCGGGGGATGATAATGGATGCGGCTGGGGGTACCGTGCTGCCCACTCCCTGGAACTCGTCATCACAAACACGCTCTTTAGAGCATGTCGCCCCCCCTTATGTCCTGTCTCACATTTCCCCATATGCAAGAAGTCACATGCCTCCTGGGGCTGCTAAAATATACATTAAAAAGTATTCATTGTAGTTACTCGCCACGCTTTAATTGTGTGCTTCATGATAATGAAGGTGGGGATTTGCATACGGTACACAGGGGAGCTCTTTTGCGCCATTATTTTGCGCGGATTCTGAGAGGTGGACTCTTGCTCTTCTGGGAGTTTGATGTCTGTGTGAAATGAATGTGTTTCTGGAGTAAGCCGGAGGTCGGCTTCTGGCTGCTGGCAGAGGTGGTGGGGTCAGTGAAGTGAGGTGCAGGGGAGTGGAGTGGCGAGCCTGGCAGAGCTCTGCTGCCGAGGTGGCAGGTGCACTGAGTGACAGCGGATTGAAAAGGTGGGGGCAGGGAGGAGAGGGCATGGGGCCTCCAATGGGGGTCAGTGCCAGAGAGTTGGACGACTTCCAGGAAGCCGCAACATGATCGTCATTTTTGTCCACCATGGAAAGATGAAAAGTGGAGTTGAACCTGCCAGACATTTAAATTGCGCCTTTGAAGGCTAGGGTGAGCGCTCAGGTAATGAATGCCCGAAACCAAAGTCTGGTTTTGACAAAAAACACAACAAGCGTAAACATGTTCGTTCGTTTACCTTTATTTCGGCTGTGTAGCCATAAAAGCAGATTCAAGAAAATAAATAACTAACACATTTGTATATACATAACCATAACCATAATCCAGAAATTAGTTAATTTACCATGTAGCGGGGCGAACAAAATATAATCATATACGAAAGCTTTATCGCGTTTAAGATCATAAATACAATTATTAAATTAGCTAAAATCCAGACACTAAAATATTTTAAAACTACGAGGATCAGTTACGAGGATCAGTGCATCTGAGATTCTATACAGGATAAGGCTTGTCAGAAATATGTGATCTAACATTACAATTTATAACCAGACCGTTTCCGAATAAGGTACACATTAAATAAAAATCTACTTGTACCAAATACCACAAGTTGCGTGGTATTAGACTTGATTATGCGTTCTGCTTCTTCATAGGATCTTACCCCCATATTTTTGCATAACGGTTTAATCCAACAATTTCTCGGTTTTTTATAGGCCGGGCAGAAGAAGAGTAGATGGACATCGTCTTCTTTTGCCCCCAGAGCGCAGAGAGTGCATAAATCAGAACCATTTTTCTCCCCCCACCTACATGTGGTTGCAGCGGTCTGTAAGATCCCATATCTAAATTGCAAATACAATGTTTTTGCTAAAGGAGGGCCTATCTCGTCCATAAATTGCTCAAAGGAAGGGATATCTTTTATGGTCAAAAATTTCTGGGTCAATGAGCCAATCGAAGAACTATATAGTACGTCAAAATTGACATAAGACCAGAATGAATCCTTTACGAGTTTTTTAGAGGAATAAGACATGTTTTGGGGAGCATCCCATAGGTGGGAGAGCCCTAACCTCTCATACCACCTGAAAATATGTTTTAACCAGGATATTTTCATATGACCATCAAGCTGGAATATTTCAATCAAACCACTCTTGTAATCACCCAACTCCGAGGTTGTCCATAACCTGACCCAATACAACAAGGGTCTTAGTATAGCTTGATAATCAGTCCTTTTAAGATTGATATCAAGAAACACTGGTACTAAAGGGGTTCTAGTCGGAATTTTGAGCAACCTACATATGAAGTGGTTTTCTACCTTTTCAAAATTGTTTTTACAGCTGCATCCCCAAAGCTCGGCTCCATAAAGGGCCGCCGATTGCGCCTTTGCTTTAAAAACCTCGATTGCCGGCGTAATTGCTTTAGAGTGGCTTGCACCATGCACTTTTAATATGGGAAGTGAATTCTGTTTAAAGGTCAAGTTGCTTTTTTCCAACTGACATTTCCATGTAAGGTTGTTATCCAGCATTAATCCCAAGTAATTAAAACTATCCACATGTTCCAATTTTTGGTTTTCTAAGAACAGGTTTTTCCTAAATGACTTTTGTGGTTTAATGGACATAAATTTAGTTTTAGTTGGGTTTATTTCTAGGCCCTTCTTCACACAATAGCTTTGGAAGGAATCCACCAGTTTTTGTAAACCCCTCGGAGTTTGTGAAATAAGAATGGTATCATCAGCAAACAATAAAGATGTAATCACCTCACCACCTAGCTTTGGGGAATCATGGTCACTATTACTTAAATAACTGGGAATGTCATTGACATATAGCGAGAAGAGTGTGGGTGCTAACACACACCCTTGTCGCACACCACGTTCCACCTGTATAGGCCTTGAAATTTCTCCACCCTTTCCCCATCTAATTTTTGCATAATTCCCTGTGTGTAGTTTGATAAGTTACTTGAGAAGCTCGCCCGGGACCGCCATATTCTTGAGTGTACTCCACAACAAGTTGCGAGGGACAAGGTCGAAGGCGGCTCTCAAATCAACAAATGCTACATACAGGCTGCCCTTCCTTATGTTTATGTATTTCCAACAGATACACATAAATCTAAACACCTGATCAACCGTACTCGTTTTAGATCTAAATCCTGCTTGATATTTAGTTAAAATCTTCTTTGCATCGATCCAATCTAAAAGCCTATTTAAAATATGTCTGGCAAATTTTTTTTGTAAAATATCAATTAAACTTATTGGGCGATAATTGCTCGGATCGTAACGATCACCCTTTTTAAAAATAGTTATGATTTCCGCCCCTTTCCAGGATTCAGGGATTGGTGTTCCTACCACTATCGAATTACATAGAAAATGTATATACGGCCCCCACACTTCTACATCGTGCTTTAAAAGATCACCAGGGATTTTGTCAAGACCAGGAGCTTTACCCATCTTAACAGCCTGCAAAGCCAGAATAGTTTCATCTAGACTAAATCGCAAGGGAACAGTACTCTCTTCTGGGCTAATCTCTGGATCCCCTGAGATTAATCCCTCTTTATCATTGGAATAGAGCTTAGAAAAATGATCACACCAAGTTTTCTCATCTAAGTAAATGTCCTTTGGTGATCTACCTTTTTTGTTTCCATTTGCAATTAAATTCCAGAATATACTCTGGTCTCTAGTCTTGGCCGCACTTAGATGATCGTCCCAGAATCTACCATCCCAATCTTTTTTTGCTTTTACCAGGGTTTTATTGTATATCTGTCTACCATATCTTATGTCCAGTTGATTCTTAGATTTTACTGCCTGTATCAACTTGGACTTTGCTATCCGACACTCTTTATTATACCATGGGTTCATTTATTCATAATGGTTCCCTTTTGAGTTTGCACCCTTATTATATAGTGCACTTAAAAAGGGAGATAGCGCATCTACCAATTTGGTATGCAGATCTAGGACGTCCTTGGAGCCCATTAAGAGCTTCTGTGAAGCTTCAACGGTGTCTGAAAATGTGTTATAAATATCTTGTAATGATTTTTCTCTTCCCAAGATATGTGGCCATCTTAGAGCACGCCTATTGTTTGTTATCTGCGGCTCCTCTTCAATAGCGTTTAATAATGCTTCTCCAGCTAGTCTCGAAGAGAAAGACTGAGGATCTAACCATAATTGGAGTGGAAGATGGTCACTCTCTGACCTAAAGTCTATCTTAAAATCAATAATTAAATACCATAAGCACATAGAGACCAAAACAAAATCTATGTGTGATCTACAGTTGCCTTTCGAGAAGGTTGGGGCCGGAGGTCTGTCAGATCTAAAACGACCATTTCATGCCCTAAGGTCATGAGACACGGTCAACTGTAGAATCTGAGTAGCAGCTACAGTATTTTTAACTGACCCCGTAGGCTCTAAAGGCATAATTCCATTGGCAACATCTTGTTCTTCAAATATAGTTTCCAATCCCATGACAGGTTCAAACTTACGGTTAAAATCCCCGCCAATTACTACATGAGCAGTAGGGCCCAATGAATCTAAGAAGGAATCTAGGAGTTCTACCACCTTTGATTCCTTGTTTGCTGGATTCGGTCTATTATATATGTTTATTAAATACATAACTACATTCCCTCTCGTCACAATTTTTAAACCTAATATATCCGGAGAGGGGATAGACAATCGGGTAACAACTATCTCCAAATTTATTTTAACCCATATAACCAATCCCCCTGATGCTCTACCTCTTACAGAAGGGATTGCATTCACGCTAAATGATTTATACCCTAGCAAGTGGGGGGTTTCAATAGCCCAAGTCTCCTGTAAGAGAATGATGTCATAGTCTTCTATATAGAAGCACCAAACCACATCCTTTAAATTGCTAACTAACCCTGCCTTATTCCAGGATATCAGTTTTATACTTAGATTATCTTCTACACAAGGTAGGGGTATGGCTGGTAAAGTATCAACCACGGATATAAATGGGGTATTTAATACTTCAATTTGAATATTATCTGCAATGGTTCCCTTTTCCTTTTCCTCTATGTTCTTATTATGACCACAATTGACTTCCTCTTCCCTAGGTTCTTTGCCCTCCCTGACACCCTCTCCCAAATTAATCTTATGGAATCCACCACTACAGGGCAACTCATCTAAGACCATAACTTTAGATGTTGACTCCGTTAAAATATTAGGAATAAGATCTTCATTATTCAATGACTGACCTTGTACCTGGGTATCTACGGAAATCTCTACAATAGAGTTCCCGTCCAATGAGAGTCAATCATTTTGGTCCAGTATGCTCAGTGCCTGATATCTATTGCTAGTGGAGATTTGAAAAACTGAGCGTCTAGTAGTATTTTGGTTCCCCTTAGTGATAGTCCTAAATTGACATGTTTTATCTAGGTGACTATAAAAGTAACCCAACGGGTGTACAGTCACATCATTCTCCCCCGGAACAAGGGAGGCTGCCCTAAGTAGAACGGTCATTACATGTTGAGGATGTCTAAAGTTTATAATCACACAATCCCCCTTACATCTTTTCCTTGAATTACCAATCCAGGGAACCCGTCTAGTAGACAGTATATGATCAGAGAAATTAGGGGGGAATCCACAATTTTTATTCAACCGTGCAATTGATTTCCTTTTTAATGAATCGTGCGATTCCTCCCGAAAATTAGATTCCATGTGGTCTACTGGAGGCACATTTG
This sequence comes from Triturus cristatus, assembly GCF_964204655.1. Classification (NCBI taxonomy): domain Eukaryota; kingdom Metazoa; phylum Chordata; class Amphibia; order Caudata; family Salamandridae; genus Triturus; species Triturus cristatus. The sequence continues at coordinate 1,010,495,802 of NC_140585.1, read as the reverse complement.
AAAGAACAATAACATAAGGTTCGCAGTCGGGAGGAAGGTCAGTGTGTCGCAAACTTCCCTCTTCAACAATATGCCTCCCGGCTCTGGGTGTATTTTCTTTCGTCTGGGTGATACTAATATCCATACAAGGTAGCACCTGTAACTCAGGATTAGAATTGGGGAATTTTTCTCCCCCTGGCACACTAGCTTTTACAGTAGAACTTAATTGGACCAGTGGCTCTAGTGATTTATTACTCTGTTCCTTATCTATTTTAATTAGAAGGCCACTTAACCTTGCGACTTCAGCAGTTAGAAAATCAATTTTTTCCACTAGTGGTTTCACAGTATTATTTAATTTTTCTTCAAACATCTCAGCTATATGACTCAGAGAAACTAAGTTCATATCCTCACTATTCGGATGAGTTTCCTTACTTTTTTAAATTCTTTTCTGCCCTACTTCCAGCGTTGACTTAAGTTGTACATTCCCATCCTTAATCTGGGTTTTCCTGCCTTTCCTTACTACTCTCTTAACAGGAGAGTGTAGTGTTACTATCCCTCCAGGGGCTGTTAGTGAATCCTGACCGGAATCATTTTGTGTCACGTCTACAGTTACTACACTCTCCTCCCTTAAGGGTTCAATATTGAAAGATTCAACCATAGGGGCGCTACTACTATCATCTAAATGTGGGAGTATAGAATCTGGGGGTGTTTCTCTACCCAACGATTTCCTTCTATCGTCATTGATTTTGCTTACCATTTTGACCAGGTAATTATCCATGGTCGATTTAGTTTTGGCCATGATAGACAGGAAAGTGTATGAAAAGGATGTCCTTTTAAATATGGGCGGAGGTACCCGGGGACGTAGCCAACAGTGATAAATAACAACCACTTATAAAATGATACTACACGTTACACTCAAGAACAACACCATTAAAACACAAACAGGTATACAGTGGTTTACAGCGGCGTACTACCAGCCTTATCAATGAGCTTAGAGAACTGTCCCGACCCGACCTCTACCGGCCCCCTAACGGCCACACAACGGCCCGCCCTTTGTCCGGGCTTCGTCTGGCACGTCCCGCTCGCGTACCGCGTAGCGGTCGCCGGCTAGGCTTAAATAAGGCAAAAACTCACTACAGCGAGTGGGCGGGGGAAGCACAGGTGGTGCGCCGCACGGACTGCTGGGGACCTGAGTCCCGTGAAGTTCCTTCTCCCCTCGCTGAAATCTCCACACCCGGCAACTGTCAGCAAGCTAAGCCCCTCCTGGGGCAGCAACACAACAGGCAGGAAGACAAGGTCCTGGTGAGTAAAGTGACGAAGCGGGACCCGCGCCAGCGGGTTCCGCGAGTCGTTTTATGTTCTCTGCAGAGAGTGGGTGGGGGGAAGCACAGGTGGTGCGCCGCACGGACTGCTGGGGACCTGAGTCCCGTGAAGCTCCTTCTCCCCTCGCTGAAATCTCCACACCCGGCAACTGGCAGCAAGCTAAGCCCCTCCTGGGGCAGCAACACAACAGGCAGGAAGACAAAGTCCTGGTGAGTAAAGTGACGAAGCGGGACCCGCGCCAGCGGGTTCCGCGAGTCGTTTTATGTTCTCTGTAGCGAGTGGGCGGGGGGAAGCACAGGTGGTGCGCCGCACGGACTGCTGGGGACCTGAGTCCCGTGAAGCTCCTTCTCCCCTCGCTGAAATCTCCACACCCGGCAACTGGCAGCAAGCTAAGCCCCTCCTGGGGCAGCAACACAACAGGCAGGGAGACAAAGTCCTGGTGAGTAAAGTGACGAAGCGGGACCCGCGCCAGCGGGTTCCGCGAGTCGTTTTATGTTCTCTGCAGCGAGTGGGCGGGGGGAAGCACAGGTGGTGCGCCGCACGGACTGCTGGGGACCTGAGTCCCGTGAAGCTCCTTCTCCCCTCGCTGAAATCTCCACACCCGGCAACTGGCAGCAATCTAAGCCCCTCCTGGGGCAGCAACACAACAGGCAGGAAGACAATGTCCTGGTGAGTAAAGTGACGAAGCGGGACCCGCGCCAGCGGGTTCCGCGAGTCGTTTTATGTTCTCTGCAGCGAGTGGGCGGGGGGAAGCACAGGTGGTGCGCCGCACGGACTGCTGGGGACCTGAGTCCCGTGAAGATCCTTCTCCCCTCGCTGAAATCTCCACACCCGGCAACTGGCAGCAAGCTAAGCCCCTCCTGGGGCAGCAACACAACAGGCAGGAAGACAAGGTCCTGGTGAGTGAAGTGACGAAGCGGGACCCGCGCCAGCGGGTTCCGCGAGTCGTTTTATGTTCTCTGCAGCGAGTGGGCGGGGGGAAGCACAGGTGGTGCGCCGCACGGACTGCTGGCGACCTGAGTCCCGTGAAGCTCCTTCTCCCCTCGCTGAAATCTCCACACCCGGCAACTGGCAGCAAGCTAAGCCCCTCCTGGGGCAGCAACACAACAGGCAGGAAGACAAGGTCCTGGTGAGTAAAGTGACGAAGCGGGACCCGCGCCAGCGGGTTCCGCGAGTCGTTTTATGTTCTCTGCAGCGAGTGGGCGGGGGGAAGCACAGGTGGTGCGCCGCACGGACTGCTGGGGACCTGAGTCCCGTGAAGCTCTTTCTCCCCTCGCTGAAATCTCCACACCCGGCAACTGGCAGCAAGCTAAGCCCCTCCTGGGGCAGCAACACAACAGGCAGGAAGACAAGGTCCTGGTGAGTAAAGTGACGAAGCGGGACCCGCGCCAGCGGGTTCCGCGAGTCGTTTTATGTTCTCTGCAGCGAGTGGGCGGGGGGAAGCACAGGTGGTGCGCTGCACAGACTGCTGGGGACCTGAGTCCCGTGAAGCTCCTTCTCCCCTCGCTGAAATCTCCACACCCGGCAACTGGCAGCAAGCTAAGCCCCTCCTGGGGCAGCAACACAACAGGCAGGAAGACAAGGTCCTGGTGAGTAAAGTGACGAACCGGGACCCTCTGTTTATTCTTCCTTTTTAGGTCTCGCTCATTTTGTGAGGGCTCCAAAAAGTGCTACCAGGCCAGCCTAGAGCTACAGTGCATGTGCGCGGGCACGCGCGTCGCGCTTTACCGCAATTACTTTCACTTTCGCGGCCGCGCGGCTGCCTTGATGTTTGATCGCGATCGTGATCACGATCACTTTCGCGTCCGTGAGGCTTCAATAGATTGCAGCAGTTAAAACAAGCATTGGCATAGCCAATAGGTCTCGCTTTTGGGACCTTATAAGTGTTTAGTTATGCAACTGTTGCATGGCTAAACACTTATAAGGTCCCAAAGGCGAGACCTATTGGCTATGCCAATGCTTGTTTTGTAACTGGTCGGAGTTGCATGCAGCGAAGGAGTGTTGGCCCTGGGTTTCACGTAACCACGAAAACGTGAGCTTTTTTAACAGACTTCTAGTGTCTGAGATTATTATTATTATTTTAAACTTTTTTTCTTTTTTTCTGATCCCAGTTTATCCTGTACCACAGGTCAGACGAGGTAAAAAGGCGGATCGGCAAAATCCTCCTGGTACTGCTTCTCTGTGGGTTTCACCCACATTTGCATTGCATTTCTTTAGCCACTCCTTGATCACTCCTCTTTTACATATGTAAATTAGGGTATCTTGTACTTCCAACCCTGTCGCTATCCAGTATACGTGCAGCCTGCGACTGGCGTACGTTAATCTGGGGATGCAGAAGTTACGCTCACACAGAGTAATTTACTTACACGCAGATCAGGGTGATCACACTTCATATTGTCTCGCAGTTTCTGCCGATGTTACAACTTGCACCTTTTGTGACTTGTATTTAACCGGAAATGACATAAAATGAGAGCAAGTATATTTTACAGTAAAGGGAGTTTACATATTCATTCATTCCTCGTCCAGTTCCTTACTATATGCACTATGACAAGCGAGACCTCACCACTACCACATATAAGCATATGCACAACAGTTTTTTACCCTAAGGCACTGCTCATTGCCTCACACATGATGACGTAAGTTACATCATCAATGACATCATACATCACACTCCATTAACATCTTTTATAACATTACTTTGGGCAGGCAAGGTATGGGATTTTTGAATAAGCTATTACATTAGTTCCATCTGTGCACAAACTGTTTAATCACCAAATTGGTATATTTCCTCCTCCACTCAAAAGGTCCCAAAGACGAGATCGATTGCATTTCAAATGCTTGTTTTTACTTAAATGCTGCTGGAAAGTCATACGCCCTGAAAGTGCATGCATTAAATATTCCAGTTTCTTCAAGGTCTGGTTTAGGGTTTTAATTTGTTAGCATTCAAATCAAGGCGACTATCTCGCACCACAACTTATGGAAGCATATCTGGCATGCAGCACACTCTTCCAGTGATAGAACCCAGGTCCTGCTTCGTTAAGACTGGGAGCACTGCACTTCTCGTTGACATAGAATTGAAATGGGCCAGTGCAGGTTCCCAAAGGCTTCACCAATCACTTTACTGGACAGGTGCCCATGACTCAGGAGAAATCCAAAAGTATAAACAGTAATATTTACAGTTTCCTCTAAAGGAATCCATGATAAGTACCGTTGTCTCACCTTTTGCCACCTTGCACCTGCATTGTGACCTGTAAATGCATGAGTGTATTTTTTACACGACCACCTCCCTCTGTTTTGTCATGGTTTGTAATTGGGTGTTGGCACAAAAATATCACATACAGAATTTATTTTCTATTACATACGTTTATGAAATCTATATTATTGTGGGTGGCAAAATAAAACATGTTATTGATCACTCACGAAGCCCATTTGACCCTCCTCTGTGTCCATTTACTGCCCAGCGCCCTTTTCCTACCTGTGTCATGACTTCTAGCAGGCTTTAGAAATAGCCCTGTATAAGAGCGAGGAGAGGTGCTAGGTCTCGAATGCTGATAGACTTGTCTCTGAATTGCCTCTTTGCTGTGATAGGACGTTGGGAAACAGTTTCCCTTTAACTATTGTTAGTATAGTCTGAAAACTCTCAGCGTGCTAACTATGGTCGGCTAAAAAAGTTGGGATGGCTGAAAAAAACAAGCATTTGCAATGCAATAGGTCTCGCATTTACGCGAGTTGAAGCTATTGGCATTGTAAATGACAATGCCTTTTATTTATGTTTTAAAAACACACACTTTTTTCTTATAGTCCTTGCTTACGAGAAGCAAGACTGGCAGTAAAAGAGGCGCAGTTACAGCCAGTCTTACTTCTCGTAAGCAACAACTATAAATATAAAGTGTGTATTTTCGCACAGCTTGCAGGTTTTCAAAACACATAAATAAAAGGCATTGTCATTTACAATGCCAATCGCTCAAACTCTTGCAAATGCGAGACCTATTGCATTGCAAATGCATGCTTATTTTCGTTTCATTTTGTAATACTTGCCATCTTGTCCACAAGCCTGAAGGCAGCTCCGGGACAGGGAAAGATGGTAAATCGCGAGGCTGCCTCGACCTTTGTGAAAACAGCATCCTGCTCCTGAAGTTATCCGCACCTGCGATTTTCGTCACTTTCCTTGCTTGTTTAGCGAACGCTGTTCAGGAAAGAAACACGGGAATTCGAAAAAACTACTTTCGGCAAATGTCATACTCTGTGGCAGGTAAAATCTCACAACATCTCCCAGAGGGTTTTATAGACCGATTGAGCTCAAAACAATAGTGACAGGGCTATATTATCAAGGAACAGCAATAACATTATTGCCGCTTTAGCGGCAGGAAACTGCCGCTAAAGCGGCGATAATGGGCTTGATAATATGCCCTTGTGAATTCCCATAGAAGCCCCGGTTCTGGTGTGAACCTGGGCTTCTATGGGAATTCACAAGGGCATATTACCATGCCCATTATCGCCGCTTTAGCGGCAGTTTCCTGCCGCTAAAGCGGCGATAATGTTATTGCCGTTCCTTGTTAATATGGCCCATAGAGATAATAAAGCGGTCTAAACTGGGCATATTATGGTGCATAATATCATTCAAGAGCATAAAAAGGTGTGAAATGTGTTTTAATATGTGTACACTTATATTAGAGGAATTAACGTGCTTTAAATTTTGCATCAATGTACATAAGAGCTTTACCGCCGTGGAGAGGTCTGACATATGCATTCAAGTGCATTCTATAATGCGGTCTGAAAAGTATCTGAATTTTAATACTAGAATTAAAGAAAATAAAGCGGTTTTAAATGTGCATTCAAGTGCATGATATAAAGCGGTCTGAAAAGTATCTGAACATTACTACTAGAATTAGAGCAAATAATGCGGTTTAAAAAGTGCATTCAACTGCATGCTTTAATGTGGTTTGAAAAGTATCTGAATATTAATACTAAAATAAGAGAAAATAAAGTGGATTGAAATGTGCATTAAAGTTCATGATATAAAGCGGTCTGAAAAGTATCTGAATATTACTACTAGAACTAGAGAAAATAAAGCGGTTTTGAAATGTGCCTTAAAGTGCATGATATAAAGCTGTCTGAAAAGTGTCTCAATATTCGAGAAAATAAAGAGGCCTGAAATGTGAATTAAAGTGCATGATAAAAAGCTGTCAGAAAAGTGTCTTAATATAAATACTACTGTTAGAAAAACCTAAGTGGCCTGAGATGCGTATATAAGGTGCATAATGCCACTGAAGAACAGAAATTGGAGTTAAATATGCTTTAATGCGTATGCTTGTGACAGAGGAATTAACGTGCTTTGAAACTTGTATTATTGGGAATATCTTAATTATGAACATACAATGCTCTGAAATGGGCATTAAGTCCATGCTGGTTTTTAAAAGAATAAAGTGGTCTGAATGTGTCTTAATGTGAATCCTGGTATTACAGAAAATCTAGCGGTCTGGAAGGTGCACTAAAGTGTGTGGTTCAATGCGGTCTGAAAAGTGACTTCATATAAAAATTAATCCATCGCTAAGGAATACACCAGTTGATTGAACCTTCCTGGCCGGTCCCCAGTGTGACTCGCATCTATGCGGTACCAACACACAATCAAATATAGAAGTTTCAGACCACCCTGGCTCCTGTCAACGAGTACCATAGAAGTGTAGAGGGCACCTAGAAAACTAAAATGCTCAGGAACTATGTAAATCTATGTTGAAAAACACTTCACTAGCGAACACGAGGAGTCTTCCAGACCTCAAGAAGTTGGGATACTCTGCACTCTGTGACCATGAGCGAGGCAGATTTAAATCACAGAAGTATTTATTTTCTAAGTCCCCATCGCATCCTTTGGCGCTGACTGGCACGTCACGTGCCGTCATGCATTCTGCTTCAGGCCGAACATACCATTAGAAGTGTCTCTTCAAAGCCCGGGAGTTTTCCTTTACACTCAGCCTGCCCAGATGCAGAGGGAAGGCAAGTCAGGGCAGCTCCCCCCACCTACCCCCTCCTCCCAGACGGCCCCTCCCCACAAAGGTGTTTGTGTTTGCAGTCTGGGAGAGGAGGGAGTGGATGGGAGGTGACAACTTTAAATTACAACCATTTCCATAAAGCTGAAGGAGGGAGACAAGCGCTCGCCATCTGTTTTCACTCAGCCGCTTGTTTATATTTGCATCGCGCTTTCACTTTAAGTGAATGCGCCATGCAAACATAAACACAGGACTGAGTGAAAACAGATGGCCCCCATGAAGATAAGAAATTGCTTTGCAACAGCCGCGAGCAGACAACCCTGTCCAGATCGGCCGGACAAAAGGGAGAAGGGGCAGTGGCCTAAAAACCCCATTTCCAATGGCAAGCCACAGTTTAGCATAAACGGTGACGCCAGTCAATGGAAATGAGGGGCGGGGCATCAAGTCCCCTTCTAAAATCTGCTCTCTTACAATATCTCTCGTTCAGTGAGCAGCGCTTTGCACTGCAACGCCAGGCAAGACCTATTAAGCATGACATTGGGCGCTCAGCAACTAATTGCACATCTTGCGCTGCCCTCAGACCCCTTACAAATCACAGCTCTTTCCTACGCTTATATGACCAGTGTCTAAAGCAGGGTGGGAGTGGAGCAAGGATTGGGGGTTGCCTTGAGAAGGGGCAATGTGCTGCATTCGAAGAAGACCAGTGCAGGTTGAGGCTTTGTGGTGATGCACGCGAAATCACTGTGACGATGAAAAACAAGTCAAATACAGCTGAAAGTATGGGTAGGGTGTTTTTGGAAGTCAGCTACTTACATTAATCAGCATGTATACAATTTAACACCCAACATACACAGAGGCTTATTTGCAAGCCCTGTGCTTCTCTAGAACGTCACTTTTCATGAGTTGTAGCTATCTCGACATTAATTCTTTCAGAAATCTGCACATTTAGAAAAGGATTCCATTACTTCATAACTGATGTATCCCACAACATTGACCCCTCCCACTGTCCTTCTCTGATCCACCGTCACTTCCCTATACTGTTATCTGTGGGACCTTGCTGACAGTACACGTGGGCCCTTCTGGTAGTATTTCATGAGACATTTCTTGATATGGTTTGTGGGTCATGGTCCTGCCTGGTTCTCTAAGTATGTTTCTACACATTTCCTCTTGGTGCTTCCTGAAACGTATGCATGATGATCTCTACTGCTACTCAGGGATATTTTCGCTATTAAAATGAGAATGAAAATGATGTTAAAATCCCACCCTGGATGACACTCTTGTTGAGACAGATTTAGAGGAGCCCAAGATCAATGGCTGTTTGTGGTGTATCCCTCGGCATCGCCATGTCCAGATCAGATGGGCCTTCCCTCTTTGTTTTCAAGGGAGCATTCTCCTCTCATTACGAGGCCCATATCATTCCTATTATTCCCCTATCAGCTTTTCAGTATACCCCCACTTCCATCTGTGGCTTATTAAGGGTGCCATGAGCCCCGACATAAACAAAGAAAAAGGGCACTTCTAGACAGATTTATGTCAAAATATTGCTATAGTCTTGGATCCAGTAGTTACACCCGGTTTCACAGTTAATGAGTGGCTCTTCTCGTTATCCACTTGTATTTATGAATCTCCTCCTTAGGTCATCAGTGGAAGCCTCCTTCTCCATCCATATCAATGCAGGCCCCCTCTCATATCATCATCAGATGAAACTCTGCATCCCTCTTTTTTCTTGGCGCCTAATAAGTTATCAGTGTATGCCCTCCCACCACAACTCTTCAGCACCCCTCTCCTAGATACTCTGTGTGTCACTCACATTGCCCCATTCTTAACCGTACCTTAAAGGAACATGTTGGACCTGTCAGTCTTGAGGTGGTCTGCCCCTAAAATGTTTCCCTGACTCCTCCTTTTTGCTGATCTTGTTTTTGTTGGCAATAGGACTCTGTGCACTTTGCCATTGCTGACCAGTGCTAAAGTGTGTGTACTCACTCCCTAAAACATGATGACATTGGCTTACACCCAATTGGCACATTTAATTAACTGTAAGTCCCTTCTAAAGTGGTACTACATGTACTCAGGACCTGTACATTAAATGCTACTAGGGGGCCTGCAGCATGGATTGTGCTACCGACTCAAGTAGCCCCTTAAACATGCCCCAGGTCTTCAATTGCAGTATGTGTGTGCACTTTTAAGCTGCCATTTTGAACTGGCAAAATAAACCTTTTGCCAGGCCTAAATCTTGCTTTTTAATACATATAAAACCTCTAGGGGCACCCTAAGCAGCACAATGGGTAGGGTGAAGTGTATTTAAAAAGTTGAACATGTGCTTTTATACATGTCCTGGTAGTGAAAAGCCTTAAGTTACGTTTTCACTACTGCAAGGCCTACCTCTCCCAAGGGACAACATTAGTTTACCTTATTACATTTAATAATTGATATATTTCAATTGAGAGCAGATAGGAATATCAAGATTGGTGTCTAATGTTTCGCAAATGTAAAACACTTTTTAATGGTAAGATCGGATTTCAAGTCACAGTTCTGAAAATGGCAAACATTTTCTTGTCCCAAACATTTGGTGCCTGCAGCTTGTATCCTGGGTCACATGACTAGGTGTAGCTGGCAGTTAGCCTTTGTGCATTACTCCCAGACAGTGAGTCAAAACGGGAATTAGTGTTGACAGGATGGACCATCTCTGACTTGATGGGGGAGGAGCTGTCACCTACCACACTTGCTCATCACAAAGGCTTTACCTCATCACAATCACAAAGGGTTACTTACCAGGTCCATTGTGCCTCCAGATAAGCTGGGGCCAGGGCAGGGAGGCAGGAAAATCCAAACAGCTCTGGGAACAGAAACCTCCAGAACATTTTCCTACTTTAAAGCTGACACCGCATATACATATTGAACCCTCAGGCTCAACTCTTCAGTACACTTCTGGTCCTGTGGAAGACTTAGAAGGGCTGTTGCACTTCTCTGTTGCAAGAAGGACTGCTATATTCTACTGCCCTAATACTCTGCTGCCGTGCTGCCTGCTGCCCTGCTGCCTGAGTGAAAAAGCCTGTACATGCATCTTGAACCCAGAACCACCACAGTGACTCCAAGGGCTTGCTGGCTGGCCTCTTGCTCAGAGCTTCAAAGATAGAAAAGGCTCCAACCATCTCAAACCTAGCACGTCAACTCTGCCTGCTGTGAATCTTGCCCCTCCAAGTTATGCCACCCCACTCCTGGACCCTTGGACGTGGGCCCGAACGTGCTCTGCCAGCCCAGCATTGGTCTTGTGGGCTGAACAGATGCAGCGCGATGCAGCTCCTTCCAGCTCTGCATCGCGACCGCCACTGCATTCCCAACACAGGACTTCGCTGCGTCTCTGAACTTCCACTGCATGATGCTTACTTGATGCAGGACTGCGAATCGCAGGCCCGCAACTCCTCGTCACTGTGTGATAACAACCTCAACGCAGGACTCTGCATTGTATCTTGCCGCTCCTTAGAACTGCCGCTGTGGGATACAAACTCGTTGCAGAATCTTTCAACACTCTACAACCAGAATTCATGGTACTTTGTTCAGTGGGCTAACTTTACCCATGTATCCGGCCTGTGTTCCATCGCAGTCCGCCTGAACTTGTGACTTTGTCCCAATCCAGCGTGAATAGATAACCATAGTTGCGGGTTTGTGCTTTCAGGCACTGTTTTTACTTAAATACTCAAAATTGCATATCTGTGGTTGTACTAACTGCATTTTTGTTGTTTTGGTCTCAAATAATTTATTAACTTTTATTCTAATTTTCTAAATTGGTATGGGATTTTCCTTGTGTTGTGTTTACACATTATTAGTGCTTGAAGTGCTGCTTGAATACTTTACACATTGATTCCAAGTTAAGCCTGACTGCTGTTGTGCCAAGCAACCAGAAGGTTAAGAGGTTAATTTGTGGTTGCTTGTGACTGCACCCTCATAGGAATTGTGGTTGCATCTTGAGTAATGTTTCATCACCCTCAACAAGTACCCCAATTTCCCATATTTGTGTTCAGTGGTGAGGATATGGACTTGGGCTTGTGCAGTGCCATGCAGTGATTTTGTGTTACACTAAAATTCCCAGATAAAAAATCTGATACCAATTTGAGTTTAAAAAAAAATATTATTCTTGATTGACTCTGCGATTTCTAAATTTACTCATATTCTACCTGCCTTTCTGTGTCTGTGACCATACATGCCATGATGGAATTTGAGCTTGCCAACATGGATGTATACACTGTGACTGAGCTCAAGTGGTTCTGTAAGGAGAGGAAGCTTCTAGTCAAAAGGAATACCATGAAACCGGGACTCCGGAAGGCCCATAGGGCCTTGGCAGTGGCTCACCAAGTACTGGCAACTGCAGACGACCAGTATGAGGCGGAGGATTTCAGAAAGGCAAGGAGAGGACCCAAATGCATGTCCTGACTTGCGGCATTCGGGGGAGGGGAATAACTTGTCTCCTGAATTGGAACTCCCTGCCAGAGTGGAGAGCAGTGTGTCTTCACAAGGCCTTTCTCAAGAGGAGCTGAATGATAGAAAGTCATAGAGGGAGTTTCAGCTGCAAATTGAATTGACCCTTGGATAATACCAAAGATTGGTTGTACTAATTGGATTCTTTTTGTTTTTGTCTCAAATATTTTACTAACTTTTACTCTACTTTTCTAAATTGGTGTGCCATTTTTCTTGTGTCGTGTTTACACTTTATTAATGTTTGAAGTGCTGCCAAAATACTTTACACATTGCCTCTAAGGTAAGCCTGACTCCTTTTGTGCCAAGCTACCAGAGGGCTAAGCACAGGTTAATTTCAAGTTGCTTGTGTCTTCACCAAAAGGGGTAGGGAGTAGTAAAATGTATTATGTGGTGGCATGTGCTGTATGTGCTAATACTGCCCTCACTCACACAGATGTGTAACATGCTTCATCATAGGGCTGCTTACAAAAACACCCCAGCGTAGTGTTGATAGGGGGTTCAGGGTAGGTGAGTTTGTACCCTCACTTCTTCTTTTGTGTGTACTAGTGCTTGTGACTTCATCCTGACAGGAATTATGATTGCCGCTTGAATTTCAGCCCCTTCATCAAGTACACCAATTTCCCACACAACAAAATTAGCCGACACATTTGCATTCTCACGTCTTTCCCTTATCAATCGATTCCTCATTTTCTGACAATCAGGACCATACTGGTCCCTCTTCTGAAACTCCCTCCATCATGGATGGACATTTTCCCACTTTCCCCTTCCTGAATCTCTCCCAATGTTTAGCCCAAGGGAAACAGGCTTTTCTACCACAACAACCAACCAAATGGCATCACAAGCCTTATTTTCTTACCCGTAGCCACATACTTTTTCCAGAACCACTCAGTACAGACAGCCTTCCTTAGTCACAAAATTCCCCAGACTGGCCTTCCTTCTGAAGCTGAAGAAATTGAGACAGTGTCTTCATTCTTATCCCCGTGAGAGAGGCGATGAGGAGTCAGTGACCTTCTGTCAAAATGGTGTGGTGGATAAATACTTGGGGCTCCATGTACTGCTCTGCCCAGCCCAATGATACTGGGCTGGGTAGGCATCTGACTCTTCCATCTAAACATCTCATTTTCTCACACCCTCATTTATATTTTACTGCAAAAGCGGTCTTCACCAATTATGCACTAATGTGGAGTTAAGGAATCTGCAAGAGCGTACAATGTTATTTTGTCATATATCAAGAAAACTGCACCTAAACGAAAAGATACCGGTTTTCTTTCAGTTTTCTGCTCTGCATGTTGATGGGTTGCGTAGGCGGATGACCACCACAAGCCGCGCTGTTGGATGCTAGCATACAAGAGCACATGTTCTAATTTTTGTTAATATTGGCAAATAACTGACCACCTGCGACCCGCTCTGCTGCCTATCATTGATAGTAAAGCTGCTAGTGAAAGTCGGTGGTGTGAGGAATGTATGAATTGAGATGGGCCAGTTTATATCTAGCTCCTTGCGGCCCATGGGTAGAGATCCAGATTTCTGCTGCTAATGATCCTTCCAAACACATAATTACTTTTATTGTCCTCCTATATCCTCTGAGGACTGGAAGACTTACTTGTGGGCAAGGAATGCTGCTTTTCAGTGTTTATTGATAGATCCTCAGGGAATAACAGGTCTGAAGTGCAAGGTTAGAATATACCACCTTGCAAAGCTGAGCTGATGTAAAGAGTCAAACTTGGTTTCTGGCTGGAAACATTTGGGTATTGTCAGAAGGCATCAGAGGGCACATTCTTTGAGGACGTTATGACAGCTCTTTCCTCTGCACAGTAATGTCCTTTGAAAATGGAAGCGTTCTGGTACTGCCTACCAACAGGGCACCCCTAAAGACACCAGACACAGAAGGGTTGGTGCCTATATGGCCTACTCCCAGACACTCAAGACCAGCTCTTAGATATCCTCAGTATTCAGAGGCGACTTTCAAACACCACCATATGGACATTAGACACCTCAGCCAACACTCAATCCACATTCAAACAACTCCAGCTTCGTCATAAGACACCACCAGTCCCTCAAATACTCTTATCCTACTTTCACACATTGTTAGCAGGTCTTCAGGGACCCTCAGCCTGCATTGCATGAACCCAGTTGTTCAATACATACCCACATTATTGTCTCAGCCCACGTTTAATTAGATTACTCCTAGATGTTACCAGAGACCGGAAGCTATATTCAGATGCACGCAAGTGGTTTTTAGACCCCCCTCAGACAGATGGTCTGCCTTTAAACATCACCCATAGATGCCTATGAGACACAGCTGGACAATTAAGATGACCTGCATGCATATAGATGGTCTTAAGTGTCAAACCAAACCAAGTACCTTAGCCATCTGTAGTTGGCCCTCAGAGATCATAAACACATTATCAGATGCCCTACTCTGGCCCTCAATTATTAACCCAGCCTGTAATCTCAGTCTCTTGGTGTGTCCTTAGAAAATTTATAATTCTTAATGATCATCAACATGCCATCAGATACCCTCAGTCTACCCATGGACGTCAATTCACCAAAATGCCAGGGTTAGTGGAAATGATTTCACAAGCCCTTAGACTTTCACTTTCACTCTCACTCACACATACACATGCTTACTCATACACATACTCACACATAAACACACTCTGCCTATACATACACACAGATTCACCCATACATCAAACTTTCTTACAAAAACACACTCAAAACTGCAAGCAGGCACACAACATGCACACATTTAAAAGTATTTTTGTTAGTTCTCTTAGCTGCCAGGGAAAGTCGTATTCCAGCAATTTATACTACATTTTTTATTACATTAATAGAGAATAATGTAATATCATTCACTATTAGTATTGTAAAAAATGGACAAAAAACAAGTAAAGCGAAATCCTCACAGAAATCCATAAGGACGAGCTGATTCTGTTCCTGGCACTGATTTTTCCACTGCTGATGCTAGGGATCACAAAGGCAGTGCCAGGGATCATGACCCCTAAATGATATCCATGAGTCTACCCTCATTCAGCCTAGTCTAGATGGTCCTTAAACTCGTATAGCAGGTCCTTTCAGATCCTCAGATGAAATATAGGCATCTGTTGGAGGCCCTCAAAACCCTCATCATGTGTCAGAGACCCTAGGGTTGGCTTTTGGCAAACCCTACCTACTATCAATGATCCCCAGCTCACCTTCAGACAGCCACAGCTGGTCCACAGACACCCTCAGTCTATTACCTTATAGGCTCAGAGATCTTTAAATGACTCTTGATCCCTTTCCGATAGCTCTCCAAGAGTAAAGGTTTACCTTATGTGGCCCACAACCTCATATTAGATACCTTCAGCTGGTCCTTGAACTAATACCAGAGTAAAAGTATGCAGTCTGGGCACCTGATACGGCAAACAGCATGTAAAGGACAAGATGTACCAATGTACTTTCAATACTTCAACAACATTTATTATAAATAAAAACGTTTAAGGCCAATGGCTAGTCCAATGATCAAATGTGCCTGAGCACTTTGCTGTATCACAGTACTTGTCAAACATGACACTGCCAGGGAAAACTCCTCAGGAGGTAGCATCTAGTAAGCTGGCCAAGCACCTAAAAAAAAGAAAAACAGGGAGAACTGAGGTAGGGACGAGGCTGGGTTGTCAATGGAAGGTGCAGCAGAGGTTGGGGCAGAAAGAATGACAAGGGGTGGACTTTGGGAGGTTGAGGGACTGTATGTCTCTGTTGTGGGTGTGTTTGTGGTTGATGCTAGTGTCTGGGGGTCTGTTGGTGCATGCTCAGTTGGTATGTTGGGGCTAGGCCTGCTGAGGGTGGTGAGTGTCTGCTCGTTGGGTGCATGTATACTTTTTTTGACTGTGTTTGGGGGGTGTTCTGTTGCATGTGGATGTTGAAATGTATGTCTGCTTACGTTTGCGTCTGTTTTGGGACAGGTATGGAATAGGGATTTGGTTTGGGAAGAGGCAGGAGTTGGGCTGGAAGACTAGGCTGAGGGGAAGTCCATCATCAGTGAGGAATCCAGAGCCTGAAATGACCTCTTTAGTGCAGACATATTACTGTGAATGCCCTCCAGGAACTCCAGTGTATGCACCATTATGCTGGACATCCCCTGGAGGGCACTCAGCAGTGCATCCTGCCCAACAGAGATGTGCCATCTGGAGGTCAAAAGACTCCTCACTAGCTGGGGCCACAAGGGCAGGAGATGAAGTGCCTGGACTAAAGGAGACTTTCTACATCTTACAGCTGCAGAGCCAGACCAATTTGTGAGGACCAGCAAGGAGGGTGGAGAAGTGAGTGTAGGTGGCAGACAAGGATGGTGTGGTCTTAGGTCCCGAGGGGTCCATCAACTCCACAGAGTGGCCACTGGAGGGAGAAACCTAAGATGATGTTGAGAGTTGCTCCTTCTGTGCACGCTCCTCACCCTCTGTGCCAATGACTCTATCACTGTCAGTATCCTGAACAGAGCCACTGTGGCCAGCTGTATCCCCAACTTCGCCGGCAACGTCTCCTCTACTTGCATCTGTCAATGCTGAAAAGACAGTGTAAATAGGTGTAAGGCAACTATACAAACTATTTTCACTTACATAACTCAACATCAACATCCTGAAAAGGACACTGTGAACTCCACTTACAACTTGCATTGAAACATGCTGGCCAATCATTACTGGCCAGTAGCAGGACATATTGACAGGGTCCAAACTCCCTACTACAGTTAGCGACATACCCAATTCACAATGGTCTTGGCGTCAACACCAACCTTAAATTGCATGTCTGAAACCTAAGTTCACAGTGGAAGGAGGCCTAAGTTGCTCATCTTAGTTCCATGTATTCATTATGTGGGTTCACCTGTGGTCATAAGTCGGTGCATAGTACACTACCCAGGGTGATTTGCACACACAATCGTTTGCTATACCATTGTACATATGTCAACACCTGAGCCCACAAAATAGTGCGTTTTCTACACTGATACATGTCATCAGTCAGTGAGTGCGCAACTCACAGTGAACAAATATACTCCACAGACATTTTAATAAACCAAGGTTATATAGATTCAGTGTCTGAGACACAAATGTAACTACAAAAACCTAAATAAACATAGTCATTACATTATGATATAACCATTAAGGGAGATCTATATGACTATGAATGTCTACATAATTCACCTATCTTCACACACTCCTGTCTGTATGTAGAAATTAACATGATGCATCCAAGAATGAATATGGACCATTACACATTGGACAACACATCCTCATGTGTATAACTAAGATCCTCCTTCTTGATTAGCCTTAACATGTGTCGCATAACAATTCAGTATTTTGTACATGTTTTTGACAGTCTACACATGTATTCATGTATGCAGATTTTCTGATGATACCTGTATTGAGCCTTGATTTTCTAATGTCTCATATATCCCAGTTTTTCAGTCTATTGCATCTATTTCCTTGACACCTTTGTGCACTGCACGCTATATGTTAGATCTGGGGGTCTCTAGTTGGCAGAGGTAAGTACCTTAGACCAAATAGGGACCCTTGCTTCTAGTCAGGGTACAGGGACACACGCGGTAGATAACCCCTGCTCACCCTCTAGGTACCTTGGCTCGAGCAGACAGGCTTATCCCCAAGGCAATGTGTAACATATTTGCAAGTAACAACCACAATGATCCCCCCCGGTACACCACAAATGTAGACCACACAGGTGAGTATATTAAAAATATAACTTTATCTAGTTTCAGCAGTAAGATTCAACCGTCATAGCATTGCACATTAATCTTCCGTTTCTCTTTAGCTTTCTCGGATCGCTAGGCATGTAAAATGAATAGTCTCTAGTCTCTTGTGAGCGTTGGGTGTCAAAAAGTATATGGCTTTCTCGGTACCGAAAGTACCTACTCCAGCTATGCCCCTGCGCTTACAACTGTAGCGCTTCTCTCCGTACACAGACTCACCAGGCTGCGGATCGGGGCGCACGGACTCGGCGCGTCGGAGCCCTTCTTCGCTACGAGGTTCTTGCAGCTTCTCGAGCGGTGGGCCAATCAGGTTGTGGCTCCCTCGACGAGCCTCCAGCGACGACGTCGACCGTCACCGGGCGTCCGCCAATCGTAGCGCGGCTCCTTCGGCCAAGCCCCTGCCGCCAGCCAATCCGGTCGCGACCTCCTCGCTCCTTCCTTCGCGGCACTGTGGAGCAAAGTGGCACAGCTTCTGGTCGATCTCGGACCCCCAGGCTGCAGTGGTGAATTGCGGGCAGGATATTCCAAGGCGCCTCAGGTCAGTGGGTTGATCGTGGCTCCGCCAAACCTCACAGCTGCTTCGCCAGCCCTGGGGGCGCCCCACAATCTTTCTAGCCGCCGTAACACAGGTGCCGATGAGCACGTCGGCCTCTTCAGCGCGGCAGCCGGTCTCAGGCACAGATCAGCACGGCTCCCCTAAGCAAAGCAGAGAGCAGCCAGCGCATTTCACGGGACACAGCAGAGTTTGGAAGTCTCGGCAACCTTTATGTCCCTGGGTTGCCAAACAGGAGGCCAGCTCTTCTCAGGCCCTTGGAGATTTCAAGTTGCAGACACAGCACACAGCAAAGTCTTGGTTAGGTCAAGTAGGCAGGGCCACAGCACACAGCAAGGCCCCTTCTCCTCCTCAGCTTCAGTTGTACAGCAGGACAGGTCAGCCCTTAGAGCACACAGCAAGGCAATCTTCCTTTGGTCCTTCAGCGGTCCGTCATTCAGCAGAGGTTCCTCTTGATTGTATAAATCTAAAAATCTGTTGTCAGGGGTCCTGTACTTATACCCCTAAAAGTCTTTGAAGTCTTTGTGCAAGTGGGTCCTGAGCCCGGTCTGATCCAGTTCTGGGTGTTGCTGGAGCACTTTGTTTTCCTGGCTTCTTCTTTCCTTTCAGAGTGAGGGGCAGAGTCGTCAGCCGCCCAGCAGGAGGTGGAGCCAGCACTGTGGCAGGCAGGCACAGCCCTATTCACTCCCAGGTGCTATCTCCTCCCTCCACTCTACTTGCGAATGCAGTCATTCAGCAGAGGGCTGACTCATCCAACCTCCTGGGGGCTCCCCAGCCCCTGTCACTCTCAAACCAGACAGTCAATCCACAAGCATGCCCAGGCACACAGAAGGGTCAGACAAGAGAACAGCTACTCTCTAAAAAGTACTGTTCTCCAACTCAGGATTTAAAAACAACCTCTCCTAAAAGATGTGTTATTAAATGCTGAGCTCAGGGATATCAAACACTCATGTCTTATCTTGTTCCTATGAGAAGATAGGCTAATGGCCATTGGCACCAGCCTCCCCCATGTTAGCCTATGGAGCAAGATAACCTTGCAGCAGTGAACACACAAAATGGCCGCTGTTCACTACCAGAGCATGATACCTGCACTAGTACATGCTCTACCTTTTACATACACTGCACCCTGCCCAGGGGGGTACCTTGGGCCTTCCATAGGGATGACTGACGTGTACAAAAAGGGAAGGGTTAGGCCCGGCCAGTGTGGACCCTGGCCAGGAGGACATGGCAGTCCAGGGACTGCAGGCAGGCCTGCGGTGGCAGGCCTGAGACACCATTTAGGGCTACTTGTGTGGGTGGCGCAATCAGCGCTGCAGGCCCACTAGTAGCATCTGTCATCACCAGCCCTGGCACACACAGTGCACTTTACTAGGGACTTCATGGTGATACAAATATGCCAATCAGGTATATCCAATCAATACGATATTTTACACAGGGAGCTCTTACACTCTGGCACTGATTAGAAGTGGCAGAGTGTCCAAAGTATCTAAACCAGCAAAAACGAAATCCAGCACAGCATCAAAAATCCAGGTAGCAGAGGCAAAAGATGGGGGAAAAATCCACGCCAAGGATGTCAGGTCTAACACGTGTCCCCTCCAGCTGAAAGTGGGGAGAACTACCCACCCTCTTGGGAGTTCTCATCACTAAGGTGGAAAAACCTGGACAGACCATCAGCATTGGCGTGTTCTGTACCGGGACGGTGTTCCACCGTGAAGTCCATTCCCTGTAGGGAGATGGACCACCTCAACAGTTTTGGATTCTGACCCCTCATCTGCATTAACCATCTGAGGGGCCTGTGGTCGGTCTGAACACGGAAGTGAGTCCCAAACAGGTAGGGCCTCAGCTTCTTCAGGGCCCAGACCACAGCAAATGCTTCCCTTTCAATAGCACTCCACCTCTGTTCCCTGGGGAGTAGCCTTCTACTAATGAAAGATACAGGTTGGTCCCCGCCCTCATCGTCCATCTGTGAGAGTACTGCTCCCACACCTTGCTCTGAAGCGTCTGTTTGCACTATGAACTCACTGGAAAAGTCAGGTGCCTTAAGCACTGGTGCAGTGCACATTGCAGTTTTCAGGGCATCAAAAGCAGTTTGACAGGCCTCGGTCCAATTCACTTTCCTGGGCTGATTTCTAGAGGTTAGTTCTGTCAAGGGGGCAACAATGGTGCCATATCCCTTGATGAACCGTCTGTAATACCCGGTGAGTCCTAGAAAGGCTCTCACCTCTGTCTGTATCTTGGGGGGTTCCCAAGCCAGAATGGTATCAATCTTCGCCTATAGGGGCGCCACCTGACCGCTCCCCACCTGGTGTCGCAAGTACACCACTGATCCCTGCCCTATCTGGCACTTGCTGGCCTTGATAGTGAGGCCTGCCTACTGCAGAGCCTTCAACGCTTCACAGAGGTGTTGCAAGTGTTCCTCCCAAGTGGAGCTGAACACCGCAATGTCATCCAAGTATGCGGCGCTGAATTGCTCCAGTCCGGTCAGTACCCGGTTGACCAGTCTCTGGAAGGTGGCAGGGGCATTTTTCAATCCAAAGGGCATGACGCGGAACTGGAAGTGCCCCTCTGGTGTTGAAAATGCCGACCTCTCCTTTGCCCCCTCAGTTAAGGCAATCTGCCAGTACCCTGAAGTCAAATCGAAGGTGCTGAGATACCTGGCAGCTCCCAACCGATCCACAAGCTCGTCAGCTCTGGGGATGGGGTGCGCGTCAGTTTTGGTGACCGCATTGAGCCAGCGGTAGTCCACGCAAAACCGAAATTCTGGCGGGCCACCGGGTGTAGCAGCTCTCTTGGGAACTAGGACCACTGGGCTAGCCCAGGGACTGCTGGAGGGCTCAATTACCCCTAGCGCCAACATCTTGGAAACTTCTTCCTTGATGCTGGCCCTGACCTTGTCAGCTACTCTGTAAAACTTCTGTTTCACAGGTAGACTATCTCCAGTCTCCACATCATGGACGCACCAGTTGGTGACACCTGGGGTCAGGGAAAACAGGGAGGCAAACTGACCCAACACCTGGCGACAGTCTCTCTGTTGTTCTGGGGTCAGGGTGGGGGAGAGGACCACACCCTCCACTGACCCGTCTTGCTCCTTGGCTGCCAGGAGGTCAGGGAGAGGATCGCTATCCTCTTCTCCTCCATCATCTGTAGCCATGAGCATTGTCACTTCAGACCTCTCAAAGTGGGGCTTGAGGCGGTTCACATGCAGGACTCTCAGGGGCTGCCTAGGAGTCTTCATGTTGATCAGGTAGATCACCTCACTCTTGCGCTCTACCAACTCATATGGCCCGGTCCACTTGTCACGGAGCACACAAGGCTCCACCGGCGCCATCACCCACACTTTCTGCCCAGGATGAAATTCAACCAGAGTGGTATTCTGGTCGTACCATCTTTTCATCTCTTCCTGGCTGGCTTCTAGGTTCTCTTGAGCGAGCTTCCTGAAGCGCTGCGTCTGGTTGCGGATGGCCAGCACATAGCTGAACACATCCTGGGGGGTTTTCCCACGGGATTTCTCCCACCCCTCCTTCACCAGTGTGAGAGGTCCTCTAAAAGGGTGGCCATACAGCAGTTCAAAGGGGCTGAACCCTAAGGACTTCTGAGGCACCTCCCTGTAGGCAAACAACAGGCATGGTAACAAGACGTCCCACTTCCGTCTCATGGGCTCCGCTAGGCCCATAATCATACCTTTCAGGGTGCGGTTGAACCTTTCAACCAACCCATTTCCTTGAGGGTGGTAAGGAGTGGTGAACTTATAAGTTACCCCACACTCCTCCCACAGAGACTTCATGATTGTCCTGAGAGGGACTGCTTCCGGGTACCGGGTGGCGTGGTCCACCAAGACCAGGATGAACCTGTTGCTTAAGGCAGTCTTGGGGTCCAGGGGCCCTACGATATCAATGCCCACCCGCTCAAAAGGGGTGCTCACCACAGGTAAAGGTTGGAGGGGTGTAATAAATCCACAAAGTAGTTGTAATCCAAAGGAAGACTTTATTATCTTCAACCACCGACAGATTCAGCCAACAGGTCAGCTCTCCAACGTCTCCTCAGTCAGAATGCCAGTCTCATCATAGAACCATGAGACAAACATTCTATCACCAGGACGACCACTGACATTGGCTCTGCACAACAGAATACAAGTAAATTACAACACATCCCCTTTACAAACAACCAAAAGAACTCACCACCCCCAGCAAATAAAAAGAAAGAAAACAATATCTCTAGCATATACACAAATAATCTAAAATTCAAGAATGCTCAAAACTAAAAAAACACTAATACAAAATATAATCTTTAAACTTCGAAGGCATGTGCCTCCGTCTATTCAAACTCACAAAACCCCCATTCCTCTCTTCCGGAACATAACCATGAACACTGGCTGCACCTGGATCTATGCCATCAGACTTAACCAGCCTAGACATACTCCAAGTACAGCCATTGTCCAAAGTCACAACGTTCCTTTTTATAGTAATGATGACAAAAGGACCTAAAAGATTAGACATCCCTTTATGACAACGCTTCACCCTCTTCACCCAAACTCTGTCTCCTACATTCCACAACCTCTTCTTCACAGACTTCTTGTCATCATAACGCGCTTTGTATCTCTTCTGATACTCAGAAAGTCTAGTTTTCCTCTCCTCCTCACACACACCCTTGCTCACCCACTTAGGAAGCCAAACCGGGTTCAATTTTGAAACAGCCAATCTCCCCCTTAAGGCTTCAAAAGGAGACTTCTGAGAAATCGCATTAGGCACTGTTCGATGTGCCCACCAAGTTTCCCTCAGTATTTCACTCAAAGAGACTTTGGAATCAAGCGCCCTTTGAGCACAACTCTTTACAACTCTGTTCATCCTCTCCGTGAGACCATTGGCTTGAGGAGAATATAATGCAGTCTTCTGATGAACTATCCCAAGACCCTCAAGAAAATCCTGCATCTCCTGGGAGACGAACTGCACACCATTGTCGGTGACCAGAAACTTGGGTACCCCTTCAGAAATAAAAACATCTTTAAGAAACTCAATTATTGACTTAGAATTGACCGTACCCATACACTTGGTAATCACCCACTTTGAAGTGTAATCCACCAAAAGTACAACAAACCTCTCATGAAAAGGCCTCAACTCCAACGGACCCATGATGTCCAACCCCAACTTAGTCCAAACTGCATCCGGCACATCCACAGGAGAAAGAGGAACCTGATTAGTCACATGAGACTTGTCATTGATGGCACATAAGTGACAATCTTTAACTACTGACTCTACCATTCGATCCATTCCTGGCCACCAGTACCTCTCCCTGACACGTGCTTTCGTGAGACTTCTTCCAAGATGTCCCTCATGGGCCAGATTAACCACCTTATCCCTAAGAATATCAGGCGGAACCATCCTATCTCCCCTCATCAATTTACCTCCACAAAAAGTCAAATCATCTCTTACACACCAATAAGGTTCCACAACAGGATCAAGATCCCTGTAGCTTGGCCAGCCTTTAGCTACGATCTCTCTCAGGGAAATAAATGCCTCATCCTTAGCAACACCAGCCAACCACTCTTCCTCTGAGAGCGGATCTTCCATCACCCAACACACATTCACAGTCTCATCATTCAGTTCTTCACCATTTGCCGGTAACCTAGACAAATAATCAGCTGACTTGTTATTCATGCCAGAAATATAGTGCACGCAAAAATTAAATTCTTGTAGCCCTTCACTCCATCTCTTAAGCCTAGGAGTCAAATGGTCACTGTGACGACTCGAGAAAATTTGAACAAGGGGGCGATGATCAGACTTTACCTCAAAAGGAATCCCCCACAGATAAAACTTAAAATGGTGTATAGCCCAAAACACACTCAACGCCTCTCTCTCAATACAAGAATAGTTAGCCTCCGCATCTCTAAGAGCCCTGGAGGCAAATGCCACAACCTTCTCTTCTCCATCCTCAACCTGCGAAAGTACTGCCCCCAATCCCTTGAGACTCGCATCAGTCGTAAGAATAGTTCTTAACTTCGCATCAAAATGACCCAATGTGGGCATCAATCCAATCTCAGACTTGACCAACTCAAAAGCTCTTTCGCACTCAGGTGTCCAAGCAAAATGTACCCCTTTCCTTAGTAAAACTCTAATTGGTTCAACCACAAAGCAAATCCTCTCACAAATTTAGAGTAAAACTCCGCCATACCCAGAAAAGACCTAATCTGTTCCTTATCCTGCAGTGCAGGAGCCTTCACAATACTCTCTGCTAATTTGAGTTTGGGTTGTATACCCTCTCCAGAAATAACGTGTCCCAGATAAGTCACAGAATTCAACCCTATTCAACACTTGTCTCTCTTAAGAGTGAGCCCTCTTTCCCTCAATTTGCACAACACAGATCTCAAAACCTCTTCATGCTCACTCTCACACCTCCCATAAGCCAAGATATCATCTTGGAAGAACAAGACGTTGGGAAGATCTCCAAGTACCATCTTCATTATCCTTTGGAAACAAGCCGCCGCCGAAGCCAACCCAAAAGGCATTCTCAAAAATTGGTATGCCCCCAAAGGAGTAACAAAAGACGTTAGATGCCTGGAATCCTTGTGAAGTTTGACTTGATGATACGCGGAGGACAAGTCCAACACGCTAAAAACCTTGGCCCCCTTCAACAAACTGATGCATTCAGAAATGTTAGGAAGAGGTTGCCGATCTACTCAGATCCATTCGTTCAATCCGCGCAAGTCCACACACATCCTCACAGCCGACCCACCATCCTTGGGTGCTAAAACCACTGGGGCCAGCCACTCTGATGCCTCAATCTCCTCAATCACCTTCAAATCCAGCAATCTCCTCAGTTCCAACTTCAAAGGTTCCATCATCAAATTTGGCACTCTGCGCACCTTATGTACACAAGGCTTAGCCGAGTTCTTCAAAATAATCCGATGTTCAAAACCTTTTAAACAACCCAGAGTATCCGAAAACACTTCTGGGAAGTCCTTGACATACTTCTCATTACTATCCACGTCATCAATCTTTGAAATCTTTCCACTCAACCTCTCACACATCTCATCCATCAACATGACTAGATCCCTCGGGTCAGTGGCATTGGGATATAAAATTATACCCAAATCACGTTGATGCCTCCACCCCAGAAGATTATCACCCCTTACAGCAGGGGTCTTCAAACTGTGGGGCCCGACCCCCAGGGGGGCCGTGGAGCGATGTAAAGGGGGTCGCGCCTTCCTAGTCACACTTCTGCCCAGGCCCAAGGGTTTCAGCCCCCCTCCTTCCCCGTCCTGTGTCCACTCTCAGCCCCGGCTGCTGCAGTGCAACTCGAGCTTCTCGGGGCTCAGCCAGTGGCATAACACAGGCCCCCGCAGCCCCCGCATTGCTGGGGGGGTGGGGGGAAGTTCCAGGGGGCCCCCTCAGCACAGTCCAGTGAATGCCCGGCCACCGGAAACCCTAAACTGCTGCATTCTCATGCTAATGCCGAGCGCCTCGGGGTGGGAGTTAATGGCTGAGTACCGAGCGAGGTGCAAGTCTGCACGTGCTGCTTCTCCATCCTGACAAACAATGGTGACACTTGACCCCCGACCTCCTCAGGCTGAACAGGACACCCCACCGCCCCTAAAGCTGTTGTAAATATCTAACAATATTTAAGAGATTCGGACCGAGATTAGGCATGTTAATTATTATAGCCGTACACATTTTAAAACTGCAAAAAAGTTGGGGAACGGGGGGGGTTGGTTAAGAAACCTGGGATTTTTACATAGTGGCCCAATTGCGATCCAAAACAGGCCATGGAGCAGGGGGAGGCATTGGAAATTCCAAGGGCAGTGACATGGCTATGAGAAATAAAAGGGTTTGCGTTGTTGCTTTGTTTGGTGAGGGGGTTATTCTCCAGCAGCATGATAAACAGAAATAAGGATAGCTTCCGTCTCACTTGACTTGTGGCATTGATTCATGTTCGGTTGGAGATAAGGTCGGTAAAATAGCTATAAATATAATTTTGCACAAACGCCCCTGTGAGATAAAGGGCCTGCACCGGAGAATACTAAGATGTGCAGGTAAGCCTTATTAACCTTCACTTCCGGGTGAGTGGAGGGAGAGCAGGAAACTACGTCTCTAAATAAAGTGTAGATGAGTTTTTTACACATACGGCGGAGCAGGTGAGCCAAGGCCAGGGAAGTGAGCCAAGAGTGTTAGCGCTGGAAATAAAACAGCCCAGGGAGGGCACAAACCAGCCTTGGCTGGTAATCCGAACCTGCCGTGATACACCAGTGCAGAGGACTCACTACGCGTGCTAGCGTCATGCACCCGGTCATTGGTGGAGTTAAACTTGCTTCACCCTCTTTATCAAAACTTAATTGGCAATTCATTGTGTCATAATGTAGCCCTTTGCCCGCTCATGAAGAGATGGTGGCATGCACAAGCCTCTATTCCCAGTGTATGCACAAGCCTCTATTGCCAGTGTGCTGGCACAGGCTTCGGATGCTCTCCTTCGTGGCAATGGCAGCCCAAGCTGTGCCCTAGCACAAGCTTGTCCTACTACTAGGTGATAGAACTGAGTCTATCTGGAAAGAACCAGAGAGGATGATGGATAGAGGGACATTGGCACCGACTGGCACAGGTGCTTTGGACTTCAGAGAGACTCCCTGGGGAAGAGTGCATCTTCTGAGGGCATCTGTGTGACACACCAGCACTGTCTGGAGTCAGCTAGGAACAGTCTCAGTGGAAACAAACGCTGGCTGGAAGGAGGCCCAGATACCCTGGAGGACCCACCCAGCTGAAGCCCCACTGGAGGTAGAGATCTGCAAGAGTGAGGCAGAGATACCCTGGAGGTCCCACCCAGCTGAAGCCCCACTGGAGGTAGAGATCTGCAAGAGGGAGGCAGAGATAACCTGGAGGTCCCACCCAGCTGAAGCCCCACTGGAGGTAGAGATCTGCAAGAGTGAGGCAGAGATACCCTGGAGGTTCCACCCAGCTGAAGCCCCACTGGAGGTAGAGATCTGCAAGAGGGAGGCAGAGATAACCTGGAGGTCCCACCCAGCTGAAGCCCCACTGGAGGTAGAGATCTGCAAGAGTGAGGCAGAGATACCCTGGAGGTTCCACCCAGCTGAAGCCCCACTGGAGGTAGAGATCTGTAAGAGGGAGGCAGAGATGCACTGGAAGTCCCACCCAGCTGGAGGCACAGTCCTGCAGGATGGTGGTGCAGTGGAGTAACATAGGCTACTGCAGCCCGCGGTGGTGCGGGGGGCTGAGTTGCAGGGGGGGTACTCTCGTTCGAGAGCTCCTGGTAGAATCCGGAGCGGGGGCCCCTCCATGCGCCTTACAGAAGGCCCCCTCAAATTTTGTTATGCCACTGGGCTCAGCTGGGCAGTGTCTGGAGTCTTATCTCCAGCAGGCCCGAGTTTTTCACAGGTCTTTAAAGACCATTTGCATATTTACATACCTTTGTAAACGGGTTACAGAGGCTTAGTTTTTTTCCTGGTTCCAGTACCCTCTGGGTCCCCACTCTGCCTATTCCTTACATTTGTATTTTACATTTACTGCTGTAGTGTGAGAATGCATTTCATGAAAAGGAATATAAAGTAGGGTTGACAAAAGAAAAATGCCTGCTGCATTTTGTTTAAAGAGCCTGCAAAGACCTCCTCTTGACACCAAATAGACTTATAAATAAAAAAGTATGTATGCATTCGTTATGTGACTTCTGTCTTTGTTCTCTTTAATTATCAGTCATGGATCATTGAGGCAGCCCTAGAACACAATTAAAAGTGCTTTCTATTTATATTTGCTGTTCGAAGTATGCACCGATAGGTGCTGAAAATATGGCTTTAGGTGACAGCTTATTTATGTACTGTCTGGGCCATCAAAATAATGAGCTGGCAACCCTAACCATAGGACTGGAAGTTTGTTGCAGGATCAGCACATAATTTTTTTGTCAGGAGGGGGTCCTTACGCCTCAAAATATTGACAGGGGGGTCTCGGCATCCAAAAGTTTGAAGACCTCTGCCTTACAGCAATATAAACTTTGCCCGTTATTACTCTTTGTTTAAATCCAATCTTAGCAGTAACATATCCAACAATGTCCACACGGGAACCTCCATAACTAAAAGGAGCAATATCCGGAGGCTGTAACATCACACTCTCCAACCCAACCATTTCATCCCAAATCTTGTTTCCAATCAGTGTGAAAGGAGAGCCAGAGTCAGCCATGACTGTGAAGTTGTTATCATCAACAGAAATGTCACAAAAAGGCATGGTGACCTTTCCAGAGTCCACCTTGCCTTCCACTTCTGAAATATTGGATATGACTAAAGTACGAATCATGTCAGAAGGGTTATCTACATTGTGACTTTTCTTCGAGGATTTACAAACCCGGGCATAATGTCCCTTGATACCACAATTTAAACATATTGAGTCTCTGGCATAACAGTTAGGAAAACTTGAGGAATGTGAAAAACTTCCACATCTATAACAGCGTACTCTCCTAACATCATTGCTGACCTTCTCCCTATCAAAAACACGCTGTTGTCGAGGATCACGCTCATTTCTCTGTTGGATATCTTTGTCCCTACTAGTTACGGTATGTGACTGAGTGTTCCTCAAGGTATTCTTATTCTTCGATCCCAACGACACCTTAGCAATCCCTTCAGGAAAATCAGTCTCATCGTCACACTCTGACATGGAGTGGACACTACCCTGACCTTTCTTGGTATTTTCATTATGCGTTTGATTACCATCCTCTTTGTCTTTCCTGATTTCTTTCACCCAAGAGGAAGTGTTTTCAACACCTTCCACAATTGCGATTGCTTCAGACAATGAGGGATTTTTCGACAGTAACTTCCCTTGTACTCTTGAACTATTTGTGCACCGTACAAGTTGATCCCTTACCAAGGAATCCGACAATTCACCAAAGTCACAGGTGCGTGCTAATGTTTTTAAGGAAGCAACGTAAGTTCCAACGCGTTCTGCAGGACCCTGAACCCTTGTGAAAAATCGATGACGTTCCAAAACAACGTTTATACGCGGTCCAAAATATTGTTCTAACATTGTCATGGACATCTCATAGACATCTGATGGTTCTCCATCTCCACTACCAATAGTTAGGGAATCCATGCTGTCATAAGTGTTCCTGCCTTCAACACCAAGATTATGCAATAATATGGCTTGTTTCCGTACAGCAGAGAATTTTTCACCCCCAATTGCCACCAGATAAGAGTCAAATAAGTTTCTCCACCTTTTCCAAGGAAGAAGGCGTTCACCCTTCTCGGATAAAAATGCTGGGGGTTGAGATATGCTGGTGGAAGTGGCCATATTTCAAATAATGTCCAAAAATAATTAAAATATCCAAAACTCAAAGCAACCCTCTCACCTTAAAGTTTCTTCACTATCCAACTGCCAGTATTAGTGTGATTGAGGAGAATTCTCTTAAAACGGCAAAACGCGAGGTGTAATGGATAGCCCAATCCAAGATGGCCGCCACGCTCAATGACGCTACACGCCGCGTAACGTGAGCGTGAGCGTCACGACGTCAGAACTCTAACGTGATTTAGAGGTCCATGGACGAGACGCATGAGAAGAATGGTTGCTAAGGAGTTTGCAGCGCGCGTTGGTGATCTCGTGAGGGGTTTCAAAGCGTTTGAAATGAGTAAGTAAACAACCGTTTACTTGTCGAGTAAAGTCCTTTTCCAAACCAATACAATTGTCATCCAAATTTCGCCGAAGCTTTGTCGTAGGTCTGTAAATCCGATGAGTTGCTAAAAACCAGTACTATGCTAATCCCTTGAATGCATAGATTAGTCCAAGTCATTAATCCATCCAGTGTAGGTTCGCAGGGGAATCGGTGGTTGTTGCTTGTCCCCAATCAAGCAACTCGTCGCCAGTAATAAATCCACAAAGTAGTTGTAATCCAAAGGAAGACTTTATTATCTTCAACCACCGACAGATTCAGCCAACAGGTCAGCTCTCCAACGTCTCCTCAGTCAGAATGCCAGTCTCATCATAGAACCATGAGACAAACATTCTGTCACCAGGACGACCACTGACATTGGCTCTGCACAACAGAATACAAGTAAATTACAACAGGGTGCCACGCACTTTCCTCCGCTCTTACCACTGGCTTGGCATGTTTGGCAAGACTTACAAAAGGTGCTGACGTGCTTCTTCATCTGGGGCCAGTAAAAGTGGGTGACAAGCCTGTGATAGGTCTTGTCTTGCCCCAGATGTCCTTCGAGAGGCACATCATGAGCCAGACCCAGTAAGAAGTTCCTGAAGCGCTCGGGTACCATCAGCACACGGGCTGCACCGGGCTCAGCAAACTTAGGCTCACTATAAAGTAAGTCATCCTCCCAGTAAATCAAATGTTCCTTGGACCCTAGGCCCGCTGCCTGGTCTGCAGCCTGCTGCCGCACACCAATGAGAGAAGGGCACTCCTTCTGAGCCTGGCAGAATTCCTCCCTGGAGGGACCACCCTCTTGCTGCCAATGGGTCAGCTCAGGCAATTCCCCCAGTTCGGCCACCTGTTCCCCTGTAGGTTCCAGGGCATCCCCCTCAGGTTCTGCCTCCTCCTGGACCGTGGGAACAGTGGGGGCCGGTTTCCCGCGCCCTCTGCCCCTTCCTCTCCTGGCAGGTTCCTGGGCCATTGTTCCAGGCTCCAGTTCTACTGATCTACCCTTACTGGCTGTCATGGCACGTGTGGATACACAGATCCACGCTGGCAGACCTAACATTTCCAAGTGAGTTCTGTGCTCTACGGCCTTCCATGGGGAACTCTCCAGGTCGTTACCCAACAGACAATCTACAGGCAAGGCATCACTGACACAGACTTCCAATGTACCAGAGACTCCCCCCCATGTAAAGGGAACACACGCCATCTTGCAGAGGCGCACTGAGGTGTCAGCTGCCACCACTGGCCGGAGTACATTGGGAATGACTTGCTCTTCAGACACCCACTGACACCTGACAGATGTCACACTAGCCCCGGTGTCTCTCAGAGCCTCTATCTCCCTCCCATTGATGGTCACCTTCTGCCCGTATTTTTTAGTGTTAGCAGGTATCAAGGTATCCTGGACCATCTCTTGGTCTCCTAAAGAGACAAGGGTCATCATAGCTAATCCCTCCTCCCCACTGGAAATCAAATCCCCTCCCAAAACTACACTAGCTAACCCTGGGACTGGAGCAGCAGCTGGTGCTGGGGGTTTCTTGGGACATTTAGGGGCGATGTGCCCCACTTCCCTACAAGCATAGCAAGTAGGGGGAGGTCTGTTGTCCTGTCTGCCCTTATGGGGCCAAGACTTCTTAGGCTTGGGGGCTTGGGACTCCTTTTCCTGGGAACTGTTTTGGGGCCCTTTAGAGAACTCCTTACTGTTACCCTTGTCCTCCCCACCTTTCTGCTGGGGACCCTGTCCACCCTCGGCTGGGATACTTACCACCCCTTTGTTGACCCTGGTGCTAATCCAGCGGTCTGCCTCTTTAGCAAGCTCACTGGGATCAGTTAACTTGCTGTCTAAAAGATGCTGGCGCAGCTCTGGAACACATAGACTACTCAAGTGCTCCCAACTAACCAAGTGACACAACCCCACATAATCAGTAACTTTGCTGCCCTTTATCCAACCTTCCAGTGCACGCGTGTACATACTCACACACTCCACCCAAGTACTTGAATCAAGTTTCTTGAAGTTCCTAAACTTCTGGCGGTACTGTTCTGGTGTATGCCCATACCTGAGGCAGAAGGCCACCTTCATAGTGGGGTAGGTTAAGGTACCTGCTGCTTCTAAGTGTGCTAAGACATCCCTCCCAGAGGCCTCAAAATGCTTCCACAAACCTGCCCCCCAACTCTTTTCAGGCACTTCATTCATCTTCAAGGCAAGCTCATAGGATCTAAACCATGCATAGATATCCTCACCCCTCTGATAATTCTGCACCAAATCTTTTGGTATGTATACTTTACCCGCCTGTACTGGTTGTGCGCTGCCACCATTAGGACTGGACTCCACCTGTTTAGCTTTAATGTCCAGCTCCCTCATGCTCAACTCATGAGCCAACTGGAGTTTTCTCTCTTCCAGAGCGAGAGCGTTCCTCCTCTCTTCCGCCTTCTTCTCACTGTCAAGGTGCAATTTTCTTTCCTCTGCTTGAGCTTTGAGCTTAAAAAGTTCAATCTCATGGGCCCTAATCCTCTGATTCTCCTCCAGCTCCTCTGGA
The DNA here is from genome assembly GCF_964204655.1 of Triturus cristatus. Classification (NCBI taxonomy): domain Eukaryota; kingdom Metazoa; phylum Chordata; class Amphibia; order Caudata; family Salamandridae; genus Triturus; species Triturus cristatus. The sequence continues at coordinate 1,010,463,585 of NC_140585.1, read as the reverse complement.
GAGAGGCCCCGACTGGAAGGGGTGCTGCCACCCCTAGATGCTGGTCTATTCACTGGCAAATCACTGGATCCAAATCCATGCTCCTGTGCACCTTCCTCTCCAGTCAAATCCTCTGGCGCAACATGTTTGGCCTCCCACCAGGCCCTTAGAGCTTTCTGTAGCTCCTCTTTGTTAGCGCTGCCCTTCACTGGGCATCCTAGCTGCTTGCAGAATTGCTTCAGCTGCTCCTTTTTGTATGTGAGTAACTCCTTTATTCAAATTGCAATTCCATCTCCTCGCCTACTCAATTCAGAGACATGATGCTTCCTAGGTCTTCCAAAAATAGGTTTCAAAAACTTTGTGCAATATGTAACTGCTAACTAGACTAGTGATGTACAGAGAATCACTGCAGGTCACGTGCAAATACTGGTTCTAATCCCACCGCTGCCACCAATGTTAGATCTGGGGGTCTCTAGTTAGCAGAGGTAAGTACCTTAGACCAAATAGGGACCCTTGCTTCTAGTCAGGGTACAGGGACACACACGGTAGATAACCTCTGCTCACCCTCTAGGTAGCTTGGCTCGTGCAGACAGGCTTATCCCCAAGGCAATGTGTAACATATTTGCAAGTAACAACCACAATGATCCCCCCCGGTACACCACAAATGTAGACCACACAGGTGAGTATATTAAAAATATAACTTTATCTAGTTTCAGCAGTAAGATTCAACCGTCATAGCATTGCACATTAATCTTCCGTTTCTCTTTAGCTTTCTCGGATCGCTAGGCATGTAAAATGAATAGTCTCTAGTCTCTTGTGAGCGTTGGGTGTCAAAAAGTATATGGCTTTCTTGGTACCGAAAGTACCTACTCCAGCTATGCCCCTGCGCTTACAACTGTAGCGCTTCTCTCCGTACACAGACTCACCAGGCTGCGGATCGGGGTGCACGGACTCGGCGCGTCGGAGCCCTTCTTCGCTACGAGGTTCTTGCAGCTTCTCGAGCGGTGGGCCAATCAGGTTGCGGCTCCCTCGACGAGCCTCCAGCGACGACGTCGACCGTCACCGGGCATCCGCCAATCGTAGCGCGGCTCCTTCGGCCAAGCCCCTGCCGCCAGCCAATCCGGTCGCGACCTCCTCGCTCCTTCCTTCGCGGCACTGTGGAGCAAAGTGGCACAGCTTCTGGTCGATCTCGGGCCCCCCGGCTGCAGCGGTGAATTGCGGGCAGGATATTCTAAGGCGCCTCAGGTCAGCGGGTTGATCGTGGCTCCGCCAAACCTCACAGCTGCTTCGCCAGCCCTGGGGGCGCCCCACAATCTTTCTAGCCGCCATAACACAGGTGCCGATGAGCACGTCGGCCTATTCAGCGCGGCAGCCGGTCTCAGGCACAGATCAGCACGGCTCCCCTAAGCAAAGCAGAGAGCAGCCAGCGCATTTCACGGGACACAGCAGAGTTTGGAAGTCTCGGCAACCTATATGTCCCTGGGTTGCCAAACAGGAGGCCAGCTCTTCTCAGGCCCTTGGAGATTTCAAGTTGCAGACACAGCACACAGCAAAGTCTTGGTTAGGTCAAGTAGGCAGGGCCACAGCACACAGCAGGGCCCCTTCTCCTCCTCAGCTTCAGTTGTACAGCAGGACAGGTCAGCCCTTAGAGCACACAGCAAGGCAATCTTCCTTTGGTCCTTCAGCGGTCCGTCATTCAGCAGAGGTTCCTCTTGATTGTAGAAATCTAAAAATCTGTTGTCAGGGGTCCTGTACTTATACCCCTAAAAGTCTTTGAATTCTTTGTGCAAGTGGGTCCTGAGCCCGGTCTGATCCAGTTCTGGGTGTTGCTGGAGCACTTTGTTTTCCTGGCTTCTTCTTTCCTTTCAGAGTGAGTGGCAGAGTCGTCAGCCGCCCAGCAGGAGGTGGAGCCAGCAGTGTGGCAGGCAGGCACAGCCCTATTCACTCCCAGGTGCTATCTCCTCCCTCCACTCTACTTGCGAATGCAGTCATTCAGCAGAGGGCTGACTCATCCAACCTCCTGGGGGCTCCCCAGCCCCTGTCACTCTCAAACCAGACAGTCAATCCACAAGCATGCCCAGGCACACAGAAGGGTCAGACAAGAGAACAGCTACTCTCTAAAAAGTACTGTTCTCCAACTCAGGATTTAAAAACAACCTCTCCTAAAAGATGTGTTATTAAATGCTGAGCTCAGGGATATCAAACACTCATGTCTTATCTTGTTCCTATGAGAAGATAGGCTGATGGCCATTGGCACCAGCCTCCCCCATGTTAGCCTATGGAGCAAGATAACCTTGCAGCAGTGAACACACAAAATGGCCGCTGTTCACTACCAGAGCATGTTACCTGCACTAGTACATGCTCTACCTTTTACATACACTGCACCCTGCCCAGGGGGGTACCTTGGGCCTTCCATAGGGATGACTGACGTGTACAAAAAGGGAAGGGTTAGGCCCGGCCAGTGTGGACACTGGCCAGGAGGACATGGCAGTCCAGGGACTGCAGGCAGGCCTGCGGTGGCAGGCCTGAGACACCATTTAGGGCTACTCGTGTGGGTGGCGCAATCAGCGCTGCAGGCCCACTAGTAGCATCTGTCATCACCAGCCATGGCACACACAGTGCACTTTACTAGGGACTTCATGGTGATACAAATATGCCAATCAGGTATATCCAATCAATACGATATTTTACACAGGGAGCACTTACACTCTGGCACTGATTAGCAGTGGCAGAGTGTCCAAAGCATCTCAACCAGCAAAAACGAAATCCAGCACAGCATCAAAAATCCAGTTAGCAGAGGCAAAAGATAGGGGAAAAACCCACGCCAAGGATATCAGGTCTAACACTATCTCACATGTAAGATTTTTCCTATACAACATTCATAGTATTGTGTGAGCAACAGTCTGAAAACTGACAAGACATGTGGTCTGTATGGGACATCTCACACACACATCAAACATGTGTACATAACATGTTACATCGCTCATTCAGGTCTTAGTACAAATTCAAAACTAGTCATGTGACTACACTCATTTTTGGATCTGGTCCATAAGTCTTGTATAAACACTCAAGGATCCTTTGTCAGTACCTATGCATGCCATAATCCAAATTATCCTTACACCTATATTCACCTACATCGTCTGCAAGGAAACTGCTGCTTGTGACAGGAGGAAAAACTGTCAGACTCTGCTCAGTACTTACCCCCTGGTAGCTGCTGTTGGGCCTTCAACAACCCATCGAGCTCTGCGTAGGCCACCGGCAGGATACGGCCCATGAGTGCAGTCAGCTTCCAGTACCACACTTTTTGCGCGATGGCTTTCCACAAGCCCTTCTTCTAATGGGCGTTGACCTGTATACACACAAGACATGAATCAAGAAATTGTAACAACAAATACATTGATCAATCTTACCATCTTATGTATGGATGAAACTGTAAGCACACGTATGTGACATCTCACTACACAACTTTGGTACTCCACACATTCTCGACTCCATCTCCAACTGTAGACACAATCTGTAAATTCAAGTTGTACTACACTTGACCCTTGTTGTGCAACGCTCTGATAAACACAGCCTAACAAAACCATTTAAGTATGGTCCTTTTGTATTGTACTCTGCTGTGGCTTACATGGGCAAACCATTCAACAATGAGACTTCATCTAGGGGAGGAGACTAGAACATGTTAGCATACACCATGTACTTACTTGCCACTCCAACAACATACACATGCCACATACAGCCCAATACTGGGGTGCAGACTGACTACTATCATAACAAGGCACAATGCAAAACTTTGCATGTGTCACACTGACAGATACTACTCATACATGACAATCACATGTTGGCCATTTAAAGAAATAACATACTAACAGAAGCCGACTATTTTACTGGTTGATAATCGCGTCGTGACACACCCTCTCCATATCAGGAACTCATACATGAAGGGCACGCAGTGAATTCTCAAATTCCATTTGTCCAGGGTTAACTGTAACCAGTTTTAATTCCAATTAAGTAACACTACATCAACTTGTAACATTTGCAGTCCACACAAATTATTGGAATACAATGGTCTTAACTCTGTAACTAACATGAACATTAATGACTGTGTATGAAGTATGATCCAAAATTCATGGTATCACAGACAATACTTGCATGGAAAACCACATTTAATTCCATTCAAATCTTCATCGAAAGAGTTTTGGTGGAAGGGTTTATCTTGCTGAACTTGCTATTATCATGTCGACTACAGGAAGTAAAACCATACAAACATATGAGTCCAAAGTGACTGTGCCACTAAGCTTATGCCATTTAAAATGGTGATCATTATGCTGCATCGATACTCGTTTGAGGCATTCAAAACACACTCACATTATAGTTACCAACACATTTAAAAAATGTCTATGTACATTTCTGCACCATGACATATGTGACACAACTATGTGTGTGAGTATGAGGGAGACTTTGCAGATTCTTTACCTCCATAAGCACATGCTTAAGAAAAAAGATCTGGTCAGCATATGTATAATGTCTCTTTACAAGCCTCATTTGATCATGAACTGACAATCACAGGTCTCATACAATCTAGGGACTCTGGAATTAGACCCATCTAACAAGCTTCCCCAGGATTACATAACAGAAGTATGTCTATATTCTGTTTCACATCTACCTGTCTGATCTGTGCGGTAGGTCGTCACATACACATAGAAGATGGCACAACACTGATACAATGCACTCATGCAGGATATGTCAGACAATACACTAGCCAAATTAAAATACCACTGTAAGTCCACCAGACTGTAAAATGTGTGGGGTTTGGACATTTGTAAAAACTACATTTCACACAAATATTCTCACAAGGAACATGAGAATAACTACAGAAGTTTACAAGGGCTACACAGAGGAACAACTTTTAATATTTTAGAAACATCAAAAGCATACTCAATAGTCCTTGTGCATATATGATCAGTAGGTTCAAACAGGTGTAAGTGTATATATGCTCACAAATAGTTCTAAAAACAATTGTGCAACTACAATCAAAATTAATAATGGATATCCATGGGTATGAATAAAATGATGGAAGATCAGCTGATAGTATTAAAGACTTGTCTGGGCCAAATTCATGTGTAGTGCAAAGTGAATCAACAGCGTTTTTTTGCCTGCATATTGCCTCTCCTGCCAATACATGTTAACAATGCTTGCACACCCCTCATGTTAAAGTCCTGAACTTGATAGTCACACTGTTAGCATGATCAAACATAACTAGGTCAGCAGAAGTAGCTCTGCCACATGACTACCGGAAATGTGAACAAACTTAATATTATTGAAGCATCCTTGCAGGATACAGACAATGTGACATACTTCATGGGCCATCACACATACACATCAGCCCCTGTATGTTCCCTGGACTAACATTAGCCAACTGTTTGTGAGACCTAGTAGGCAGGTCCAAGGAATGGAGATCAATTCATTCATGCAATATAGGGTTGATCAATGTTCATTTATATGTATGTTTCAAGGACCTAAAAGGGCTAAACATCCTGTGAATAGGATGCCATGTAAGTATCACAAATATGTTTTGAAATATTGGACATGATGGACATTCATGAGAGCCACAGCTTACTCAAAGGGACAACATCAATGAGCAACTTCAAATCGGCATAGTTGCACAGCAAATCATAACATTTTGTCTTGAAATGCTAGTGTATGAGTCCAGCCATTTAAACTAAATAACATGCAGAATAAGAGGGGAAGCATACTAAAACTAAGCTTAAGAAACATATGCCAATGGCATTCATGCTATCTGGAAGTCTCAACACACTTAAATTCATTCTAACATAAAAACATGTACTTCTAATATATCTACTTTGGTTTTGTAGGACAAAAGTCATTTGAGATACACAAACTGATTGCACAAATCACACCACACAGAGCCAATTTACACAGCTGTGTGACGAATGGTAGACGCAGCATCAATGGTGCCAGCAAATGCAGTAGGAGGTTCCAAAGGAGCTGGTTCAAGCAGGTCAATAGAGCAAGTATGTTCCCAGCCTGTTGCCACTGCAGCCACAGAGGGAAGGTTTCCTGGCTGATGCAGTTCCAATGCCATTCCACTAGGGCCTGATGAGTACCCGGATGCTTCGAAAAAAGCATTAAGCCACATTAGTATAGGGTCTGGAGACAAATGGCAATCCAAGGGAGCCAATTGCACATTTATGTATGACGAATCTCCCATTGTCGAACCGAGACACACATCCAGTGCAAATTCGTATGTGCACAACAGTCAGCGGAACACAGGTTGAATGCATTGATGCCACACTGTCCAAAACAATAGAAGCCAATGTTTGTTTAGTTCCAGAAGCTGCGATGTACCGAAGCACTGAAACATCTGTTCACTGCACAGCAGCACCAGTGTCAGTGTTTGTTCCATTTTTCTTTAAACTGGGCTTTCCATAGCTGGTTTGAAATACCACAGACACAGTCCCTGGAGAATCAGAAGCAGAATCCTTTCATGAAAGATTGGAAATTCCAAGTGTGCAACAGTAGGAATTACACAGACCTGGGTCTCAAAGTAGCCAACAACACCAGAGATAAATATTTTAAAATAACTGTAAGACTTCCTTGGTATCACACATGGACAATATACTAGGAACCAGCTCCTCTACATGGTGTGTTAAGTTGGTAGGATGTTTTGTCTCTATCTTGGATGCAGACCTTCAAAATAGAAGATCAAACGTCTCTCTGGTGGAAGTTAAGGCCATTAAAATTGAAAACAGCATGGCCTTCAGCGTGTTCAGAGTATCAAAGCTCATTGAATGTTATCGCACAGGCCATAGCGTAAACTCCCTAACATTTTAGGCAGGTGTTGAAATTAAACAGTTAATAACAAGGCTTAATCGATTGAACTTATACCACATAAGTAATGGGAGCTAGCTTACTACAGACAGCCTTGATCTGGGTCCAGAACTTTAATGTTTTCCGAAAGTAATGCAAAACTCAGACGTTTCACGTCCACATGGGACCATCTCTGGTTTCTTGGCATGTTTGCCACCTACGCATCTTTGAATCCAAGTTTAGTGTTTTAACAGTACAGCCATTGTACAGACAGCAGTGCGAAGAAACCTTGTGTTAAATAAAAAATCTAAATGCATTTGCACTTGTCATGTAATGCTGGTGTATGTGCTTGCACATAAACATTTCAGTTAATGTCTGACATGTAAATACCTGTAAATACCTGTTGTATGTGATTACTTCAATGAGCACAAATAACATATCCATTCCCTAAGTGCCAAAACCTGTACACATTAATTGAAACCTACAACCTATGCCACAATGCATGTTGAATTCTCATAAGATTTAAATGAATTTTGAAAGTTCATAGTAGACATACTTTATCCACATCTGACATCAAGGTACAATTGGAAGCCTCTTTAATGACACCCTTTCATATCCCACAAAATACACAGTGGTCACAAAAGTAACATTCAAACCTCATAATCATGAAGCTGTTCATACCAACAGAGTGAAGAAGGTTTGTGAAGAACTTACCTGCTCGTCTGGTGAGTCAAACAGTTGACTGTAGTGGGGGAGGAAAAGGGTTTTCAGCTCCTTTTCAGCTCCTCTGGATAGAAGGCTGGGGACCTCACACCTTCTGTGAGGAAATATGAATTTTATGGTCAATTGTGTCCCCTATCTTAGACCCCAACGGCTCCATGTACGTGCTACAAGTACATGTATGTTCCCTCCACTTCAAGCTATGAAGACGCAAATACATATGCGTCCAACGTTAACATGTCCTCTTTCTGATCTGCCATGAATGGGTCAGATATTCCGTTCCTAAGTATGCCTTGCCACCGTCTTTATATGGTATACTTTTCACGTTTTCCAGCTCTGGCAAGTTAGGCCCTGAATTCTGCCATCGAGCCTTTTCCTGCCTTCTGCCTCTGAATGCTCCAGCCTGGACCTGCATCTGTATCCATGACCTTTGTCTTACTTCCTGCGCGGCTAACGGTGCCTGGCCCGGCCTGTTGCCTGCCAAGACTGTATTCAGCCTTCAAGTTATCTGCTCCGCTCCTCGAGAAATGCATTCCTGTCTAGTAGTTTAGGTAAACATCCTTCCAGCTACAGAGCAAAGGGCTCGGCCTTACTGTCTCCGAGCAAGTAATTCATGACTTCTGTTGCCATGGTAGGCCCATGCCCCTCGCATCTCATGTAGACACGTAGACGCTTATACACGCACTAATAGTTAGTATAGGATAGCCTCTGCCTGAGAGACCTTTTCTTCCAGATAATATAGTTCCTTAAACACAAGATATTAGATACGATTTGGGATTAGGTTGTTCTGACATCCCAGACTTCTGTCTCCTCATGTAGGGCTAAATGTCAAGTCCCCTTCACCCTCTAGTTACACGTCAATCACACGTCATGCGGCTGCGCGCGCATCTCTGCCATGTATTTCTGCTGACATTGCAGGATTCTCTTATGGATCCACCCACCTGTGACATCCTCTTAATGACGTTTCTAGTATACGCCTTTATGCATGCCTACTGTAACGCCTTTTTCATTACGTATGTGTATTCTTATCTCTCTTCTCAGCTGTAACGCCTTCTGCATATGTCTTCACTGTAATGCATTTACTATAAATATGACAACCTGTCAATAAAATATTGCTTCTATCCCTTCCCGAACCCTTAGTGGTGACGGAATACGATTGCCTGGTTCGAACCAATTCCTTTGTAAGGAATAAACCCATTTTAAAACCTCAAATGCCACGGATTCTGCCTCTTATTTTTACTGAGTTATTCTTATTTAATTTTACCGCTTAAATTAAGTCTAGGTAATTAAATTTACCACATAATTGGCGCCCGAATAGGGACACCTCTCACACCCCACGCGCCGGAGGTGCGTTGCAGACCCGGTCTCCTGCCACAGCCGGACGGACAATTACGCGTACCCGCAGGATTTCCTGTATCTCCCTCAGGCCAACGGGGGTGACTGAGGCTGCGATCAACACCCAGACGAGGCGGTGAGGAGTGCGGAGAATCCCGACCAGAGCCTAGCTGAGAGAGCAAGATCCGAGGTATACAGAGGCCCACCAGATTCCGAAGTTCCGAAGTATCTAAGTCACGAGTCCAGTCCAGTCCAGTTTGGTCTAGTCCAGTCCAGACTTCCGAGGCCTTCTGTTCCGTTCCGTGCTTCCCGGTGAGTACCGTTGCTGGGGACGCATCTAGACGTGCACATTGGTTTGTGCCGGTCAAGACGGGTTTGGGTACACAGACCTGGTCTGCACTGTTTCAGCAGTGTATCTGTGCTGTTTAGCAGTACATCTAGTATTATGCAGTTAGCTAGTTTTATCCTAATCATTATTGTTCGTTCTAAAATGTTTTGATATGTTTTAGATGTCGTGGTATGAGTGATTGTTCGATCTTCGTTACTGTGTTTATTGTATTAATTGTGTTCAAGTCCGAGTAAGAACCAAGTAGCAAGGTTCAAGATGCCGTTATTCTCAAAATTAAGACAGATAAAAACTAGAAAAGGGATACTCGAGGAAGCTGTTCCCATTCCACCTAGGGACACTCCAGGGTACTTTATGTACCATAAACATGGCCTAGATGCCGTATTATATCTTGATTTATGGGTGGACTACACCAAGGATTTAGCAGAGAGTCAGAGATGGCCCACTGCTGGAACATGGGATGCAGATTGCATCATGAGAGTAGAAGAAGTATTATGGAAAAAGAAAGCCAGACAGTCACAGAAAGATGCCATTGAATTATGGCGTAAAGAATCGCATAGACGCGCAGAGAAAGCGTTCAGAAAGGAAGAGAAAAGTAGAGAGAATTCAGACAAAGCCCGAGAAAACATATTAATTGACGAAGGTATCCGAGTAAAAACAGAACAAGTAGACAGACAACGAAACACTCTTATGAATGGTATGTATCCTCTTCTGGCCGAGGGTTTGCCTAAGGCCACCCTGGGGGTACCAAAAGATCTGCCACCTCCATTACTCCCGATTAAAGTACATCCCAAGACCGCAAAGGACATTTTCCTTTCTTCCTATTTAGATGATGCCGCCCCCGAATATGCTAATGGTGCGCAGCCACGCGCACCACCTGTTGACGACGCTCAACCCCAAGATCATCTGCCCCCACCTCCGCAGCAACAAACTCCTCCTCACGTTCTAAACGTTCCACCAGTTTCTACAGTCCTTCCTGCATCTACACTCTCTACCCTACATCCAACAAATCCTTTTGGACTTGGCACCTCAGGAGGTGCGACAGGAGGTGCGACAGGAGGTTTTTCCACGCCACCGCCAGCACCTAGGTTGACTTATAGGGATTTAGCACACCAACGTACACCCCAAACAGCTAATCACAATATATTTAATGAGCCTCTTACAGATTGTAGATATGATCCAGTGCCCGGTAAACACGACAGAATGTTGCTATCATCAGTACGTTTACGACGAGTTTCGACCTATCTAATGACGCTACCAGGAATGATTGGTCACCTAGACAAAATATATCACTTTATCCAAACAGGGCAAGGTCCTGAAAGTATTGGCGAGGCCATGGAATACCAGAAAGTGGACATGCAAAAATTATTGTTACGCTTCTTCATAAACTGCTTGATCAGAAACAGAGATAGGCCTGAGGTAGATCCGGAGGAAATGCAAGTACTTACCAGATGGGGTCAGAATATAGCAGACGGAAAACATGATAAACAGAAGAGTATAGAAGTTATGCACCGAAAGATCAGAAAAGAAGTAGAACGAATACATGAAAGAAGATTAGAGGCAGATAAAACTGAATCAGAGGGAGAGGAGGAGGAACAGTCAGAAATGACCACAGGACAATTAGAATTACCAGCTAGAGAAATGATAGCTTATGTAGGTAAGGGAAGATCTTTTAATAATACAATGCGTCCGATACGTCCAGAATGTAACAGAATTTTTCAAGCAGCTATCTCAAATCCAAGGACCCCTGAACACTTATTCCAGGCTACTGATAGAATACTCCGAGAACGAAGGGGGTACCATGTGCTCGATTCTATGGATGAACAAGAATTAGCCAGGTCAGCAGTACAATGGGCTGACAGTTCTGAAAAATACAGTGATGATGCGCTAGCACACACGTTTCTGAATCTCACACCAGACGAACAGCGTTTAGCTGGTATATACATGATACAACACCTCCTTATATTGTATAAAAACGAACACTCCGATCCTGGTCCCCTACCTGATATACTGATAGAATTACTCACGAATAAATGGAGAGGTATGGGTACCGATCTAATTAAAGAAATTCTAGAACATCGGCATCGATACAGTGCCTTCCTATGTCCAGAGCATGATTCAGCTCCCTCCATGGAAAGAAAAATGTATTACATAGACAGACAGAATCCCTTACGCGAAGTGCACCCAGTTAGGAATGATGATAATACTTTCAGACGCGTGTTTGTGTACACGCCTATAACTAAAATAGAACTATTGGAAATGAAAAAATTAGTGCCCAGCCATGACAGAGATCCAGCAGGTTTTCACCGTGAAATAAAAGACATGTTACTCATGGGTGATTATACCTATCCTGACATTATGAAAATATTGAAAGTATTATTGCCTGCCGGTATTTACGAGAAACTCAAAGAAAAAGAGTGGGAGGTGGGAGAACAAAAGATTGATTGGACAGCATTAGAAAACGAAGAAAATGCCCGAACTGCAGGCGTAGGACTTGGAGACAAAACTAAAGCATTACCAGGATTATTAGTACAAGTATTGCCACGTCTATTAACTACGAAAAAGGAAGACTGGGGAGCAATATCAGCTTGCAAACAGAAACCCGATGAAGACACTAGTGATTTTTATTCCCGATTTGAAAAATGTTTTGGTATTAACAGCGGCCTGAAAGCAAGTAGCGATTCATATCCACATCTTTTTGTAACGAAACTAGTCGAAAATTCCTTGCCTCAGGTTAAGAACAGAGTATTGAAAGTAGAGAGCTCTTGGCAAGCTAATACCCCGTCACAAATGTTACAAATGTTACAGTATCACCAGAATAGAATTAGAGAAGAACAAGAACACGAACAAAGACGTATGAAAGACACGAAAATGAAAATGCTCGTCGCCCAGTCAGTTCCGGCTGACAGTCATAAAAAGGGTGCGACACAGTCCAGTAACTCAGCGGTTCCCGTTAAAGGGACATGCAACTATTGTAAACAGCCAGGTCATTATATAAACGATTGTGCAGTTCTGAAACATAATATCTCTACGGGTAAAACAAAGGAGAGACCACGTCCGCCTAGACAGGATCAGATCCAGCAACAAGCACCTCAGAATGTACAGCCTATGCAAGCTGCACAACAGACCATAGCGGTACCACAGTCACAGCCTATTGCCGCAACACAAAACACGACACAACAGATGTACCAGTATGCACAAAATGACTATCCAGATTATCAGCGATACACATGAAATAGCCTAGAGAGGGAAGTTGGCTTACCCCTTATTGAGGTTCCCGTAGATCAAGAGGGTCCTTATGTACAGAGTCAAGTATTAGGGAAAGACAGAAAGTTTTTAATTGATACAGGGGCAAGTAGAACAACTATAAGTCACGACGAGGTTCCAGGGGCACCCCTCTCAGGCTCACAGAATATTTCCCTTGGTTTTTCAGGAAAACCTACTATTAACGAAGTATCGCAACCGCTTCCACTTACAGTTGGTCCATTGACACGGACTACAGATCTATTGCTTACAAAATCATGCCCAGAAAACTTGTTAGGTATAAAGACATTGAAAGCTCTAGGAGCTATAATATGTTGTTCTCCGGACGGAGTACGACTATTTTTGCGTGACTTTAAAGGTCACTACGTGTCAAGAGACATGGATCACCGGTTACAGAATCTACTTGCACATTTATGGGCACAAGGCCCCACTGATGTAGGTTGTATGCACATTACACCATATCGAGTCACAATCAAAGCAGGAGTGGTATTACCACGAATGCGACAATACAAGTTACCTCCGGATGCTGTAGTGGCTTTACTGCAAATAATTGACGAGCTCATTGCACAAGGAGTGGTTGTGGAAACCGACTCCAATGTATGTAATTCTCCGATCATTCCGATTCTTAAACGAACTGATCCAAAAGCACCCCCAGTATATCAATTAGTTATTGATCTGCGCGAATTGAATAAATGCATTGTACCACAATATCCCGTGGTCCCAGATATCTCTTCATTACTGACAGCTATTGATTCAGAAGCAACGTTCTTCACTGTAATTGACCTCAAGAACGCCTTCTTTAGCGTCCCAATCGATCCGGAAAGCCAATATTTGTTCGGATTCTGTTTAAATGGACGAAGCTTTAAATTCGCACGCGCACCTCAAGGATTTACAGAAAGTCCTAGCATCTACAGCCAAGCACTGAAAAGACAACTTGACAGTATCCACATGCCTGTTAACACTGCACTGCTTCAGTATGTCGATGATCTGCTGATCACCGCCCGAAGCGAACCGGAATGTGAAAAAGCATCACTGACGGTTTTACATTTTCTGGCCGACAAGTGGCACAAGGTGTCCCCTTCGAAGCTGCAATTCTGTGTTCAGCAAGTTGTGTACCTTGGGCACTTGCTGTCCAAGGGGGGAAGACAGCTCACACCTGATCGCATCCAGTTAATTGTAAACATGCCACCACCTAAGACACAAAAGGAGGTGCGGGCCTTCATAGGTCTCACTTCGTACTGCAGGCAGTGGATTCCCCAATACGCATTTCTAGCAAGACCACTCATTCAGTTGACAACCCAGGAGGCAGCGACATCGACTGTCCTCCCTTGGACTCCAGAACATACACAAGCTTTTGAAGACTTAAAGAAAGCCTTATGCCAAGCACCTGTTTTAGCGACACCATGTTACAGTAAGCCTTTTACACTCTTCGTTACAGAACGCGAAGGTACTGCCTTGTCAGTACTCACTCAGGAACAAGCAGGTTCACACAAGCCGTGTGCTTACTTTTCCAGCACATTAGATCCAGTAGCTCAGGCTCTGCCTACATGCCTAAAATCAGTCGCAGCGACAGCTTTAGCGATCAGACAAAGCGATTCCATAGTATTAGGACATCAATTGACAGTGCAAGTTCCACACTCCGTGGAAGTTCTTTTAAACCGAACTCAGACTCAGCACTTGACTATAGCACGACTGACAGGTTACGAACTAACATTGTTTCAGCCACACATAGAAATCAGACGCTGCAGTACATTAAATCCTGCCACACTTTTGCCATTAAGTGGAACAGACCCACTGGCACATGATTGCATTGAAGTCATTACTATTACGACAAAACCCAGACAAGACTTGACAGATGTCCCATTACCAGATCCAGACCTGACACTTTATGTGGATGGGTCATGCATGAGAACAAGTACAGGAGAATTAGTGGCCGCTTACGCAGTCACGACAGACACCGAAGTCATTGAAACAAATTGTATTGACACATTATCAGCTCAAGCAGCAGAACTCATCGCTCTGACACAAGCCTGTATTCAAGCCAGAAATAAAAAAGTCAACATATACACAGATTCACGTTATGCATTCGGAGTTGTACACGACTTCGGAGTCCTTTGGCGAGAGAGAGGTTATTTAACTTCTCATGGTGCCAACATTCAACACGGTCCCCTCATTCAAGCTCTATTAGATGCAATACATCTGCCTACTTCGATATCTATCATGAAGTGCAAGGCCCATACAAAAGTCATCGATATTATTTCCCAGGGTAACGACCTAGCGGACCGAACAGCTAAGCAAACAGTACAGAATCGGACTCATGCAACTGACTTGACAAAGACAATAGTTCTGACACCGACACACTGCATGACAGTTAGGGATCCCGCCCTTGATGTAATTGACATACAGACACATGCTACACCAGAGGAAATAAAGAAATGGACTGAATTAGGAGGGATCCAAACAGGTCAGGGATGGATGACGAAGGGAAAATCTATATGGTTTCTCCCCGACTCAATGGTTCAAGTTATCATTAACACAATACATAGTCCAGCACATCTAGGAGAAAAAGCTATGTTAGACAGTATTCAAAACATTTGGTTTAATAAACACTTACGAGCTGCAGCCAAACAGAAAGTCCGAACTTGTATGATTTGTTGTCAGTTCAACCCAGGTAAAGGCGTACCTGTAGAGCAGGGTGGATTTCAACCTCCTGATCACCCTTTTGAAGTCCTCCAGATGGATTATATCCAGATGGAACGTTGTCGAGGATTCAAATATGTCCTCGTAGTTGTATGTGCTCTTTCCCGTTGGACAGAGGCATATCCCGTCTCAGATTACACTGCCCCGACTACTGCCAAACAGTTAGTTCGTGAATTCTTCCCACGGTATGGTTTGCCCCGTATCGTGTACTCAGATAATGGCCAACCGTTCTCATCCGAGCTGATGAAACACATTTCACTCCTGTTAGGTTATCAATGGAAATTTCACTGTGTCCGGCATCCCGAGGCAGCAGGTCTCGTGGAACGTCATAACCAGACTCTGAAAATTCGACTTTCAAAAATCTGTAGAGAGAAAGGCGTCGACTGGATAGTAGCCTTACCAGTTGCACTGTTTTACATGAGAATGGTAGCACATTCTCGCACAGGGCTATCCCCGTACGAGGTGGTCTTCGGTAGGCCACCAAATATGTGGGGGACGCCTATACCTCGTAAAATCACTGATGTTGATTGTAATATGCTGACAGATTACCTTGCTTCCTTGATGTCTGCACTACAATCTTGCCGTTCACAGGTAGCTGCAGCTTTTCCCGACAACACCGAGGTGAAGCCCCATGAAGTGGTTCCCGGAGACTTTGTCTTCATAAGAAATTTCGACAGGAGGAGCCCGTTGGAGCCTCGCTGGCAAACGCCAAGATTAGTACTCCTGACCACGAGGACAGCAGTGAAGGTCGAGGGTCGCAAGGGTTGGCTACACTCGAGCCATATCAAGAAATTTCATGGACTACCGTCTGATTTGAACTCTCAGCCCCGCCCCCTTCCACAGACTGATTCAAAACTCCCCCTGGTTGAGAAAACCGAATCACAAGAATACAAACTGAAACTAAGGTCTAACAAGTCAGACAATTCGATTGTTTAAGTCCTCTCCTAGGTGAATCGGTTGAATTAGTCTCTGACATGTATCCTCTAGACCGAAATCGAGAGAGAGATAGACAGAAACAGCTCAAGAAACGTGCATATTGTAAATCACTTCATAGTCACTGTATAGTGACATTGTTGATTATGTTTTTTCTAAATTTGTTGATTATTGCTGCAAGTATACTGTTGCACATGTACTATCCTATTTTCAAGCGTGCTCATTCTGCTTACAATGATACTGCCGAACATTCTTTTAGCGAATTACCTTCACATGAGTTGCCCTATAGACTTGCGCTGCGCAACAACACATTCATTAGTATGTTACATCACTCCCATCAGGCCAGCAATGCTACAAATTGTTGGATATGTGGCCGACTCCCTCCCTATCAGAAATACAAAGGAGTTCTGCCCCTCTTTCCGTATCCATTCACACACAATGGCTCCTGTGGAGCATGGTTTAGTTTAATTAACTATTTAGATTCAAATTCTGTAGTTTACCAGAGCAGCTGGGTATGGGGAAACCTGAACTTAGTTTTGCTTAAAGCCTGTTACCCTAACAAGGAGGGACTTCCCAAAAGGACAGGAACTGACCTAGAAAATGAAGTATATGGATTAGGTAATTTTACACTCAACCTCATGATTCTGAATGTTGAATCTGAAACTGCACTAGTCTTGCCTGCTATGTCCGTATTACCAGTCAAAGGTGAATTATGTGTAAGAAAGAATGGTTCAGTACACATGGGTCATAGTAAATGTACCACTGTGATCGAATTCAGTGATCAAGGCAAGTCTACATTTAGAGCTTCCCGTTATTCCTACTTCATATGTGGTCATACCGCATATATACGTTTACCTCTAGACTGGGATGGTACCTGTTACATTGCATTCCTTCTGCTACCTGTTTTCCTAGCCCCTCCTGATTATCACAGGAATACCCATTTAGTACACAATAGACCCCAGAGAGATATCCCGATTGTTGACTACACTGAAACAGCATGGGAACAATATACAGACTTCAATAAAGGTCTCTTTCCTTACATAGGTGTTGTCTCTAATAGTAAACTGATACGTAGATTAACCAGAACCCTTGAAGCAGTAGTGAATGAAACTACCTCTGCCCTAGGCAACTTAACAGAGGAGCAGTCTGCGATGCGGATTGTTGTTCTTCAAAATCGTCTTGTCCTTGACGTCATCCTAGCCGATAGGGGCGGAGCCTGTAGAGTCATCGGATCAAGTTGTTGTGTTTTCATTCCAGAAAACGCGCCATCCGTATATAAAGCCATAACTCGTCTTCACAAGATTGCAAGCCAGATACATCAGAATCCAGGCACCTGGACATGGTCCGGTTGGTTCTGGAGCGTGTTGTCAGCCTGGGGATGGAAAGTCCTATCCTTCCTGGGTATTGGCCTTCTCATAGTATTCAGTTGTTGCCTGTGTCTACAATGTGGACCAGCGATTTGCGGCCTGTGTGCCACATCATGTATTCCACGTTCAAGTTCTCATTCAAAATCCCGGAAGAAGAAAGAAGAGCAAATGATGTTACATGAACAGATTGATGGATTCCTGAGGATCGATATCTCATGAAGGGTCCGTAGGGGACAAGGAGGGAATGAGGAAATATGAATTTTATGGTCAATTGTGTCCCCTATCTTAGACCCCAACGGCTCCATGTACGTGCTACAAGTACATGTATGTTCCCTCCACTTCAAGCTATGAAGACGCAAATACATAGGCGTCCAACGTTAACATGTCCTCTTTCTGATCTGCCATGAATGGGTCAGATATTCCGTTCCTAAGTATGCCTTGCCACCGTCTTTATATGGTATACTTTTCACGTTTTCCAGCTCTGGCAAGTTAGGCCCTGAATTCTGCCATCGAGCCTTTTCCTGCCTTCTGCCTCTGAATGCTCCAGCCTGGACCTGCATCTGTATCCATGACCTTTGTCTTACTTCCTGCGTGGCTAACGGTGCCTGGCCCGGCCTGTTGCCTGCCAAGACTGTATTCAGCCTTCAAGTTATCTGCTCCGCTCCTCGAGAAATGCATTCCTGTCTAGTAGTTTAGGTAAACATCCTTCCAGCTACAGAGCAAAGGGCTCGGCCTTACTGTCTCCGAGCAAGTAATTCATGACTTCTGTTGCCATGGTAGGCCCATGCCCCTCGCATCTCATGTAGACACGTAGACGCTTATACACGCACTAATAGTTAGTATAGGATAGCCTCTGCCTGAGAGACCTTTTCTTCCAGATAATATAGTTCCTTAAACACAAGATATTAGATACGATTTGGGATTAGGTTGTTCTGACATCCCAGACTTCTGTCTCCTCATGTAGGGCTAAATGTCAAGTCCCCTTCACCCTCTAGTTACACGTCAATCACACGTCATGCGGCTGCGCGCGCATCTCTGCCATGTATTTCTGCTGACATTGCAGGATTCTCTTATGGATCCACCCACCTGTGACATCCTCTTAATGACGTTTCTAGTATACGCCTTTATGCACGCCTACTGTAACGCCTTTTTCATCACGTATGTGTATTCTTATCTCTCTTCTCAGCTGTAACGCCTTCTGCATATATCTTCACTGTAATGCATTTACTATAAATATGACAACCTGTCAATAAAATATTGCTTCTATCCCTTCCCGAACCCTTAGTGGTGACGGAATACGATTGCCTGGTTCGAACCAATTCCTTTGTAAGGAATAAACCCATTTTAAAACCTCAAATGCCACGGATTCTGCCTCTTATTTTTACTGAGTTATTCTTATTTAATTTTACCGCTTAAATTAAGTCTAGGTAATTAAATTTACCACATCTGCATGGGTCAAATTGGCTTAAAGAGATGGCAAACAGCAGCTGTAGTAGAGTAGGTGTAGATCACAGCAGTGTCAGGAGGCAATTGGAGTGTATCGTAAAACCGCAATGTATTTGTACACAACAAAGGCGGTCTTAGCCATACACGAACACCGCCATTGGACCGCGACTTTCAAAATTCACTAATCTAAAACAAAGGCTTAAGCTTCCACGTGCAAGAACGCCTTCCTCATGGCCAAGTTCTGGCAGTCACTTTTGATTTTCCAATGTCCGGGAACCAATGACAGGCAGTCACCATTTGGCTGTTGTTATTTTTCAAAAACCAAATGACAATCTAAGGCTTTGCATTCACTGCAAGCAGGAATACAGGTGGGAAGTTCAAACTGGGGGTTTTCTGAAAAGGGAGAGCCCGACAGAGGTAAGATACAGGCTTTTCACATCACAACATTAAGGACTCATGAGTGCCTACCATAGCATGAGGGCACATTTGTTCATTGCTGAGTTTTATTCCAGCATGAAACTTCATATGAATTATTATGTCAGCAATACAGATATTTACTGCTGTCTTTGTAGATGACTATTGTATTGAAATGTACAATGAAAAAAACAGAAGTGCCCAATGCTCTCAACTTTGTAAGGCTGTACTTAAGACACATGAGGAGACAGTGACAGGAACCAAAGGAGTCTCAAAGATTACAAATCAGAGACTGTGAAGGCTGTTACTGTGGCACATTTGCACCTTTGTAGAAGAGCCAGAGTGTGTCTCCATAAACCGATCCCGATTGGGACGGGTCTCACCGCTAGCATGTCAGTACTTGCCTGGCTGAATACCAGGAGGACCCTGGACAAATTAAGCCCAGAGCACAAGCATGTCACAACATGTCTACTGAGGCAGTACACCTTGCTAATGGGAGGGGCTGTGCAGAAACTGCCACTAACAAACTTCTGGATGATTTATCATACGAACCAGCTGTCCATTGTACCATGGTTAATATGGCAGTTATAGAGTGAAAAGGAGTTACCATGTGGCACGTCGGTGTGGTTGTTCCATTTGGAGTTTGTATGGTATGACCAACATACAAATGCACATATGTAGAGGCCAAATGATTGTGATATGTGAAAGGCATTCCAAAACATAAACAAATGTGTAAAACTGGGACTTTTAGTGATGAAAGGGTATCTTACAAGCGTAGGATTTTGCCTTGTTTCTGTCACACCTATCACTGGGACCTATGTCAAGACAATTGGAATTGACACTTGTGAGAAAATTGTACAGTATGTAGAAGGTACCCACTACTGTTGGGAACATTCACAGTACAGTGGAATAGGTGACACAAGAAATAATTTACAACATTATAAATGGTAGTCATTGATTAATTTTGAAAATCATGTGATCAATCAGACTACCATGTGGATACCTCTCTGTGCATACAGACACAGTTGTAAATCCTTCTACTAATTCATGTGTACAGTAGAATTGTGCTCCCCATTGACATGGTGATAGCTCACAGCTTTTCCATCTGACATGCAAGTCATGGAAATGTGTACATTAGACATGACTCAGCATACCATGCAGAGATTGTGTGTGTGGCATAGGCAGATCAGCCATGTGAAATTAGTTTACACCTGTGTGCACATGCGCACTGTTGTACTCTATCAACATGTGGCATTACTCTGTATCTCGAAAATTCATCTGTGATGTTTGACAATGACAAACATCTGCCAGATATAAGACCTAGCTAGAACCAGCTAGTCCAAACAGGTTATGTTCTGAAAACGATTACACATACCCACCATAATTCAGACCAGTCTCAATCAATGTATGCCAACATGTCAATACATGGGACCTTGGCCCTCTCCAATTGTTTGCCTTCATTGGTGGCATTTACTAAATCATTCACATAACTATGGGGCATATTATCAAGACAAGCGATAAAATTATCGCCGCTTTAGCGATAGACAACTGCCGCTAAAACGGCGAAAATGGGCTTGATAATATGCTCTATGGAATTCCAATTGAAGCTCAGGTTAGATGTCCTTCACATCTAACATGGGCTTCAATTGGAATTCCATAGAGCATATCATCAAGCCCATTATCGCCATTCTAGCGGCAGTTTTCTGCCGCTAAAGCGGCAATAATTTTATCGCCTGTCTTGATAATATGCCCCACAGTTTTTTTGTACCAGAAACACAAATGTAGAAACCTAAACATGCTGTACCATATCACAGAGATACAGACTGTCCTACATTTTGTTTTCAAACCATGACATGACGCTTGTATTTCTAAAAAAGTATATTATTTGTTTATGAATCATCGACTCAATTAAAAAAAATTACTTTATTCGGCTCCAAGAACCATAAACGTTTAACAAACAAACATTACAATTAAAATTTCATAACATATTTGTAATGCAGCGTAGTTAAAATTAGTAAAGAGAAAAGTTCATAGGATTCAGACAATTAAAACGTGCAATCCATAATACAAAAGACCTAGCACAGCAAGATATATCACTGATCGTAAAATTTCAGGAGGTATAAAATTTGTATATTAAAGGATTGCAATGTTCCTATTCGACTTCCATAGCTAATAACCAATTCTGATAGCCGCTGCAACTTTAATACAGTTAGAAACCACAGTACAGATAGCAGGGGTGGCCAAAGAATACCACAAATTAAAACCTTCAATGTATATGCAAGGCCAGATTTCCCTTTAGAAGTGGAGCTAAAAATGTTCCCCTTGGTTCTTTAGAAAGAGGACAGAATAAAATAAAGTGCAAAGTGCAATGGGCTGCCAAATTGTCATACTGGCAGGGCATGAGTTTGTCGGCCCACCCTGATTGTCTTGGGAATGCCACAAGAGTGCACAGTGTGTAAGCAAAGTCTAGTTAAAAGAAATCGTGTCTATACATTCATCGACTCAAAATGACAAAACGTCAGGCCCTACGTTAGCACAAGCCAAACAGCCTGGTGGCAATTGTGCATTATATATGCCACCACACTTGCCAAACAAACACTGTCTGAACACACTCCTCTGGAGGGACATCAGGTGGGTTGGGCAGGCACCTCAGGGATAGATCTGTGACATGTGGGCTAGGTTTTGGGATGGGTGGGCTTGGGCTTAATGGAGGTGGGTTTTGGTTGGGGAGGACTTTGCCCTGGGGGTGCGCTTTTTGGGAATGAATCTGGTCTTGCCTCTCTTCCTCTTTCTGGTAGTGGATTTAGAATGGGTAGGTCTTGATAACAAGTTATAGTGGATAGGGATGGAAGAAGCGGGCCTGAGCTGATGGAGGGGAGTGAGTTGTCCCACAGGGCAAAGTCCAAGGGAGGAGAAGAAATGGTCACTGGCAGAGGTTGTGCATAAATCAGGAATGGGGTCAGGTCGGGAGGCAGAGGAAAATGATGTGTTTGATGTTTGTAAATACAAGGTGGAGGAAGGTGTAGTGTTGTTGATGTTGGGTGGTGGTGTGTGTGGCTGTATGTCTGCAGTTGTAGTATCTGTGATGATGGGTGGTGATGTGGATTTCTGTGTCTGGAGGTGTAGTGTGTGTGATGATTGCTGGGGATGTTGATGGTTGTCTGCTGAAGGTGTGTGTTTGGGTGGGTGCATACACAGGTGTGAGTGTGCTTGGGTCAGGTAGAGGATTAGGATTTTGGGATGGGGATGGAGTTGGGCTTGGGAAGGCTGTTGGATGGAAGGCTGGGGTAGGTGTAGCTGCCTTTAATGAGGAGGCCAGAGCCTGAAACAATCCATGTCGGGCGCATATCCCTCTGTGAATACCACCTAGGTAAGCAGCCATCTGTGTACATTGGCTGCCCAGACCCTGGATGGCATTCAGCAGTGCTGTCTGCCCAACAGAGATAATTTTCAGGAGGTCAATAGCCTCCTCATCAAGGGCAGCTGGGGGCACAGGGGAAGGGGTAGAGGTGCCTGCAGTAGAGGCGATGGCTCCCCTATGAAGGGAAAGGGCCTAGGAAACTGGTTGAGGAGCAGCAGGGTGGGGGAGATCGTAGGGGGGTGGCAGGCACTGATGACACAGTACCAGGTTGGGTGGGGGCTGCCACCATCAAGGGAGGGCCCCTAGATTCTGACTTGCTGGATGTAGTCATCAGGTCTGGATCCTCCATGGCACTCCCCTCACCCTCTTGCCCACTGGGTCCATCAGTGCCAGTGTTCCGACCGCACCCACTTTGGCCGCCTGGGACCCCAACATCCTGGGCCATGTGTCCGCCGCTTGGCTATGTAGATACTGGAATGGAACAATAGCTATGTTAAAGGTAAGATTGTAGACTCACAGGAGGGAAAGATTGGCACACTGAGCAGCTTGCAATGTTGACGTTAAAACCACATAATAGGTATGCCAGTAGTGCTAAAAATTTATCAAGAGTGCATCCATGTCTGCAACATGAGTTAGTCATTACTCCACACATTGTGACATTGAACACAGTCTCAAACAATTGAATGAGTCAACTTTTTGCCACTGCTTATCCATGTATGTAGTAAGGTTCGATTAGATCCTCTGAAAATTAGACCTTTTCACACATGAATGTGTGGCACCAACTATCCTGACAAGGCTCACTACAGTCCTACCCATTCCTCACAAGGACATGGTAGAAGCAAGAAACTTTCATAATAAGCTTTGCAATATGGATTAATGTGATCCTGCTACATGATTCTCACAGCAATATGTCTAGTACATATAGATTTTTAGTAAACACAAAATCCAGTTAAAACTGTTGGTTAGTAGTAGTTAACTTTCTCAGATGTTCATTGTCTATACACACAAACTTGCTGATTATGGGGTAGTTTCCATACATTTCTAATTTGACTGACATCCAGAGTGATGTGTAAACTCTGTGACTAACATGTTCAATTGACATATGAACACATACATCCATATGACCTAAAACCACATACACATTTGTAGATCTCCACTTTAAATCTGGGACTACTTCTCAACCATTTCCATATTGGACATTTTGTTGAGACTGCAGATGGTAAGTGTGCTGTTTTCAAGGAAATCCTTTGGCCTTGTGGAGTACGTTACACCTGTAGACAATTGGAAAGAGGCATCATAGCTCCACAACCATATCTCTTACATATATTGTAAGGTGTTGCTCTCAATACACACTCACATATGTACACAACTTGTGTTGTTACCATTACATGCTACTCATCTGCAGGCAATAACATGTTTGCAAATTTAACTATTTGTCTGTGCCATACATATCTAATTGCAACTCAGCTGCATAGGACCTCACTTTGGGCCTCATGTAGGTAGCCTAATACCGGTCGGTAACGGCCGATTTTCGGTAATTATACCGTTACCGACCGGTATTTAGGCTTTTGCAATGTAGGGGGCACATTACAGGATTCGGTAATTTACCGAATCGGTAAAATTACCGAATCGGTAATTTTACCGATTCGGTAAATACCGAATCCTGTAATGATATGTAGGGGGAGTGTGTGGGTGTCGTGTGGAGTCGGTATTTACCGCCAACTAATAGTTGGTGGTAAATGAAGAATGGCTCTGTAAATGCATTTTCAAGCGCTTAGAAGTGTGCAATGTGGCAGACATACATGCCCTAAGGGCATGTATGTGTGCCACATGTGCACACATGCAGGAATCAGGGGTGCAACAGGGTGTCAATGTGACACCCTGCCACCCTTGATTGTGCTCCCCCCATTACCGAATCAGTATTTACCGATTCGGTAATGAGGCATACCTTCCCATTGATTCAATCAATGGGAAGGTATGCCTCATTACCGAATCGGTAAATACCGATTCGGTAATTACCGAATTTCTACGAATCAGTAATTTTTACCGAATGAATACCTACATAGCATTTACCACTTCATAAATACCGAATTGGTATGATTCGGTATTTATGAAGTGGTAAATGCCAGGCCACCTACATAAGGCCCTTTGTGAGATTGTATTGTCAGTTCCAGACAAAGTTTGTCTGAGCCATTACATCAGATTAGATATTGTCAATATACTCCTGTGAATGTGTATGTGTGACAAACCACCCATGTCCACATATCCCTGTGTGCAATGAAACAGCTGATGCAGTACTTGAACCTCACACATACGTCTTTGACACCTTTACAGCCTACTTCATTTATGATGGGCACAGATGACATGACATGAAGAGCGATAGATTTAGTTGCAACACAGATATGTAAGCAATGTATGACAACACTACACAGGCATGTACTCCGTAATGGGAATTAGCATTGGTCACAATACAGATAGATTAATTTAGGGGGTACCTGTGACATTGCAAATGTGCGTAGGTGTTGACTTATTACTCCAGCTCTTTACTCAACCCTTCATAGCTGCTGTTGGGCATTCAACTACCCATCAAGCTCAGGGTAGACCACTACTAGAATGTGGGCCATGAGGGGAGTCAGAGTCGGGTGCCCGCCCCTTCAAAGTGTGGAGGACCTTCCCAGCTGGACTTGGGCGATATTTCTGCTGCAACGTCTGAAGTGCTCCCACGTTATCCAGCTGCCCCAGTGAAAGACTCCCTGGGATCGCACTTTCCTGGCAAATCCTTTGCCTGAGTTGGACGTTGACCTGGATGGATGAACGAGATGATAAACTGACTGCACACGCAAGACATAAGACTTTTGTGATACTGATCAATTCTTTTTGGACACTTGACATGTGCACGATGTACATTACTACAGGCTAAAGGTTATTTAAAACATTGAGGGCCATTTACACAGACATTAGCCTACATTGCACATATCAGCTGAAAATTTGATTAAGTCCTTTAGCTTGCTGCAGAGGTCAGACTAACTTGACTGCAATACAAAGGGCAGGGCAATACACACAGTCTGTGGATTTAGTCAAGCGATCACACTAGACACCTTTGCCAGTACAGGACAGGTGTTGGAAATCTCCCACACTTTACAATGTCATAACTACTAAGGTTCACAAATTTAGGGAAGTAAAGTACTGTGACAGGAATCACATTGACAAACTATTCATATTGTGGGGTATCACGACCATGTCACACACATGTGGATGCTTTGGATAAGGTGACAGCTTATGATCATGTAATTAATGCTCAAAAATTGGCACAAGATTGTAGAGAATCTACCAAATGTGTACATGAAGTCGGTTCCTGTTATCACACAACAGTAGATGTGATTGGTTAGTTTACAATGCTGTGCAACATATTTTTTAATGGTGGTAAGTGACAAGTTGCATCAGCTATGTGGGCCCAGTTACAGTTTTACGTAGCCAGGATTGTCTGTTTGCAAGGTAGGCACAACACTCCAACAGAAACTACACATGTACAGGAATTACATGAATTAAATAACATTCAATGTCCCTGCAAAAAATTACAACAAGGTTGTCTTGCTCACAGTGGTAGGTTTTGATGATGCATCAATACTAGCATGGTAGTGATATGTTTTGAAACATGTGAATGTCCATACACATACCAGCATTTCTGTGATGCAGCCCCAACCTATTTCACCCAACAGTGATGCATAGCAACATGACCATTATCTGAACGATTGAGCAGGTATAACATGTGTAGGCCAATGTATTTCCCATTCCAACATACATGCAGTTGATTATCCCTGGCACAGGTCTCAGATGTGCTGGTGAACAAATTGTTAAATATTGGTTGGTTATTGCAGACAAAGTACATGGCATCAAATGCCAACACATATCAGTCAAACACAGTGATGACAGTTTAAGAGACGTTGTTAGAAATGGGGGTCTCTAGTTGGCAATGGTTTGCACCTTTGTCCAAGTAGGGACCCTTGCTTCTAGTCAGGGTAAGGGAGTTACACCCTTAGACAACCTCTGCTCATTTCCTTTGTAGCTTTGCACAAGCAGACAGACTTAGCTCAGAGGCAGTGTGTAAAGCATTTGTGCGCACATATAGTAACACAGTGAAAACACTACAATGGAAAAATAAGTAATCTTTATCTAAACACAGCAAGACCAAAATTACAAAAATCCACCATACATATGAAAATCACAAAGTACGGTGCCGACCGCGAGGTGCTCGGTGTCCGGTCCGGAGTCACACGGACTGCAAAGAACAGTACCTTGGCAACTGATGAAAACAAAGACTCTGTATGGTGTTGAGGAGATGATGCTTTATCGGGGGCATTGGTTTCTTATGACCGCAGCGGAGGTGAGGAGTTGGTTCCTTACTGTGATGCAGGGGAGGTGGGGCGTTGGTTCCATACTGTTGCCAGGGAGGTGACGTTGCAGTGGCGCCAAGGCATCGGTTCCTTAAGACGATGCAGGATCGATGGATTCAGGAGGTCACCCACCTCAGGTACCGGCTCCGTGATGATGAAGCACCGGCGTCAGTGAGGTTGGGGCTGCAAGTCAGGGCGGTGCATCGTGAGTGTCACAAGCAGTGCCCTCGGCTCCGGTGTAGGCAGTGGCCTCAGTGACAGTGTCACAGTCGGCACGGTGCAGACCCGGCAGGCATCGTGGCTGCGGTGCAAGTCAGGGAGGTGCTCTGTGCACTTCACAAGCTGTGCCCCCGGCTTCGTTGCAGGTCACGGCATCAGTCGCCTGTGTCGGTGCTGCTATTTCCCTCTGGGATTGACTCACGAATGCCGACTGCGGAAAAAGGAATTGGTGGAGCCGAAACCAGTCGGACCAGTTTTTCACAATTCCTGATGCTGGAATCCCATCTGTAATACATTTCCAAAGTGACCCATTGATGAAAAGGAAAATACTTGCATTTTAAATGTGGGCTGTTGCATAAACTTGTGATTGAATTTTTCTCCCTGATGACGACCTCGCTATAAAAGTACTTGGATCCCCGGTCCATATGGAGGTCGAAACGCGTAGGCACAATATCTGGAGAAGAAGTTTGAGATCCTCCTCCATACATAAGTGGAATACACCACTTGAGGATATCAAACAGTGTTATAAGTGATTGAGAACAAACAAATCGGTCACAAAAAGAGAATGAATCTGAAAGATGTTCTTTCATCCCCAGAGGGGAAACACATCGGATGTAGTAAGCTAAAAAAAAATTGGAAATGGTACATGCTCAATAGCTTCATGAGAGTTTTGAATTATGTTAAATAAGCTGTCTTTAGTTGTCATGATTTTTCTTTTTCTTCCTTTTTGTATATATTCTTCTACTTTACTTGTGTTTTGATTTATTGGATGTGATATTGTACATACACTGTTTATGTTATATGTATTGCAGATTAAGAGACCAAGGTAAAATGAAAATCTTTTTGAGAAAAATGAATGTAAAAAATATACTATGTGATTAACTCTTAAACACACCGGATTCAAGTGTAGGTCATGTTGAAAGATTGGATGTGTATTGATGGGCCACGTGGAGTTGTGTCATATTGTATAGATGCCTCCCCACAGGTCGGCCGTATTGGATCATACCACCTTATTTTGTGGCAGCTGAAACAGCAGTTCCAGGTGCAGGAACTGAGAGGTAATGAAGTCTTTGTGTCCATGAGACTTCAGAACAGGAGGCAAGCTCTACACCAAGCCCTTGGAGATCTTCTTCAAGCAGGTTACACAGCACAGTTCAGTCGTTGTCCTCTCCTTGGCAGAAACAGCCACTGCAGGCCAACCCCACACAATACACGGCACAGGGGCAGTACTTCTCCTTCAGCTTTCCGAGCATTTCTCTTTGGCAGAGGCTCCTCTTTAGTCCAGAAGTAATCTAAAGTTCTGGGTCTGGGCCCCAGTATTTATCCCACCTTTTCCTTTGTTCTCTTGTGACAGAGGGTCTCTTAGTTCAGTCCAAACCAGTTCTGTCCTCTCTGGTCCAGTCTCCTGGCAGTAGGAGGAGATAGCATTGTGCACAGGATATGCTAAATGGAGCCCAGGTCTATTCAACTCAGCTCTGAGTCATCCAGGGACAGCAGGATGTACCTCACCCCCCCAGTGGCGTCTAAGGTGAATGCACATCCCCAGGTCCTGTCACTCCAAAACCAGACAGTCAATACACAACACAGCAGAGGCACATAGGATGGCTAGGCAAGAAAATGCCCACTTTCTAAAAGTCTCACAAAATGGGCGCTTCACTCAAGCACCCTTCTGTCGCGCTGCTGAATGGGGAATAACCCCTCAACGTAAACCACTTCCTCCTGACTTAACCATATTTGACGCTGTATACCAAAATTGTTTTTCCAACACTTTGTAGTGCAATCTTCTTACTTATTTAATCCCCATGGGGACAGGATGGTTATGCCTGAATATTTTATTCACCAGTTTCAAATGCCTGCTGCTGCCCATCCAGGCTTTCAACAGTGGCACGTGAGGTCAGCCATATTACAGAGTAGGCTTACTGAAATTTAACCCAATGCATTTCGAGCCTAACGGTGGCATTTTCAAACACACAATTTAAAAACCATCTTTATTAAAAGGCATGTTATTAAATTCTGAGTTTAGAAAGCCTAAACTCAAATTTTCTGTCTTGTCCCCATAGGATTTTATGCTTGTAGAATGTTGCAAAGTGTCTCCCATGCTATCCTATGGGACAGATGGCCTCTCAAAAATGAAAACAAAAATTGCAATATTTCACTATCAGGACATGTTACACACACCAGGACATGTCCCACCTTTCACTTACACTGCACCCTGCCCAGAGGGCTACCTTGGGCCTAACTTAAGGGTGACTCACATGTAAGAAAAGGGAAGGTTAGTGCCTGGTAAGTGGGTGCACTTGCCAGGTTGACATGGCAGTACCAAACTGCACACAGACACTGCAGTGGCAGGTCTGAGAACCCTTTGAAGTGCTGTGTGTGTGGGTGGCACAACCAGTGTTGCAGGCTCACTAGCAGCATTTGATTTACAGGCCCTGGGCACACACAATGCACTGTACTAGGGACTTAAAGGTAAATCAAATAAGCCATGGAAACACCAATCTATAAACACAATTTACATGGAGAGCATATGCACCTTAGCACTGAATAGCAGTGGTAAAGTGCCCGGAGTCCTAAACCCAACAAAAACAGGGTCAAAAATAGGAGGCCAAAAAGCAAAAGTCTGAGGATAAACCCACTGAAAAAGCCAGGTCTAACACATATGTAATTGCTTTGATTGTAGTCATCCTAGTCGTAATGTTGGGCTTGAAAATGTAGGGATGGTGTCCTCAATCCATTAAGTGGATCTTACCTGCTCCTCTGGTGAGCCATAGAGCTGGCCATACTTTGGATGTACTTCTCCAACAAGGGTCTCCAGCTCTCCGTTTGTGAAGGCAGAAGCCCTCGCACCTGTTTGGCCTGGCATGGTTGCTCCTAGAGTAACACACAGCAGCTGATTGTAAGAAGTGGTTAATGGCAGCAGTGTTTGTAGGCAAGTGAGTGTATTTTCAAATTGCCGCGTTCATGTACGGCGCATACGCAAACGTGAGCGTAGACGCATATAGGCATTGGTTGAACACAATCACATTTACCCAACATAAGCCTATGAGGGAGACCGTACATGAAACCGCCAAGTGGGCAGTCTTTTTACATTTTGCGTAAGTTCAGACAACTGCTACATCAGCTGTTGAGTGTGATGTGTTTGCAATGGCATAATCATGCTTGGTTACTGTGCTTTGCACAATTAGTTATGCACCACTATCACTACATCTGATTGGTGAAGTCTTGGTAATTCATATGTTCATAATCCAAGTTTTATATGCCGTACATAGTAATATTTGTGGAATGCATATATGTACATATTAGTTGCATAACCTTAGTGACATGTGTGATGGTGTACCACCTTAAACATGTCTGTCAACCCTCCATTTTAGTCTGTTCTGAAAATTGCACATGATGTAGTTGTTGGAAAGTGGGTTATTGGTAGGGTCAAAATGTAGGTCTGCCACTGGCAATAAGGCCACTAACACATGATAGGACTCAACATAGGTCTTAGAAAATTATTCCTATGCTCAACCCTTGGTAACGTGGCTGCGAGCAGACAGGCTTAACTTCAAAGACAGCTATGTAAAGCATTTAAAAAAAACATTTCAGTAAATAATTAAGACACAACACATAATAAAAATCCAACACCAATTCATAAAAATAGGAAATATATATATCTTTAAAATGACACCAAAATGATAAAGATCCAATGTAGGGAACCGGAGATATGAATTTTCAAAGATTGTGATACCTGCTCACGATAGACCGGGTCAAAGTCAAAGTTTCAGGCTGACCGCGATGGAGCCCTGGGCGGCTACAGCTCGCGGAAGGTCCTGGTCTCAGTTTCTACCTTCAGACTAGGAAACTTTTCTGGAGATTTTCTCCTCAAGGCCCCTCGTAGCTCCCAGCCAGTCCGGATTCAGTGAGGGTTCGAAGGATTCACTTGTGACGAGGTCCCGGTCAACTTCCCTGGAGCGGACTTAAAATAAAATTCAAGACCGCTTCAGCGGTACAACCCAGGAATCCAGGCCGACAAGCGATGGAAGGCAGGTGGCTTGGCGTTCGCGGTTGCTCCCAGTCACTTTTCTACGAGCGGACTTAAGAAACTTTTCTGGAGCTTTTTTCGCGGGGTCTCTCGATGCTCTTCATGTAGCCGGATCTGGTGAGGGTTCGCCGGCTTCAGATTTCTTCTAGTTCCGGTCAAACTCTGGAAGTTGGACTGATGGAGCTTTTAACAACACAAACCTGGCCGGGTTGGCCGGCTCGTGGTTGAAGGCAGGCGGCCTGACGGCCAGGTTGAGTCGGTCCCTCTATGGAGCTTTTTTTCAAAGTTGCTCCAAAGTTCTCCAAACTTCTTGAACTTCTACCTGGAGTTCCTCAAGGGGTCCCAACGTGTCTCAAACTCACTCCAAGGGTCTGGAAGCTCCAAGATGGTCCTTTAAAGTTGAGGACTTCAGTTCCCACAATCCACTGGTACAAAACCCTTACAAATCCACTTATGGTTCTCCAAGGTGTAGATTTAGTTCGTGATGTTCCAGATGAGCTCTTTTAAGCTGTAGCTTTCAGGGAGTCCACTCTTTAGTTCTTTTTCAGCAAGATAATCCACAGGGCTCTAGTTTCAAATGGTGCAGTCTTCAGAGGTCAGGCGTTAGAAATTTTTGCACAGCAAAACTTCTCAACAGGGCACTTCTTGCTTCAGTAAGTTTCAAGCAGCAGATCTGAGAGGCTCTGCCCCTCTCAGATACTTATTCCAAGTTCTCTGGGTCAGGCAGGAGGTCACTTCTGACCAATGGGAGCAGGGTAACTCCTCAAAGATATGACCACATCCTGTAGAGTGTGGCATTATTTTGTCCCAGAGTGCATCAAATCTTCCAAATCCATAATGGCTGATTTCCAGCAAGGAGGTAAGAGCTGGCCAAACACACCCCTAGGATGGCTAATTTACTTAGACTCCCCACCCTGCATCTGCTCATACCTTCCTTAATCCTACCATCTGCCTAAGGTAGGGAAGTTCAGAGTTGTAGATTACACTGTTCTCTGTTCTCCTCTTTGAAGAACATAGTTTACAACTCCTCCCCCTGGCCTGGCATTCCTATGGAACAGCACACTGCCCTGCCAGCAGAGCTGGTTAACCCCAGGGGCTCTTTATCACCTCTACAAGGAAGCCTGGCTAATCCACTAAACTATGACCAATCTGGGGAGACCACTGGAAGGCTGAATTTTGACTAAAAAACAAGAAAGTCTTATAACTTCTTGTATGTACACTTTAGGAAAAATTCAACAATATGATATTATTGGATTTGTTAATACCATTCTGGGAAGTCTTTGAATGGCATTTCTAGCCCTCTCCTATCAAAAGTTATTGATCAATAACTTTCTACCATTTTAACCAATGTAACAGGTTATTTTCAATGTGAAATATGACTTGGGCCATTTTTCCACCACCAGGACATACAAAAACATATTTTATAAGTACTTTGCTTATATCCACAGGACCCCCACCCCATGGGACAACTAAGGGAGACTTTAGGGCTTCTGAATCTGTAGAAATATTGCAGATCCTCCCTCCACAGTGCTCCTAGCATCAAAGTCAAATTTGAGCAGCACTTTACCACGATGAGGGCAGTGAAATGTGAAATTTCACTTAACCCAGGGCATATAAAACTCATTTTATAAGGGTGTATCTTATAAATATCTGAGCCCCACCCCTGGGACACCTAGGGGATGCCCTGGGGGCTCCTAATGTGCCAAGCATTGTAGGTTATCCATTTTTAAGTGCCCCAAACTCCAGAGTCGAGTTTGGCCACAATTTACTTTTTAAAAGCAGTCCTGGCACCCAGTGCTGCTTTGAAACTGACCTCAGGCTTCAGCAGTGCACACATGCAAGTGTAAAAAGAGCTGCTGGCCTCTAAACTGCTGTGCCTCAGGGTACTAGGGACTTCTAGGAAGTTTCAATCCCCCTGCCCTATTATATACTAGGGGCTTGTAGGGTAGGTCATGCCAATCACAGGGGTACCCCACCAAACCATTGTGAACCCTAGTGTATGTAGGTGTTTTAACTGTATTCTAATGTGTCTCTTTCAGCATAGCACTGGCCCTGGGCCTGGTTAGGCAGAGCCCAGGGTCGGTCAGAGTCAGTTACCACCAGTATCAGTCAGCAAAAAGTTGGAGGGTGCCTAGGGCACAGGATGACTTTGCAACAGTAGTGCAT
The DNA here is from genome assembly GCF_964204655.1 of Triturus cristatus. NCBI lineage: Eukaryota > Metazoa > Chordata > Amphibia > Caudata > Salamandridae > Triturus > Triturus cristatus. Next base: position 1,010,430,083 of record NC_140585.1, on the reverse strand, counting down.
AATCAAGGTCTTGGTATGTGAATTGTGACCTTGTAGATGTGTGATTGAAAGGACAGGCTGGACAGTAATAAGGTCACAGTACCTGGTTTCCCGTATGTAAATATGTTACTGACCGGAGGAGGGTGCCTGGAAAGATGTGAGGTTGTTGCCCAATGCCAGGGCGGGACGCTGCTGGGACTGCAAAGATCGGCTGGTCGATTCGATGGTGCTGGGGCCGGTGAGGTAATGTGGTAGCAGCCGTGCCTTGCCCACCATCTGGACAGCTTGGAGTTCCAATGATGACATCATGCCTTGATGCTGTGGGGGTGAGGCATCAGGCACCAGATGAAAGGGGTGAGTTCCCCCTGCAGTACGGGGCACTTCGGGGCAGTGGCCTCACCCGTGTGTCTTGTGAGCCCTATTGTCTGCCAAATGAGGCCGGGTGATAGGCCTCCCAGGCCTGAAGGAGCATCCACAAGGAGCTGCATGGAGCGATACAGGAGACTGGGAGGGAAGGCCGCAACATGCCTAGGTCCTCCATGGCTCTGAGCGCTAACCATGTGGTGCACTGTTGCTGGGGAATGATCTCCTGCAGGTATTTCCACGCAGAGGGCCTCCAGGTACCCAGTACGTAGTGTGAGTGTGAGTGCACTTGGCTCTCCCCGGCGGGGCTGGCGCTAACAGGCGCACTGGGGTATCTCAACTCAGATGCGCAGGCTGCGCTGACATCTCTACCTCCGGCCTATGCGCACTTGAGGATGCCGCAAGACCAGCAATGCCCCTGCGTACCCGAGCGGGACAGCCATGAGCTTTGCATCGCCAGGAACCATTGTGGGTGGGCGATTAGCCGTAATTACGAGTGTAAAGTTGGCAGTATGGCCTAGACATAATCACGCCAACTCATGAGTGTTGTCAGCTGGGATAGCTTGTGACTAACTGCGTTCCGGCCCGCCTTTATTTTTATACCCCCACCTTACATCACTTTGGGTCAAACCACAAACCATGGTAGGCGGTAGTGTACTCTCGCACACCCCTACTTCCACCCCAAAAGTGGAACACTGCATGTGCGTGGCTCTCCTAGACTCATATTGCAATACATATTCCTGCGAGAGATGGTTATCTGCTTCTTCCTTCACCTTAAAATTACCAAGATTTTCAGTTTTGAAGCTTGGAATGTGGCGGCCGTAGTAGGAGTAAACACATTTAAAATAATGAAGTAAAGTTCAGAATCGGTGATCCCAAACAAAACAGCAAACACGGGTTAGAAGTTAGACTTCTTTGTTTCATCGTGTCAGCAATCAGCGCAACCTTTAGTTTAGTCAATTTACCCCCTGCTCCATCTCAGCTAAATATACCAGAGGGAAGGGCTTCATTCGCAATTTTAAACTGGAACTGCGCTCCAATAAGGAAACGGTGCTCTTTTCCATCAGCAAATGCAATCACAGGCTGTTACTGTTGTATGTATATTTGTTAATGATATATGATGCTTGTTTTCCCAACTTAATGTTTTACATTATTGAATAACTTTTTATTTTGTGTATTTCCTTTTTATAATAAAACATATAAAAATGAAGAATGAATGTGCTTTGGCACTGAATATGCAAGATGTAGTATATCAAAATACTGAGCTTTCTGTAGCAACCTATATAAGTAATGAATCCAGAGAATCAATTGCCACTAAACGATTACAGTAGGTATATATAGGAAAGGATTTTTAATTCTATGTACATTTGCAATACATTTCATCAAGGAACAGGACCAAGGGTGATTTGCATCGATCCGATCTCTGCGCAGTGGCATAACACAGGCCCCTGCGTTGCGGGGACGGGGGTGGGGGGGGGGGGGTGGTGCAAGCTGCAGGGGGCCCCCTCAGCACAGTACTCATGCCCGAGCGCTCCTGATTAAATTTGGAGCGGGAGCCCCTCCATCTACCTTACACAGAGGCCCCCTCAAGTTTTGTTACGCCACTGTCTTTCCGTGGGGTGGCTTAGTGTTAAGGGACTCCAGGGAAACACCAATTAAGGTTCAGAAATATCTGACTACAGAGGTAGTGTACGGATGCCGAGGAGCAGGCAAAAGAATATGCCGGGAAGAACAGACCCAACCAGGGTAAGGGTCAGCAGAGAAGGCAAAACAATCGCAACGTGTACAATCAGGGAGAGGAATAAATAGTGGACAAGCGCACTGGGTTACCTCTAGGGTTGTACACAGCTAAGATTGTGAACATCCCACAGCAATAGGGGAAGTCAACACTCAGTGTAGATTATTCCTACAGATAGTCACCCTGCAAACCCCAAGGAAAGGAGAAAGCAGACGTGCTTCTGTATCTGGACCCTGGCGCACACATAAGGAAGTACTTACGTGCATAAGACAAGCCCATATGGGTGCAGCTGCAGGCACAGTGGAGACTCCCATGCAAATGGCAAAATAGCACTGTTACTATTAAGGCACTGAAGATTCTATGTAACGCAAAACAAAGGGTGAAATTGACCCTGAAATACAAGAGCCTACCCCTGTAAAAAGTAATACACTTATGCACAGGTGAGGACAAAAAGACAGACACCAATATCACAAAAATAGTCAACAGAGTAGGCACTAAAAAGAGACTTAAGAACTGTAGCAAATTTTCAAGCTCTTGGTATTCAAGAAAACACTGGAGAAGAAATAGTGCAGGACTAGCCAAGGATACCAGGAGCTGTAGCAAGCAAGAGGTTGGAACTGCAAGCGAACTAGAGACTGCAAGAGAAACACAGAGAAAGGGCACATAAACAAGGGGCAAAATCAGGGAGACTGGTGAGAAAAAAGAGGAGCAATGGCAAAAACAAAAGCAATAAGCAAAGGGAAATAATAGCAGGAACCGAAGGAACAGACTAGGAAGAGAGGCATGGCTTCAGTGGAGACACGCAGACAAAAAGGCACACACTCTCTGTTTTGAAAAATTCAAAAATGTTGGTTATTTTACAAATATTTTGTTCGCTCTCACTTAGTACCCCAATCAACCGACATTTGTCTCCCTTTCCACTGCCCCTTTAGCCCCTCTTATGTGCACTTCTTGTCATATAATGTATTTTAACATTATATGTCAGTGTGATTGTTGCAAAAGCTGAAGCTCATACCGTCCCCAAATTAGAAAGGCAACAGCCCAGGGACAGCACCTGACTACAGACAAAAGGAAGACTAGGAAGTGAAGCAACGCAGGGCTCGGAGAATGCTGCAGCAAGCTGCACAGGAATAGGGCACCGGTTCTGGCAGAAGCAAGGCAGGAATTGGTCAGAGAAGTTAGCAACAAGAATTCAGATTCACAGAGGTTTACACATCAATACAGAAGCAAGGAGCTCCAGGCAGTGACAGCTTATAAGCAGTTGCAGGCAACAGCAAGTCCTTGGTGGAATCACAGAGTAGGGCAGCCCAAGACGAGTCACAGGTGTGTGTCATACCCATCTCCCACAAGCCCAGAAAGAGAGAATCCAGTGTTGAGGAACGACAGGACTACTTGCATTGAAACCAAGGCAGGCTCAGGACAGCACAATGCACAGGGAGCTGAACTCTGATATGCCACAACCATCTTATGTAATGACATATGTGCAATCATAAGGGGGCTGACAGCTACAACTACCCAGACGTGGGTCCTATACTCACTGTGCCACTTAAACCACACAGTATCGGACTAATGAGCCGAATTGAGTTGCTTGTGTTCGGTTTCATTAAGGACCTGGCTTTGCAGTTTGGGCTGGACTGTTCCTATTGAAGCAGGGTCAAGACTGATTTGTATATGGCTGGGTCCAAACTGAGGTGACATAGTGGGTGAAAAATGATGGACTGGGATGTAGCCCAAGCCAATGCCAGTGGCTGAGTTTAATTCAAGAATTCATCCATCACCTTGATGTTGTTGCAGTTGACATCATAAGAGAACTGGCAACTACAACAACCCAATGGGCTACTAGACAATGGTCTAAACTAGACAAATCTAGCTGGAAGAAGGCTCTACTGAATTCCACTCCCGAGGTGCATGAAGATGTTTCCACATCACAAGATGAGTTAATCCCCCTGAGATTGAGCAAAATATCTAGGCTTCAAATAAAAGCCTTGTGGTTTTCACAATAGTTAGTTGAATTAAAGTAAGAATGCAATAGAAAGGAAAGGAAGTGGAGGATAAGCTACTATGAAACATGTAAACTAACTTACAAAAAAACACCAAAAGTGTATCACTATGCTATCAGGAAAGCCCAGATGGATGACTTTGCCCTGAGAATTGAAAGTTCCTCCAACACCTCGAAGGAACTTTATAAGATTGTCAATTCATTTTTGAAACCTCAGAGCATGGGCTCAGGGCCTCCCTCCTCGGAGTTTTGCTGCAACTCATTAGCTAACTATTTTCCTACAAGTGCAAATATTGTCTATGATCAGCTTGCTGGGGCTTCTCATCCCAGAGACAAGATTAGTGATAAGACCTCAGCTGTCAAGACCAAGGGGGAAACTGCTTGATGGAAATTACTAACATAGTTAAAACCACAAAATCGGGATCCCCACTGGATCCCGCCCCTTTGACATTATGCTGAAAGGTGGGAATATTATTGTTTCAGTTCTCACTGACATATGTAACCTGTCTCTGGATAGAGGCAGGGTACCCGATGCATGGAAGCATGCAATCATTATACCCCTGTTAAAGAAACAATCACTGAACCCAGAGCTAGCCGAGGGCTATAGGCCTATCTCCCTCCTCTGTAGAGTCAGCAAAATCCTGAAAAAAGTAATTAACAATAATTTCTCGACATTCCTGGAACCTCATGAAATTTTATACCATACTCAAGCTGCATTGAACCCAGGATGTAGCACAGAAACTGTGCTACTTGCTATGACAGAAGAGCTAAAAATGCTCCTCGACCTTGGGGGCTCAGCTGCTAACATCCTTCTCGATCTAAGCGCAGCATTTGATAATGTCTCTTACCCAACCTTTTTGTGGGGGTTGGAAGAGGCAGGGATTCTGGGGTCGGCATTAAAATGGTTCTCCTCTTTTTAAAAAGTCAGAGCTTTCAAGTTAGAGAAGGGCTATTTCTTTGAGTCACTTATCCTTTGAAATGTGGTGTTCCGCAAGGCTCCTTTTTGAGCCCACTTTTTAATCCGCATGTCCGTCCTTTATTAGACATACTCTGCTCCTTAGGTTTCTCAATGGTGTCCTACACGGACGTCACACGGATTATTGTTTTCCTAACTCCCAACACATCAAGTATCTCACAGCAACCTAATGCCTGCCAACAGCAAGTTGCTGACTGAGAGTAGCGCATGAGACTTTAAACTACTTGCCATTTCTTTCAACACTCATCACATCAGTGTGTATGTATGCCTGATGTTACAGCTTTTACCAAACCCTGTCATAGTCACCAACCTCATAGTGGCATATATTCTGAGAATGAATGAGCCTCTTAGCTGCACGCATGTTTGATATTGATGTGCCTGATCCAGCGGTTTACCAACAACAGATACTCTGCTACCATATACTCACCTGGACCCATCAAACACACAATTGAGTTAAACCACTGGGTGTTGAGTTTATATGTTTTACAAATGTTCAGGATTAGTCTAAAACACCTTTACTAACCCTTCACAGATCAAAAAGTTCTTTCCTCTGGTCGCTGGACCATTAGTTGAACTAATTGAAGGTGATAATGACAGAAAGCTAACTTACTTATACTCTAAATTGAAATAACCACAGACTCCTTTTGCGTTTTGAATTTTTATCTTTGAGCATTTGAACCACTTCAAAAATACAATACAGACAACCTCATTCATTAGGATAGAAAAATTCAATTAATCATCAGCACATACTTCAAACACTTGCAATGACTTGTGCTCAGAAAGGGAGAGGACAGAGAGAAAAGATCATCTGTAAATATCATGAAAATATAATTTTATCAAGAATGGTGTGAAGACCAACCCCCTGGTCAAAGGGCTGGTAAGGGTGCCCCAGGATAGTTGAGGCGACAAAGACTTCAGGACAGGTTTCAGGACAGGATAGTTACCTCTCTAACACCGACGATTGCGCCGCACCCCTCTCTGACACTCTCTTCCTCCTCAAGATCCTTCTGCAAGTCTTCTTCTAACCCAATTAAATTAGGAAAGTAATTTCTGCTTCAGATTCTGTATTTAGTTCTTCATCAGCATCTCACAACATCCCTCCCAGCATCAGCATCACCCAACAGCATCTCTCCTTTACAGCATTCAGCAAATCTTCATCTCAGGCTCTCATGCTCAATAATGCGAGCTAACTAACTAAGTTAGTTCAATTATACCTTTGGTTCAGGATGTTCCACCCATTAATGTTTCAATATCGTAAAAATTTGAAATCCAATTGGTCAGGCAAGGGAAGGATGATCATCACAACATGCTTACATGACATCAATTTCTATTAACTTATTGTTCGCAAAACCCATCCCCTTGATTCTTTATTCAAACTTTATTTCCCACCCACATTCGCATTATATTTGCAACATTTATAATAACTTCCACATATTCTTTCATTCCAGTGAACTTTTCCACTCAGTTCCCAGGCCAGGGCACTCTTTGGCCTTGTCTTGTATTCAAGTTTGTAGTCATCTTTCCGGGTTCACTCTCCATAGGCATGTGCAGATGAACAATTCAATTACATGGTTCTGCTTACTTCTGTCATACTCGAGAGGCCCAAATGCACACTAATAATAAAGTCAGAAAGACAGATGTTACTTTAAAAAATAAATGGTTTCACTGTATACCACCCATCTCTACTCTATTCCCCTTTATTTATTAATACTTTCCCTGCATTAGCATTAGTATGATAGCTTGTTTTCTTTTCAGTAAAGCATATGCCATGCACGCGAGCCTTTAAGCCGCCATATTAGTGCCTTCTTCTCATGCGCAAGAATTTCCCTCCAAGCAATAGATCATTATACTACGTAGATGCGGTTGACGCATGCGCAATAAAGATTACCAGTTTAGAGCATTTTAGTCCTTCATTCATTCTGTTAACTTTAGTAAACACATAGGCAAGCTTCACTAACCCGCGTGTTTATATGGTGTGCATTAGTTTTACACAAAACAAACTTAATGACTGGTTAGTAAGTTAAAAGAGCGGATTGCATCAGAGCAAGTCTCTTTTCTACGAGTCCTTGCTCCATCAATCCCCTCTCTGATGGCATTTTGAAGCCATCACAAAATTACCCATCCCAAACCAGATGGCAACTTTCATTCTCATTCTCCTCCTTAGCTTTTTCGTTTTCATCTTTATTTTCAAAATCTCTCATTTTCTTATATATTCTCCTCTTCATTTCCTGCATCTGAATTTCATCATATTCCCTCTTCCTTTTCCTTCCTTTTCCATTAATTTCACATTTCCTTCCTCTTCCCTTGTTTCTGCAACATTTACACCAAATCATTATTCTTAAAACTATTATTATTATTCCTACTACTGGAAGAATTATTTTTCCCTAATTCAGAAAACCAAGTACCTATTGAAGAAATACCTTTTGTTAGTCTCTCCCATACACTGTCAACCTCCAGTGGTGTCAAATACTCATGTAATCTTGTAATATTCGTTATATACCCTCTAATTTCCTTACTCTTATCAGGAATGTAAGTACAACAATGTTGCACTTTCAACATTCTACAGACTCCACCCTCTTTTGCTAATAAGATATCAAGCGTAAGTCGATTTTGCAGCAACATAGCTATAATCGCAACCATCTCGGTATTAATCATCAAGAAACCCCCAGCAGTATCCGTCGAAAGACGATCAACTACTTTTGACAATTTACAAATTCTGTGTGAATTCAGGATGACTCCCACTGAAGGTATCAATGCACCAAATATATCACCTACTTTTTCTGAAAAACTAGCTCTCTTTCTTCGTGTAAGTCCATTAGTGTTTTCATTGCTTCCAGTGATTCGTTTTACATGATATATTTTAGGAAATACAATTCCGAAATAGCAGCTTCTGTACCACCGTGCAGGGAGCTTATAGGAAGCATTATTCCCACACATGTAGTATACCCCAGGAAATACTGGATCAGTTCCCCCTTTTAGTCCCCAACCTCCCAAAATCAGGAAGTTATGTTCACATTCACTGAAACCAATAAATACGTTATTATAATCTGTCTTTAATCTATGGAGGCAGGTTTTACCTTACTTCACAAAATCTAGGGACATTGCAGCATGAGCCTTGCCAGCTGTATAAATTCCCTCTTTCTCAGCCCATCGTGGTACAGGAGTTTTATGTTCAGCAACTTTCTTTTGGAAATCCTGTCTCCTTTCCTCAACTAAAGTCAAAAACACTTTCTCTTCTTCACGTAATGTACATGTTAGATTATCCTTGTGTGCTTTTACTATATCTATTGATTTCATTGTTAAGATGAATTCACCTATAAACTGTGCATCTTGATCACCAAGTACTGGATTAATATTCTTTCGAATAGGAATTTCTGAGAATACTACTTCTAAATTTGAATAATAATACTGAAGTTTTCCTGTTTTGTAAAACAGACTTGTTAGAACACTACATGATATACCATATGTTAGAGGTAAATGGTGATATGTGACTCCCTCAGACAGTGGCGTGTGCAGTGTGAGAACACAGCCGCGAGCTCCCGTTAGCTTCTATGGGGAAAGTTGCAGTTAGATTTTTAAAGATTAGGGACACTTAGAAACGAGTCAGGACCAAACCCTTTGGGACTTGTAAATGGTCCTTCAGCCTTTCCAATTTTTCCCCAACTGACCATTCTTTTGCTACCTGGGTTTAGCTGCTGACAAATGATGCATCTCTGGCATAAACTCTCTGCGACTACCCTTAACTTTGGAATGTACCAATTTTGTCTGAATAGTCTAATCATGGCGTCCCTACCAACATGCATGTCTCCATGATACATTCTTGCCATTTGAGATAGTAAGCAATCTGGCATTACTGTTTGGCCATCAATGTACACCCATACATCAACTTCTGTCCTTCTTTCACAACCTGACTTTCTCCAGATTTTCCTGTCCTTTGCCTCAACTTCATGTTGCAACTGTCTAACCTCATCCCATGTCCCTAGAGGTGAGAAAAGCATACGTTGGCAGCTGATTTCACTTGTTTCAATCTTTCGGTTAAGTGCCATTTTATTCTTTGCACAATACTGAGCAATTTGGTCAGCATATCTGTTACCGGCCACCACATAGTCATTTCCTAACTGGTGAGCAGAGCACTTAATCACTGCAATTTATTTTGGCAATTGTATTGATTCCAATAATTCATTTACATTTTTTTCATTTCGTATGGGAGATCCTGAAGAAGTCAGAAATCCCCTCTGTATCCAGAGCTGGCCTAAGTCATGCACAACCCCAAAACTATATTGACAATCCGTAAATATGGTTATTTTCCAATGTTTCCCAATTTTGCATGCCTTTGTTAAGGCCACCAATTCGGCTACTTGCGCAGTCTTGACTTCCGGTAAACAGGATGCTTCAATGCCCACCGAAACTTTACATACAGCATGAGCTGCACTAAGTCCTCTTTCCTCTGTTCTCATGCAAGAGCCATCTACAAATAGTTCATGATCTGGCTCTTTCAGGGGCTCTTCCTTTATATCAGGTCGGGGTTTGGTACACATTTCAGTCACATTCAAACAATCATGATCCACCTTATCCTTCACCTCTTCACAACATGGGTCTGGTAATAGGGTAGCATGGTTCATTATTGTACATCTGTTTACTGTCACATTTTTTGCTCCCAGAATCACTATTTCATACTTAGTCATCCGACTAGGGGTAAGGTGCTGTGTTTGAGTTCTTGTCAAAAGAATCTCAACTGAATGTGGAACAAAGCCTTTAACTGAATGTCCCATCACAATCGACCCACTTTGCTCCAGACTCCTACAAGTAGCAGCAACTGCTTTTAAGCAGCCAGGCAAAGCTGACGCCACAAGATCCAAAGTAGCAGAATAATATGCTACTGGACGTCGGCTTAGTCCATGTCTTTGAGTCAAAACTGAAAGTGCACAACTCTCTCTCTCTCTCAGAACAGAACAGTACAAATTCCTTTGTATAGTCAGGCATGCCTAAAGCAGGGGCCTCACACAGACTATTTCACAAATGCTTCCACGCACTCATCGTTCCAAACAATTAGATCTTTTGCCTTTTTCAAAGTCAGCTGAATTAATGGTTTTGCCAGCAGGAAACATTCTAAAATCCACTGCCTACAGTACCCAACTACTCCAAGGAACATTCTCATCTCTCTTTGTGTCTTTGGTATCTGCATTTGCTTTATTATCTGTATTCTTTCTGGGGTGACTTTTCTTACTCCTCTTTCTATTTTGTGACCCAAATATTTTACTTCTTACTGACAAAATTGCAATTTTTCTGGAGACACCTTGTGTCCTCCTTCTGCTAAATGGTTCAGTAATGCAATTGTGTCAGTTGGCACTTTTTCAAGATTTGATTAAAGATTGAGGGACTTTCTGCATACCCTTGAGGATCTCGGCACTATGCCAAGACACGGTCTTCGAACTTAAATGCAAACAAATACTGACTGTCTGGGTGTAAAGGAATAGAGAAAAAGGCTTGGCACAAATCAATTACTTTAAACCAGCCTACATTCCAGGGTAGTTGATAACTGGACGACAAGCCATTACAATTTTATTTATCTTTCGCAGATCCTGTACTATTCTGTACTTCCCACTAGGCTTTTTAAGTCCCATGATATGGCGAATTACAAAGACTACTGATTATTTATTTCAAAATGCCTTATTTAATCATTCGGTCAATTTCTGGAGCAACTCCTGCTTTCACTTCGGGACACATTTTGTACGGCCGTGTGTTTGGATAAACTGCTCCTTCTTTCACTGTTACTTTCGCTGGGTCTATATTGGCCATGAGCCCAATATCTTTCCCTGTAAAATCCCACACACCGGGATTCACTGTGTCTCTCAGTTTATCCGGCAATTCACTTTCAGTCATTAATGAAAACATTCCATCTAATTCTGTACCTTGTTTGGCCAATAGCATTTTGTATATAAGATCCTAATCTGGGGTTTGGAAAGCCACACCATCCAGTGTACAATAAATTGTGCAGTTCATCTTGTACAGCAGGTCTCGCCCTAACAAATTTACTGGACTAGAATCACACACTACAAATCGATGCATGTCTTTAAAATTCCCAATATGTACTTCCATTGGCTTTGTGATTGGTGTTCTAATCTGTTGATTTGACACTCCGTCTACTTGGATGCTTTCTCCCGAGAGAGGTAGGTTTGGAATGTCTGCTGTTCTCACAGTAGACCTGGTAGCACCAGTATCCAATTGAAAAGTGATATCATTACCTTCCACTTTCCCATCAATAAATGAACCTGACTGATCTACCAGCAAGGATGTGCCAAGCATGCACTTCTCTCCCTCCCCCCTCAGGCACCGCCATTGCTCTTATTCTGATTCATCGTTATTATTCTGTAAAAGATATTGTGAAACCACAGAATTTTTCTTACCACTTTCTCTGTGTAGTCCGGCGTCCATATTGTACCTTTGAGGGTTCACAAAATTTGGCATTAGAGCTGGTGGCACCTGATACCGTGGGGTAACTACTTGTTGCGGCTAATTCCAAGTCACCTCATTCTGCGTCTGTGGATTTAAATTTTGATTTGGCCCATCATTATTCTGAATACTCTTACACTCGTTCTTCCAATGTCCAAGCTTTCTGCACGCATGACAAGGAAGCTTCTTCTTCGCATCCTCTCTATTCATTTGTCCTCTTAATTTACCACCATTCGCCACTTGATAATTCTGATTCTGCTCTTTTACCTGACTATCAGTCTGGGTATTCATTTTATTTTCTTGTTGTTCTGCCAGTTTCACTTGTGCCCACATCATTTTCTCTTTTTACTTTCTACGCCTTGCCTCAATGTCATGCCCGCAATATTTTGCGTACTTCAAAATGTCGTCAATCGACTTGCTCTGCCAGCACAACATGTGCTGTGGAATCTTCTGACTAATCTCCGGTTTCAAACGATACACAAAATGTCCAATATCCTTATCACCAATGTTTTCAAAACCACTATACTGCATAAACACCTGTAACAACCGCTCATAATATGCATATACAGACTCATTTAGCTCTTGAGTTGTTCGATCTATTTTCACCCAATCTGTTTCTTTAGGGGGAATTTTCCCTTTCAGGAAAGTAATCACTTGGTGATATTTCTTTATCACGTCATCTGAAGGTGCCCCTGTTTTAGAATCTCTGGGGTACTCCTCACTTGGCCAATCAACGGTCATCTTACATTCTGTCCATAAATCAATCGGCAGGTACCACAATATCAAACAGACCATCTAGATCCTTCAACAGAACCTTTGAAACTTTCACAAATCTTTCAACCTGTTTATACCATTCAACTGGTTTCTCTCTTAACCTAGGGAAATCATTTGTAAATGACAAAATATCCTGTCTGCTCCATGGTGCATGAACATATCTACCTCCTGGAACTTCTCACATCGGACACAATGTTTCTGCCTTTCCTGATTCTTTTATTAAGAACTCGGACGATGTTTCTTTTTCTTGTGCTTCCTCCTTTTTCCTTATCCACTTAGTTTTCCACCTGTCTATGTCTCCCCATTTTTGCAAAATGGTCATTAACTCTTTTATCTGTAATTTTCTACCAGACACATTCAAATTCTCCAAATCTTGATCAGCACTCTGTGTGATTTCTGCAATAATTGATCTCCCTATTTCCACTCCAAGCTCTGAAGCCATCTCAGACAATCTCTCATGATACAACTTTGCATTCCTGGTTATACTCCTACATATGAACAACAATTCTTCTTCACTGTAATGGTTTAACCTGTCTATTCCCACATTTCCAGCTATCATTTCTTCCAGCTCTACTTTCAATTTGTAAATGTCTAAAATCTTTAGTACTGAACTTCATCTTTCTATTCCCTGTGCCCACCTTTCCAAATCTTCTGGAGTGACCGCAGTCGAGCTTCCAGTCCTCATAGGTACCACTGACTCCTTTGTAGTGTAGTCCCAAAAGTACCCTGTCATGCAGGACCTAAGACGTTTACGGATAACATATACTGTGGGTCTGGTGGTAGAGTAACTCCGTACAACCCCGCCGCATATGTTAGCCTATGGTTTGCATTAGCTAGCTCGCTGTGCCACTAGACTTTCCTACTTATCAGAGGGATAAGTTTTGGCAACCTCAGAACACAATAACCTCGGACTCGTGGAAACAATATATTGCTTTTCACCCAGTCACTAGTGCAGGCTTGTTTTTGCTCTCGGGGAGATACACAGAAGAAACAGCCGGGCGTTTTCACAGTAAGAGTTTATTGTACCATTGTTCTTCTCATGTAAAATATATGTGCTGCTATAACTGTAATACAGTAGCAGAGAAATTGAACCAGCAGTACAGTGAATAAAAAGAAATAGTATTGTTGTACCATTGTCTAATAGTCATGAACAGATACTTGAATATAGAATGCATTTATAAAATAAAGTGCGTACTCCTAAGATGCCTGACTAGATGTACCTAAGTGTACCTAGTATGTGAATAGGTGCTATAGAGCCTAAGCCTAAGAGCCTAAGAATCCTAAGAGCCAAGAATCCCAAGAGCCAAGAATCCTAAGAGCCAAGAATCCTAAGAGCCAAGAATCCCACTAGGCTTTTAGTCGAACCCCATTACTTGAATAGTGAAAGTGTGGGACTTTGTCCTGGACTTGAGCTGGACACCCCGCAAGGGATCATCAGGCCACTGTCAGCTGGAGCGATGGCATGCCGGAGCTGCAGCGTCTCTGGTCAGTGTGTCGGCCTCGAAGTCTCGGGTTCCTCCTGCCTTCTGATAGCAAGAGGCTATGTACGTGTGTCACCCATTGTTCAGTATGAGGATGACGTTGGGGATTAAACCTTGTGCGTCGATGGGAGAGGTGAAGTGTACCTCCTGGAGAGTGTACTCATCAATTATTCATATGCGCTAAGGATGACGTCTTAGCAATATCGATTGGGAAGAACCCACCCTCTGCATGGAACTAGGTGAAAGGTTTAGTCCATAAAAGGCTACAGTCCTTATAAGTAGGGGTGGGCGGAATTTGCTAAATCCACTTTCGCAAATTATTGAGAAAATGTTAAAAATTATCGCAAACACGCGGAAATATCGCGAAGATGCGGAAGTTTTTTTCCCGCATGTTCGCGAGATTTTCTGCATGGTTGCGGCTCGCCAACTTACCCATGCGGTTGCTCGCGGGCGCGGCCATCTTGTTTTCAGTTGTCTCACGGTGCATGATCGCGAGAAGAAAGACGTGATCGCGCGACGCATGACGTCACTGCAGGCGCGAACTGTCGCGAGACAGCGCAAATGGCTAAAAACAATACAACATCTCATGGAAAATGCGACCGGATCAAGAAAACTTGTCGGCGAACGCAGGGATTCAGGTAAGGCGATCGCGCGCGCGCGAGAATGTATTATTTTACAGCGCGAGCAAGAACCAAATTATCGCAAAGCTGCGGAATGTGGAAATTTTGACATTTTCGCGCTTTCCACGGAACGCTAAAATGTCAAATTATCGCAATTTCCGCGAACGGAACGAAATTTTGGCCCAGGCCTACTTATAAGGCGTTATGTCCATAAAAAGCATTCTGTCCTTATTTGGAGTTATGTCCTTATAAGACTCGTTCATATGAAATAACGGGCGCTGATGTAGGGAAAGTGTACGATGTTCCCTGGACCTATAGTAGTGTACCGATATGAAATAGAACACCCAATCCACCTTATACTTAACAATAATAATACACGTTTCTTGAAACACACATGCAGAACAGTGTCAGTGCATATAATTTGTCAAGCATTCACTTAAAATGGTTCTAAAAACGTTAAAAAGTCATTTAAAAATTATGAAAACATTTTCTTTGGTAATGTTTGCAAAATGATGTAAAAACCAACAGTTCTAAACGAGTTCGATCACACAAGTTGAACTACTGTAAGCGTTTATAGAAGGCCATGCTTTGGAAAGTGTCAATTTGCAAGAGATATTTTGAAAATAGAGCGGGAAGGAAAAAGTTTCATAGTTGTTCCCAGCACACGGTGAGCCAGATACAGATTAGAAGTCCTGGCTGGGAGACAGAACATTATCGCTGCCTGCTACAGCAGGGTACAAACATTGAAGTACCTCGCATAGCATGTCAAGTGTGCATAGATGTAACTCCTCCTGTCCAGTAGCTGGTGTGTACGCTTCCGTTACCAGATTCGAAACCGCGGTGTCAATGCTGGAGCTGAAGTTGTATTCAGCCGTGAAAGGCACCTGCGGCTCTTCAAGGAAGGCATACGTCAAGATGGGAATACGCTGGGGATAAAGTCGAGCATGGGACCACAGGGCTCCAGCCTGGAGTCTAAGTCCGCTGGCGTATTCGTCAGAGGGGTCAGACAGATGTCCAACTCGCATTCGCCTCTGCAAAACAGGCATTGGAAGACAGGTACGATGCAGTCCTCAAAGACTGGTCTGAAGGATAAGAACCAAGAAGAACTTAGTTCCCTTAGGCAAGGTGCACCGAGATGCTGTATCATGTGCTCATGGCAATGTCTTTCCAGGAGAGCTTTCGCAATCTCGCTGGCGGATGGTCCGTCCATTGCGCAGCAGCTAGACGATAATCAGGATTCCAGCTACAGTGAGCAGGATCAGAGATAGACCCCTGAAAATGCTTCCAAACACGGAGTGTATGAAGTTATGGATATCTCCGAGGATAGTCTGGAATGTGCTAAGGAATCCGGACCCTATGGTCTTAAATGGGTGAATTAGGCCACTCGTATCAGACATGTTAAAGATACGACCCACCATTTCTACGAAATGTAGGGGGCAATTAGTTCGAATTAGTGCCTGTATCTCATTCGAGTTCCTTGCAACCTGAAGTTCAAAGGTTTCTTGAGCGGAGGTCAGCGGCACTGTTTGCTGTAAAAGCATGGCTTTCATTCTGCTCAAAGTATCAAACTGTATCAACAAAACAGTCAGTGAAGGCCATACTAGCGCCTCCCTTGCTGTATTTGTCGGACGGAACAATACTTGCAAACAGCAACTAACCCGGTGTGCACTGTGACCAGATATGCAACACCTGGAAGCATGCCACAACAACCTTGATCGTTCAGCATCAAGTAACTCCCATTTGAAAGTAACTCAAACACTGGCGTTATCACGGCAGCTGGTGTTCCTTTCATATGGCAAGACAGATTCGAAACTGAACCATTACAGGCTCCGTGCAAAACAATGTATTGGCATATGAGAGAACCGCTTAAAGTGTTTTTGCAGTTGGTACCAATAAGAAATGCTTCTCGATCCCCACTCAGGCATCGGAACTTATATGGTAAATCCCAGGATTTCTTAATGTAGTCTTTACCCAGCTTTTCATATATCCTGCCTGTCTCTGTTCGAGGCAATAGTGAAACTGGAATGTAGTGACCAGGAGAGTGATTTGGCCATGGATAAGCAACTCAATTGAGGGTAATTCAGCTACTGTAAATGGGAGCCTGTTCAGTTTTTCAATTTGCAGTATTGTATATTTAGCTCCCCTTTGTGCCATTTCTATCTGTGTATCAGTTAGATTATATCCTGAAAACAGAGACTTACTGTTTATAAAACACCAAGGCACAAGGCCTGCACGCAAGGATTGTAGCGTCCAGCTCAATAACATAATGGAACGTAACCAAGATTGGCCGTGTTGTAAAATGGCAAAATCCTGTTCCAGTATGTCAATACCAGATGATTCAATGTTGCCCAATGAATATACTCTGGAGTTCAAAGTTGTTAACCCATTATCCACCACAGCAGTAGCTTTTTCTAAGTTAATACGGTCTATTTCCCGTATTCTCTCTGCAGCTTCTTGCTGGGAAATCTTCCAGATTTCATTATAGGCAGCATAAATGCCTGCATATATGAAACATTTTTGACGTTGTTTCCTAGGTCCTAGCAAAAAGTCCCTAAGATCCATGTCTTGTGTGAGTAAAGTTAAGTGTTGCGTCACATCTGCAAGTATTGAGGTTTCAAGCCATTGTAGGTACAACTTTCCAACACTACAAGATGTCACTACCCCTGGATGTTCTCTCTGTACATAACGTGGGTCTGGCCTATGCATCTTGAGTCCCTCTCTGATATCCAGGAACCTATTATGGCATGTGTTTGTGTCTTAGGGCCAAACCACCCTCTCCTTCCAGTTGGGATCTGTTCTATTGTACTTCAGTATGACATCAAGTGTTGCCCCTTCCCCTTCAGAAGAATTTTGCCCACCATCCTTTGGTGTTGGAAAGTTTGAAGTGTTCAGTTCCTTCATCTTGGCTATTCCTAGACAGGATGTTTGTTGCACAGTGTCATTTTAAAAGATTATCTGCTGTGGAATGAGGCAAGTTCTAAATAGTGTCTCTGTACCCTGGACTTGCCAGTCCCTTGAACCCCAAATTGATTTTGTGTCAATTTCGTCCTGCCATAGGTCGAAACCCTGTTCAGAAAATCGGGCCAAAAAGGAAGCAGAGTAAATCTGTTTGGTGTTCGTTAGCATAATTTTCAGGGGTGATTCTGGGTCAACCTTATAGTAAAATGAGGCTGGATCTGTGATGTTAAATCCTGAAAAGTATCCAAATTTTGTGCAAATGTTTGTGAGCTACTCTTCGGTGGTGTTGGGCAATGTTCCCACTGTTGGTACTCAAATACATTCCTAGGTGAAATGGACTTGCTTAGGAAGTGATGACCATAATGTTGATAGCAGTACAATTTATCATAATCAGAGGGCTACCTTGGGCCTAACTTAAGGGTGACTCACATGTAAGAAAAGGGAAGGTTAGTGCCTGGTAAGTGGGTGCACTTGCCAGGTTGACATGGCAGTACCAAACTGCACACAGACACTGCAGTGGCAGGTCTGAGAACCCTTTGAAGTGCTGTGTGTGTGGGTGGCACAACCAGTGTTGCAGGCTCACTAGCAGCATTTGATTTACAGGCCCTGGGCACACACAATGCACTGTACTAGGGACTTAAAGGTAAATCAAATAAGCCATGGAAACACCAATCTATAAACACAATTTACATGGAGAGCATATGCACCTTAGCACTGAATAGCAGTGGTAAAGTGCCCGGAGTCCTAAACCCAACAAAAACAGGGTCAAAAATAGGAGGCCAAAAAGCAAAAGTCTGAGGATAAACCCACTGAAAAAGCCAGGTCTAACACATATGTAATTGCTTTGATTGTAGTCATCCTAGTCGTAATGTTGGGCTTGAAAATTTAGGGATGGTGTCCTCAATCCATTAAGTGGATCTTACCTGCTCCTCTGGTGAGCCATAGAGCTGGCCATACTTTGGATGTACTTCTCCAACAAGGGTCTCCAGCTCTCCGTTTGTGAAGGCAGAAGCCCTCGCACCTGTTTGGCCTGGCATGGTTGCTCCTAGAGTAACACACAGCAGCTGATTGTAAGAAGTGGTTAATGGCAGCAGTGTTTGTAGGCAAGTGAGTGTATTTTCAAATTGCCGCGTACATGTACGGCGCATACGCAAACGTGAGCGTAGACGCATATAGGCATTGGTTGAACACAATCACATTTACCCAACATAAGCCTATGAGGGAGACCGTACATGAAACCGCCAAGTGGGCAGTCTTTTTACATTTTGCGTAAGTTCAGACAACTGCTACATCAGCTGTTGAGTGTGATGTGTTTGCAATGGCATAATCATGCTTGGTTACTGTGCTTTGCACAATTAGTTATGCACCACTATCACTACATCTGATTGGTGAAGTCTTGGTAATTCATATGTTCATAATCCAAGTTTTATATGCCGTACATAGTAATATTTGTGGAATGCATATATGTACATATTAGTTGCATAACCTTAGTGACATGTGTGATGGTGTACCACCTTAAACATGTCTGTCAACCCTCCATTTTAGTCTGTTCTGAAAATTGCACATGATGTAGTTGTTGGAAAGTGGGTTATTGGTAGGGTCAAAATGTAGGTCTGCCACTGGCAATAAGGCCACTAACACATGATAGGACTCAACATAGGTCTTAGAAAATTATTCCTATGCTCAACCCTTGGTAACGTGGCTGCGAGCAGACAGGCTTAACTTCAAAGACAGCTATGTAAAGCATTTAAAAAAAACATTTCAGTAAATAATTAAGACACAACACATAATAAAAATCCAACACCAATTCATAAAAATAGGAAATATATATATCTTTAAAATGACACCAAAATGATAAAGATCCAATGTAGGGAACCGGAGATATGAATTTTCAAAGATTGTGATACCTGCTCACGATAGACCGGGTCAAAGTCAAAGTTTCAGGCTGACCGCGATGGAGCCCTGGGCGGCTACAGCTCGCGGAAGGTCCTGGTCTCAGTTTCTACCTTCAGACTAGGAAACTTTTCTGGAGATTTTCTCCTCAAGGCCCCTCGTAGCTCCCAGCCAGTCCGGATTCAGTGAGGGTTCGAAGGATTCACTTGTGACGAGGTCCCGGTCAACTTCCCTGGAGCGGACTTAAAATAAAATTCAAGACCGCTTCAGCGGTACAACCCAGGAATCCAGGCCGACAAGCGATGGAAGGCAGGTGGCTTGGCGTTCGCGGTTGCTCCCAGTCACTTTTCTACGAGCGGACTTAGAAACTTTTCTGGAGCTTTTTTCGCGGGGTCTCTCGATGCTCTTCATGTAGCCGGATCTGGTGAGGGTTCGCCGGCTTCAGATTTCTTCTAGTTCCGGTCAAACTCTGGAAGTTGGACTGATGGAGCTTTTAACAACACAAACCTGGCCGGGTTGGCCGGCTCGTGGTTGAAGGCAGGCGGCCTGACGGCCAGGTTGAGTCGGTCCCTCTATGGAGCTTTTTTTCAAAGTTGCTCCAAAGTTCTCCAAACTTCTTGAACTTCTACCTGGAGTTCCTCAAGGGGTCCCAACGTGTCTCAAACTCACTCCAAGGGTCTGGAAGCTCCAAGATGGTCCTTTAAAGTTGAGGACTTCAGTTCCCACAATCCACTGGTACAAAACCCTTACAAATCCACTTATGGTTCTCCAAGGTGTAGATTTAGTTCGTGATGTTCCAGATGAGCTCTTTTAAGCTGTAGCTTTCAGGGAGTCCACTCTTTAGTTCTTTTTCAGCAAGATAATCCACAGGGCTCTAGTTTCAGATGGTGCAGTCTTCAGAGGTCAGGCGTTAGAAATTTTTGCACAGCAAAACTTCTCAACAGGGCACTTCTTGCTTCAGTAAGTTTCAAGCAGCAGATCTGAGAGGCTCTGCCCCTCTCAGATACTTATTCCAAGTTCTCTGGGTCAGGCAGGAGGTCACTTCTGACCAATGGGAGCAGGGTAACTCCTCAAAGATATGACCACATCCTGTAGAGTGTGGCATTATTTTGTCCCAGAGTGCATCAAATCTTCCAAATCCATAATGGCTGATTTCCAGCAAGGAGGTAAGAGCTGGCCAAACACACCCCTAGGATGGCTAATTTACTTAGACTCCCCACCCTGCATCTGCTCATACCTTCCTTAATCCTACCATCTGCCTAAGGTAGGGAAGTTCAGAGTTGTAGATTACACTGTTCTCTGTTCTCCTCTTTGAAGAACATAGTTTACAACTCCTCCCCCTGGCCTGGCATTCCTATGGAACAGCACACTGCCCTGCCAGCAGAGCTGGTTAACCCCAGGGGCTCTTTATCACCTCTACAAGGAAGCCTGGCTAATCCACTAAACTATGACCAATCTGGGGAGACCACTGGAAGGCTGAATTTTGACTAAAAAACAAGAAAGTCTTATAACTTCTTGTATGTACACTTTAGGAAAAATTCAACAATATGATATTATTGGATTTGTTAATACCATTCTGGGAAGTCTTTGAATGGCATTTCTAGCCCTCTCCTATCAAAAGTTATTGATCAATAACTTTCTACCATTTTAACCAATGTAACAGGTTATTTTCAATGTGAAATATGACTTGGGCCATTTTTCCACCACCAGGACATACAAAAACATATTTTATAAGTACTTTGCTTATATCCACAGGACCCCCACCCCATGGGACAACTAAGGGAGACTTTAGGGCTTCTGAATCTGTAGAAATATTGCAGATCCTCCCTCCACAGTGCTCCTAGCATCAAAGTCAAATTTGAGCAGCACTTTACCACGATGAGGGCAGTGAAATGTGAAATTTCACTTAACCCAGGGCATATAAAACTCATTTTATAAGGGTGTATCTTATAAATATCTGAGCCCCACCCCTGGGACACCTAGGGGATGCCCTGGGGGCTCCTAATGTGCCAAGCATTGTAGGTTATCCATTTTTAAGTGCCCCAAACTCCAGAGTCGAGTTTGGCCACAATTTACTTTTTAAAAGCAGTCCTGGCACCCAGTGCTGCTTTGAAACTGACCTCAGGCTTCAGCAGTGCACACATGCAAGTGTAAAAAGAGCTGCTGGCCTCTAAACTGCTGTGCCTCAGGGTACTAGGGACTTCTAGGAAGTTTCAATCCCCCTGCCCTATTATATACTAGGGGCTTGTAGGGTAGGTCATGCCAATCACAGGGGTACCCCACCAAACCATTGTGAACCCTAGTGTATGTAGGTGTTTTAACTGTATTCTAATGTGTCTCTTTCAGCATAGCACTGGCCCTGGGCCTGGTTAGGCAGAGCCCAGGGTCGGTCAGAGTCAGTTACCACCAGTATCAGTCAGCAAAAAGTTGGAGGGTGCCTAGGGCACAGGATGACTTTGCAACAGTAGTGCATAATCAAGGTCTTGGTATGTGAATTGTGACCTTGTAGATGTGTGATTGAAAGGACAGGCTGGACAGTAATAAGGTCACAGTACCTGGTTTCCCGTATGTAAATATGTTACTGACCGGAGGAGGGTGCCTGGAAAGATGTGAGGTTGTTGCCCAATGCCATGGCGGGACGCTGCTGGGACTGCAAAGATCGGCTGGTCGATTCGATGGTGCTGGGGCCGGTGAGGTAATGTGGTAGCAGCCGTGCCTTGCCCACCATCTGGACAGCTTGGAGTTCCAATGATGACATCATGCCTTGATGCTGTGGGGGTGAGGCATCAGGCACCAGATGAAAGGGGTGAGTTCCCCCTGCAGTACGGGGCACTTCGGGGCAGTGGCCTCACCCGTGTGTCTTGTGAGCCCTATTGTCTGCCAAATGAGGCCGGGTGATAGGCCTCCCAGGCCTGAAGGAGCATCCACAAGGAGCTGCATGGAGCGATACAGGAGACTGGGAGGGAAGGCCGCAACATGCCTAGGTCCTCCATGGCTCTGAGCGCTAACCATGTGGTGCACTGTTGCTGGGGAATGATCTCCTGCAGGTATTTCCACGCAGAGGGCCTCCAGGTACCCAGTACGTAGTGTGAGTGTGAGTGCACTTGGCTCTCCCCGGCGGGGCTGGCGCTAACAGGCGCACTGGGGTATCTCAACTCAGATGCGCAGGCTGCGCTGACATCTCTACCTCCGGCCTATGCGCACTTGAGGATGCCGCAAGACCAGCAATGCCCCTGCGTACCCGAGCGGGACAGCCATGAGCTTTGCATCGCCAGGAACCATTGTGGGTGGGCGATTAGCCGTAATTACGAGTGTAAAGTTGGCAGTATGGCCTAGACATAATCACGCCAACTCATGAGTGTTGTCAGCTGGGATAGCTTGTGACTAACTGCGTTCCGGCCCGCCTTTATTTTTATACCCCCACCTTACATCACTTTGGGTCAAACCACAAACCATGGTAGGCGGTAGTGTACTCTCGCACACCCCTACTTCCACCCCAAAAGTGGAACACTGCATGTGCGTGGCTCTCCTAGACTCATATTGCAATACATATTCCTGCGAGAGATGGTTATCTGCTTCTTCCTTCACCTTAAAATTACCAAGATTTTCAGTTTTGAAGCTTGGAATGTGGCGGCCGTAGTAGGAGTAAACACATTTAAAATAATGAAGTAAAGTTCAGAATCGGTGATCCCAAACAAAACAGCAAACACGGGTTAGAAGTTAGACTTCTTTGTTTCATCGTGTCAGCAATCAGCGCAACCTTTAGTTTAGTCAATTTACCCCCTGCTCCATCTCAGCTAAATATACCAGAGGGAAGGGCTTCATTCGCAATTTTAAACTGGAACTGCGCTCCAATAAGGAAACGGTGCTCTTTTCCATCAGCAAATGCAATCACAGGCTGTTACTGTTGTATGTATATTTGTTAATGATATATGATGCTTGTTTTCCCAACTTAATGTTTTACATTATTGAATAACTTTTTATTTTGTGTATTTCCTTTTTATAATAAAACATATAAAAATGAAGAATGAATGTGCTTTGGCACTGAATATGCAAGATGTAGTATATCAAAATACTGAGCTTTCTGTAGCAACCTATATAAGTAATGAATCCAGAGAATCAATTGCCACTAAACGATTACAGTAGGTATATATAGGAAAGGATTTTTAATTCTATGTACATTTGCAATACATTTCATCAAGGAACAGGACCAAGGGTGATTTGCATCGATCCGATCTCTGCGCAGTGGCATAACACAGGCCCCTGCGTTGCGGGGACGGGGGTGGGGGGGGGGGGGTGGTGCAAGCTGCAGGGGGCCCCCTCAGCACAGTACTCATGCCCGAGCGCTCCTGATTAAATTTGGAGCGGGAGCCCCTCCATCTACCTTACACAGAGGCCCCCTCAAGTTTTGTTACGCCACTGTCTTTCCGTGGGGTGGCTTAGTGTTAAGGGACTCCAGGGAAACACCAATTAAGGTTCAGAAATATCTGACTACAGAGGTAGTGTACGGATGCCGAGGAGCAGGCAAAAGAATATGCCGGGAAGAACAGACCCAACCAGGGTAAGGGTCAGCAGAGAAGGCAAAACAATCGCAACGTGTACAATCAGGGAGAGGAATAAATAGTGGACAAGCGCACTGGGTTACCTCTAGGGTTGTACACAGCTAAGATTGTGAACATCCCACAGCAATAGGGGAAGTCAACACTCAGTGTAGATTATTCCTACAGATAGTCACCCTGCAAACCCCAAGGAAAGGAGAAAGCAGACGTGCTTCTGTATCTGGACCCTGGCGCACACATAAGGAAGTACTTACGTGCATAAGACAAGCCCATATGGGTGCAGCTGCAGGCACAGTGGAGACTCCCATGCAAATGGCAAAATAGCACTGTTACTATTAAGGCACTGAAGATTCTATGTAACGCAAAACAAAGGGTGAAATTGACCCTGAAATACAAGAGCCTACCCCTGTAAAAAGTAATACACTTATGCACAGGTGAGGACAAAAAGACAGACACCAATATCACAAAAATAGTCAACAGAGTAGGCACTAAAAAGAGACTTAAGAACTGTAGCAAATTTTCAAGCTCTTGGTATTCAAGAAAACACTGGAGAAGAAATAGTGCAGGACTAGCCAAGGATACCAGGAGCTGTAGCAAGCAAGAGGTTGGAACTGCAAGCGAACTAGAGACTGCAAGAGAAACACAGAGAAAGGGCACATAAACAAGGGGCAAAATCAGGGAGACTGGTGAGAAAAAAGAGGAGCAATGGCAAAAACAAAAGCAATAAGCAAAGGGAAATAATAGCAGGAACCGAAGGAACAGACTAGGAAGAGAGGCATGGCTTCAGTGGAGACACGCAGACAAAAAGGCACACACTCTCTGTTTTGAAAAATTCAAAAATGTTGGTTATTTTACAAATATTTTGTTCGCTCTCACTTAGTACCCCAATCAACCGACATTTGTATCCCTTTCCACTGCCCCTTTAGCCCCTCTTATGTGCACTTCTTGTCATATAATGTATTTTAACATTATATGTCAGTGTGATTGTTGCAAAAGCTGAAGCTCATACCGTCCCCAAATTAGAAAGGCAACAGCCCAGGGACAGCACCTGACTACAGACAAAAGGAAGACTAGGAAGTGAAGCAACGCAGGGCTCGGAGAATGCTGCAGCAAGCTGCACAGGAATAGGGCACCGGTTCTGGCAGAAGCAAGGCAGGAATTGGTCAGAGAAGTTAGCAACAAGAATTCAGATTCACAGAGGTTTACACATCAATACAGAAGCAAGGAGCTCCAGGCAGTGACAGCTTATAAGCAGTTGCAGGCAACAGCAAGTCCTTGGTGGAATCACAGAGTAGGGCAGCCCAAGACGAGTCACAGGTGTGTGTCATACCCATCTCCCACAAGCCCAGAAAGAGAGAATCCAGTGTTGAGGAACGACAGGACTACTTGCATTGAAACCAAGGCAGGCTCAGGACAGCACAATGCACAGGGAGCTGAACTCTGATATGCCACAACCATCTTATGTAATGACATATGTGCAATCATAAGGGGGCTGACAGCTACAACTACCCAGACGTGGGTCCTATACTCACTGTGCCACTTAAACCACACAGTATCGGACTAATGAGCCGAATTGAGTTGCTTGTGTTCGGTTTCATTAAGGACCTGGCTTTGCAGTTTGGGCTGGACTGTTCCTATTGAAGCAGGGTCAAGACTGATTTGTATATGGCTGGGTCCAAACTGAGGTGACATAGTGGGTGAAAAATGATGGACTGGGATGTAGCCCAAGCCAATGCCAGTGGCTGAGTTTAATTCAAGAATTCATCCATCACCTTGATGTTGTTGCAGTTGACATCATAAGAGAACTGGCAACTACAACAACCCAATGGACTACTAGACAATGGTCTAAACTAGACAAATCTAGCTGGAAGAAGGCTCTACTGAATTCCACTCCCGAGGTGCATGAAGATGTTTCCACATCACAAGATGAGTTAATCCCCCTGAGATTGAGCAAAATATCTAGGCTTCAAATAAAAGCCTTGTGGTTTTCACAATAGTTAGTTGAATTAAAGTAAGAATGCAATAGAAAGGAAAGGAAGTGGAGGATAAGCTACTATGAAACATGTAAACTAACTTACAAAAAAACACCAAAAGTGTATCACTATGCTATCAGGAAAGCCCAGATGGATGACTTTGCCCTGAGAATTGAAAGTTCCTCCAACACCTCTAAGGAACTTTATAAGATTGTCAATTCATTTTTGAAACCTCAGAGCATGGGCTCAGGGCCTCCCTCCTCGGAGTTTTGCTGCAACTCATTAGCTAACTATTTTCCTACAAGTGCAAATATTGTCTATGATCAGCTTGCTGGGGCTTCTCATCCCAGAGACAAGATTAGTGATAAGACCTCAGCTGTCAAGACCAAGGGGGAAACTGCTTGATGGAAATTACTAACATAGTTAAAACCACAAAATCGGGTTCCCCACTGGATCCCGCCCCTTTGACATTATGCTGAAAGGTGGGAATATTATTGTTTCAGTTCTCACTGACATATGTAACCTGTCTCTGGATAGAGGCAGGGTACCCGATGCATGGAAGCATGCAATCATTATACCCCTGTTAAAGAAACAATCACTGAACCCAGAGCTAGCCGAGGGTTATAGGCCTATCTCCCTCCTCTGTAGAGTCAGCAAAATCCTGAAAAAAGTAATTAACAATAATTTCTCGACATTCCTGGAACCTCATGAAATTTTATACCATACTCAAGCTGCATTGAACCCAGGATGTAGCACAGAAACTGTGCTACTTGCTATGACAGAAGAGCTAAAAATGCTCCTCGACCTTGGGGGCTCAGCTGCTAACATCCTTCTCGATCTAAGCGCAGCATTTGATAATGTCTCTTACCCAACCTTTTTGTGGGGGTTGGAAGAGGCAGGGATTCTGGGGTCGGCATTAAAATGGTTCTCCTCTTTTTAAAAAGTCAGAGCTTTCAAGTTAGAGAAGGGCTATTTCTTTGAGTCACTTATCCTTTGAAATGTGGTGTTCCGCAAGGCTCCTTTTTGAGCCCACTTTTTAATCCGCATGTCCGTCCTTTATTAGACATACTCTGCTCCTTAGGTTTCTCAATGGTGTCCTACACGGACGTCACACGGATTATTGTTTTCCTAACTCCCAACACATCAAGTATCTCACAGCAACCTAATGCCTGCCAACAGCAAGTTGCTGACTGAGAGTAGCGCATGAGACTTTAAACTACTTGCCATTTCTTTCAACACTCATCACATCAGTGTGTATGTATGCCTGATGTTACAGCTTTTACCAAACCCTGTCATAGTCACCAACCTCATAGTGGCATATATTCTGAGAATGAATGAGCCTCTTAGCTGCACGCATGTTTGATATTGATGTGCCTGATCCAGCGGTTTACCAACAACAGATACTCTGCTACCATATACTCACCTGGACCCATCAAACACACAATTGAGTTAAACCACTGGGTGTTGAGTTTATATGTTTTACAAATGTTCAGGATTAGTCTAAAACACCTTTACTAACCCTTCACAGATCAAAAAGTTCTTTCCTCTGGTCGCTGGACCATTAGTTGAACTAATTGATGGTGATAATGACAGAAAGCTAACTTACTTATACTCTAAATTGAAATAACCACAGACTCCTTTTGCGTTTTGAATTTTTATCTTTGAGCATTTGAACCACTTCAAAAATACAATACAGACAACCTCATTCATTAGGATAGAAAAATTCAATTAATCATCAGCACATACTTCAAACACTTGCAATGACTTGTGCTCAGAAAGGGAGAGGACAGAGAGAAAAGATCATCTGTAAATATCATGAAAATATAATTTTATCAAGAATGGTGTGAAGACCAACCCCCTGGTCAAAGGGCTGGTAAGGGTGCCCCAGGATAGTTGAGGCGACAAAGACTTCAGGACAGGTTTCAGGACAGGATAGTTACCTCTCTAACACCGACGATTGCGCCGCACCCCTCTCTGACACTCCCTTCCTCCTCAAGATCCTTCTGCAAGTCTTCTTCTAACCCAATTAAATTAGGAAAGTAATTTCTGCTTCAGATTCTGTATTTAGTTCTTCATCAGCATCTCACAACATCCCTCCCAGCATCAGCATCACCCAACAGCATCTCTCCTCTACAGCATTCAGCAAATCTTCATCTCAGGCTCTCATGCTCAATAATGCGAGCTAACTAACTAAGTTAGTTCAATTATACCTTTGGTTCAGGATGTTCCACCCATTAATGTTTCAATATCGTAAAAATTTGAAATCCAATTGGTCAGGCAAGGGAAGGATGATCATCACAACATGCTTACATGACATCAATTTCTATTAACTTATTGTTCGCAAAACCCATCCCCTTGATTCTTTATTCAAACTTTATTTCCCACCCACATTCGCATTATATTTGCAACATTTATAATAACTTCCACATATTCTTTCATTCCAGTGAACTTTTCCACTCAGTTCCCAGGCCAGGGCACTCTTTGGCCTTGTCTTGTATTCAAGTTTGTAGTCATCTTTCCGGGTTCACTCTCCATAGGCATGTGCAGATGAACAATTCAATTACATGGTTCTGCTTACTTCTGTCATACTCGAGAGGCCCAAATGCACACTAATAATAAAGTCAGAAAGACAGATGTTACTTTAAAAAATAAATGGTTTCACTGTATACCACCCATCTCTACTCTATTCCCCTTTATTTATTAATACTTTCCCTGCATTAGCATTAGTATGATAGCTTGTTTTCTTTTCAGTAAAGCATATGCCATGCACGCGAGCCTTTAAGCCGCCATATTAGTGCCTTCTTCTCATGCGCAAGAATTTCCCTCCAAGCAATAGATCATTATACTACGTAGATGCGGTTGACGCATGCGCAATAAAGATTACCAGTTTAGAGCATTTTAGTCCTTCATTCATTCTGTTAACTTTAGTAAACACATAGGCAAGCTTCACTAACCCGCGTGTTTATATGGTGTGCATTAGTTTTACACAAAACAAACTTAATGACTGGTTAGTAAGTTAAAAGAGCGGATTGCATCAGAGCAAGTCTCTTTTCTACGAGTCCTTGCTCCATCAATCCCCTCTCTGATGGCATTTTGAAGCCATCACAAAATTACCCATCCCAAACCAGATGGCAACTTTCATTCTCATTCTCCTCCTTAGCTTTTTCGTTTTCATCTTTATTTTCAAAATCTCTCATTTTCTTATATATTCTCCTCTTCATTTCCTGCATCTGAATTTCATCATATTCCCTCTTCCTTTTCCTTCCTTTTCCATTAATTTCACATTTCCTTCCTCTTCCCTTGTTTCTGCAACATTTACACCAAATCATTATTCTTAAAACTATTATTATTATTCCTACTACTGGAAGAATTATTTTTCCCTAATTCAGAAAACCAAGTACCTATTGAAGAAATACCTTTTGTTAGTCTCTCCCATACACTGTCAACCTCCAGTGGTGTCAAAAACTCATGTAATCTTGTAATATTCGTTATATACCCTCTAATTTCCTTACTCTTATCAGGAATGTAAGTACAACAATGTTGCACTTTCAACATTCTACAGACTCCACCCTCTTTTGCTAATAAGATATCAAGCGTAAGTCGATTTTGCAGCAACATAGCTATAATCGCAACCATCTCGGTATTAATCATCAAGAAACCCCCAGCAGTATCCGTCGAAAGACGATCAACTACTTTTGACAATTTACAAATTCTGTGTGAATTCAGGATGACTCCCACTGAAGGTATCAATGCACCAAATATATCACCTACTTTTTCTGAAAAACTAGCTCTCTTTCTTCGTGTAAGTCCATTAGTGTTTTCATTGCTTCCAGTGATTCGTTTTACATGATATATTTTAGGAAATACAATTCCGAAATAGCAGCTTCTGCACCACCGTGCAGGGAGCTTATAGGAAGCATTATTATATGTAGTATACCCCAGGAAATACTGGATCAGTTCCCCCTTTTAGTCCCCAACCTCCCAAAATCAGGAAGTTATGTTCACATTCACTGAAACCAATAAATACGTTATTATAATCTGTCTTTAATCTATGGAGGCAGGTTTTACCTTACTTCACAAAATCTAGGGACATTGCAGCATGAGCCTTGCCAGCTGTATAAATTCCCTCTTTCTCAGCCCATCGTGGTACAGGAGTTTTATGTTCAGCAACTTTCTTTTGGAAATCCTGTCTCCTTTCCTCAACTAAAGTCAAAAACACTTTCTCTTCTTCACGTAATGTACATGTTAGATTATCCTTGTGTGCTTTTACTATATCTATTGATTTCATTGTTAAGATGAATTCACCTATAAACTGTGCATCTTGATCACCAAGTACTGGATTAATATTCTTTCGAATAGGAATTTCTGAGAATACTACTTCTAAATTTGAATAATAATACTGAAGTTTTCCTGTTTTGTAAAACAGACTTGTTAGAACACTACATGATATACCATATGTTAGAGGTAAATGGTGATATGTGACTCCCTCAGACAGTGACGTGTGCAGTGTGAGAACACAGCCACGAGCTCCCGTTAGCTTCTATGGGGAAAGTTGCAGTTAGATTTTTAAAGATTAGGGACACTTAGAAACGAGTCAGGACCAAACCCTTTGGGACTTGTAAATAGTCCTTCAGCCTTTCCAATTTTTCCCCAACTGACCATTCTTTTGCTACCTGGGTTTAGCTGCTGACAAATAATGCATCTCTGGCATAAACTCTCTGCGACTACCCTTAACTTTGGAATGTACCAATTTTGTCTGAATAGTCTAATCATGGCGTCCCTACCAACATGCATGTCTCCATGATACATTCTTGCCATTTGAGATAGTAAGCAATCTGGCATTACTGTTTGGCCATCAATGTACACCCATACATCAACTTCTGTCCTTCTTTCACAACCTGACTTTCTCCAGATTTTCCTGTCCTTTGCCTCAACTTCATGTTGCAACTGTCTAACCTCATCCCATGTCCCTAGAGGTGAGAAAAGCATACGTTGGCAGCTGATTTCACTTGTTTCAATCTTTCGGTTAAGTGCCATTTTATTCTTTGCACAATACTGAGCAATTTGGTCAGCATATCTGTTACCGGCCACCACATAGTCATTTCCTAACTGGTGAGCAGAGCACTTAATCACTGCAATTTATTTTGGCAATTGTATTGATTCCAATAATTCATTTACATTTTTGTCATTTCGTATGGGAGATCCTGAAGAAGTCAGAAATCCCCTCTGTATCCAGAGCTGGCCTAAGTCATGCACAACCCCAAAACTATATTGACAATCCGTAAATATGGTTATTTTCCAATGTTTCCCAATTTTGCATGCCTTTGTTAAGGCCACCAATTCGGCTACTTGCGCAGTCTTGACTTCCGGTAAACAGGATGCTTCAATGCCCACCGAAACTTTACATACAGCATAAGCTGCACTAAGTCCTCTTTCCTCTGTTCTCATGCAAGAGCCATCTACAAATAGTTCATGATCTGGCTCTTTCAGGGGCTCTTCCTTTATATCAGGTCGGGGTTTGGTACACATTTCAGTCACATTCAAACAATCATGATCCACCTTATCCTTCACCTCTTCACAACATGGGTCTGGTAATAGGGTAGCATGGTTCATTATTGTACATCTGTTTACTGTCACATTTTTTGCTCCCAGAATCACTATTTCATACTTAGTCATCCGACTAGGGGTAAGGTGCTGTGTTTCAGTTCTTGTCAAAAGAATCTCAACTGAATGTGGAACAAAGCCTTTAACTGAATGTCCCATCACAATCGACCCACTTTGCTCCAGACTCCTACAAGTAGCAGCAACTGCTTTTAAGCAGCCAGGCAAAGCTGACGCCACAAGATCCAAAGTAGCAGAATAATATGCTACTGGACGTCGGCTTAGTCCATGTCTTTGAGTCAAAACTGAAAGTGCACAACTCTCTCTCTCTCTCAGAACAGAACAGTACAAATTCCTTTGTATAGTCAGGCATGCCTAAAGCAGGGGCCTCACACAGACTATTTCACAAATGCTTCCACGCACTCATCGTTCCAAACAATTAGATCTTTTACCTTTTTCAAAGTCAGCTGAATTAATGGTTTTGCCAGCAGGAAAAATTCTAAAATCCACTGCCTACAGTACCCAACTACTCCAAGGAACATTCTCATCTCTCTTTGTGTCTTGGGTATCTGCATTTGCTTTATTATCTGTATTCTTTCTGGGGTGACTTTTCTTACTCCTCTTTCTATTTTTTGACCCAAATATTTTACTTCTTACTGACAAAATTGCAATTTTTCTGGAGACACCTTGTGTCCTCCTTCTGCTAAATGGTTCAGTAATGCAATTGTGTCAGTTGGCACTTTTTCAAGATTTGATTAAAGATTGAGGGACTTTCTGTATACCCTTGAGGATCTCGGCACTATGCCAAGACACGGTCTTCGAACTTAAATGCAAACAAATACTGACTGTCTGGGTGTAAAGGAATAGAGAAAAAGGCTTGGCACAAATCAATTACTTTAAACCAGCCTACATTCCAGGGTAGTTGATAACTGGACGACAAGCCATTACAATTTTATTTATCTTTCGCAGATCCTGTACTATTCTGTACTTCCCACTAGGCTTTTTAAGTCCCATGATATGGCGAATTACAAAGACTACTGATTATTTATTTCAAAATGCCTTATTTAATCATTCGGTCAATTTCTGGAGCAACTCCTGCTTTCACTTCGGGACACATTTTGTACGGCCGTGTGTTTGGATAAACTGCTCCTTCTTTCACTGTTACTTTCGCTGGGTCTATATTGGCCATGAGCCCAATATCTTTCCCTGTAAAATCCCACACACCGGGATTCACTGTGTCTCTCAGTTTATCCGGCAATTCACTTTCAGTCATTAATGAAAACATTCCATCTAATTCTGTACCTTGTTTGGCCAATAGCATTTTGTATATAAGATCCTAATCTGGGGTTTGGAAAGCCACACCATCCAGTGTACAATAAATTGTGCAGTTCATCTTGTACAGCAGGTCTCGCCCTAACAAATTTACTGGACTAGAATCACACACTACAAATCGATGCATGTCTTTAAAATTCCCAATATGTACTTCCATTGGCTTTGTGATTGGTGTTCTAATCTGTTGATTTGACACTCCGTCTACTTGGATGCTTTCTCCCGAGAGAGGTAGGTTTGGAATGTCTGCTGTTCTCACAGTAGACCTGGTAGCACCAGTATCCAATTGAAAAGTGATATCATTACCTTCCACTTTCCCATCAATAAATGATCCTGACTGATCTACCAGCAAGGATGTGCCAAGCATGCACTTCTCTCCCTCCCCCCTCAGGCACCGCCATTGCTCTTATTCTGATTCATCGTTATTATTCTGTAAAAGATATTGTGAAACCACAGAATTTTTCTTACCACTTTCTCTGTGTAGTCCGGCGTCCATATTGTACCTTTGGGGGTTCACAAAATTTGGCATTAGAGCTGGTGGCACCTGATACCGTGGGGTAACTACTTGTTGCGGCTAATTCCAAGTCACCTCATTCTGCGTCTGTGGATTTAAATTTTGATTTGGCCCATCATTATTCTGAATACTCTTACACTCGTTCTTCCAATGTCCAAGCTTTCTGCACGCATGACAAGGAAGCTTCTTCTTCGCATCCTCTCTATTCATTTGTCCTCTTAATTTACCACCATTCGCCACTTGATAATTCTGATTCTGCTCTTTTACCTGACTATCAGTCTGGGTATTCATTTTATTTTCTTGTTGTTCTGCCAGTTTCACTTGTGCCCACATCATTTTCTCTTTTTACTTTCTACGCCTTGCCTCAATGTCATGCCCGCAATATTTTGCGTACTTCAAAATGTCGTCAATCGACTTGCTCTGCCAGCACAACATGTGCTGTGGAATCTTCTGACTAATCTCCGGTTTCAAACGATACACAAAATGTCCAATATCCTTATCACCAATGTTTTCAAAACCACTATACTGCATAAACACCTGTAACAACCGCTCATAATATGCATATACAGACTCATTTAGCTCTTGAGTTGTTCGATCTATTTTCACCCAATCTGTTTCTTTAGGGGGAATTTTCCCTTTCAGGAAAGTAATCACTTGGTGATATTTCTTTATCACGTCATCTGAAGGTGCCCCTGTTTTAGAATCTCTGGGGTACTCCTCACTTGGCCAATCAACGGTCATCTTACATTCTGTCCATAAATCAATCGGCAGGTACCACAATATCAAACAGACCATCTAGATCCTTCAACAGAACCTTTGAAACTTTCACAAATCTTTCAACCTGTTTATACCATTCAACTGGTTTCTCTCTTAACCTAGGGAAATCATTTGTAAATGACAAAATATCCTGTCTGCTCCATGGTGCATGAACATATCTACCTCCTGGAACTTCTCACATCGGATACAATGTTTCTGCCTTTCCTGATTCTTTTATTAAGAACTCGGACGATGTTTCTTTTTCTTGTGCTTCCTCCTTTTTCCTTATCCACTTAGTTTTCCACCTGTCTATGTCTCCCCATTTTTGCAAAATGGTCATTAACTCTTTTATCTGTAATTTTCTACCAGACACATTCAAATTCTCCAAATCTTGATCAGTACTCTGTATGATTTCTGCAATAATTGATCTCCCTATTTCCACTCCAAGCTCTGAAGCCATCTCAGACAATCTCTCATGATACAACTTTGCATTCCTGGTTATACTCCTACATATGAACAACAATTCTTCTTCACTGTAATGGTTTAACCTGTCTATTCCCACATTTCCAGCTATCATTTCTTCCAGCTCTACTTTCAATTTGTAAATGTCTAAAATCTTTAGTACTGAACTTCATCTTTCTATTCCCTGTGCCCACCTTTCCAAATCTTCTGGAGTGACCGCAGTCGAGCTTCCAGTCCTCATAGGTACCATTGACTCCTTTGTAGTGTAGTCCCAAAAGTACCCTGTCATGCAGGACCTAAGACGTTTACGGATAACATATACTGTGGGTCTGGTGGTAGAGTAACTCCGTACAACCCCGCCGCATATGTTAGCCTATGGTTTGCATTAGCTAGCTCGCTGTGCCACTAGACTTTCCTACTTATCAGAGGGATAAGTTTTGGCAACCTCAGAACACAATAACCTCGGACTCGTGGAAACAATATATTGCTTTTCACCCAGTCACTAGTGCAGGCTTGTTTTTGCTCTCGGGGAGATACACAGAAGAAACAGCCGGGCGTTTTCACAGTAAGAGTTTATTGTACCATTGTTCTTCTCATGTAAAATATATGTGCTGCTATAACTGTAATACAGTAGCAGAGAAATTGAACCAGCAGTACAGTGAATAAAAAGAAATAGTATTGTTGTACCATTGTCTAATAGTCATGAACAGATACTTGAATATAGAATGCATTTATAAAATAAAGTGCGTACTCCTAAGATGCCTGACTAGATGTACCTAAGTGTACCTAGTATGTGAATAGGTGCTATAGAGCCTAAGCCTAAGAGCCTAAGAATCCTAAGAGCCAAGAATCCCAAGAGCCAAGAATCCTAAGAGCCAAGAATCCTAAGAGCCAAGAATCCCACTAGGCTTTTAGTCGAACCCCATTACTTGAATAGTGAAAGTGTGGGACTTTGTCCTGGACTTGAGCTGGACACCCCGCAAGGGATCATCAGGCCACTGTCAGCTGGAGCGATGGCATGCCGGAGCTGCAGCGTCTCTGGTCAGTGTGTCGGCCTCGAAGTCTCGGGTTCCTCCTGCCTTCTGATAGCAAGAGGCTATGTACGTGTGTCACCCATTGTTCAGTATGAGGATGACGTTGGGGATTAAACCTTGTGCGTCGATGGGAGAGGTGAAGTGTACCTCCTGGAGAGTGTACTCATCAATTATTCATATGCGCTAAGGATGACGTCTTAGCAATATCGATTGGGAAGAACCCACCCTCTGCATGGAACTAGGTGAAAGGTTTAGTCCATAAAAGGCTACAGTCCTTATAAGTAGGGGTGGGCGGAATTTGCGAAATCCACTTTCGCAAATTATTGAGAAAATGTTAAAAATTATCGCAAACACGCGGAAATATCGCGAAGATGCGGAAGTTTTTTTCCCGCATGTTCGCGAGATTTTCTGCATGGTTGCGGCTCGCCAACTTACCCATGCGGTTGCTCGCGGGCGCGGCCATCTTGTTTTCAGTTGTCTCACGGTGCATGATCGCGAGAAGAAAGACGTGATCGCGCGACGCATGACGTCACTGCAGGCGCGAACTGTCGCGAGACAGCGCAAATGGCTAAAAACAATACAACATCTCATGGAAAACGCGACCGGATCAAGAAAACTTGTCGGCGAACGCAGGGATTCAGGTAAGGCGATCGCGCGCGCGCGAGAATGTATTATTTTACAGCGCGAGCAAGAACCAAATTATCGCAAAGCTGCGGAATGTGGAAATTTTGACATTTTCGCGCTTTCCACGGAACGCTAAAATGTCAAATTATCGCAATTTCCGCGAACGGAACGAAATTTTGGCCCAGGCCTACTTATAAGGCGTTATGTCCATAAAAAGCATTCTGTCCTTATTTGGAGTTATGTCCTTATAAGACTCGTTCATATGAAATAACGGGCGCTGATGTAGGGAAAGTGTACGATGTTCCCTGGACCTATAGTAGTGTACCGATATGAAATAGAACACCCAATCCACCTTATACTTAACAATAATAATACACGTTACTTGAAACACACATGCATAACAGTGTCAGTCCATATAATTTGTCAAGCATTCACTTAAAATGGTTCTAAAAACGTTAAAAAGTCATTTAAAAATTATGAAAACATTTTCTTTGGTAATGTTTGCAAAATGATGTAAAAACCAACAGTTCTAAACGAGTTCGATCACACAAGTTGAACTACTGTAAGCGTTTATAGAAGGCCATGCTTTGGAAAGTGTCAATTTGCAAGAGATATTTTGAAAATAGAGCGGGAAGGAAAAAGTTTCATAGTTGTTCCCAGCACACGGTGAGCCAGATACAGATTAGAAGTCCTGGCTGGGAGACAGAACATTATCGCTGCCTGCTACAGCAGGGTACAAACATTGAAGTACCTCGCATAGCACGTCAAGTGTGCATAGATGTAACTCCTCCTGTCCAGTAGCTGGTGTGTACGCTTCCGTTACCAGATTCGAAACCGCGGTGTCAATGCTGGAGCTGAAGTTGTATTCAGCCGTGAAAGGCACCTGCGGCTCTTCAAGGAAGGCATACGTCAAGATGGGAATACGCTGGGGATAAAGTCGAGCATGGGACCACAGGGCTCCAGCCTGGAGTCTAAGTCCGCTGGCGTCTTCGTCAGAGGGGTCAGACAGATGTCCAACTCGCATTCGCCTCTGCAAAACAGGCATTGGAAGACAGGTACGATGCAGTCCTCAAAGACTGGTCTGAAGGATAAGAACCAAGAAGAACTTAGTTCCCTTAGGCAAGGTGCACCGAGATGCTGTATCATGTGCTCATGGCAATGTCTTTCCAGGAGAGCTTTCGCAATCTCGCTGGCGGATGGTCCGTCCATTGCGCAGCAGCTAGACGATAATCAGGATTCCAGCTACAGTGAGCAGGATCAGAGATAGACCCCTGAAAATGCTTCCAAACACGGAGTGTATGAAGTTATGGATATCTCCGAGGATAGTCTGGAATGTGCTAAGGAATCCGGACCCTATGGTCTTAAATGGGTGAATTAGGCCACTCGTATCAGACATGTTAAAGATACGACCCACCATTTCTACGAAATGTAGGGGGCAATTAGTTCGAATTAGTGCCTGTATCTCATTCGAGTTCCTTGCAACCTGAAGTTCAAAGGTTTCTTGAGCGGAGGTCAGCGGCACTGTTTGCTGTAAAAGCATGGCTTTCATTCTGCTCAAAGTATCAAACTGTATCAACAAAACAGTCAGTGAAGGCCATACTAGCGCCTCCCTTGCTGTATTTGTCGGACGGAACAATACTTGCAAACAGCAACTAACCCGGTGTGCACTGTGACCAGATATGCAACACCTGGAAGCATGCCACAACAACCTTGATCGTTCAGCATCAAGTAACTCCCATTTGAAAGTAACTCAAACACTGGCGTTATCACGGCAGCTGGTGTTCCTTTCATATGGCAAGACAGATTCGAAACTGAACCATTACAGGCTCCGTGCAAAACAATGTATTGGCATATGAGAGAACCGCTTAAAGTGTTTTTGCAGTTGGTACCAATAAGAAATGCTTCTCGATCCCCACTCAGGCATCGGAACTTATATGGTAAATCCCAGGATTTCTTAATGTAGTCTTTACCCAGCTTTTCATATATCCTGCCTGTCTCTGTTCGAGGCAATAGTGAAACTGGAATGTAGTGACCAGGAGAGTGATTTGGCCATGGATAAGCAACTCAATTGAGGGTAATTCAGCTACTGTAAATGGGAGCCTGTTCAGTTTTTCAATTTGCAGTATTGTATATTTAGCTCCCCTTTGTGCCATTTCTATCTGTGTATCAGTTAGATTATATCCTGAAAACAGAGACTTACTGTTTATAAAACACCAAGGCACAAGGCCTGCACGCAAGGATTGTAGCGTCCAGCTCAATAACATAATGGAACGTAACCAAGATTGGCCGTGTTGTAAAATGGCAAAATCCTGTTCCAGTATGTCAATACCAGATGATTCAATGTTGCCCAATGAATATACTCTGGAGTTCAAAGTTGTTAACCCATTATCCACCACAGCAGTAGCTTTTTCTAAGTTAATACGGTCTATTTCCCGTATTCTCTCTGCAGCTTCTTGCTGGGAAATCTTCCAGATTTCATTATAGGCAGCATAAATGCCTGCATATATGAAACATTTTTGACGTTGTTTCCTAGGTCCTAGCAAAAAGTCCCTAAGATCCATGTCTTGTGTGAGTAAAGTTAAGTGTTGCGTCACATCTGCAAGTATTGAGGTTTCAAGCCATTGTAGGTACAACTTTCCAACACTACAAGATGTCACTACCCCTGGATGTTCTCTCTGTACATAACGTGGGTCTGGCCTATGCATCTTGAGTCCCTCTCTGATATCCAGGAACCTATTATGGCATGTGTTTGTGTCTTAGGGCCAAACCACCCTCTCCTTCCAGTTGGGATCTGTTCTATTGTACTTCAGTATGACATCAAGTATTGCCCCTTCCCCTTCAGAAGAATTTTGCCCACCATCCTTTGGTGTTGGAAAGTTTGAAGTGTTCAGTTCCTTCATCTTGGCTATTCCTAGACAGGATGTTTGTTGCACAGTGTCATTTTAAAAGATTATCTGCTGTGGAATGAGGCAAGTTCTAAATAGTGTCTCTGTACCCTGGACTTGCCAGTCCCTTGAACCCCAAATTGATTTTGTGTCAATTTCGTCCTGCCATAGGTCGAAACCCTGTTCAGAAAATCGGGCCAAAAAGGAAGCAGAGTAAATCTGTTTGGTGTTCGTTAGCATAATTTTCAGGGGTGATTCTGGGTCAACCTTATAGTAAAATGAGGCTGGATCTGTGATGTTAAATCCTGAAAAGTATCCAAATTTTGTGCAAATGTTTGTGAGCTACTCTTCGGTGGTGTTGGGCAATGTTCCCACTGTTGGTACTCAAATACATTCCTAGGTGAAATGGACTTGCTTAGGAAGTGATGACCATAATGTTGATAGCAGTACAATTTATCATAATCTGATGAGCCACTGAACATCTCATAGTTAGAAAATGCAGTAGTTTTCTCTAAGTCAGATAGCATGTTATTAACTGTTTCAGTGTCCCAATCATCAGAATATGTACTGGCGATAATAAAATCACTTAATGTGATTTTAAATACATGATTAATTTTAAAAAATTCGGTCAGTCCGAATATGTTGAAATCAACCTTGTCCCAAACTATACCATCCGGTATAGGAACAGCTGTGATGTTCGCTGTTGACAAGTCTCTCTGTTCACGATGTGACGATGTGTGTGGTTTCAGGATAACGTTGACCTTTTGGGCTGTGGAATCTCGTTGAAGATAATGTCCATTGATAAGCATACTAAAAGTCAAGACTAAGCCTAGACATAAAAGAAAAAACATTATCTTAGAAATTACCCAGAGTTCTATCTAAGGTGATTTCAGGTATGTTTTTTGAAGAAAGAGAAAAAGGTTCTTTACTTGTAGTTTGAATGCTGTTTTGGCTGACGTCGTTTCCGGCTCGCTTGGATCCAGTGAAAACGTATCAAAGTTCATGAAATAGCCAGAAGCTGTTCGATCAATTGTAGGAATTGCATCGGATTAGGTAAAATGTTATTTTGCTCCTGATGAGGCAAATTGATGTAGATGTCTATTTTTGGTCAAATTGCAACTTGTGAATTATTTTGATGTTGAAAATTTGCTTCAAGTGAAAAAAGTTCCATAGCATTGTTGCTTTGTCCTTCATTCCTTACAGGTGGCTCTTCAAACGTGATGAGTCTTTCTGTTTAAACTTCTTGGATTGTAGCTAGAGGAGGACGTTTGCTACATTGGAGTCCACTAGGCCTACTGTTTAGTATTGGCCACATAGTGTGGTTTGATTAAGTCAATTGAGACAATTCTTTTCTCCTTTTTTCCGGCAAGAGGCGGGAGCAGCACAGTTCTTGTTCCGTAGACTGCAAGGACTGATACAGGTTTTCTGTAGGAAGGTCCAAATTCCTTTTTGTCCGCAATTTTCTCTCTGACCAGATCCCCGACTTTTGGGATCCAGACAGGTCTTGCCGTGACTACCTTGACTTCTTCAGTGGCGGTCTACTTTAGAAGGACATTACTTTGTTTTGTCCTGGAATCTTTCAGATCTTATAAAACAGCCAAACAATCATGGATGTCAAATGGTTTTTCATCCGCCACTGCGCCTTCACAATCAAGATCAGGTACCCACATTTGTGTCCCAAAGAGGACCTCATATGAAGTGACTCCCCCTAGTGATCTTTTTGGCTGGTTTTTAAATGCCTGCTGAACCCCATACAGGTGTGTGACCCAACTACCGCCCTTGACTAATACCCTTGCTGTTAAAGATTGCTTTAAGTCCCGGTTTTTTCTCTCCACAACAGAATTTCCCTCAGGATGATACGGAGAGAAGAACCGCAATGCGACGCCCATTCCTTCCATGGCCTCTTTGTACGCCCGAGAGCTAAACGTAGGGCCGCGGTCAGAGTGTAACGTGCTAACTGTGTCTGTACCGATAAAGACTCGCAAATATTGTATAACAGTTCAAGTGTCAGCAGAAAGCTGAGCCCAAACCCATAAGAATCTCGAGCAGGAATCTACTGCAACCATGGTGTACTTGAAGGCCCCATCCGTTTGTAAGGGGCCGCAGTGGTCCAAGTACACACATGCGAGTGGTTTGTCTGACTTCAGTAATGGCGTCTGTGCTGGGCGTGCAATGGTGGAGCCTTTCATCTGCTGGCAGATGTCGCATTTCAAGACATAGTCTTTAATTTGCTTCAATAACCCTGGCCACCAATAGCGCTGTTTCAATAAAGAAATAGTCACTGTGACACCTGTGTGCGCAGAGCCCAAACCCTCGTGTGCAGCTAGTATTAACCCTTGCCTACTATCCTTATTTGGTATTACTCTGTCCCCCAAAGAGGAGTTTGAGCATATGGAATGTTTTGTGCATCTAATTTGTAGGAGTATTTGAGTGGAAATGTTTTAGGTACTGCTGTGCTGCCTTTGCGTGATGCAATGACAGCTACCATTATTTTTCCGTCTCTTCTCGTTTGTGAACGAGTCAGCGCAGACACGGAAGCTGAGCAAACTGCCCCCTTTGCGGCTTCATTAGCCAATGGATTCGCTTCAACATGAACGCCATCACATTGATGACTCAGTGTATGGATCACGTGAGTCCTTGGTAGTTCGGTTTTCAATTCCGCTCCCTGTTCCCATAGTAGTTTATGCTTAATAGGGCCACCTTTTGCCTTTTTAAACCCATTCTGTTCCCAATGTTGTAAGTACTCATTGTACGACTGTACACAGTAAAAAGAATCACACACGATAAGTTTGGGGAATTCGTGATCCGTATTTTATAGTGCAAGTATTAGTGCTTTTAATTCTGCCAACTGAGCCGTGCAGTTTCCTAGAGATTGCGTCTTTGTGCAGCTGGGATGGAATTTGCCATCATGCATGAGACCTTTAACGATTGCACACGCTAAAAAATATTGCTGCTTACTCCCTATGGCAGGTTGACCAGATCCGTTAGTATAGATAATATATTCATATTGATCAAGAGGCAAGATTTCATGTGGTAGAGGATATTCTTGTTCATATTGCAGGAATGCCTGAGTTTTTAAACTGGGATCAAATCCGTATTCAATGTCTGTTGCAGTTAGAGAATTTGCCCATTGTATCCATCTCGGATGCAACGCTTTCACATTTGGGACACTGGCCTTTTGGACAGCTTCTAAAGCTGGTACTGGAGTTACGACAATAATGCGTTTACCCTGAGCCAGTGCTCTTTCTCTAGCCACGGCAGTCTGAACGGCTGTCAGTATTTTTTTTGTTGAAGTGAAACGCATTTCTGCATTTGTGTACAGGTGTGATTTGTATGCAATTGGTACAGTCTCTCCCTCATTAAAGGTTAAATATGTGTACCCGCATTGACCCGCTATGATTCTGATCACTAAGTGGCGTATGTTTATGCATGTTTGTAAGTGTTTGAAAGCCATCATGTCTTCCTGGAGTAAGCGAAGAATATTGGTGTGTTCTTGTTTCCAGTCCCTGGCTGAAAAGTCAGGTTTTATTAATTCAGAGAAAGGTTTTACCCTTATTGCGTAATCAAAAATGTATGTCTTGCTGAAATTTAGGAATCCCAGTATTGATTGTAGATTTTTTAATGATTTAGGAGGTTGGAGCAGCGCACACTTTTCTAAAAGGTTAGCTACCAGACTTTTGCCTTAACTTCACAGCTCATATCCCAAAAATAGAACATTAAGGTGGGCTATTTTTGATTTTTTAAAGTTGAACTTATAGCCCTCTCTGGCAAATCCTATAATAATGGTGCTCACCCTGGTCAAGTGCTTCAGTAAGTTGTCGACAGTTAGGTAAATATCATCCACATAGGACAACGCTTCTTCCTCAAAATTTTGAAGTAACTCTGTTACTCTTGCTGAAAATACACCTGGGCTATTTTTATACCCTTGTGCTAAACGACAGAATTGTCGCTGGGACACCAACGCACTGACGATATCTGCTTTCCGGTGCTATATTTTAGCAGAAGAATCCATTTGAGATATCATTTGTGGTTTTGTATTTATTGCGGACAATGTTATTCATTAATGTGGCACTGTGTGCATTTTGGACAGCAAATGTCTTTGTGCATGAGTTTAAATGTCTGTAATCTAAAACTAGACAATATGTGTTGTCAGGTTTAGAGATGGGAAACAAAGGATTGTTCATTGGTGAGGTACATTTTTCAATGACCCCCTGGTACTCAAGTTGATCTAGGATCTCCCTGACGTGTTTTTTTAGCTTCTTGCTTTATCGGATACTGCCTCTGAACATTAGGTGAAACTTCTAACGGGATCACGTAGTAGGTTGAGTTCTCATCCCACCCTG
Source organism: Triturus cristatus (assembly GCF_964204655.1). Classification (NCBI taxonomy): domain Eukaryota; kingdom Metazoa; phylum Chordata; class Amphibia; order Caudata; family Salamandridae; genus Triturus; species Triturus cristatus. The sequence goes on along the minus strand of NC_140585.1, from coordinate 1,010,386,769 downwards.
CATGATTTTTATATAGTGCTGGAGCTTGGGCTACTGCCCACTCCTGTGCATAAGCATGTTTTAAGTGAACTGGAACGTAGTTGGAAAATGCAGGAAAAATTACACTTTCTCCCCTGGCACACTTCATAACGAAAGCAGGCGGAAAATCTTGTTCTGCTAATAGGATGTCACACTGGCGTAGCTAGGGGGGGGCGGTGGGGGCGGTCCGCCCCAGGCGGCACTATTTTGTGGGCGGCGGCCAGTTTTGGCTATTTCCTGCAAAAAAAAAATGTTTTCTTTTGCACGAGTACCATTTCCGAAATCTGCCCATGTGGCAGAGATTTATAGAGAGGAGGCAAACCCATTTCTCACCTAACGGTGCATCAAAAATTGCCTCGTTCCCAACCTGGAGGAAAGGGCGAGCCCTCCGCTCTACGTCTGACTGGTGAAGCGTGCGTGTTTGACGCTGCGCAGCGGGGCTGCGTCGCCCTGTGGAGGAAAGGATGATATTCAGACGTAGAAATACTGCCCTCAGCATGCCGGGTGGCGAGGTACATCCGTTCTGCTATTCATCGCATGTAATCATGCATTTGTTCAGGGAATGAGACCTTACACCCGCCATCACCTGCTCTAACATTACGTCAATGTGAGAGACTCACTTTGTTTTCTTCTAACGCTGGTTCCCGCCATAGCGCCTTTTGCCTCTCAGCTTTAATTTTATTTTATTTTTTCCGCATATTTATATAGCGTTAACTCGACCCGAAGGTATTGGTGCGCTTTACATAGCACCGTATTTACATTATACATTCAGGCACGGGGAGATTAAATGATTTGCCCATAATCACAGGATGTGGACGCGACCTCAAGGCTCGAACCCTGGTTTCCGGCACCAGAGGCGGCAGCGCAGCCGACGGACAGTGCAGGTGTTTAATCGAGCACTGCATGTCGCGCTGAACACCATGCATCATCGCAGAGGATGTGTGATGGGGAAAGAAGCAAGGTAAACTCGTGAAGGATTTTTATCATATTACTAAATTGACAAGAGTACTTGGCCAAATAATGAAACGTAGACAACACTGAGAGAGGTAGAATCAATGCATTATTTAACTCGTTTTTGTTGATTTGGTAGAATATAATGAATTCATTTATGCATACGTTTTGTAAAGTGCAGATGCACCCACAACATGCTTCAAAGTGCTCGTGGAGACCGCGGAGTAAAAATAGGAGAAACATTAGAAATAGAACTTTGGCTCATTGAAGTGTCAGGGTTTTTTGGAATAGGTGGGTTGTCCGATGTTTGCACAATATCCTGAAGCTAACCCCACACGTAGGAGCTTGGACAATAGGTTCTCAAGGTGGTTATACAAAATGGGGGACTTTCTAACAGCTGTTTGCTCAGTGACAAAGGTCGTTGGCAGGGCAATGTTAGGCCTCTGGTTGGATTGTAAGGGAGGCATAGTGTAGAAAGGTTGTCAGGCTAATTCTTATGGTATTTCCTATGAACCAGACAGAGAGTTTTTAATCCAGTCCTTCATTCGACTGGCAACCAGTGAAGTGGTATCAATGCAGGCAACACTTTGATCCTACAAGCGAGACATGCTTCCAAAAGCAGCCAGACAGCAAAGTTTTCAGGTCTTTGAGATTTTCTCGCCGTATGTCAAGACAGACCGCCAAATGGTGCAGAGCTCCAGGACACTCATGAAGTAACAGTGCGCTTTACAAATGCTCGTTCATTCATATATCATTAATTTAATGAATGCTTTAAAAGGCCATCATGAGGACAATACTGATGACTGAACAGTTTCCATGCAGGCAAGAGAGGTGAAAGAACCCACTCTAGGTCATATTGTTGACCTGTGTGGTGAAGGAGAAATCTGTGTCACACATGACTCCACGATTTCAGACCAAACTTGTAGAAATTAGCAGAACACCAAAAGCGGGGTATACGTTGCTTATCCTGTTCCAGTGGCGTAGCTAGGGGGGGCAGTGGGGGCAGTCCGTCCCTGGCGGCTCTATTTTGGGGGCGGCGGCCAGTGTTTCCAGTTTGGGCTATTTCCTGCAAAAATGGGTGAAATTTTTCCCATTTGTGCGGGAAAAACCCATACTTGGCGGGTGGCTTTATTTTGGGCAGATATTTGTCCCATTGTGTGCAAATTTAAGGCTGGGCCGGCGCAGACAATCATTACTAAGTGGCACACAGGCAGCGGGGATTGGCTGGCTGAATGAGGTGAAAGCACGCTGCATAGCTTATGCAGTAAGTTTGACAGTGCCGTCAATCATTGGTAGTGTGACGGCCCTGCTGCATCCTGCTGTCCCGCCCCCGGAGTGACTACTGGTCCAATGTGGTCACGAGGGGCAGGCTCGGTAGTAGATTTTTGCTTTTTTGATTGGCCCGGCTGTGGTCTGGGCAGGGCCTCGAGGGACTTTCACTTCTTGCCACGCGCGGGAGGATCGATTCAACTGTGGAAGACTGGAAGTGGAAATTAAGCGAATGCTATAGTGAATCTGTGGGCCCCCTGGAATTGCTGCCGCCCACCGTAGTTTGGCTGTTCTCCGTGACCTCAACATACATGCTGCTTCCTGCTGCCCTATCGTTTGAATGGAGGTGTCTGGTGATGCTGAGAGCAGAGCTGCTGGGTGTCTTTAAAAGGTGCATGCACTGCAGATCTCTAAAATGAAGACAGTGGTGCCACCACTCAGAGCATCTCGCCATAGACTTAATCCTGATGTCCAGGACCACAGCAACTGTCTGCAGTCAGTGTGGCTCATGGGCACTTAAGGCAGCAGGCTGCTGCAGCACAGAGTTGTAAGATTCTGAGGTGCGCAGGTAAGCCAAATAACTTGCTGCTGTTGATGCTCCTGCTGACAGGGCCGAGTTTTATCTACTGGCAGTTTTGATTCACCAGCCACACTGAAGTTAAGTTTCCTTGTGTGTCCAGATGTTTTCAGGAAATGGTAAAAATTTCATGATAACACAAGTAAAAATTTTTCCTGCTGAAGGAAGATCAGCATATTGTCTACTTGCAGATATCACTGTTCATGAATCTCACTGATCATGAAGTAGCGCATAGGGTTAATGTGCCTGCTGCAAAGAACGTGTACCATGCAGTTCACTAAACTGTATTTTATGTGTCTATCTGAGTGAGTTCCTGCATTTAGTCACAGAGCTCCTTGGGTTACTTGCAGTTCATAAGTTACAATCCCAATAGCACAATTACATATGAACTCCCATCAAGGAGCTGCATTCAAACTGCATAGTATGTTAAAACGTTATTTTTCCCTCCGCTCTTTAATTATCCTAATGTTGTTAAAGGGTTTTTTTGAGGTGGAAATACATTCTTTTTATAGTACAGCCAACCACTAAGGTATGTTTTAAATCCTGAGCCTGTACTTCCCTGGATCAAACACTTTAAAAATATACTGCTTACTTGTATGGATGGCATGAGATTCCTACAACTTGTAATCCTCACTGTTATATGGATCATTTCCCATAGACTGATTTACACACATACAATTTGTTGTCTCTGTATAATGTATGTATGATGTAAAGGGCTCTGACACCCTACACTGGTATGAGGAGCTCATTAAAAACAATGGAACACATGAAAGAGAGAGGTTAGTACCCTTCTATTTCAGACACTTTGCAGTAGTTTCAAGACCTTAGTTTCTCGGTGCTCATATGGGTGTACCTTCTGATATTTATCGTTCTCTGTGGACTGCATTACTTTATTTTACTCGCAAGACAGTTCCACTCCTAAGTGTCACACATTTGGCCATTGAATGTCACTCGTAGTCACACTGAAACTATGAAAACTCCACACATAAGCAATCTCAAACCTTGGCAGCTATGCCCTATATAATATGCATTACTGACCTTCAAGGCCAAGAAACATTTGAGAGGATTGTACCTCCTGCTAAACACCTTTCAGAAACAACCCTATGTCACAGCTGCATAATAGCCCATGCTTCACAACAGTTCCATGATGTACATGTTTGGATTTGTGTGACTGGGTGAATTGGAGCCAGTGGACGGACGTGGCTGCCACGCAGTGACACACTTGCTGGGATAGGGGAGCAGTTGAGACTCGGACCGATGTGTGGGAAGGGGACACATTGCATTGGGTGTGTTGAATGCTGTGGTGAGCAGGATTTGAGGGTGGCTGCGCCCACCTGTGGAATTGTTCTGTGCTGGTGGTGGAGTGGGACACAGGCCATTCGTCACATGGGTCGGGTGGTGAGAGATGGGCCCAGACTGTGGCGGGGTGTGGGAGTCCCTGCCACGGACCTCGATTGCCTTGGGCCTATAACGTGGATTCATTGGAGTGAGCTGACTCGCGGACTCTGGCCGCCGCGGTGAACATGTGCGTGATGGCATGGTGGATGGGCGGACCTTGGGAGAGCCAGTGGGACGCTCGTGCAGATCACAGTCAGGCAGACTGACGGATATGTTTGGAGGTATTTGGAAGAATCACACCGGCATGGTTGGGCGAGTGGCCCCGGGGTGCTGCGCGCGGCCCTCTGCGGCTGCGAGTTTAGATGGTTGGCACTTGCTTGCACTGGTTGGTGGACCGGTGTGGAGCTGGCATTCTGGTGATACATGTGAGAAATATTTGTGCCCGAGGTTTGACAGTGGGGTGAGATTCGAAATTCGAGTCGAGACTTGGCCTCGCACGGTCACGGGGCTGCGGATGCCATGGGCGGCAGTCTGTGGGATGGCCCCGGGCGCCACGGACTCTAGCTACGCCTTTGGGATGTCATAACCAGATGATAAATTCTTACAAAAAATACTTTTTACTTTTCTGGGCTTTTCCCCCTCCAGTTAGAGTGTATAACTTATGTGGGACGCTCACCCTGGTGTCTGTTTCCACCATGATGTAATCATTCAACTCCGCTGCCACCAGAAATTCCTTCAGGTTCAGGTGAGCTATTGTTCGTTCTGCCGCACTGTCTAGCATCGTCAGAGCCCATTCCCCATTCAGAAGTTGTGTCCTCAGAATTCTGGGCATGTCTGATTTTCAGACCAGCAACTTTCTTTTTCTTAAATTGAGGTTTTGGATTTTGTTTCTCTTATTTTTTAGAAGCAAAGTCTTGAGCGCGCTGCTTGTCTCTGAACTGTGTGCGCTCTTCTCTGTGTTCTGACCGTCCTTCTCTTTCGGAGCCTTTCTTCACACCTCGAAAGGAACGAGAGGAACATGTATCAGTATCCTGATACCTGTCGGGTTTCTTAATATTATCCCTATTCCTAAGGTTGTACCTCTTTTCAGGGGCCTCCCTTTGGGGAGACCTACCTTGGGATTGAGATCTCTTGTATTTAAAATTTTCTTTTTTATTATCCCACTTCTTCTTTGAAGAATTTGGTGTTTGTTTAAAAGTGTCCTTTTCAGGACTGCCCTGTAGTTGAAGTTTTAACGCTTTTACCCCAAGCTATCTCTGCCTATTTCTGCATATGAAGTTTCTATTATTTTGGGTAGTTCATTCTCCTGTTCTAATGGAGTGAACTCCCTTAGGCGTTGGCGGATTGCCACTGATGCCGCTTTCCCTTTAATATTAGCTAGTATAATTGCTGATACCTGGTCGTAATTATTTAATAACTTCATCCCTAAGTTTAGGGCAGGTTCTGCTCCATAGTTGTTTTGTATTTGGCTTAATACATCTGGCACTACTGCTAGTGAAGGAATACCATGTGTCCTGGTATATGTGGCAGCAAAGACTGTACCCCAAGAGGTGCAGTCATCTAACTGTGGTATTATCCTCATGGGCAAACAGATTGTTAGCATTCTGTGTTTTTCAAATGGTGTTGTATCTGGAAATACTGCTTCTAACTGGGTTATTTTTTGAGCGACCCAGAAAGGAATTTGTTCATGTTTTGTGGGCACTTTGCCCATTACCGTGTGTAATGTTTGTGGGGTCATTTTAGTCCCTGAGCTCTATGGAGGAGCTGCTGTAGTTGTAATTACTGTGGATTGGACCGCGAGTGTCTTCAAGACAAAGTTTGTCATGTTTCTGCAGAGTTTTATCAACTCTTTGTGTTGAACAAGTAGTTCATCCTGTGGCATTGTGTCAATGTCTGGATGTGGTGCATAGGTCGCTAATATCGACCATGTTGCTCCTGGAATCCCTAACTGGAATCCCTAAAGGACCAAGCCTTGCTCTTGTTCTTATGTGGGGTAGGGCGCCATTAAACCAGAAAATAAGTTCCTGGAAAGTAAGTGGCAACTCAGTCTCCTCAAACGGAGTGTAGACCGCTGGAATTTCATCATGTAAGTAATAATGAAAGGTTTTTGTTGCAGCATTTGCTGCTGGGAATATAACACATGAGTAGAATACCTCTGTTTTAGAAATCTTCGTGTGCCTCTATCACGAATATTACTACACCTCCTCTGGGTGATAACCCATGTTTGACAAGTTTGACTGTCAGAGTTTGTCTTACTTTGGGTGCTATATGTATTGCATTTGTATCTTCCTCTGAGTCTGGAAGTGGTTGCTCTAGTGGGTTTAAGTTTCTCTCCTCGTCTGCCATCATGTTTAAGACACGGATTTATTGTCCAAGGAAATTTTTATGAGAAAGTTTTATACAAAGGTTTTATGCAAAATTTTGGGGAAATTTTCCTTTCAAGCTTGATTAACCAACAGCCAATACATAGGGTATCTCGCCTACTCAGCCGCGGCGGAGTTTTTTCCCCCTTACTCCAGACGTCTCTGGGTTTTGTAAGTAGGGTCTCTGAGAAAAAAAAAAGAAAAGGCCAAGCACGACTTTGCTACTCAGATTTTGCTGTTGAGTAAGTGCGCCTTTATTAGACCACGTTGGGCGCCATGTAGTGTAGTCCCAAAAGAACCCTGTCATGCAGGACCAACGATGTTTATGGATAACATATACTGTGGGGCTGGTGGTAGACTAACTCCGTACACCCCCGCCGCATATGTTAGCCTATGGTTTGCATTAGCTAGCTCGCAGTGCCACTAGACTCTCCTACTTTTCAGAGAGATTAGTTTTGGCAACCTCAGAACACAATAACCTCAGACTCGTGGAAACAATATATTGCTTTTCACCCAGTCAGTCGTGCAGGCTTGTTTTTGCACTCAGAGAGATACACAGAGGAAACAGTCAGGCGTTTTCACAATAAGAGTTTATTGTACCGTTGTTCTTCTCATGTAAAATATATGTGCTGCTATAACTGTAATACAGTAGCAGAGAAATATAACCAGCAGTACAGGGAATAAAAAGAAATAGTATTGGTCTACCGTTGTGTAATGATCATGAACAAATACTTGAATATAGAATGCATTTATAAAATAAAGTGCGTACTCCTAAGATGCCTGACTAGATGTACCTAAGTGCACCTAGTATGTGAATAGGTGCTATAGAGCCTAAGCCTAAGAGCCAAAGAATCCTAAGAGCCAAGAATCCAAAGAGCCAAGAATCCTAAGAGCCAAGAATCCTAAGAGCCAAGAATCCCACTAGGCTTTTAGTTGAACCCCATTACCTGAATAGTGAAAGTGTGGGACTTTGTCCTGGACTTGAGCTGGACACCCCGCAAGGGATCGTCAGACCACTGTCAGCTGGAGCGATGGCATGCTGGAGCTGCAGCGTCTCTGGTCAGTGTGTCGGCCTCGAAGTCTCGGGTTCCTCCTGCCTTCTGATAGCAAGAGGCTCTGTATTTCTACAGTCTATGTACGTGTGTTACCCATTGTTCAGTATGAGGATGACGTTGGGGATTAAACCTTGTCCATCGATGAGAGAGGTGAAGTGTACATCCTGGAGAGTGTACTCATCAATTATTCATATGCGCTAAGGATGACGTCTTAGCAATATCAATTGGGAAGAACCCACCCTCTGCATGGAACTAGGTGAAAGGTTTAGTCCATAAAAGGCTACAGTTCTTATAAGGCGTTATGTCCATACAAGGCATTCTGTCCTTATTTGGAGTTATGTCCTTATAAGGCTTGTTCATATGAAATAACTGGCGCTGATGTAGGGAAAGTGTACGATGTTCCCTGGACCTACAGTAGGGTACCAATATGAAATAGAACACCTTTTCTCTCAAAATTTCAGGTGTGACTCTCTTTGGAATTTCAATTATGGGCTCCCTTATAGGAAGGTCCATAAATGAGATGACTGAATCGCACTCACTAGCTTGGTCTTCAAATATTACTGTCTCTTTCCTGGGATTACTTAAAGGATTAGTTGCAGTTTGTGATTTTGGACAACTCATTTTATCCCCATATAATGGAAGGACTGGGCCTATTGTCACTGGTACTGTCAAAACTTCAGCACCTAAACTCAACTGGTCTATTTTCTGTATTAATTAATCTATTTTTATTCAATGCCTCTGTTTCTTTCTCATGAAGTACCCTATTGACTGATGTATCATGTAAAATTTGAGGAACTAAGGGAGTTTCTAATACTGGTGTACTTGGGGTGACTCTACTGGGTCCTTCTTGGTACGGGGGAGGATTTTTAGTTAACATATCCTCTATTAACTCATCTTCTGACTCATCATATCCTGTCACATTCAGGTGTTTTGTTTTCTCCTTACACTTACTTCCAGGAGGTTCATCAGCCATTAACACTGGATATAACCCCTCTGATACCATAGCTCTTCTCCATTGTTTCATCTGACCTTCATGTGACTCATGCAAATATCTTGGGAAAAATCCTTTATATCTTCCACCTCTGTTCTTCTCTCGTTCATATGACTCAGGCTCCCATTCTTCTGAAGCCTCATACTGTGTTAATCTAGGTCTTGGATCTAAATCATTCATTTTCATCCTCAGATTCTGAAGAATTCTCCCATTAAACGTACCATGTTCAGGAAAAGCTAGCACTCCATCATCTTTCGTGTATTCTATCCAATTCTTCAGCCATACACAGGTATGATATCCTCTTTCCATCATCATAAAGGAAGCAGGTGTTTTCGGTGGCGGAATAGGAATTCCCTCTCTAGTCAACACTGGCTTATCTTTCTTAAAGAAATTCTTAATTCTCTTTATCGATGACATTTTCGCTTTTCACCATACATTCTGGAGGAATGATATATAAAGTTGTATTCCGCAAACCCTGAAAATCTTCTATCTGCACAACTCACACCAGTAGTCAAATCAGAATCCAACATACAATTTACCCTTTCGACCAATCCTAGCGCGGCTTCTATATTTTCAACCAATCAGACTCTGGCTCGCGCTTGTGGTCTGACCAGTGCCAGCGCGGCCTTTTTTGACGTCAGTATTACTCCTCACTACTGACCCCTCCTTTACAAAGCTGTTTCCGTCTCATGCCCGCTGTTTCAACCTATCCCAGCGCGGCTCTCTGTGACATCAGTATGACTCCAGCGACTGACCCTCCCTTCACAAGGTAATACGAAAACTTATTTCTTAATACTTTTTCATTAAATTCTTTGTTAATAACAACATAAAAACATTTGCTACTCTGCCTGTTCCACTAAACACACAAATAGATTTCAACTTATTCTGGAGTTTCAAAATTACTCCTCTTTTACTGCGAGTAAAAACCTTTGTTTACCCTTCATTCAAGCTCGGAAGAACCTGTTACTCGTTCAGTGTTACCCTTACTAGGAAATATAAGACCAAAGTTTCACCAGCAAACTCTCTGCTATCACTCACACTCTACCTTTACACGATATAGTCCCTAGTTTAACATTGCCAGCCCTACCTAGCTTCTCAGAGTTATTCCAACAGACGAGTAACCTCAATGCAATGGGGTTTCTGTCGCCACCCGCTATTCAATTTCCCGGGAATTCTGGAGAACATAAAACAAGACGCAAACTCTTTTGTTACGCATAAATCATAAAGCAATATTTATCACCAAACTAGTCAATAATAACCATAGCTCTGTTACCAGAAAACTGATCCAGCGGTTTACCAACAACAGATACTCTACTGCCATATACTCACCTGGGCCCATCAAACACACAATTGAGTAAAACCGCTGGGTGTCAAGTTTATATGTTTTAACAAATGTTCAGGATTAGTTTAAAATACATTTGCTAACCCTTCACAGATCAAAAAGTTCTTTCATCTGTTCGATGGACCATTAGTTGAACTAATTCAGTTCAGGCGACAAAGACTTCAGGACAGGTTTCAAGGCAGGATAGTTACCTCTCTAACACTGACGATTGCGCCACACCCCTCTCTGACACTCTCTTCCTCCTCGAGATTCTTCTGCAAGTCTTCTTCTAACCTAATTAAATTAGGAAAGTAATTTCTGTTTCAGATTCTACATTCGGTTCTTCATCAGCATCTCCCAGCATCCCTCCCAGCATCAGCATCACCCGGCAGCATCTCCTCTCTACAGCATTCAGCAAATCTTCATCTCAGGCTCTCATGCTCAATAATGTTAGCTAACTAACTAAGTTACTTCAATTATACCTATTGTTCGGGATGTTCCACCCATTAATGTTTCAATATCGTAAAAATTGGAAATCCAATTGGTCAGGCAAGGGAAGGATGATCATCACACCATGCTTACATGACATCAATTTCTATGAACTTATTGTTCGCAAAACCCATCCCCTTAATTATTTATTCAAACTTTATTTCCCACCCGCATTATATTTGCAACATTTATAATAACTTCCACATAATATTTCATTCCAGTGAACTTTTCCACTAAGTTCCCAGGCCAGGGCACTCTTTGGCCTTGGCTTGTATTCAAGTTTGTAGTCATCGTTCCGGGTTTACTCTCCATAGGCATGCGCAGATGAACAATTCAATCACATGGTTCTGCTTATTTCTGTCATACTCAAGAGGCCCAAATGCCTACTAATAATGAAGTCAGAAAGACATATGTTACTTTAAAAAATAAATGGTTTCACTGTATACCACCCATCTCTACTCTATTCCCCTTTATTTATTAATACTTTCCCCGCATTAGCATTAGTATGATTGCTTGTTTTCTTTTCGGCAAAGCAGATGCCATGCACGCGAGCCTTTAAGCTGCAATATTAGCACATTCTGCTCATGCACAAGAATTTCCCTCCAAGCAATAGATCGTCATACTACGTAGATGTAGTTGACGCATGCGCAATAAAGATTCCCCCTTTAGAGCATTTTAGTCCTTCGTTCATTCTGTTAACGTTAGTAAACACATAGGCAAGCTTCACTAACCCGCGTGTTTATGTGGTGCACATTAATTTTACACAAACAAACTTAATAACTGGTTAACAAGTTAAAGGAGCGGATTGCGTCTGAGCAAGTCTCTTTTCTACGAGTCCTTGCTCCATCAATGTGCCTCATGGGGCTTTGGATTTAACTTTGTCACACATGGGATCCACACCTCTAGTTATGCAGCCTTTGAACTTCATAACCGGAAATAATCGCCCACCTACCGTGATCACTCCTCCTGTCCAGTTAACCTTTGAATGTGATCCTGACGCACTGTTAGACCAGCAAGGCACTGAACTCAAGCATGCAATCACTTAGCATGTGTACACCATCAGGCACAATTACTGTGACTACATAAATATATGTACTGCTGTTGTGCCTCTCATTCCTTTTCCTCCCCTCCCCGCTTCTTCCCTTTTTGGTCGGTACAATAGTTATTCGCAATAAAGGTATACTCTATATCATTTTGCGTGTGGCGCAGCACGGCACTAGCCAAGACATGGGCCTTTGACTGTTTCATTAGGAGTAGTTTATTTTTTTGTTTTTCACGGTCCTGACGAATTACCTTGATCTTCCACGACTTAAATGGCAAGAAACATGTTGAGCACTACCTATACCTTGAGCTAACGTGGACTACTATACCCACCTTGGCCTACCCTTGTTTTTAACATAACCAAGGGTTTAACACATTAAACTCAATCTTCATTTCCCTAAGAGTTATTTTAATCCTTAGCACTCTACTCACACACTACTCGCTCACTACCATACTAGCACTTCAAACACGGCAGCTCAATAGAACTCCGGCAAAGTGCCATCTCGCGGGGCCCGTTGGGTATTGCAGCGCCGACCCAACGAGGAGCTACCCAATGATGAAGCATGACACCCTTTGGGGTGTGTGAGGGCTCTTGCTCCTTAAGGATCAGATGCCTTGGACTTGATCACTCAGGAATTTACTGACCTACCTTTCAATAGGAACAGCACACCTTCTTGTTTTTCACCTTGACTACAGAAATCCCTCTGTTTGGAGAGTCCACTCTCAGTCATCAAAATACTTTAGATCTTTCAGAATGCTGTGGCTTGATTTCGCTTGGGTATCCCCAAGTTTCAGACTGCCTCTCCGGCACTTACCACTCTAAATTGGCTACCCATTAACAAGAGGATTCAATTTAAAGCGCTGTGTATGGTTAATCGCACAAGACATAAAACGGAACCTCACATTCTCCACTAGCTAATCAGCCCTTATCAGCCAAGTCAGACCTAGCAGCGTGCACCTTCTTTGCATAAAGGCTAAGTGTGGGGGTGCTCCTTTGCTTTTCTTGCCCGCACGCTGTGGAACACCTTGTCTCCTACAATCAGATTAAATGGCAATCTACTCAGCTTTAGGAAACAACTTAAGGCCCATCTATTTGCTTATGAGCTCAGAGCTGGGCCTACTGTACCTTAGCACTGGAAAGCCTGTTGGGTAGTCATACACTTAATAAATCCCTTTGAATTGAATTGGGTAACAATGGTAATACATTTGAGCTAGTTATCTTTATTGTCTTTAGTGTCCAAGAATACATATAAAAACAATTTGGTATTGACTTTGTGCTACCCTTGACACCCTATTGAAATAAGGTATTAGTTATACAAAAACAAATGTGAGGCAAGGTGCACTCAAAACTCCAGACAGAGGGGCAGATTTATGACATCTGGCGCATCTCTGCTAATCAGCAGAGATGCGCCAGAAGAGTTGCGACGCATCTGCCCACCCGTGCGCCACCATTGATGCGCCGCATTTACAATGCGGCGCACCGTGGCACTCGGATGGGCAGATGCGTGACGCATCTCCTGTCGGAAAAGCGGCGCATTGCTGGAGTTGCGTCACAAGCGCGACGCAGCTCCAGCAAGGCTCGGGGGTGCCCTATCCCTTGCATGCTGCGTCAATCCTTACGCCTGCCTTAAGCAGGCGCAGGGTTTTGACGCAGCATGGCCTTAAAAGTGACTGAGTGAAATCTTGTAGATTTCACTCAGCCACTTTTAGGAGGCGTTCCTGTGCCGGAATGCCCCCCCCTGCTCCAGAATGCCTACATGTGGCGCAGGGCTTTACAACGGGACGCATCTGCCAGATACGTCACGTTGTAAATACCCCGCAGCATGGCGTAGGATTTGCGCCGCCGCTGCGTCACAAAAGTGACGCAACAGCAGCGTAAATGAGGCGCAAGGGGCTCATAAATCTGCCCCAGAGTTTGGACAGGACAAACAGGGACTTGCCTAAAAGCTATAGGTCTTGTTGTTTTGAATTTTTTTAGAGCAATTGGATTTTGTTGACCCAAAGTACAAATAGTTAGGTCAAGGTATTAATTAGCTCTCAGCTGCCTTTGAGATTGTATGCATTTGTGCTTTGGATCTATCACACATCTCTCATTAAGAATGCTTGAGATAGTCCTATGGTTGAAACATGTGTTGGCAATATCATACTTCAAGACTCACATTCCTGAAGAAAATAAACAAGCACGAGTACTATAACAAACTACTTTTGGGTGAGAAAAAGAGGGACAGGAGTTTGCTGACGAGCATGTTCTGTCTAATTTTAGGCCTGATGCCTTTATTACTGACCATATTTTGTGACCAGTAAAGAATTTTTCGAATTGATCTATGTACTAATAGGTCTCTTCACTGAATTCCAATTCGATGGGGGTCGCAATCAGATCTACCTCATGAATATGAATAAAGTGGATCACAAATTGCGACTCACTCCAATTAGTGGTCACCAGAGGGATGGTGGCATGCTCTGATGAGCAGACAACCATATCTGTTGTTGCCTTTTAATAAAGTAAACCTTTGTTTTAAGCAGCTCACTTTCCTTTAAAAAAGGCTTGAGAGTTAGGAGTGAACCTCTTTACCACTGCCTGTTTCTCAACAAACTTTCTTTTTCGTTTCTTTTTACTTTCACAAAGGGTAATGGGTCCCTCGCCCTCCTAACGCTTCAGTCAGCAACCTTCAGTATTTTGTGACCAGATTTCAGTCACACAACATTGACACACTGCATACTGATTCAGTATTTGAAAGGGGCGCCTACTTCCAAATACCAAATCGGTATCGGATCGACATCTCATTTTGGAAATCTTAATCCTGCGTGATGCTTACTGGTCTGCTGCTTAGTGCGTATGCTATAGGAAGTTTATAGTACAGGATGTGAATGGGAGCACACTGCAGCTGTAATAACTCTTAATCCACTTTCGTTTTCACCACAAGACAGTCGGCCTAGAGCACTGCCAACACATAGGGGCAGATTTATATTTCCTGGCGCATCCCTGCAAATCAGCAGGGATGCGCCAGGAAAGATGCATCACGCAAGTTTACCCTTGCGCCACCACAGATGCGCCGCATTTACAATGCAGCGCATCGTGGCGCAAGGATAAACAGATGCGTGACGCATCTGATGGCGTAAGGGCGGCGCATTGCTGGAGTCGTGTCGCAAGCATGACGCAACTCCAGCAATGTTTAGGGGCTGCCCATACCTTACATGCAGCGTCATGCCTTACGCCTGCTTCAAGCAGGCACAAGATTTTGACGCAGCAGCGTCGGAAAAGTGACTGAGTAAAATCTTGTAGATTTCACTGCGTCACTTTTCCGAGGCTTTTTCCGCTGGAACGCCCACCCTGCATACATTATACCTGACGCAGGTTTAATGTGGCGCAGGGCTTTACACCATGACGCATCTCCATAGATGCGTCACGATGTAAATAGGGCGCAACGTGGCGCAGGGTATACGCCGCCGCTGCGTCACAAAAGTGACGCAACGGCGGCGTAAAAGTGGCGCAAGTCTAACATAAATCTGCCCCTATGTTCTATAATGGCCCTTTATATATGTACAGTGACACGTCAAATATCATAGAAATAAGGTATTGTCTCTGTTCACAAAATGTAGATCGCGGGTAATATATTCAATCTGCTATCTTTCGGAAATGTAGAGCAAAAGAGTGCGCACTCAATAATTTCCGATCATACCGTAACAATCAGATTGGCAATTTGCTTCTAAATGATTGAAGAAAGATTTTGGAAAACGTCCAAAAGGTTAACTTGAACTTAAAATAAATGTAGGAAAACAAAATATGATAACAGCAGTGCTTTCTTAACAGGCTGGGCCAGATGCTCTAATTAGCTTTATTCGAATGGCAATTAATTCACACTTTCAACTTAAAGATAAAACACGTGTCATATGAGAAACGGCTTTTAGATTTCTCAGGAAGCTTCCTCCTTCTGGGACATACATACGCTTATTATAGTTTTTTCAACAACATTGTGCACACAGCTGGATCCCTAAGATACTGGAAACCATATGAAATGTCTACCATCCAGTATTGAAGTGCTGGTCAATAGTATGTCTCTGAAGAGTGCAGTGGCCGCTGGTGACTTTTCAAAGTAATGGGGCGTAAAAGCAAGGTTCACCAAACAAATGAGACCGACTGACATAAGGAGGGTTCGGTGAGGGTTCTCGTGCAGAGGAAAATGTGCAAGAAGGAGGGACAAATGGTGCATTTTAAAACTAATTATGTTAAAGAATTTGTTGAAAAAGCAATAAGATTCTAAATCAGATATATGTTGCATACCACAACTCACTTGCCTCTCAGTTCATTCCTGGCATATAAGTAAGCAGGAGGCTTAATATTTTCGGTAAGTTTATGTTCATTAAATACATTCACTTTTAATAGATGCCACTCAAAGCATTGATCTGCCCATTCTGATGCACTGAGGTGAAACGCCTCCGCATGCTAAAAAATTCACTTTTTTAAAGAGGCTTCATGACATGTTGGACGATGTGGACCATGATGAGGCTTTGAAGTGCTTCACGGCTTTGCAAAGAATACACGCATGGGTTAGAATGAATATGGGTCGGCGGTTTTTAGTGGGCAGACTAGATTTAGAGCCATGGTGCTTAATGTGCTAAGTATTTTACCCAAACATTAAGAAACTTACCACAAACCACTGCACAGTGGCTACCTGTGAAAGTCAGGATAAGGTTATTACTTATCATACATATTTTGTGGATTTTACATGTTTTACAACAGCATGCGCCCGATCGCTGATGCATACTCAAAGCAGATAGTTAGTGAATGCTTCTCTAAATAGAAATGGCAACCTTCTTATTATTTATAGAAAAACAATAATTGAAAATATTCACGTAGACCTCGGTTTTTACGCTTCTGTTGCAAACAGGATATTTAAATCTTAAACTTGAGTTGGAGGAGAACTTCGCAGGTCACCTCCGTGATCCAAAGGAAGGATTTCGGGGGCATATTATCAAGAAACAGCGTTAAAATTATCGCAGCTTTAGCGGCAGAAAACTGCCGCTAAAGCGGCGATATTGGGCTTGATAATATGCCCTTGAGAATTCCCATAGAAGCCCAGGTTCCGGTGTCAACATGGGCTCCTATTGGAATTCTCTGCGGCATATTATCAAGCCCATTATCGCCGCTTTAGCGGCAGTCTTCTGCCGCCAAAGCGGCGATAATTTTAATGTTGTGCTTGATAATATGCCCCTTGCTCCATAGGTCCACCAGTCGCAAGGCGGAAGACCTATGGATCTAATTCTTGCTTGTGTCACAGAATATTGTTTCAAGTAGCTGAAAAGTGTATTTGTGAATGCCGAGTGGTGAGGTTGCTACACTTCGTTGTTATTGGATAGTCCAGTGGTTCCCAAACTTTTGACTCCTGAGGACCCCCATTGAGTCACCACTGGAAGCCGGGGACCCCCAAGCAATTTGTCGGATTTAAATTTCAAACATTTAAACAGTAATTCTAAAAAAATAAACACATGTGTGCACACAAAACAAATACTCGAATTACTAAAGATTTTAGGAGCATAATTTCAAGTCCCTATCGCCATGGGAATGTCACTTTTTGCGATGTTCCTGTGGCGATAGGGGCTTCGCCTTATTTACAAGGCAGTGTTAAGCCACTTATTGTGGCTTAACGCTGCCTTGTAAATACCATTGTAGGATGTCAGAGCACTTTCCATCACACACATATAGAGATAATGAATCATACGTGTAAATCAGTGTATAGAAAATTTTACATAAGGCAAAGAGGACTACAAGGTGTAGGATTCACATGCCATTCATACTAGTAGGCATTTTTAAAGAGTGCTTGGTCTGGAGAAGCTCAAACTCAGGATTCAGAACATATCACAGTGGTTAGCATTGACTTTAACAAGAAAAATGTATTTCCACCCTAATAAACCTTTTTAGCAGCATCAGGATAATGATAGACTGGGAATAAACATATGTTATTAACTTTTACCATGCAGTTTGCAAGCAGCTCTTTGATGACAGTTTATAGGACACTGTGCTAGATTACGATTGTCCCTTATGAATTGCACAGTGACAAAAGAATATCTGTGACAAAATCAGTAACCCACTGACCTATGCACATGAAATACTGTTTTTTAAAATGCATTGTACACGTTCTTTGCAGTAGGTATATTAACCCTTTGTGTCACATTAGATAAGTCAAATCTGCCACTGGAGAAAAGTCATCTCTCTCATGCAGGTACATTAATCACTGGCATTTTCTTGACACTTTTATAGTTGCTGGAAAACTGCTAATTTTACAATGAACGTTGCAGTGCTTTTAAAACTGCTGCCTGTGGACCCCCTGGGAATGTGCCACGGACCCCTGGGGGTCCTCGGACCCCAGTTTGGGAAACACTGGGATAGTCTAACTAGGAGTGGTGTCAGGGAGTGTAATCCTTGGCCCTGACGAAACTAGTAGACCAAGTAGAAAGAAGAGTCATTAAAATCGCACATACTTTCTCCATTTCTTCCCTTTTTATTCATACCATCTGGAGGACAAAATAAACCATAGCTTTCCTACCCAGCAGATATTTTAATTCACAATAAAACCCCTCCAACTCCTGTTTATCATCATCTGGTGTATACAATTTCGTTCTCCCGTGTATCTCAGAGGTAGAAGCATGCCCCATTCTGCAGCAGAACGGGAAGAACCCTGTGATGAAGCATGCCACCAAGGGGTAACCCTGGTGGGTGAGGGTTATGTAAAAAAGCCTTGCATTTTTTCTCCTTGTAGGAGGCTTACCACACACTAAGGAGTTGGGGTCTAGTTTTTTTCCTGATATATATGTAACTAGGAGGACGAGCACAGGCCTCTGCAAAATTTCTCTTATCTCCCCCTATGTCTTCATACAATCAGCAGGATTGGCCGCACACTGCTATGTCCAGACACATGAACAGCACAACCCTGCTGTAAATCAGTGGTGCTTCAAATTAAAGGCAATGCATGTCAATGCTTGCCACAGGGGTGGGGGAGCAACATCCTCACGCCCCAACAAAGAAACCACCCCCTCACAGAGTGTGTAGGATCAAAGGTTGACATTTGGTGCATAAAAAACTTTTATGGGACAAACGTGTTTTGTTCAATCTTCCACATGTACACTGATTTGTTAAACAACCTGGAGGAATGGACATGAGATCTTGCTTTCTTGACCCTCAGTGATGTCACAGGATTCACCACTTGTCCCACCCTTAGCCCCTCAGCAGTCTCCTACTTGCTGTCAAGTGGTCAATGGAAGGGCCTTCAAGCTTCAGATGTTCTTTTTGTTTGTGATTGTGACTTCAGGAACTTTAAGAGTAGTGAGAGGAAGAAGATACAGTGTCAGGGTAGCAAAGTACTAAAGTTGCAGTGACATACGTGGACACGACCGGTGCTCAAGGTGCCACCTTAGTGTGTGATCATATGCACAAGGTCACACAAAGAGAAACTCAGAGAAATTTGCTAGTCCAAGTTATTGTAACAATTTAGGGATTCAGGTTTCTTTAAAGAGTTAAATAACACAAACAAGTAGAATTTCAAACTTTTAATAGTTCATCTCTATTTCCCAATGTTTCAGTTATGACAAATGATAAAAATTATGATTTAAGTAGTTTTCAGAGATGGCTCAATCATTTCTATTTCTCAATGGTGTTTCAGTTTTGATTAATGATAACAGAATTCATGACCTTAATGATTTTCACAAATGCTAAAAGGTGTTTTAAGAAAGTTGCTTTATCAGGGCTATGGTTATATACAAACTGAAAAAAAGGAGGTGGAATAGAAAACTGAATCATGAAGACACAACTCAAAAAATATCTTTAGGAATCCCAAATGTAACCTTGCACCTGAGATTCATTGAGCTTAAATCCAACATATGCAATATGTTGTGCCTTTAGTTGTATCTAAAGACGTGACATTCTTTGTTGAAATGTCTCTGTATACAAGTTAATCAAGTAATTATTTGGTGCATTCTCTATTTTTAATGAATGTACGTATCTTATATAAAGAGGCAGACAGGCCAATGTTACTGAAATAAGGTAATAGGCTCAATGTATTTGTAGCCCTTAATTTACTTAATTATTATCACAGTTGGTACAAGAGACCAAAACTCTGTTACTAGTCCTTCAATATATTAATTCTTATCCCACGCAGTGCAGAAAACAAAAAAAATAATCTTTCAAATAACCATATTTGTCATCAAATTTAGTAAATACATATTAAAGGCAATACATTTTAAACATACCATTTCAAAGTTATCCAGTTGCTCTGAAAATCTTAAGGGACTCTGGGCCAGATGTATGGCGGATTTTTGCATGCGCAAATGGGTTTTAGACCCGTTTACGCATGCAGAAATCCTGTGGACCATGTACTAACCCTATTTAGTGAGTCACAAATAATTAGCGACTCACAAAATAGTCTTTAGCGACTCGCTATTAGGAAGGGGCGTTCCCTTCCTAATAGCGACCCCGACAGCTATGTAAGAGTGATTTGTGACCGCAATTGCGGTCGCAAAACACTCGCAGCTTACCCCCCTTCTTAGAAGGGTGGTAAAGCACTTGGAAACGGGAAGGGGTCGCCAGGGGACCCCTTCCCCTTTGGGAATGCGTGCGCAAACAATTTTTAAGGGCAGGCAGTAGTACCAGGGACCACTGCCTGCCTTTAAAAAATAAAAATTAAAAGTAAATTTTTTTTTTAATGCATCCCATTTTCCTTTAAGGAAAACGGGCTGCATTGAAAAAAGCTGCTTTATTTAAAAGCAGTCCCAGACATGGTGGTCTGCTAACCCCAGCAGGTCACCATCCCTGGGAGTGCCCGCCATTCCCAATGGGTTCGCAAATTGCGACAGCCTCAATAATATTCATGAGGCATTCAATTTGCGACCCCATTGGGAGTCGCAAACAGTGTCTCAGACACTGTTGTACATTGGAAATTGCGACTCGCAAATTGTGACTCGCAATTTGGCGCAATTTGCGAGTCGCAATTTCCAATAGTCGTACATCTGGCCCTCTATGTTATATTGCTTAATTTGGTACACATTAGCAAGATTTATAAGATGGCATTAATGGCAGCATTACAGATATCCTTTTGAGAATCCGCTGTGATATTCCATTCTTTACGTATTACCGACTTTGACTAGGAGATGTTCTTTCAATCTCTTTTAGTTCCAATATTTTGAACATTATGTACAATTGATTATACTTCTTATTTTGTAGCAACAATGTAGCGTAGTGTTACCTCTGTGCTTGTTCTATTTGTATTAATTCTTACTGGTCAGTTCTGCTTGGGTACATCCTCATGACTGAGATGGACATAGAAGTAATATTGTAATGATTTACCGGTAATGATTAGTCCAAGTCTTAGTCATCCTAGTGACAGTCTTAGTTTTCTGCTCTCTCGCCGAGAGGAAATTGTCTGACTACTGGGTCAACTGGGGGCTTGGTAATAAGTGTATTGATTGGGGCAGGCCACCTTTTTGGTATTTTGATTAAGCCTGGGCAGAGTTTGCAAAACTCCTCTGTGCTAATCAGAGCTCCGCGAGCAGCGGAGTGTGTTAGATAAATACAGTTTGCGGTGATTTTCAGTGCTAGGTGCTTGCCCGCACTGTGCAATCATCGCAATGAGCACCATGCACAGCGCAAGCAGGCACTGCTTCCTTTCTGTCGCTTGAGTAGATTTTTACTCATAGATTTACTGCGAACAGACGGTTTCTCAACGCGAGCGGTTGCAAGCATACGCGACCACTCGCAATGAGAAATCTGACCTTCCGCGTTGAGGAATCTTGCCGGTAGGTTGATTTTCCATGCTCGCCCTCACCAACTTGATGTTGACATTCGCGAATGGGGAAAAATCTCACCGGGAGGTAGATTTTCCTCGCTCGCGCTCGCCAACTGGACGTTGACGAACGCGAGCGAGAAAAAGAATTCCGATACACGAAGGGGAGTTTTTCAGAACTCAGTGAGCTCTGCGTAACATGGAGTGCGGAAAACTTTGCAAAATCTGCAAGCGGAGTGGAGTTCACCGCCCGACTTAATTTTGATGAGAGGTGAAAAAAGGACAAGGTTCAGCATCCTTGTTTCTGGATGCTACTATTTTTTCAGATAGCAAAGCATATGTATGTGACGAGTCAGGTTTCATGACATAAGGACTGTGATGGGAAAGACAAGGACTTCAACTTGCTTGACTCTTTAACACTCAGGAAATCGGGTGGTGGTTTGGGGGCTGATGACATTAGGAGGCCCTTGTCCCTTCCTTATGTGACTAATGGAAAATGATGTATATTTGTACAAGAGGTCCAAACAGGCTGAGCTAATATTCATGCAGTTCATACAATTCACAATCAATTTAAAATGTTTTAAGAGACCAACTTATAATACACATTATTCAGATGAGGCCATATAATGAGCTTTCTCCTAGCAAGGGAGCACATTCTTACTTTCCAAGTTACATGTATAGTCACACATACCCCTATGCATGTGTTACACATACTCAGCCAGTGTCTCTAATGTAATTTTTGTGCTTTATAGATTGGTATTGTGAAACTGGTTGACTCAGAACAACCATAACCTATACTTTTCCCTTACACTTTGAGGTAAGGGAACATTTCTTCTCCATTCATGGATCTAATATTCTTCTGTTACATGTTATTTTATGACTAAGACCTTTATTTTAGATTTCTAATTAAATTGTCCTGATGAAGACTCTGTTTTAAGTTGAATCTTTGGAGTTGAAACTTCCACGTTTTGTTCTGTTGACTTTATAATATGAAGTACTATTTGCGGGGCCCTGAGCACAGGTGCTACATCATTTTTGAATTTGTGTAACTATAAAGTCAACTGACTATGCTCTTTGTTTCACAGCGCACTCCTTTCTCACCATATTACTCACAAGTCACTGCACTGCACTGTCCACCAAGAACACCTACGTATTATGTTTCATAATGTTTTGTGAAGAATTTGAATAACTGTGTTATACACATACTATATAACCAAAATCTGCACAGGATTGTGCAGAGCAGGATACATGGCTATCCATTAAATTGATGTTCTGAATCAGTCTTATGACCAAGAGTACCTCTTTTGCCTAGGAAGCACAGGCTCAAGCTTTCCCCAAGGGAACTATTGTTTTTTATAACATATACTTAACCTGGTTCCTAGGGACACTGGGTTGCCCTTTCGTTTCTTTACCCACTTTTAGAAAGTTGCCATTTTCCCACCCTAACTATTTGGTGCCTGCAGCCTGTTCCTGGTTCATATGACTAGGTGCCGTTAGCAGATGAACTTTGTATATACCTCTCAGACAGCCACACAACAGAGGGATTAGGTATACTTGGATGGGTCTACACTGGCAGGATGGGAGAGCTGAGCTGGGCACAGTCCCACTTGCAAATCAATAGGCTGTGCCTTGCCTTCACACAAAGGACTTAACACGACCTCATTGTTCCTGTAGTCAGGTTGAAACCAGGGAAGGGAAGGCAGAAAATTCCAAGCTCTTCAAAGGGAAATCTCTAGAAACTTCTTATAGTTCTAGAAAGCACCTAGTATAAAAATAGGACCCACAGACCCACCTTTCAGTTCACTTTCTCATTCTGAATAAGGACTCTCAGAAGAATGCCTTCTGTGTACTTCAGAAGACTACTTGTCTGCACCTGGAAGGACTAATATGGTGGCTGATGATTGCCTTGTATCCTCAGAGGCCTGCCCTGATGCTTGAGCCATGTTCCACTACTTTATACTAGGACTCCAAGAGCTAGTTGGCTGGCCTCCTTATGAGAGCATCTGGGATAGAAAAGGCTCAAACCATCTTGAAACCGCACCTGGACCCAGCCTGAGTGAGTCCTGATCTCCCAAGTGGTGCATCTCCACTGGAAGATCCTGGACTCTTGAAAATGCTGCTGAAGCTTTCAAGATAGCCAAAAATCAAACATTGTTTCATAAACTTTCTTCGATGGCCCGAAGGTTAGGACCGACTGAGCCCAGTCCACTTCTGGTATTTGACATGTGCTTCATTGTGGCTGGGCATATTTTTTTTACTTTGAGCTGGTCTCACATGACTAGATGTCAATGGTTGGCACTTAAACCTTTTTTTCACTAGTTTTTACCTTAAGCTTTAACAATTCTTAACTCTGGTTCTACTGATTGGATTTTTGTCATGTTGGTGTCAAATGATTATTAAAATTGACTCAATTCTTTAACTTGGTGTGGGATTTTTCATGTGTTGTGGTTTCAGTTTATTACTGTTTGTGTGCTTCATTAATACTATACACATTGCCTCTAAGTTAAGCCTGACTGCTTTTATGCCAAGCTAGCAGAGGATTAGGCACAGGATAATTTAGTGACTTTTGTGGTTCATCCTGACAGGGATTGTTGCTGTTGAAAACGAGATCTGGTAGCCCAGCCTTCTCAATGATTGCTCCTAAAGCCTAGAATGACCTGCTGCTGCTGCACATAAGAGCCTCCTCTTGATTTCCACAAGAATCTGAAGACCTGGCTTTTTTAGTAGTCCCACTAGGCCCTAGGTTATGATAGACTCAGCTGCTCAGCACCAGGGTACCCTCCCGAGTTATAGTGCACTCCACAAATCTGTATGATATAATATAACATACTAGTACAGCTTCCCAGGCTCTTCACATATATGTGTATCACTGCTCTGAATTGATACCTGTATGAATTTAAACTGTGAATGAATATTAGTGATGCACACAGAAAAACTGGAGACTTTACCTTATGTTCTAACGGTGCCACCGATCTCACAGCGAAGGTCCCTAAAGAATACATGTGGGAAACTTTTTAGGAGTGCAAGGGTGGGAGAAAGCGTTTACCATGCAGTCATCACATCACAGTTCCTTTACAACGCGGTAGTTACAACGACTGCGTTGTTCGAACGCGATGCCTGCCATTTGATCGACTTTCTGTAGGGGGCACTCTAACATCAGGAATAGTATGATTTACTATTCCCACACCTTCCCAACTGTTGCGCAGGCTGGAGTTGGAATAGTAACTTATACTGTTCCTAAGTCCAGCGCAGCAAGTTATAATATGTTCGGATGGACAGTCACTCTGCCCTGGAGAAGGGGAGTTGTGTATTTGGGGATTGCATTGTTGTTCTTTTTGTTTGTCTCTGGGAGGAAGGTTGATGGGGTGGAATGGTGTTCAAGGCGACCAGTCCGAACATGGTCAGTGACTTTACACACAACACAGCCATGGCCACTAGAGTTCAAAATATAAAATGTATGACCTAGAATGTCCTGGGGATGGGATCTGCGAACAAAAGGCATGTAGGGTGTAGGGGAGCATAAATAGCCATGCTCCAAGAGACATATCCTACTTGGATGGAGGTGGAGCAATTAAGCTGCAGATGGCGAGGTAAACTATACACTACATCATTCTCTGCGGAATGATGGGTGAACATTGATATGGGTACTGGCTGGTACTACTTTTGAGTGCCTACATTCTCTCATTGACAGAGAGGGCAGATACTTATTAGTGTGGAATAGATTACTAGGGCAAGAGAACACACCGGGGTGCATCAACGCTCCTAACCATGATCAATTGGCATGCTTTCACTCCCTATCGGCTTCGCTGACCAAATAACGGGAGGAGACCTGTTACAGGGAGGGGACTTTAACTGTGTTCTGGACGTTTGTCCTAGACTGCTCCTCCCTTGCCAGGAGCCCTTGCACACAAATTGGTGATGGGCATTAGAGACTGGACATAATACTGTGGACTGGCAGTCCTGTGGCGTGCCCAGCATGGCCCCACACATGACTACTCCTACTTCTCACCTATTTACGCACTCCATATCCAGCTGGACAAATTCCTACGCTTAGAGAGGTTGCTTCAGTATGCCACCTCCACTGAACACCTTGGGCGCACGCTCTCAGACCACAGCTCCCTCCTTCTGGGGTTTAGGCCCATTGATAACAGACTAGTAATTCCATCATGGCGACTTCAACCAACATCACATAAAGACATTTGCTATAAAGAATCCCTTTACTCGCTCATTATTGAATATTTTGAACACAATCAGGGTTGAGCATCATCTTCCTTCATGGAATGGAAGGCGTTTAAGGTGGTGGTCTGTGGTCACTGTATGAGCCATTCGGTCTACATTAGTAGTGAACTTCACCGAGAACTAGCCACCCTAGATAACACACTCAACACCCTAGGGTGCCATGGGAAACAAATCAGATGCCTTTAAATGATTGACAATGTGAAAGAAAGTTACAATACTACTTTTGGAATGCCTATGATGTCATGACTACAAAACCTACATCTGCCCTGAATCACAAGGTACACCAATCACCCACTTAACTTTATTTACTGGGACACAAATCTACTGTTGCAGGTATTCTGCCCAAAAACAGAACTATACGCAGGATTATAGGACCTTGGTGTATAGGGATTGATTCATCCTACCACCTTAGTACCCATGAGCCCAGGACTGACTAGCTATAGTGTCTCACTTGCTCTCCTACTCACTCACAGAGAAACAAGTTATTAGACACCCCAGAACAAAACACTCCCAGATCTCTCAAGAATTGCGGTAACAAGACACACCCTTTCGCTCACACTCTTGTACTTGTCCACAATAATAGCTGACAGAGACACAACACAGTTTAAAATATTTATTTTAACTAACGTGCCCGAACATGCAGTATACATGCCACAACAAGCAGAAAAATATATAGTACAAATACAGTCAGCAGAGCAGCTAGCCCATATATCATGAAGGAAGATGTCATCATGAGAAGACTATAGAGAAAAGACATTAGTGCCTAACCTTCCTCCTCTTTCTAAGAAGCAGTATTATTATATATTAGAAGATCTCAGTGCTTTGTCAGCAGGCCCCATACCTTAGCCTATTGATGGTTGATCTGCATCATAGGTGCTGTCTTGCGATGAGTTCTCATGTGCAAACAGCCATAGAAAGTG
The DNA here is from genome assembly GCF_964204655.1 of Triturus cristatus. Taxonomy (NCBI): domain Eukaryota; kingdom Metazoa; phylum Chordata; class Amphibia; order Caudata; family Salamandridae; genus Triturus; species Triturus cristatus. The sequence goes on along the minus strand of NC_140585.1, from coordinate 1,010,360,424 downwards.
TTACAAAAACAAAGTTATGTAGTAAAGTGCGCAAATTAGCGGGCAAGCTGAGCGTGCTCATGCTAACTTAGAGAAAACGACAATGTCCTCATGGGCCATGTGACACCCTCCCCTTGGTCAGGCCAGTAGCTCCGGGCTAAACAGAAGTTGGAGGTAAGAAGAGGCAAAGCGTCTCAGTGGCTGGCCAAAGAGCCTCTTAAATCTCTTTTAGCATGAGGTTTTGACATCGGAAAAATGAAAAAAATACAAATTAAAAAGCAACCATGGGGTTTCCAAAAACTATATTCATTCACAGCAAATCGTCAGAGCCAAAAATTGTTGCGAGAAAAGTGGAATACCATAAACTCCAGTAGGTTGTCTGAACCTTCCGTAGTGAAAAGGTGTGCCATCCAAGTCGAAAGAACACACATACTACTCATATCCTAAGGCCTTTAGGAGCATATTGGGGCAACCTGTGTTACCTTTGATGACACTTTGATCCAAGAGGCGCTGTGCGCGACCACAGGTACTCAACTCTGCTGTCAGACTACGTATAGGATCACACACCAGGTGCCTACCCACTGAACAGTCCTGGTCGTGGGCCTTCAACGAGCCCATTAACAATTCATAATCCAGGGCAGAGTGTGACATATTGGAGAGGCAAACATCCAGGGCCCATTTAAAGGGGCAGCGGAGGCAATGGAGCACAGGTTGCACGCAGGTGAGGTAGGCATAGAGGAAGGTCAGCCAATAGTCGATGTTAAGAGCTTTTAATTGCATTGAACCAAAAAGCTGGCACAAACCAGCAGGAGCAATAGGGGAAACCCAGCACAGGCGCTGGAAAAAATGGAATGGGTAAAAGCCGGTATCACTCCATAAATAGTCTGAATGGAGGTGACGAGGCCAGATCCCACAAGTTTAAAAAAGTGGGCAAGGCCCTCTGTATCAGGCACATTAAATATTTGGTGAATTAATTCTCTAAAATGTAGTGCGAGATTTGTGCTTAATAGTGACTGAATCTCACTTGCGGTTCTCACCACCTGCAATTTGAAGGCCTCACAAAGTGAAGTGAGAGACACTTCTTTTTTAAACAATAGCGCTTCGAGTCTGCTCAGCTTATTGAAATCTGTTTTAAAAGTCGGAATGGAAGGCAGCAGCGAACTATCTTCAATACCATGCGGGAGTGGAAAGAGGACAGTGCTGCAACATGTAACACGCTGTGAAACCGTTACTATATATGGGATGCGTGCCCGTAAACCGCAGCAGTTGTGGTTATTCAGGAGAAGATAACTACTGTTGGAAAGCAAAGTAAGCATGGGAATAATAGCTGGAACCGGGGTCCCCTGTAAAAAACTAACTAAATTAGGAGCAGAAACATTGCAGGCACCTGGAAGATTTACCTGTTTACAGACTAGGGAGTGTCCTACTGTAGAATCACAATCCTCTCCTTTAAGAAAAGCCTCCTTATCTGCTTGTTGACACCGAAATGTGAAAGGCAATGACCATAATTCATGAATATAACTACTCCAAAGGGTATCACCAAGTTGGTCGCACACTGCTCCACCCACTAGCGTGTTACCCCGAAGAATTGTGGTCCCTGTAGTCAGCGTCGGCGGGTACGCCTATGCTCAGTGGTGCGTGCAAGTCAGAGTAGCGTTAGCCATCCCTGGACATGTGTTTCGCGGTAGTTGCCGCTCGTCAGCAGGGAGTAGGAAGAGTGCAGGGTTGCTTGTGTAGGCTGCTAAAATCATATCAGGTCTGTACCTCTCGTAGCGAACGCAGGTGCTTAACCATGAGCCCGTCGACTCCGGGGCTCAGAGAGCCACTAAATATGTATCACCGAGTTGGTCGCACACTGCTCCACCCACTTGAGCCGGTGGAGTCGACGGACTCATGGTTACGCACCTGCGCGCTACGAGAGGTACTAGACCTGATAACGATTTTAGCAGCTTACACAGCAACCCCACACATTTTCCTACTCCCTGCTGACGAGAGGCAACTACCTCGAAACACGTGTCCAGGGATGGCACACGCCATGCATACTTGCATTCACACTCGAGCATAGGTGTATCCGCCGACGCTGACCTTCAGGGACCATTTTCATTGGGGGAACACGCCTGGTAGGTGTAGCAGTGTGCGACCAATCTGGTTTAACTTTATATTCAGGCTCCCTTGAGCCGGTGGAGTCGACGGACTCATGGTTACGCACCTGCGCGCTACGAGAGGTACTAGACCTGATAACGATTTTAGCAGCTTACACAGCAACCCCACACATTTTCCTACTCCCTGCTGACGAGAGGCGACTACCTCGAAACACGTGTCCAGGGATGGCACACGCCACGCATACTTGCATTCACACTCGAGCATAGGTGTATCCGCCGACGCTGACCTTCAGGGACCATTTTCATTGGGGGAACACGCCTGGTAGGTGTAACAGTGTGCGACCAATCTGGTTTAACTTTATATTCAGGCTCCCTTGAGCCGGTGGAGTCGACGGACTCATGGTTACGCACCTGCGCGCTACGAGAGGTACTAGACCTGATAACGATTTTAGCAGCTTACACAGCAACCCCACACATTTTCCTACTCCCTGCTGATGAGAGGCAACTACCTCGAAACACGTGTCCAGGGATGGCACACGCCACGCATACTTGCATTCACACTCGAGCATAGGTGTATCCGCCGACGCTGACCTTCAGGGACCATTTTCATTGGGGGAACACGCCTGGTAGGTGTAGCAGTGTGCGACCAATCTGGTTTAACTTTATATTCAGGCTCCCTTGAGCCGGTGGAGTCGACGGACTCATGGTTACGCACCTGCGCGCTACGAGAGGTACTAGACCTGATAACGATTTTAGCAGCTTACACAGCAACCCCACACATTTTCCTACTCCCTGCTGACGAGAGGCAACTACCTCGAAACACGTGTCCAGGGATGGCACACGCCACGCATACTTGCATTCACACTCGAGCATAGGTGTATCCGCCGACGCTGACCTTCAGGGACCATTTTCATTGGGGGAACACGCCTGGTAGGTGTAGCAGTGTGCGACCAATCTGGTTTAACTTTATATTCAGGCTCCCTTGAGCCGGTGGAGTCGACGGACTCATGGTTACGCACCTGCGCGCTACGAGAGGTACTAGACCTGATAACGATTTTAGCAGCTTACACAGCAACCCCACACATTTTCCTACTCCCTGCTGACGAGAGGCAACTACCTCGAAACACGTGTCCAGGGATGGCACACGCCACGCATACTTGCATTCACACTCGAGCATAGGTGTATCCGCCGACGCTGAGCTTCAGGGACCATTTTCATTGGGGGAACACGCCTGGTAGGTGTAGCAGTGTGCGACCAATCTGGTTTAACTTTATATTCAGGCTCCCTTGAGCCGGTGGAGTCGACGGACTCATGGTTACGCACCTGCGCGCTACGAGAGGTACTAGACCTGATAACGATTTTAGCAGCTTACACAGCAACCCCACACATTTTCCTACTCGCTGCTGACGAGAGGCGACTACCTCGAAACACGTGTCCAGGGATGGCACACGCCACGCATACTTGCATTCACACTCGAGCATAGGTGTATCCGCCGACGCTGACCTTCAGGGACCATTTTCATTGGGGGAACACGCCTGGTAGGTGTAGCAGTGTGCGACCAATCTGGTTTAACTTTATATTCAGGCTCCCTTGAGCCGGTGCAGTCGACGGACTCATGGTTACGCACCTGCGCGCTACGAGAGGTACTAGACCTGATAACGATTTTAGCAGCTTACACAGCAACCCCACACATTTTCCTACTCCCTGCTGACGAGAGGCAACTACCTCGAAACACGTGTCCAGGGATGGCACACGCCAAGCATACTTGCATTCACACTCGAGCATAGGTGTATCCGCCGACGCTGACCTTCAGGGACCATTTTCATTGGGGGAACACGCCTGGTAGGTGTAGCAGTGTGCGACCAATCTGGTTTAACTTTATATTCAGGCTCCCTTGAGCCCGTGGAGTCAACGGACTCATGGTTACGCACCTGCGCGCTACGAGAGGTACTAGACCTGATAACGATTTTAGCAGCTTACACAGCAACCCCACACATTTTCCTACTCCCTGCTGACGAGAGGCAACTACCTCGAAACACGTGTCCAGGGATGGCACACGCCACGCATACTTGCATTCACACTCGAGCATAGGTGTATCCGCCGACGCTGACCTTCAGGGACCATTTTCATTGGGGGAACACGCCTGGTAGGTGTAGCAGTGTGCGACCAATCTGGTTTAACTTTATATTCAGGCTCCCTTGAGCCGGTGCAGTCGACGGACTCATGGTTACGCACCTGCGCGCTACGAGAGGTACTAGACCTGATAACGATTTTAGCAGCTTACACAGCAACCCCACACATTTTCCTACTCCCTGCTGACGAGAGGCAACTACCTCGAAACACGTGTCCAGGGATGGCACACGCCACGCATACTTGCATTCACACTCGAGCATAGGTGTATCCGCCGACGCTGACCTTCAGGGACCATTTTCATTGGGGGAACACGCCTGGTAGGTGTAGCAGTGTGCGACCAATCTGGTTTAACTTTATATTCAGGCTCCCTTGAGCCGGTGGAGTCGACGGACTCATGGTTACGCACCTGCGCGCTACGAGAGGTACTAGACCTGATAACGATTTTAGCAGCTTACACAGCAACCCCACACATTTTCCTACTCCCTGCTGACGAGAGGCAACTACCTCGAAACACGTGTCCAGGGATGGCACACGCCACACATACTTGCATTCACACTCGAGCATAGGTGTATCCGCCGACGCTGACCTTCAGGGACCATTTTCATTGGGGGAACACGCCTGGTAGGTGTAGCAGTGTGCGACCAATCTGGTTTAACTTTATATTCAGGCTCCCTTGAGCCGGTGGAGTCGACGGACTCATGCTTACGCACCTGCGCGCTACGAGAGGTACTAGACCTGATAACGATTTTAGCAGCTTACACAGCAACCCCACACATTTTCCTACTCCCTGCTGACGAGAGGCAACTACCTCGAAACACGTGTCCAGGGATGGCACACGCCACGCATACTTGCATTCACACTCGAGCATAGGTGTATCCGCCGACGCTGACCTTCAGGGACCATTTTCATTGGGGGAACACGCCTGGTAGGTGTAACAGTGTGCGACCAATCTGGTTTAACTTTATATTCAGGCTCCCTTGAGCCGGTGGAGTCGACGGACTCATGGTTACGCACCTGCGCGCTACGAGAGGTACTAGACCTGATAACGATTTTAGCAGCTTACACAGCAACCCCACACATTTTCCTACTCCCTGCTGACGAGAGGCAACTACCTCGAAACACGTGTCCAGGGATGGCACACGCCACGCATACTTGCATTCACACTCGAGCATAGGTGTATCCGCCGACGCTGACCTTCAGGGACCATTTTTATTGGGGGAACACGCCTGGTAGGTGTAGCAGTGTGCGACCAATCTGGTTTAACTACTCCAAAGGGGCTCATATTTACCAACCAGATAGTGTTTCATGCAGGCCGTGAATGAAAGAGTGAGATAGGCAAGGAAATAACCCCATGTATTAACCACACAACTGAATCCGTCTCTACCACAGAAAATGGTAACTGTTCTAATTTTTCAATATGTGGCACCATATATTTTGCATCTTTCATTGACATTAATTTCTGTTTATCTGTCAAATTAAATGGTAAAAACAGTGCAGAAGCATTCAGGTAATCCCACTGCACTGTCCCACTTTTTAACATTTGGTCCAGCCAAATTGCATTACAGATTGTAACTGATTTTGACCATAATACAAAACAGACACTTCATTTTTGACAATGTCAATGACGTAGGACACAATATTATCCAAAGTATATATTTGAGATGACAGTGTATTAATGCTGTAAACGACTACTGCAAGAACGTTTTCTAAATTATCCTGATCAATCTGGTGCAGGCGTACCGCAGATTCCATCTGCGATAGTTTCCAAAATTCATTGTACGCTGCATAAACAAAACATTTTGCTCGAGGGGACTTTGGACCTAAAAGAAAATCAACAAGATCTATGTGACCTGTCAAAAGGAAAAAAGATGTTGTTTCACAGATGGAAATGTGGAATTTTCCAGCCATTGTTGACATAATTTACCTACAGAATATGTGGTAACCATATGTGAATGTGGAAAACAAGGTTTGCTTTGTGTAAACCCCTTCATGGTATTTAAAAAGCGTAATTGGCATGCATTTGAGCTTGTTGCCCCCAACATCCAACCTAAAGGGTCAATATTAGAAGAATTTAGTGTACTGTTCCGAAACATGACAGTTAAATCCTCAATTGAGTAATTTGTATGCAAATGCCATGTGTCATGGGCAGCCAATAACGGAGTGGACGGAGTATTTACATTTTTAGCTGTGGCTAAACCAAAACAAGTAGTTTGCTGCACTGTCTGATTTAAAAATATGAGCTGTGACGAGATCAAACGTGCGATGCAATAACTCAAGACCCTACACTTGCCAATCTTTGATACCCCAAAAATATTTTACATCAACTACGTCCTTCCAGTAATCATAACCCTTCATGGACACCTCAGTTATGAAGGACGAGGAATAGACCAATTTAGTATAGGTCAGCATAAATTTGGTGCAGGCAGGCATCTCAATTTATAAAAATAGGACTCAGGGTCTGAGAGATTGTAACCAGTAAAGTACATGAATTTACTCCTTTGGGTCTTTAGAGCTGCCCTGTACTGGGGTCGGACATTGTTCCCACTGGGTATAATTAAAAAATGGCCTCTGAGTATTGGTCTTGTGTAAAAAATGATGGCTATAATGTTGGTAACAGAATAAATCAGCATAGTTTGCAGAATTGAAATACAAATCTTCAGTGTCAAAAGCAGTATAATATTTCAAATCAGAAAATAATGAATAAACAGCGTTAACATCCCAGTCATCGAAGTGAATCACAGGCAAGACCACATCTTCTGAACAAACACGGAATACATATGGAATTTGTTACAGTCTTGGTCAGACCATGGTTATTGAATTCTATTTTATCCCACATGATACCATCAAAAGTTGGGAAGGCCGAAATGTTTACTAAAGCTTGATCTCTTTTCCTCTTATGAGAGGACGTATGAGGTGCCAGAACTCCATCAACCAAGTGTACAGCAGAGCGTTCAGGTAAGTAATGGACATTAACCAAGAGGAAAAACACAGTCACGAACCCAATCCACATGAAAAGGAACAACATCGTCAGCCCTAGCCAGATGTATGTTCAAGGAGGGACAAGGTAAGTTCTTTTGAAACAGGAGATGAAAACACAAACATGTGTTGGGGGTTCTGCCTCAGAGGAAGGTGAAGAAGATGAATCCGAAGAAAAGTCCATATACTAACCACTGGAACCTAGACGAAATAATGGGTGTTGCTCCTCATGGGACGATGAATGGATTGCATTTTCCGGAATGTCAACTATAATTTCAACTGTTGGAGAGTCATATTCACTTGCCTCAGTGGTGGAAGTCAATGGTAAAACAGGCAGCAAATCAATTAAAGTCTCCATCTCCCCTTCCTGTTGTTGTGGAGTTGTCGGGGAGTCAGAAGTCATTGGACGAAGTGAAACATCCCGTCAGGGAGTGGTGATAGGCATACTATTGAATATCAGACATATGGTGTAGCTTGGCACATTCAATGGAAATAAATCGATTCTCCTTGCAGCCAGGCAGCGGAGGTAAGATCACAGCACGAGTACCCTTCAATCCAAGGACTGATACTGGTGCACGGTATGAAGGACCAAATTCTTCTTTGTTCTCCACTTCCTTCGAACCAGATCTCCAACTTTAGGAAGCCAGCCAGTAACAGGAATCAGCACAGAAGCTTCTGTGGATAAGGGAAAATGATCTCTTGCCAGTGTGTCATGAGTCTTTTGTAGATCCTGTAACATAGCACAATGGTTATCTATGCCAAACGTTGTGGCAGCCACCACAATGTCTAGACCATCAAGGTCTGGCACAAACATTTTAATGCCAAAGAGCAATTCGTATGGGGTCCGCCCACCCAGAGATCGTTGTGGGAGATTATTTAGTGCACGTTGAACTCCATATAGATGACTCAACCAACCCCGACCAGTACCTAATACCCTCGCTGTTAAAGATTGCTTTAAGTCACGGTTCATCCACTCCACAACAGAATTGCCCTCAGGCTGCTATGGAGACAAGAATTGCACCTGCACCCCCCAGAGACTTCATCAACATCACGGTAAGCCTTACAGGCAAAAGCCAGACCTTGGTCTGAATGGAAGGTGCCACAGGTAAAGGTCACTACAAAAGACATGCAAATCTTTTATAACAGTTTGGGCATGAGCACTGCGTTGCTGCCAAACCCAAAGGAATCTAGTGCAAGAATCCACTACAACCAATATGTTTTTAAAAACATTGTCAGAAGTCAAAGGACCCCAGTGATCAAGATAAATACAGCAAAACGACTGATTGGAAGTGAAAAGTTGAGTATGGGGAGGGCGTGACACAGTAGAAGGTTTAATTTGTTGACGAGTGTCAGGAGAAAGCACACATTTACCCATTTGCTGATATAAACCACGCCACCAAAAACGTTGCTGTAAGAGCAAAACTGTTGCAATCATTCCAGCATGGGCTGAAGCCACGCCTTCATGTGCAGCAATTATTAAAGAAATTCTGTGGTCCTCATTGAGAATCAGCCGATCCCCAATGGGCAATATAGTTGCAAATGGAATTTGATCTGACGTCAAGTGATATGTATAATATGAAGGGAAACCTTTGGGAAACTCCGTTCCCTCCCTCATCGCATTGACAGCTGCCAGAATATCATGATCAATTTTTGTCATAGACCTAGTGACTGCTGCTACTGAACAAGTGGCTACTGCAGATTTGGCTGCCTCATCAGCCAATTAATTACCAACAGCGTGCACTCCCACACGCTGATGTCCTAATGTATGAATAACATGTGTGAGCGGCAAACATTCTTTAAGAGCAGCCACTCGGAACCAAAGCGTTTTATTCTTTATTGCGCTACCTTTAGAATCACGGAAATCATTTTGTGACTAGAGGAACAAATTATCATTGAAGGATTGTACACTGTAAAAAGAACCGTACCCTACCAGGGTAGGAACGTCAGGATCAGCGAACTCAAAAGCCAAAACCAAAGCGCGTAACTTAGCCAATTGTGCCGTGCAATCCCCTTAGGAGTGTGTGTGCACCAAGGAAGATTTAAAATCACCATCTACTATTGTGCCTGCCATGATTGCTCAGGCTGCTGAATAAGCATATTTAGAACCAATGGCTGACTGTGCAGACCCATCAGTATAAATAATGCATTTGTACTGTTCAAGAGAGGTAATGATAATGGAGGAGGATGAACATGTTCACATTGTAAAGGCTCCTGTGTCTGCAAAGAAGGGTCAAAGATAAAGTTGACATCAGCCAACGTCACAGAACTAGCCCATTGTATCCAACGTGGATGCAAGGTTTTAGAATTCTGGACACCTGCCTTTGTGACCGCTTCCAAAGCAGGCACTGGCAAAACCGAGAAAATGTGTTTTTCCTGAGCCAGAGAGTGTTCTTTAAGGATCGCCAACGGTACAGTGGTCAACATTTTTTTGGTAGAAGAATAACGCAACTCTGCTGATGTATACAAATGGGATTTACAAGCTATGGGAACCGTGTAGCCCTCATTAAAAGTTACATAAGTAAAACCTAATGCACCTGGTACAATCCATATGACTACATTTGTGGTATTTTCTCTTGTTAACAAGAACTGGGTCGTGAGCAGATCAGACGGCAAAGGCCTTAGTATCACGATATGTTCCGGAAGCCAACTGGAATAAGAAAACGAGGGTTGTATCAATACCTAAAGCGGTTTGAGATGCCGGGCATAATCAGAAATGTAAGTGCTCCCGATATAAAAAAAAAAACAGCAAAGATTGCAACTTTTTAAGAGTAGACAATGGTTGCACTTGAGCACATTTCTCCAGAAACTGGGGGGCCAACCCCCTACCTTTGTTATTGAGCTCATAACCAAGAAAAAGAACAGCCAGAAGGCAATATGAGACTTGGCAAAATTAAATTTGTAGCCTACCTTTGCGAAATGTGTGAAAATGCAATCAACGCGCATCAGATCAGGATTTATCTCATCATCAGTCAAATAAATGTCATCAACGTGTGAAAAGACATCAGGGCCAATGTCATGTAAAATTAAAACTATGCGTGCCGCAAACACTCCAGGGCTGTTCTTATACCCCATAGGCAATCTCGAATATCGTCTCTGATTGCCTAGGGCACACTGAATGCAGTCAAATCACGGCTCTCAGGAGCCAAAGAATGGCTGAAGAAGCCATTGGAAATATCTAAGGTTGTCTTGTATTTCTTTCGAACAATGTTATTCACTAACACAGAGCTATGTGTGTTCTGAACCACAAAGGTACGGACAGGACTGTTCAAATGCCGGTAGTCCAAAACTATATGATATGAACCATCCGGTTTCAATATCGGAAAAAGAGGATTATTCATTGGAAAAATACAGGGTTCAATCACACCCTAATATTCCAAATGAGACAAAATGTCACCCACGGACGTTTTTGCGTCACTTTTATTCAGATTCTGCGGTTGGGGCTGTGGCGTAGAATGCAAAGGAATCACATGAACTGGGGAATCCTTGTCCCAACCCGCCTGATTGTGATACAATTCCAGAGCCAGGGATAATGCCCACTCTAAAGCATAAGCAAGTTTATCATAGTGCGAAAAATTGTGTAATATAACATCCTTCCCTCTGGAGAAAGCAAGAACAAAAGTGGGAGGCCAATCAAACTCCGCCAATAAAATATCATAAAAATATGTGAGATTTTCCCAAAAGACTACTTTAACAGTGGGTTTAATAACCCTTTCAATTTGAAGGCTTACTTCATAAAGCCTATCAGGAGGAACAACTCGAGTATCAGCTGTTTCTACGATAATAAAAGTGTCAGTTGCTTTCACCTCCAGATGCTGGTGGAGAGTCTGCCGCACTATGGTAACCTCCGCTGCGCTGTCGAGGAGGGTTACTGCCCAACTTCTGTTTAGGAGGAGGGTTTTCACCATCTGAGGCATACTTCGCAGTCAAAGCGGCAACTTTTTCTTTTGAAAGGGGACTCGATATTGAGGTGGTTCCTCCGGCTTGACTTTTATGCCAAACTGGGGCTGCGGGTCACTTCTTGCTTGCATAGATTTACCTTGTCTGCGATCCTGTCGTCCTCCTCCGCCGAATTGTTGATCTGACGATTCCTGAAAGGAACAAGGAGAAAAAGGATCAGGAACCTGGAGGTGTTTTAATTTTCGAGCAGTCCTGCAAATCATATCTACGTTCAGAAGCGTCAGGTGGAGGTGAACCTGCACGTGAACCAGGCTTCTGTTGTTGCTGCCACTGGTTCTTGTTCCATGTCTTTTTAGGAAAGACTGGACGACCTTCCTTATCAGGAGGGGGTTTACTCTGTGCCTGTGTAAATGGTCGTACGATCCACGTATGCCACCACCACCAGGCATTGATGTACTTGTAAGCAAACTGCCTCACCTTTAATGTTGGCCAGACTCATATTGGAGACTATAGGGAACACTCCCACTTACTTCATCCCCAAATCCAGGGCTGGACCAGCCCCGTGTTTATCCTGTACCTTCTTCAGAACATTCGGCAGAACGCTCATGGAGGGGGTGCCAAAGCACAGTGTATACACTGTAGCAAACACCGTTTCCCAGGTGGTGCAGTCAGCTAAAGAAGAAATCAGACCACTTGGCAAACTCATCGTAAGCATCCTGTGTTTTTCAACAGGAGTCGTATGTGTAAAAACCGCCTCAAGCTTCTCAAATTTTGTTCAAGCCAAAAGGGCAAGACATCATGATTTTGAGGAAGTTTGCCCATCACTGCGTTAATCATGACAGGACTAATACTCCGCCGTGACCTAGTGGCAGAGGAGCAGCTCCAGCTGGAGCTGCTTGAACTGCATGAGACATAAACTGTATGACTCGTCTATGAAGATGAACCAACTGTGTGTACATTTGACGCAGCTCTGAAATATTATCATTGAGATCATTTGGATGTGGTGTAAAACCAGCCAAAATAGGCCAGGTGGGCCCATCGAAAGACAAGGGGCCCTTTCGAACAGAAGTACCAGGGTGAGGAAGGGTGCCATTAAACCATATGGTATGCTCCCATGACGTCAACGGAACTTCAATTAATGAGGAAGGACAAAACGCTGCTGGAGGAGCAGCGGGCGTATATACATGAAACAAATTATAATTTCCACCTACTGCAGGAAACGTAACCCAATAATAAAATACCTCAAAGCAGAATGCGGGATCAGCCTCAACCACAAAAATAATGTTTGCTCCTCCATTAGGAACACAGTGGTGAGTTAATAAGGCTTTAACCACAGCGCGGTTATGTGCAGCAATTGCGAAAGATTGTGCCATGTTTATAAAGTAGACAACTAAAAAAATGGCAAAGCAAATCAGGGTCAAACACCTTTTAAACTTCAAGCTTGAAAAACCCATAGAAATTGGGATACCCTAAAAATACAGGAGGTTAAGCCCCTCCATCATGGATGCCTCCGGGAACCAGTGAGAGGGTATCGTGGACAAGCACAAGCGCTACTCAGGGGTCTTGCGAATAAGTACCAGACCAAACGTTGGCGGCGCCATGTTGCAGGGATTCTGCCCAAAAACAGAACTATGTGTAGGAGCATAGGACCTTGGTGTATATGGACTGAGTCACCCTACCACCTTAGTAGCCATGAGCCCAGGACCGACTAGCTATAGTGTCTCACTTGCTCTCCTACTTACTCACGGAGAAACAAGTGATTAGACACTGCAGAACACAACAATCCCAGATCTCTCAGGAATCCCTTTCACAAACACTCTTGTACTTGTCAACAATAAGATCTGACAGAGACAAGACACAGTTTAAAATATTTATTTTAACTAATGTGCCCTAACATGCAGTATACGTGTCACAAAAAGCAGAAAAATGCATAGTACAAATACAGTTAGCATAGCAGCTAGTCAATATATTATGAAAGAAGATGTCATCATGAGAAGACTATAGAGTAAAGACAATAGAGCCTGACCTCCCTAGCCTTGCTAAGACGCAGTATCATTATATATTAGAAGATCTCAGTGCTTTGTCAGCAGGCCCCATACCTTAGCCTATAGATGGTTGATCTACATCATAGGTGCTGTCTTGCTCTTCTCCGTGGAAAGGTCCCTCTCCAAGTGTGTGCTACCTATTCATGTATTCCAATAGGACTAAAGTATGTTGTCCCAAACAACAGCTGCATCAGTATGTTTTGTTTAGGTGCTAAGGCCTGGCCAGAACAAAATAACAAGGGGCATTGTTTATCAACCTTGCTCACAATGTTCAGACTAAATCCCAGGAATCTGCATAGAGTAAACACAGCGATGAGTTCTCATGTGAAAAAAACATAGAAAGTGTTACTAAAACAAAGTTGTGTAGTAGTGTGTGCAAAGCAGCGGGCAAGCTGCAGCGTGTTCATGCTAATTTGCAGAAAATAACAATGTCCCCATGAGCCATGTGATACTATACACCAGGGGACATCAATGAGGAGTTCTGTAGATACTATAAAACACTCTAATGTGGCCCCTAGAGGCTGCCTATGTGAATGCAGGATAGGGTCCTGGCTAGATTGACTGTCCTGACACTACCAGTCAAGTCCAGAGAAACCTTAAGGGGCCAGATTATGGCCCAGGAAGTGCATGCATCTTTGAAGGGCATAACCACGGGTGGGATTCAAGGTTCAGATGGGTTACCGGAAGAGTTCTACTTCGCCTATGTGGGCACTTTGGCCCCCAAACTTGTAACAGTCTATACTGACTCCTTGCGGCTGGGCCGCTTGCCGGACTCCACATGAAGCACAACAGTGATTCCCCTCCCTAAAACTGACACCGTAGGAGCACCTCCATCAGCGTTTCGCCCACTGTCCATGTTAAATATGGACTTTAAGGTCCTAAGCAAAATAATAGCAAGTATACTCCTACCCTACTTGTGAACTTTAGTGCATAGAGACCAGAATAGTTTCCTCCCCAACTTTAGCACATCCCTCAGTCTCAGGAGACTATATCATATTCTCTACCACCCTGTAGTATAGGCTAACCAAGAGGCACTCGTCATGCCGGTAGACCTCGAGAAGGCCTTCGACTCTATACGGTGGGACTTCCTTTTGAAGATCATGAGTAGGATGGGGCAGGGTGAGAGATGGATTAAATGGGTTACTCTCCTTTATATGGACCCGACAGCCCAAGTGAAGACTGAGTCCGATTTTTTCCCACATACAGCATAGGGGGACCAGGCAGGGATGCCTGCTGCCTCTGCTCCACTTCACCCTGGCTATAGAGCCCTTGGCAGAACTGTTCTAAACAGAGGGCAGAGGCACTGGTATTGCGGAAGAAGCATCTGACATATTATATCGCCCTATGCTGATGACCTGCTTCCATACTTGGTAGATGAATAAGCTGGAGTGCGGGGGCATATCGGCTACTGGAAGACTTTGGGACTGTGACAGGCCTAAAGGTTATCCGAGCTAAGACATGTATATTCCCTTGCATTAAGGGGACCCCTCAACCATCCGATATCCCAGCAGATTTCTTATGGTCTCCCACAACCTTTAAATACTTGAGGGTATGGGTGTCCCATGCCTTTTAAGATTTAATAGAAGGGAACCTGGGAAAAGCCCTCCGATCAAGTTGATCATTTGTATCCTTCTAGAGATCCCTGCTCCTGTCCCTTGGGTGCATGTGCCGATTGCCAAGATGGTGTTGCTCCACCGTCTATTATATTTTTCCACAAATGGGTACAAATGACTTGGTTCAATCAACTTGATACCCTTCTCCGCAAATCAATATAGGATGGCGGCTGCCATAGAGTTTCTCTAGAGAGCCTAAGATGCCCACCAAATGCTGGGCGATTGGGAGCTTTGGATTTTGAACTGTATTATTTAGCAGCAAAGCTGTAATGGGTGGCTAAATGACTAGATAACTCTCATACCCATGACTTGGATCTGTTGGGACTGACCCCATGCCATGGACATCTGTTAGCCCACTTATTGCACCTGGACATAGCCCTCCCATTGCCTAGTGTACTGTTACACATAGCATTGCAGTGCTGGCACCGCTGTGTTGTGCGAACCCAGAGTGCCCACTTGTACTCACTAGCTGCACCATTGACGGGCCTCTCCCATGGAGAGCCTCTTGCCTGTTTCAATCATGCCCATCTTTTGGAGTCAATGGAGGCAGAGATCACAAATGTAGGTGTTTGTTTTCTACAGGGAGTACTCATCCCACTGAAGGACCTGTCTGATACCCATGCCTTACCCAGAGGCCAATTCCTGACATGTGAAGCATTGGTTCAGACATCCGTGAACCTGTGGGACAAGTGTCGGGACGAACCCTCACCCACATGGTACTCCAACTTCTATTTTGTATGGGTATAGCACAGCACTTGGTAAGATGCTTCTACCAAGCTCTGAATGAGATGGGGATGGAGACATTGAAAACCCCAAGGGCACACTGGGAAATGGTGCTAGGCCATGGCATCACGCTAAGAAAATGGTAGAGGGTGATAGCCCACCCCAAAATGTTCTCACGTAATACGTGGTTGAAATATGTACAGTTTAATTACTTACATATGACACATCTCACTACACATAGACTACAGCTAATATATGGAGGGGACTCTCAAAGCTGTCCTCACTGTCAAGTACATGATGCAGACTTCTGCTGTTTGACTTGGGAATGCCATGTACTGCAGAGTTTCTGGATTGCAGTTTTGCAGAGGATCCCGAGCACGTTGGGGTGCATGCTGCCGTGTACAATACAGACCAGTTTCTTGGGAAGCTTCCCCAGGTCCAAAGTGCAAAAAGTTGGCTCTAAATTCACAAACTTTAAAAAAAAAATGTTTTTATTTATGTTTTGTAATTTGAACTTACATTCAAATAAATCATGAATGCACGATACAACTTGGTTGTTGGGTTGTTGTCAGCGACCTTTGACCCTGCTCTCAGGCAGGTCGCTCCCATCGCCGTCGCAACAGCTCCACCTGTTGTGAGCGTCCCCCCAGCTTGCTACTGCTGCTGGACGCGAGTTCGAGGCTCGCTCGCCGCACTTGGTTTTGCATTGTTTTTGTATTGCTTTGCCGCCTGTATTTTCCCCATCTCCTTTCTCCCCTCTGTGATTTCTGTACCCTGTATTTGATTTTTGTGCCCTGTATTTGCTCTATTTTCTTCTTCCCCCTGTGATTCTGTGCCCTGTTCGCCCTCGGTTCCCTTTCGCCGTTCCCCACCTGTTTTTTGCTTCCCACTGCTGCGTCCCTGTGACCCCGCCCCCCTGCTCGCCCATTCGCCGCCCTGTTCCCGCCTCCCAGCTGCCCCTCCCTCCCACCTCCCCATATATGGCGGCTGCACAGCGGCCGCGCAGCGGACGTGCTGCTGGTGCGCCAAATGCAAACCCGTCCGCACCCGTCTGCGCCTGGACCACGCCCAGCGCTAGAACCCCTGGCCCCCACGAACATCATGACGCCCGTCTCTCCTACAATGCCAGCATCCTCCACGCACCCAACACAGGACGACCACACACCTGCTTCCTAGCCACACCGAAGTGCACCCAAGGACCCTTCTTCTGCCGGAACTGCAGCTTTACCAGCATCCGACCCACCTACCCAACCACCAGGAAAGAACCCAACTACCTCAGATGCATTCCGCTCAACACCCGCTCCACCCACAAACACGCCATCGAACTGTGGGACCTACTCGACTCAACCTCCCTAGACATCGCCTTCCTGACGGAGACCTGGTTGAACCCCTCCTCGGCACCCGACATCGCCATAGCCATCCCGGATGGCTACAAGATCTCCCGCAAGGACCACACCAATGGAGTAGGAGGAGGAATCGCCATCGTCCACAGGAACACGCTAAGAGTCTCGACCAACACCGACGACACCCTCAGCACCGCCGAACACCTGCATTTCCAGATCCACACCGATCCCAACATCACCCTCAGAGGAACCCTCTTCTACAGACCCCCCGGACCCCGACCACACTTCAGCGACTCCATCGCAGACTTCGTCAGCACACACGCCCTCACCTCCACAGACTACATACTCCTCGGTGACCTGAACTTCCACCTCGAGAAGAACAATGACACCAACCCACTCTGCCGGCCACACACTTGACCCCATCTTCTCCGCAAGCTCCCATGTCTCCTTCAACCACACCACTGAACTCCACTGGACCGACCAACGCTGCATCCACTTCACCTTCCGGAAACCCACCACGCACCACCGCACCCAACAGATCCACTGCCGCTGCTGGAGCTAAGTCACCGAAGTCCAGCTAACCATCACCCTGCCCGGAGCCCACCCGCCGACCCCACCGACCCCGACACGCTGCCCGCAACCTCAGACAGTGGATCGACGACTGCGCCAACACTGTCGCCCCGATCAAGAGACCCTCCAACAGTCGCACCAGCAAGAAAGCCAGCTGGTTCACTGAAGACCTCCAGGCCTCCAAACAAACCTGCAGAAAGCTAGAGAAGAAATGGCACTTTGAACGAACACTGGACAGCTACGCAGCCCACAAGAACGCCACCCGCAGACACTATCACCTCATCAGATCCGCCAAAAGGGCCTCCTTCAAAGACCGCCTAGACAACAACGCACACAACAGCAAAGAGCTCTTCAACATTGTGAAGGAACTCTCCAACACTAACGACATCCCACCTTCACAAGACCTGTGTGACTCCCTTGCCACCTTCTTCCATTGCAAGATCGCAGACATCCATGACAGCTTCAACACCACGACCGCTCCGACAACCAGTCAGACCTCCGCCCCCACGACCACCATCCGCACCGACTGCCTGCTCTCCTGTACCAACATCACCGACGACAACACGATCAAAATCATGAACACCATCCACTCCAGATCTCCGTCAGACCCATGCCCACACCCCATCTTCAACAAAGCCAGCTCCACCATTGCACCCCATCTCCGGAAAGCCATCAACATCTCCTTCGAGACAGCAACCTTCCCGGAGAGCTGGAAGCACGCCGAGATCAACGCCTTACTCAAAAAACCCAAGGCGGACCCCAAGGACCTCAAGAACTTCTGGCCCATCTCCCTGCTTCCGTTGCCAGCGAAATTCATCGAGAAAACCGTCAACAAACAACTTACCCGCTACTTCAAGGAGAACAGCATCTTGGACACGTCCCAGTCCGGGTTCTGCAGCAACCACAGCGCTGAAACAGCCCTCATCGCCACCACCGATGACATCAGGGCCCTGCTAGACAATGGAGAAACCGCGGCCCTCATCCTCCTGGACCTGTCAGCCGCCTTCGACACGGTCTGCCACCGCACCCTATACACACGCTTCCACGATGCTGGGATCCAAGAGAAGGCACCTCCTTCCTCTCCGGCAGAACCCAGAGCGTCCGCCTCCCCCCTTTCCGCTCCGAAGCCACCGAAATCATCTGCGGCTTACCCCAGGGCTCATCCCTCAGCCCAACCCTGTTTAACATCTACATGGCACCGCTCGCCCACGTCACCCGACTGCATGACCTCAACATCATCTCCTATGCTGACGACACCCAGTTGATCCTCTCCCTCACCAAGGACCCCCACATCGCCAAAACCAATCTCCACGAAGGAATGAAAGCCATCACCGAGTGGATGATGAACAGCGACTGAAGCTAAACTTGGACAAGACGGAAGTCCTGATCCTCGGACCCACCCCCGCGGCCTGGGATGACTCCTGGTGGCCGACCCCACTGGGAACAGCTCCAACACCCACCGACCACGCACGCAACCTAGGGTTCATCCTCGACTCCACCCTCTCCATGACAAAGCAGGTCAACGCCGTCTCATCCTCTGCTTCAACACCCTCCGCATGCTCCGCAAGATCTACAAGTGGATCCCCACTGAAACAAGAAAAACGATCACCCCGGCCCTCGTCAGCAACAGGCTGGACTACGGAAATGCCCTCTACACAGGAGTCTCGGCCAAACTCCTGAAAAGACTTCAACGCATTCAGAACGCCTCTGCACGCCTGATCCTCAACATACCTTGCTGCAGCCAAATCCGATCCCACCTGAGAGACCTGCACTGGCTCCCCGTCAACAAGAGGATAACCTTTAAGCTCCTCACCCACGCGCACAAGGCACTCCACAACACCGTTCCCTTGACAACTCTAGACGCGCACGCCCACACGGGACCGCCTCCCTTGGGCGGGTTCCCTGACTCGCTTTCCTTATTTGGGCACAGGACTCAGCCTGGACGCTCTGATAGGCCCGCTCCATCGGCCATTGTACAACCAGGCACTGCACTGCATGCAACGCCGCCACGATAGCCCCGGACTCCGGTTGCACCGCACCAGGAACTGCCGCACAGCCGTAATCACCCCAAGCTGATTCCAATTTTATCATTAAGCACGCTATTTAAACCCGCCCTTGCGGTCTCACTCCCATGTTCGGGCGGACGAGGAGCAACACCTTAGGCTGAATACGGGACACTCTGCCTCAGACAGTAAGAGTATGAATGGTGGTTTCGCGTTGTTTTAAAACCCGTTCGTCGGTTTTATTGTGGAATGATTGTGGTTCCATCCTGATTGCAGGCTTGCAAGGGTCCACGTTCTTGATACCTTCAGTTCGTTGACTATCACATTCTTCTTCTCTCCCTTTAGACTAAACAGAAGTGTCTCCTCCCTTCCCCCCATGTGGCAAGTAGTTTGTCTAACTAGGGTAAGCCTCATGAGAGCACTTTTTACTCTCAACATGTTTGTGTACTCACGTAGAGTGGCACATGTCACGTGATTAGTCACTCACCTTAAGATATTTACGCATGTGTATGTCTTGACATTAATGTTATTTATGTTTTCACTTTTGACCTTTCTTCTACAGTTGTATATATACATATTTGTTTGTTTGATCTTTCCTATAGGCTTGACAGTTGGAAGCCATCTAGGTAGTGGAGTGTGGCCTACGCCACACCCGCACAGTGGTATTCTCTTGCTACCAGTTGGTAAGAACGGAGCCCTTTCTTTGTAACTCTAGGTCCTGATGAATGCCCTGGACCCGCTCGGGCCAAGAAGGCAGAAACATGTCGACCTTACACTAGACGGCTAGGGGACACCTAAATACCCCACCTGCCGCTACTTTGTTTTTAGCATCATATAGTTACTGATCACATTAAAAATATCTTGGTAACTATAATGATTTTTAACTTCACGTTCTACCCCATGGGCCCCCACTCTTTAGTTTAGAAGTGCATCCCTGTCTCCAGGTGTATGCCCGCCCTCCATCAAACGAAGGTTTTGGAGGGCGAGGACTGGCCGATGATGAAGCATGACACCAGGTGGTGTGTGAGGCCAGTCCGTCACTTTTTGTGAGATGTCCACACTCACAACCAATTCACAACTGTAGTTAGGTCACATCACTCTAGGAGCAGCCTCTTGTGGTCAATAACTCCACAACACCGGACCAGTGTACCTCAACAGACGACTCAGCTTCTACACCCCCACCCACCAGCTCCACTCCGCCAACATCGCCCTCGCCAAAGTCCCCCGTATCCGAAGAGCGACCTACGGCGGTAGATCATTCTCCCACCTCGCCGCCAACACCTGGAACATCCTCCCCATCCCCCTACGGCAGACCCAAGACCTGCTGACCTTCAGAAGACTCCTCAAGACCTGTCTTTTCGAGCAGTAGCAGCATTCCCCCACCCCCCAGTACCTTGAGACCCGCACGGGTAAGTAGTGCACATTACAAATGTTTTGGTTGATTGATTGATTGATTGATTGATTGATTGATTGATTGATTTATTAGGCAATAGCATGTGGTGAGGGGCAAAAAATATAGCAACAGTTCCTCTGGCAAAGAGCATGAGGTTAAAGTCCAGTGTTATATACATACATGTGGTAAGGGTCACATTCGACTTATCTACACTTATCATCAATGGGTTAGGTATCACAAATTTCAAGACCCTTTCCCTGATCTTCCAAGTGGCAAATCCAATCCCTCCTCCTCCTCTCCAAATTTTAATCCATTATAATTTATCCATGGCGCCCATATTTTTGGGAATTTTCGGGGACAACCCCTCGTCTTATAAGTCACTTTCTCCACAACCATATAAAGATCTAAACATGTTCTCAATTCCTTGAGTGTACGGAGTCGGTGGGCACCACAGTACCGCGCTATGTCTCTCTTTTTCAAGTTAGCCAATAGGAGTTTATGACTTGGCAGGTCCACATCCGTGGGGATTCCCAGTATGAGGAATCTTGCTTCCAACTCAAGTTGGGCTTCGAGTATGTTGTTTAGTTTGTTCACTACCTTACTCCAGTATACTTGAACCCTACTGCACTCCCAGAGGGTGTGTATAAATGCACTGCGTTCTGTGTGGCATCTGAGGCAATCCGTGTTCTCTGCTCCCCCCATAGAGTGAAGCCTTGCTCTATCAAAGTAAGTCCTGTGCAGGATTTTATACTGAATGAGCCGTAATCGTAGTTTGATTGCCACTTCACGTGGGTGAATAAGGGCGACCTCCCAGTCAATGTCTTCCATTGGGCCAATGATGAGTTCTCATTTAGCTCGAAGTGGCCTAGTCTGTCAGCCATATTGTTAATTGTTGTTTTATATGTCAACGAGATGGCTTGAGTCGGAATCTCTTCCTGCAAAAGTCTGCCCTCTAATGGGGCATTTTCCGGCAGCGTCTCTGCGTCTAGTCCCTCCGCTTGCCAGGCATGTTTCAGTCTGAGATAGGCATAGGATTGAGTGACGTCAAGCTGATATGTGGCTTGAAGCGAGGTGAATGGGGCCAATGTGCCTTTCTCTAGTACATCCCCTATTTTGGAGATCTCTATTAGGTCCCAGTGTTTAAAGCTTCTCAATTTTCTGATCTCGGTCAGTCTAGTTCCCTTCCATAAAGGGTTCTCCCTTGTTGGTTTCATGTCCCATTTAATTTGCTTCTCAGCACTTTTCCATGCCTTTAACGCTTGTTGGGTAGCTGGTAGGAGCCAACTACAACCTTTATCTCCGCATATATAGTGTAATTGTGTGTGTTCTGTGAATTGTAACCTTTTGAACCTGTAAGTGGGGTGGTCTCCTTGAGCGTGGTTCCATTAATTAATTAAAATGAGATGGGCTGCTTTGTAGTAGGCTCTGATATCTGGCAGGGCCAGACACCCATTATACAGGTTTCGCTGCAGCATTTGCAGCGCTATTCCTGGATGGGCCCCGTCCCACGGAAGCAAGCGTAGCTCACTGTGGAGGGTTGTGAACACGTTCTCTGGTATTTTGCAATAGGTATTTTGCAAAATATTTAAGAACTGAGGGAGTGTGATCATGTTGTATATAGCGGCCCTTCCCATGATCGTCAGAGTTTCCTCCACCTTGACATCTTCTTGAAAGTTCAAAAGAATTTGTCTGATATTGTGCTCTAAATTAGTTGCTACATCAGTGGTTATATAATCCGAGGTAAGTGAACCCCTCTGTGGACATACGTAGACAGCTCTGATAGGTCTAGGGTTCCACCACCCTGCCCACCGGGTACAAGGTAGATTTACTCAAATTGATCTTATATCCGGCGTGTCGACCATATTCCTCAAAGATTTGTAAAATTTTGGGGAGTGTCTCAGCTGGGTCTGTAACATATAATAAAAAATCGTCCGCATAGAGCGATATGCGTTCTTCCTCTAAAAATCGGGACTCGTCTATGAAACCACCCAATCCTTAGCAGGTTCCAACTACACAGGCCAGAGGCTCCAATATGATGGCAAACAGTAGGGGACACAAGGGACAACCCTGTCCAGTGCCTCGTTGAATCGGCCAGCTCGTCGAGACGACCCCATTGACCCGGACTTTAGCCTCAGGAGCATTATATAGGAGTGCCAACCATTCCCTAAATATTGGACCAAATCCAAACTTTTCCAAGGTAAATCTCATAAAGGGCCAATGAATGGTATTGAACGCCTTCTCTGCGTCTAGCGAAAGGAGCAGATGTGGGCTATCCCGACTCTGAACCGTGGCCATCCAATTAGCCACTTGTCTTAGGTTAAAACGTGTGGCTCACTTGGGCATAAAACCAGATTGGTCTCTATGTTTCAGGGGGATAATAACTGTCAAGAGACGCATCGCAAGGGTAGTGGCCGGAATCTTTGTCTCAATGTTGAGCAGAGGTATGGGTCGATAGGACCCACAGTCTTCCAGAGGCTTTCCTGGTTTATGAATTACAACTACAGTAGCCATTCGGAGATCTTTTGGGAGAAGCCCTTGTTCTTTTGACGTCTTGAACATATTTAGTAAGTGTGGTGCCAGCAGGCTACTATTTAATTTTAAAAAATTCTCCCAGGAGTCCATTTGGGCCCAGGGTTTTCCCCGACTTTTGGCGACCAATGGCCTCTGTCACTTCCTCAAGGGTGAGGTCTTACTCTAGCCTGTCTCTCTCCTCCTGGGAAAGTAAGGGAAACCCAATTGAGGCTAAGAATTGGATTATTTGCGCCTCATTCGTCTGTGGTTTAGCTGCATATAATTCCGTGTAGTACCGTGCCAAGGCCCCCGCTATGTCTTTGGATGAGGTGTGCGTATCGTTCTTTAATGGACATTACCTATCTCGCCTCCATTTCCTTCCTGCCCAGCCATGCAAGCAGTTTCCCCACCCTGTCACATGTCTCATATAGCCCATGTTGGACTGCCAATTGTTGAGCCCTCACCTCTCTAGTCGCCAGCGCATGATATTAACTTTTGGTTATTTCAACTTGGCGAAGGATATGCCCAGTCAGGGAGGAAATGCCACTTCCCTCTAGACTTAACAGCTTGTGTTCTAATGCTTCCATCTCTTGGGTTTCTCGTCTCTTTTTATGGGCAATTATATTTTGTGCTCTGTCCCTAAGCACCGTTTTAAATGCTTCCCATAAGGTGACTGCAGACTGTACTGCACCAGTATTTTCCTTAAAGTAGAGCTCTGAGCCAACCTGAGCTCTTTAGCAACTCTTGCATCTTTCAAGACCCATGAGCTCAGTCTCCAGTACTCTACCCAGTGGCCACCCCTCCCTCCAACCGTTAGTAGAAGCAGTGAATGGTCCAAGATGCCCCTAGCTAAGTATTCTACCCTCTCCACCTGCCCTACCTCTCCCGCAGGAGTGAAGAGATAATCCAGTCTCGAAAACACCATGTGGGCCCCCGAGAAGTGAGAATAGGCACATACGTTTGGATGATGTAGTCGCCACAAGTCATTCAGTCCGAGGGCGTCTTGGAATTTTGCCAACATTGTGGGGCCATGTAACTCAGGTCTTAGTTGAGTTCGATCTAGGGAGGGCTCAAACACATTGTTGAAGTCCCCTCCTATAATATGTATGGCGGGTCCGGAGTGCAATAGGAGATCCGTTAGTCTATCTAGTGTACGTTGTTGCAGTCGCGGGTGCGCTTAGGCACTGATAAGTAAAAACATCTTACGATTCCAAATTCCCTGTACTGCAATGTACGTCCCATCTGAGTCTACCCATTGTTGAGTAACACAAAAGGGAGGTGACTTTTTGATGAGAATTGCCACACCTCTCGAACCCTTAGTAAAACCCGCTTGTGCCAGGGTATTGTAATGCCCTCTTCCCAGGAAGGAACAACTCAAACACATCAGGTGTGTCTCCTGTAGAAATATTATGTCGGGTTTAAGTCTTTTGAGGTAGTGAGATACTAGACCTCGTTTGATTTTGTTTCCTAACCCATTGACTTTCCATGTCAGTGCCTTGAACCTGCCCCCAGCCAATGCAATGTAGCTTATGATTCATCACATGCGCAGCCCTCCCCCAGAGAATCGCCAACATCCCCAATTCCCATCTCAGTCTCGGTATTCATTTGATCTAAATGAAAAGAACAGTCTCCCCTTGCAGTGATCACAACTCACAACATTTGATGATGTCTAACTTACCCCCCACCCTACACTCTTCAGGTACCCAGACCACCCCCCAATTCGTCAACATGACAACTCTAGCATGGGTAATCCACTAGGAGGTCTGTAGCTCTCCCTCCCCCACCATTTCAATTAACTACACAATAATACAGTAGCAACACACAGTAAACTTCCCTTTCTCAGGCCAAAGTTCTGCAATGTCTGCCAAACCCTAGGGTTATCTTGCTGTCTTTTGGTGGCCGTCCGGCCCCTCATCTCAGTCCTCTTTGCCATTGTTGGGCAGATGCAGTTGTTGCGTACTTGTGTGAAGCAGAATCGGGTCTGGAGCTTCCAGTTGCTGAATGCTCTCAAGTAGTGGGTGCTCACTATCTGCAAAACCGAAACAGTTGGAAAAAGGGGGTCCAAGGGAATGTCTAAAGACCACAAAAAGATTTATTCCCCAACCAACATATAAAAAAACTGTGTGAAATCTTTGGGTCTATACAAAAACATCAAAGTCATATGATATAATACTCCTGAATCACAATAAGTCTATCAGCACAAAATCATAAGCAAAACCTCACAGCAAACGCTGTGGGCAAATCCCTTTACAGGACGAAATCCGTCACTCACCATAGGTGACATGCTTCATCATTTGGGATTCTCCTCCCAAAGGAAACACCTAGTTCCTTTGGGGGCTACAACCCCCTCTCTACGAGGGAGGAGCACAGGGATGTTTTCAAATATCGGTGGAATATTCTAAATCCACAAGTGAAGAGTAAAGACAGTGTGAGTGAGGGCGCAGCGCTAAAAATGGGAAAGTAAATATAAGAAATGTGCAATTAAAAATGGCTAGGGAGTGTCAACAATGTACTTTATTCTAATGCACCCACTGCCAAGGTTAAAAAACAGTGCACCTGCGGTATGGATATAAGCCGCTCAGGTGGAATAAGAAATAGTGGTCAACATGTTTCAGCCTTAGGCCCAACCATGGGCGTGGCTTTCATCAGGACCTCTCGTGATGCTGCTGCGTAAATGTGTGAGTGATACAGACAAAGGATATACAAAGAAATTCAGTTTACTCCATCTGTTCCTCTTAAAGATAATTACCTAAAAAAACAGAAATCAGAAAGAACCACATGAGATATATATTCAATTCATGTTGCGTTTATGTAATGCCAAAGATAGAGTGCTATATAATAGACAAAAATGACAGGCTTATCCGCAGACTGCTGGGTATACAACCCACCTCAACCTGGCGACAGCTCAGGAAGGGGGCACCGCTCTAGAAAGAAAACGGTGTAAAGGTTATCAATTAACCATCCTCTACCAAGGGCCAAATGAAAAAAACATTGTTCCAAATAATGACCTATCGCAGGGATCCACTCGCGAGCATATTTAAAAACAGAAGTCCACTGTGTGAGTGCAAAACCCTAATAAGATTGATTAACAGTTATAACAGAATGAAAACAGAGGGAAGGCTCAATGTAGCTATCAGATAAAAGCTTGAACAATGAACCAACCTCAGAAAACACTAACAGCTGAGGGAGATATACTAAGTCTCCAATGTGTATCTTAACTATTGTGCCAAACATATGAATCTTATCATGTAAAGATGATGCCAAAGCGCATGATGACGCTTCTGTGAGCTGAAAACTGCTCTGACCCAACAATTCTATATTGAGATTCTCCCCATATCAACACGCTATCAAAGTGCCAATATACTGTCCTAGAGGAGTATCAAACACAAATTAAAAACCGTGGGTCTAGCATAGAGAAAGCAACATCAGTTTCATCAGCCCTTCTCATATCAAACTAACCCCAATTGCAAGATCGACCAGTGGTTAAGTTTAAAATTCAAAGACCAGGGACCTCACCTCTCCAGACATTAGGCGTCCTGAGCGCTCGTTCTATGACAAAGCAGGCCGAGATTTGTGTACCTGGAAGGGTGTCATTTAGAAACGTCAGGAGAAATTGGCCTGGGTCGCTTGGAAACATTCGTAGATCATGGCGTAGCAGTGTGACCTCTGAGCGTATCTCCACCATTTTCCCTTCCAAGCTTTCTCTGGATGCCTGAATTGCTTGTAGTATGGCCGCATTATCTGGAAGGGGAACAAGACCTCCCTCTGCTCCCGCCGACGCAGGGAGCACGTTGGCAAATTGGTCCAATTTTCCCTGTCTCAACGACTTAGGCTCCTTATCCCTCGCCATCCTGAGTGATCCGGCGTTAGGTTGTGGCTAGGCACTCTCTCCCACAGTCGTGGCCTCTGTAACACTGCTGATGACTTCCAAAAAACTCACCCCCTAGAGTGTATCATAGCTCCAAGGACAGCTGGAATGGTGTCCATCAGGCCGTGCAGGCTAGTGTGTGGGCCCCAGCATCCCTTCCGCTGTGGGCGATTTCCAAAGAGGGCACCAAGGCTCACACTTCCGTCCACCCCCTTGCCGCTTGCCTTGGTGTACTTTGGTGGGTAGAAGGACCCACAGAGCGGAGAGAGGCAGAGCCCAGGCCCAGGCCCATTCGGCTACTTGTAGGACGTCTTCTTGAGTCCACCACGCCTAGGAGTTGGACTATCGTGCCAATCGTATCTTTGTGTCTCTTGCCGGTACCCCCATGAGATTACGCCCGGGGCATGGGGTTGAACGCCGTTCAGTTTTCAGGTCGTTGTAGCCCAAAAGTGCTAAGGCCACACTACGCAGCCACAGCGCTGCAGTATCTTCACCACCAAAATCTGGGGCCCATAATATGTACCGGGGCCTGAAGATGCACCATCTCCCTCTGCACTTACCCCAGCTGCCCACATCCGCGTTACTGTTGGGGGGGCAGGAGAAGGAGTCTGTTGACACGCCCACCGGACCTCTAGCAGCGGTGCGGCAGCGTTCAGCTTAGTCAGCGAGCTCAGGCTCGCAGTCTCCCAGTCCCTTCGCTGCCGGTTCCAGAGGAGCTCCCCAAGGCCGCCCAGGTTTAGGCGGGCCCGCCCGTGCGATCTCCACAGCAGCCCCTGCCACCTGCCGTGAAGAGGGAAACGTGGGGGGGACCCACTCTCAGCCCCAGAATGGCTTACCAAGCACCAGCACTTGGTCCACGCCACATCTAGGTGTACCGCTCAAGGGTAGGGAACCAGCAAGGCGCTTTGAGTCGCTCAGCTTGCCTCCACAGATTAGGATCTCTGCCTGTACCAAGTGGGCATTTGGCGCTCCCCATCGCAGCTTCAGCGGCGTGGAAGGGCACTGTTAGTCGCTTAGCCCAGGGCAACCGTCCAAGTGTCTCTATGGCGCACTCAGCTTCTGTCTCTCAGTGTGAGTGTGTCGTGGACCCATTGTGCTGCTGCAGACTGCTCCGGCAGGGCGACATCTTGGAGAGCGTCTTGCCGACGATTCTGTAGAAAAGGCTCTAAGTATGCCTTATATCGTCCGTTCACCGGTGTTCCAGCACTCCTCCACTGCAGCACACCTTCCGAGCCCCACTGATGTAATTTGTGGCTTCGAGGGTCAGGATTTAAGTCAGGATGTATTTGGGGCCGGCGGGCTCGCAGAGAACGCGGTTACCCGGCCATGTTGTTGGCCACGCCACCCCTAAATTCACAGACTTGGCCCTGGCCCTAGTCTAACACAGAATAGCAATGGCATGGAAATCTGAAAGAGGGCCTAGACTGGAGATCTTGGAGAGGGACGTCATGATCTGGACAGAGGCGGAAGGACAGGCCCTTAGGAGGGAAGATGCCAGGGGAATATGCAAGCGCCCGTTGGCCAAAATATGTAAGGAGTTTTTGGCAAACTGGGAATACCCAGGGGAAGACATAGACTCAGAACCGTGTGAACCTGGGGATGGAATTGGTAGCCCAGGGAGACCCAATACAGATGGAGTGGTGGGAGAGGGTAGAGCTGAGGGAGAATGAGTGACTTGGAGTTGAGACATATGACAACCTAAACTATGGGCCCAACAGAAATCTGGACATGGGCATCATATGAATGGAACAAGTCAGCTACTGCCCACAAGCATGTCTACGAATAATAGTGGACCAGACTATACACACCACAACACCCCCAGAGACACAGTTCACAAGATGTTTATTGGTTTTATATTTCTTTCTTTATGATTTCTCATGGATTCCCTTTACAAAATGTGGCCTACTCGTAAGCCACCTGCAACACACAACATATGATGCAACCGAGAATTTCTTAGCAATCACACTCAGGTATAATGACAGTGTGGCAAGGGAACGATCTATAAATGGCTGACTCTGCTCATATTTTTTCTTAGACGCCGAGAACAATGATAATATAATTAAGCAAATTAAGCTTGTCCTGTTATAAGCTGGTATGATTCACACCTGCCATCTTACTCATTTGATATGTCTATATAATCATCTGTTGATGCTAAAATGTAAGTGAACACACATGTGGAGTTTATACAAGAAAATATGATGTAGAAGACTATAATTGAAATGCCACAAAAAATATCTTGAAAAAAACGCATAGGGGGGCCTCTCAAAAGTCAGGTATACGTTGATGATCAGAGTCACACCTATTCAATCTGTGCACAATGTCTGGTGCATGATGATACAGAACGCACCAGACCATCTAGGTCACACAACGAAGAGTTGAATTCAGCACCTCCCTTGATAGGAGGTACAAGCATCCAGGGCACAGTGATATTAGTCACACTAGACAATCTGAGCACAGTCCCATCAGGCCGATCCAGTCACACGCATAATGAAGAGTTGCTAATTCCTTACCTTCCTGGAAATTAGGTACAAGTCCAGTGCACAAAGATATTAGCCGCAACAGACAGCTCCAGTCACACACACAGGCACAATTTCAGCACTGCCTTACATGTTAGAAGGAAGCACCCCTATGGTTATGCCCCCACCTCAGAGGATCGCAACCTTCGAATCGGACACCGCACACAATGACCATGCTGTTGGCGTGTCATATGAGAGAGATGCGGCATGATTGACAAAGCGGGCCATGTGCGTCCCGCAACTGGTGAATGCTCTCACCACCCACAAGACGCTTATGTGTACTAGGGTCCCCACAATGAGGGGGCCACATGCCTTATTTGTGGAACAAACTTTGTGGCTCACTGCCAGGCACCATGCTTAGGTTGAGGCTCACACCACCAGTTGGAATCCAGCAGACTATGTGGGCACTTGAGTGGGGACCCCTCACCAGGTGTCGCAGAAAGATGGTGTGGATCTGTCATAGGAGATCTTTGATGTCCCTGAGATCTCCAGGAGAACAGTGGGCTCCTGGAACAAACCCTTAGAGAGCACACTTCATGGTGCCACACTGCAGCATGTAGTAGGCCCAGGCCAGCCACTTTTCAGGAAGCGCATGTGGTCCCTTTCAATGACAGTAATCCTCCTTGTGCACAACAGAGTCCTCTGGCAATATGCACAAAGTAGACCAGGTTCTCTGGTCTACATTCCCACAAGTGCATCTCACCCTTGCTGAAGTGCCACACCAATAGTTATACTTTAGTGTGCCTTTGAAGTTGGGGGTGGTTCAAAGGGTCACCCTTTGAACCACAGATGTGTCCCCTAAATTTCAATTCTGTCGGTCATGGGGCCATGGAATGCAGATCTTTATATTTAGTGGGACCATAATCTGACTCCAAGAAGCAAAGTGTCAAAACATCTTACTCCAATCCCTCCAGTCAGCTCGCAAATGGCAAAAGTCTGTCATTCCAGTTGCACGCCCAGTGTTTTATGGCTGTCGTTGGGGAATGCCCATATTTGCTCCCCCAACCTCCAGTGTGGACTGCAGCCAGTCACAAAAGCACACAACAGAATGTTAGAGCAGAGGAATGTCCACATTCTAGTAGTGGCATTTCTACGTGAATCATGACAAAGCCACTGGTACCACTGGAAAGAGGTTATCACAGTGAATCCAATGATAGGAAACAAGATAAGGCTGGGCCATTGCAATCCATTGTTGCAGCCTAACGTACCAGTCTGCAGTGGCAGGCTAGATGCGTAATCAGAAGCACCATCAGTGCCAGCGTGGCCACTAGCCCGCAGTGGCAAGCTGGACACAGATTTGAGCTCTGTCTCGGGGCCACGCGCACACCAGTCTGCGCTGGCGGGTGGACAAGGTATTTTAGAAATACCAGCATTGCAACACGCACCCCAGTCTGCAATGGCAGACAGGACACATAATGTGGAAATTCCAATGGTGCAAAAGTGCACACCCAGCCTGCAATTTTCAAAAACATTAGCGGGGCAATGTGCACACCAGCCTAAATTGGCAGGCTGGCCACGCATGTAGAAACCACTATTGATACTAATGCACACATTTGCCTGCAAGTGCGAGCTGCGCATATGTTTGGAACACCATTGGTGCCACCGTGCATATCACCCTGCAGCGGCAGGCATGGCACGCGAGTAGTGGTACCATTGTGCAAGTGTGCACTCCAGCCTGCAATGGCAGGCTGGATACATAATCGGGCGCACCACTGGTGCAAATGCGCTCCCCTTAGCCTGCAAGGGCTGGTGGGACACAGGTTCTGCCTCATCCCAGGTCCCAGTGTGCACACCAGCCCGCAATGGTAGACTGGGCACCGGGGTACCACCACCCTAGGTGCAAGTGAGCACATACACCCTTCCATGTAGCCTTGAAAATTGCCCCAGGCCATAGGGCCTCATTAAGGGCATCAGCTCCTCCCTAGGGGTGTTCCTCATGGGGAGAGCAGACCCTCTATGTAGAGAAAACCCACATAGGGGTTCATCCCTACTCAGGCAGTACACCCACAGGTGTACTTACCCGGACCCTCAACTACCTCGGTGTCGTGGTAGGGAGCGGCCACCTCAGGGTTGGCCATGAAGTGGGCCAGACCATCTTGAGTATGAAACATTTTTTATATGCTCTTCTGGAGATGGGGGTGTGACAATCACTGCTGCTTCCTCTCCATTAGCCCGTGTCACCCCTGCTCGGACTATGTGGTGTACCCTTTCACAGGGCCATTAAAGGTACGACACCTAAGGGAGACAAGTTAGCACCCTGGCCTGGCATGTGTGGGCGGGGTGCCCGCACTTTCCCACTGTAGTACAGTGGGGAAGTACCCAGAATCCTATGGTCAAGAAAAGAGAGTGGCAAAAACCAGGAGGACAAAAAGCAAAACGTTTTGGGGAAATCCTCCTAAGAAAGCCATGTCCAGCATGACCCCCTCTATAACTAAAGCCAGGGTAATTCAGTCATTCCCTTGATAAACATCCCGGCTCAGGGCGATAGAGCCTGGATGATGGTCCACCACTGTGGTGGTGCTCCCTCCAGCTCTAGGCCCCATAATCCCAGTAGGATCCCCTTTTGCCTCTCTCAACCCCCAGGATGTGGCCCATTTCCTCCCTGGGGTGGTTCTACTGTCCCTAACCTAGTTAGTAAAGAAATACCAGGCTGAGTGTGCCAACAGCCACTGGCATCCCCAAGCAAGCACCAAGCCATCCAAGTACCGCCACCATAGTTGCAAGTGCACACACACACACTCCGTTCGGCACTAGCAGACCAGACCCATGTTTCGAACCCTCGGATCCACACTCATTTCTACTGTGTGTAGGAAAGGCACACACACTTTCTTGCTGCGTTGGCAGTGAGAAAATGCCCCAGGCCCTAGAGCCATATTAAAGGCATCAGCCCCACCCAGGAGGTGTGCCCCATGGGATGAGCGCCTCCCCTAGGTAGGGAAAACCCACATGGATGCTCGTTTCTACACGGGCAGTGCACCCGCAGGTGTACCTACCCAGCCCCTCATCTACCCTGGTGTGGTGGTTGTGGTGGTAGGGAGGGCCCCCCTCAGGGTTGGTCACAGAGTGGGCCAGGCCAACCTGAGTATGAGACATTTTTGATAGGCTCTTCTGGGGGGGATGGCACCATCAGGCAGTGTTTCCCTCATTAGCCTGTGTCAGCCCATGCTTGGGGTATGTGGTGTACCCTTTCACCGTGACCTTACAGGTACGACCCAAAAGCTAATCAAGTTAGAACCCTGCCCTGGCATGTGTGGCCAGAGCACCAACACTTTTCTTCTGCAGTACAGTGGGGAAGTGCCCAGAATCCTAAGGTTAGGAAAAGAGAGTGGAAATAACCAAGAGAGCAAAAAGCCAAAGGTTTTGGGGAAATCCCCCTAAGAAGGCCATGTCCAACTAATTGCCTTACTAGTGATGTATAAATCAGATAGAGGGATTTCAGAAGTTAACATATATCAACGAGAAAAACAACTAAACCCTATTATTTAAGTTGTATGAAGAAGCTCAACTAGCATGTAGTTCCTCAATAAATGTGCAAACCTCAAGAAAAGAATGATAGATGGACATGAGCGTATTTAAATTTTGGGATGGGATCAATACGGAGGAACAAATCTGTATGATATGTGGGTGTGAAACTCACATGAATAAATATACATAGTAAGTGCAAAGTGATAAGAGGTCCACAACTGAGAATTTAAAAAGAATTTAATGTCTCTGAAGGATTTTGTAAAAATGAATGATTTAAGACATTATGGCCTGACATACTAAAGGATTTTGTCCATTTTGTGTCTATGGGTAAATGAGTTAGCACAAATGGACCTTTGTCTAAACAAATCCTAAAATGCTTACTTATTAATTGTATTTTTTACTGATCAACTTTTCCTTATTTATGTTGGTTTGGTGCTTGAAAGATTACACAATTAAGCCCGTTGGCTTGTTTATATGTTTTGTTTAAACAAAAAGTACAAAAACTAAAAACGCTTGCATCAGTTTGTTCCTTTCAGTGTTTTTGGGTAAACAGTTTTTTTTTTTAAAGGAATAACACAGTTCCTTAGCTACTGTCCTAAATGTATCATTGTCAGTAAATTGGATGATAAACAAAGTCTTTCATGGGTCATGGCAAAGAGTTAAACAAATATCTCCTTTAATAAGCAGTTATCTTCAGCAGTTATCTTCACAGCTCGCTCTAATAAGCCATGATGCATTCTTGTCTTCTCTTGGTAGGTGTGCAGTTAGCCTAAAGCCACAGAACTGAGCAGCCAATCGATTCTGCTTTGGTATTTCAAGCGCAGGGAAAGTATTCTAGTCTTTGAAGTTCAGGCTGGGGGAATCCATGCGAGGCAGCATATCCGAGAAGGTCAGGTTGGACTCATGGCACTGATTTCCTTAAGAAAAGGGCAATCATTGAAAATGATTGGCAGCAGCGGGAAAAGTGTGTTACAGTGAATCCATTAAGAAGAGGGTTCGACTGGCGTATAGGGCACTAATGTAGTGCCCAAAGGGCTGGTCTGACAGGTCATGGTTTTGTTTGCTTGTGGTCCTGTCCTGTGGCTGATGGACTATTTTTTATTGTATATTTCCCTGATATTGAAACAAACATTGCTTGCAGCAAGGGAAAATGCCTGCTGTCTCCCATACACTACAAAACACCTGTACAATGTGTCTTTTCAAGTTGAAAACTGCCCCAATTTAACTATCTTATTCGCTAATGGTGTCCTCTTTTATTTTTGTGCCGGGGCATATCATCTGCCCCTGTGTGACCCTCAGTGACTTGATGAAAATTGAGGGGGCCCCCTGCAAAGAACACGGAGGGGCCCCCTCTAGATTCACTCGGGAGCTCTCATGTCAGGTTACTGTGCTGAGGTGGCCCCCTAGATCTCGGGCCCACCTGCACTCCGGGAGCTGCGGGGGGCCTTTGTTACGCCACTGGTGACCCTGCGTAAGAGCGACTCACGTTCTACGGGTGCCTCTCATAATCTCTGAAAAACTGAACTTTTCTTGCCGTGCGAGTCACATGGGCTCCTCTATCTGACATGGACCATGTCCTAGTCTGTCAGCGGCGTAACACAAAATGATGGGCCGGCTGCAGACCGTAAAGAGGGGCCCCTGAGTCTCCCATATCTCACTGACATTCATTTGCCTCGGTCTGAATGGGGGTCTTCTGCAGGGCTGAGCCCATCATCTTTTTTGTGCCCACCTTCTTCCCAGTGGAAAATTAAACAGAAATGCATTAGGTGCCACCACCAACCATTTCTAAAGTCTGGGGCTACCAGAAGTTCTTTCAGCATTTTTCTGGGCTCGGAGAATGAGTAGGGTCATAGATTTAAATCCTCTATCTTCCACTAGGATTCCTGTTGCCTGTACGCACATGGAGAATGGCTTGAACTAGGATGCCACAAAGCACTTTGCCAGGTTTTTCCTCAGAACAACAGTTTTTGTCTCTTGTAATAGATGGAAAAGAGCTGATGTTCGCAGCTGTGGCGTAGGTGCTCAAGCAGTTGAGCTCAGGTGCAGACAACTCACTGAATTGTTTGGGCTAATTCCCAGTCAGCTGTCTTCATTTAAATCCTTAGGGCCAATCATGTGGTGCTATATGTTCCTTTCACTGCATGTGATCAGATTTCCCCATATTAGCAATACTGCGGGACAGGATGTTGAAGACCGAAGGAGCATTGTGCATGGCACCTGTGCTACTTTTTTCCCTTCCAGTCTCCCAGATTAATAAATGCTGGGCACTAACATGCATTATGGACCAGCTTATGTCAACTGTGTGAGGAACTGTGAAGACACATCTCTTCTTCTGGGACACGCAAGGAGTAATTGGACACATCATGATGCATGAATTTGTGATGGACAGGCCAACATAAGATGCTTGACCACTCCATTTTCCAACCATACACACATAAAGGCACAAATATCTGTCCTGTTCACCCCAGGAGAACCATGTGATGTTTTGGGTATTATTGTTTTTCATATCAAATAGAGAGGCCCTTCATATCTTTCTGACTACTCTTGAACCCGGATTATGGATTTATGAAGGCAGAAATAAGAGTGGAGACCTCCTCTTCCCTACCTCACTCAAACCATCTTTGTGGTGGTAACAGTCATTCAAAAACTATGCATATGTCAGCTTTACAGAGGAAACTGATGAATAAAGGCACCAGCGGGGAGCTGGCTAAAGCTAAAAAGAAGTGTGCAGTTTTATAAGCTGAGAATGTATGCAAAGTGACATTGTATGTAGGTTTATAAATGTGGTATTTTTATATTGCAAACCTAGCCAAAAGGCAGCGGAGCACTGTACAGGATCAAAGACAAGCATAAAGTCAACTAGTGTTACCAGAGGAGGCTGCTTATTGGATCACTACTGCATCGTCACGTGATGTCTTCAACTCTTTCCTAAAACTGGAGCAGAGTAGGGGCTATCTTTACTGATAATGGAATTTTTTTCCAGATCCTGGATACATATATTGAAAAGGTCTGCTGTTGTGTGTTTTTCTGACACACATTAGACTCCAGGGTGGTGATGGCTTGGCTGTGGGGTGGCTTGGCTGTGGATGTGTCGAGAGCTGGCAGTGACAGTGAGCTTGCAAGATGAGCAGGGGTGGTGGTTATGATGGCTTTGTAAAGGACGCCGCTGGTTTTCGACATGGAGGGAGATGACAACGGGAGCCGATGGACTTCCAACGGAATGGGGGTGCGGTGATCATATTTGTATACATACAGTTAACTTAGTAGGTATATCCATAGATTTTGCGCCTGGGTCTTATGAGCTACCATTTACATGAAAACAACGTCTTGAAAATACCATCGAAATAATATGAATAGTAAAAATAATGTGCTTTTCCCCTGAGAAATGCAAAACATTTAATCAGATTTTAAAGAGGAGAATTTACCATCTATTAGGCTGAGCTTGAAAGAAAACAAAGATAAAATGTGGGACAGCACTTGAAAACTCATACTAACAAGCTGGCCCTAGGACAGAAGGCAGAGCTTCAAAGCGATTCAGTCAAAAAGAACAAAAAAGTCTAGCGCGCAGTGCTGTTAGATAATATTGTTTGAATGGTGTTTCATTGCAATACCTCTGTCAGAAGCTTTTGTGCAAGAGCGTGCCTGCCGGCCTGTGTTTTCCAGCCATGAAACATATACCGACGGGTTTCTGAAGGCACACATACTTGAGACGACGTTGATTGTGCTGCACGTTACCCCGGACAGATCGCAGCATTATTTTGATTTATCCTGTCCTGATTGTATTTAAACTTGTGTTTCAACCGGTCACTCATCTCTGATGGCACGCTTACTGGTCGCAGCAAAAGCATTTCTTAGAAGGCATTTCTGTAGAAGTCAGTTTTGTCTGTCATTGTTGATAGGTCACTTTTGGTTCTGGCACGTTATATGAGAAAACAAAATGGCCCCGGGTGGCAGTCACAGCGCGAGGATATCATCATTTCACGCGCTTCATTAGTAAAGTTGTCAGATAAAAAAAGCATTGATGGAAACCTAAGCCAGACTGCATCTGAATGTGGTGTGCGTACATGCCTCTGTATAGAAATGCCCCGCGGAAACCGCTGAGCTGAAGGGAAAGGCATAAAGAAATCATTATGAATAGGTGGGCGATATATTTAGAGCTGCCTTTAATATATTTCTTTCCTTCTGTCGCACTCAAGCCTCATTCAAAGGAAAAGTAAATAGATTGATGGCATAATATTGCTAATTCACGCATTTTCACCCTATATATCAAAGGAGCATTGCCTATCAATAATATGTTTCTCATCTTCAAGAAAGAAGTCAAAGTACTCCTTATTAACACATTCCTTTCCTAGATTTCAAGATACCACACTCATGACTACTTTCACCAGCGACCTCTTTGTTCTCAACTTATACAGCCCGGACTCTACCCTCCTGTTTTTTGGCATTGCCTATTCCTATAGTTTTATCTTTAAGTTATTTTTGGCTTTTATTGATTTTTCCCCTGATGAGGATGATGTGAAATTTATAGAGCGTGACAAATACCCTGGGGTGTCTAGGCACTGCCTTTGATCCAATCAGTACAGAAGAAGTACCACAATTAAATGAATAATGAGAATTACCAAGTTTTAAGGTCCTTCCTAAATTTAAAGAGACTAAGGGGTCTATTACAATGTCGGGCGGATCGACACCGCGCGCATGGGGGCGGCTATCCGCCTGACATTATCCCCCGCCCGCCTCCTATTTCCCCCCGCCTCCCATTTCCCACCGCCATATTATGATGACGGAGGGTACCGCGGCGGACGGGAAGACCGTTCGCCGCTTTTCCGCCTGGTCGACGAGTCGAACGGGTGGAAAAGGGTTGAATATGGTGGCGGTGTCTCCTAGACACCGCCATCCATATTACAATGTCTGTGGGAAGCAGCCTTTCTGTGGCGGCATCAAGGGCATGCGGTCTTCTCAGTTGGGGGCACGTTGCGGGCCCCCAGGATGTTGGGGGGGTGGGGAGGGGAGGCACATGGGCGGTACCTATGGTACCCCCCTGCATTTGCATGCACGACGTGGCAGGCACCGCGCGGTGCCTGCCACGTTGTGCATGCAAATACACAAATGCCTTTTTTGCATTGCGGCGGGTGCTGCTGACAGCACTGCCCGCTGCAATGCAAAAAATGCAAAAAATGCAGGATGCGCCCGCCAGTGTGGTGGGTGCATCCTAATTGTGGATGCGGGACCGCCGACGCACACATGGCGGGAAGTCCCATTTCACGATGTGATGGCGGGCGGACTTTAAAAGCGATACATAATGGTTTAAATTGTATCCTCTCGGCCATAGGTAGCCAGTGGAGTCAATACTCCATAAACCTTGTAAAACATATCCTCTCTCCTCTGGTTGCCACCTATTTATTGATATTGATTTTATGTTTTCACCGTGCTGCTCTGTGTAAATCTGTAAAGCACTCTGATACTCGCAAGGATCAAATTAAGGCTATAAAAAACTTATGTTATCTGCAGGCCATAATCCCGAATCCAGGCAGGGTAACCCCAGTCTCTCACCTTTTTGAGACCGAAACATGTTCTGATAAAAGACCCAGTACTCGTCACAGCCCTTACATTAGGTGAGTCCTCACCATGAAACAAATAGTCCTGACTACCATTACTGGGGTGTAGGCTTTTCCTCTTTCCACAGCGTGCAATAGTCGTTTTTATCTTTTTAAACAGAGACCCAACACCTTGCACATAAATGTAAATGTCAAGGTACTGATAGAGCGCACTGTCACCAGACGGACACCTTGCGGCGGCGCCTTTGCGGTTTCCTGGCACTGATACTCATACCACTGTGGAACCCCTCCTGGCTTTCCCTGTGAAGTGTCCAATCCTGGGCACCCCCAGGGTGAAGCCAGGCATCCTTAGCGCTGTTGGGGCTGGTGTGGAGGCTAAGCAAGCTATTGCCCAGAGTTGCAGCGTGGGGCCCGTGATTAGAATAGGCACCGAGGCGAGAATAGACAGGTCCGAGGAAATTGAGCCCGAGCCCCGCCGAGGAGTGAATCGAACCCTGGTCCCTGGCCAGAACTCTGCTTCAGGGTCTGCCACTCTAACCATTGAGCCACACTCCTCCACATAACATTGGCCTCAGCTCAGGGCCCTTCTTGTCCGATACCAAGTACTCAGCATTCAGCAAGGAATCTGGTGAAAGGACACAATTGGCCTACTTACACACAGGAAGAAAATTATGTCTCACCCAGATGCAATGTGCATGTGCTGAAGGTGAACCAAGCCAGAAACATTGCAGTCCAGAGCAACCAGAATCTGATGACAAGAATCTTCATCCTCAGGCTAAGAAGCAGACGTGCCTAACCCCTCAATGGGCACAAGCAGGGTAAAGCATGCAAGTAGAATCCCATCAAGACACCACGCCCACCCCATATCCTTATTTTATGCAAATTTTCCAAATGACACCTAAGTTATCAACAAACCAACACGTGAATTGTATGCGAAAAGTGTAACCATGTGAAATTATAGTCAGTGTCTCATGTTTCTGAATTCTCTTGGCCAATTTCCAAGCCTCATTGTAGCTGCATTATTAACAATACCTGCCAGTGGCATCATTTGTTTGCAGGCCTACCAAGTCAATGTCCTGGTACTGGAATATTTTGACTTTGCACAGGAATCTCCGAAAAGCTAATCTGCTAAATAAAGTCACAAATATCAGTGTGCATGGATAATTTGGGTAGAAATGCTTAGCTACACTACTGACCTAATACTGGGGGCACTGTGCACTCAATGGACACTGATATTGACATAGAACATTTCGGTTTTTGGGCACTGCTAAATTCCTTGAAGAACTCCTAATCTGAGGGGACAATTGCCAGTGGCGTAGGAAGGGTGGTGCGGTGTGGTGGGTGTGGGCCGCCATGGGTGTCATCACTGAGGGGGGTGACAAAATGGCAAAAAATATGTTTTCTAAACACATATTTTTGCCATTTTGTCAAGCCGGGGGGTGACAAGAAATCACTGAGGGGGGGGGGGGGGGGAGAAAATGGCAAAAATATGTGTTTTAAACATATTTTTGCCATTTTGTGAAGCCGAGGGTGACAAGAAAATTTCCACACTGGGTACCACCTGACCTTGCTACGCCATTGCATCGTGCAACTCAGAACTTATGCATACCTTATGGTAGACCTGTCATCCTTAGGGTGGTCTTCCCCTGGACCTTTTGCCTGCTGTCTTCCACTTTTTGCTGTATCTGTTTGTTGGCCTTAGGACACTGAGCACGTTACTACTGGCAAACAGTGCTAAAGTGCATGCGCTTCTCCCCTAAACATGGTGACATTGGTATACACCTGATTGGCATTTTAGTTTACTTATAAGTACCTTGTAAAGTGGTATACCATATGCCCAGGGCCTGCAATCTCAATGCTACTAGTGGGCCTTTGTGTGCAGTTTACTGCTTCTTTGACATGGCATTTAAAGCCACTTGCCTAGCCTTCAACTCCCCTATTATTACACATATATCAGTGTGCATGGATAATTTGGGTAGAAATGCTTAGCTACACCACTGACCTAATACTGGGGGCACTGTGCACTCAATGGACACTGATATTGACATAGAACATTTCGGTTTTTGGGCACTGCTAAAATCTTTGAAGAACTCCTAATCTGAGGGGACAATTGCCAGTGGCGTAGGAAGGGTGGTGCGGTGTGGTAGGTGTGGGCCGCCATGGGTGTCATCACTGAGGGGGCACCTGATTGGCATTTTAGTTTACTTATAAGTACCTTGTAAAGTGGTATACCATATGCCCAGGGCCTGCAATCTCAATGCTACTAGTGGGCCTTTGTGTGCAGTTTACTGCTACTTTGACATGGCATTTAAAGCCACTTGCCTAGCCTTCAACTCCCCTATTATTACACATAAGTCACCCCTAAGGTAGGAAGGGTAATGATAAATCCTCTTGAGTGGAGGAGATTTTTGAAGATTGTGTGCCAAGTTTGCATCACAAAAGTGATTCAAATTGGCAAAAAATCATTTTTTTTCAAATTACTTAGCGCCATGGGGGCGGACCAAGGTTGGAGCAGGGGGGTTCCCGTGCAACCACCCAAGGTTTCTCACGCTAAACCCACTTTACTAAATAAAGTAGATTGGATTTAGTGTGAGAAAACTACTCCCTTTTCCGATTTTGCATGAGTGTTGCACTGTGCAGCACACAAACAAAGTGGGAAAAGCTTTGCATTTTTCTAGGCATGGTATTTTGTGCTGGAAGGGTACCTTTCCTGTACAAAACCTATGCTAGATTCACACACCCTAGCGCTATGGAACTAAGGTGTGTGCGTGGCACAAGGCAGCTGTAATCAGCACCAGCGCTAGGGAAAGCGAAGGAGAGCGCCACATCTTTGAAGATATGGCGCTCTCCTACTCCCTCCCTGTCGCACGATGCAGCGCAGCCTCGCTGGGGGCTACACTACGTTGAATAGAGATTTTGTGAATCCCCCCGTCTGCATTACAGCAGCCAGCCACAAACAAAGCAAGGGTGGGTGTGACAGAGGACTCCTCTGCATTCATCTGCATTCCGATAGCCTTCCTGGGCAGGAAGGGGGAGAGGGAGATGACACTTACATCTGAATAGACAGTGTCTTATATACCACACAAAGGGCTGATTACCCTCCACAGATATCCTGGCAGACAGGGCTGAGATGAATGTGCACTTCATGGAGCTGCTTTGAAGTCACCCGACTTCAAAGGCACATTTGGGTATAAGTACTGGGGCTCTGACCCTATCAAGACAGTACACTACTGAACCTGTGAAGAACTATGCCAGGAGTAAGGACAGCTGTGCTTCAAGGATTGCCATTCTGCTTGACTAACTGTTTTCAAGGTTCTGCTTCATTGCTGTGTCGAGCTACCCTGCTGCCTGCTTATCTCTGCCCTGCTGAGGACTAGGACTGGACCCATTTTACTCGAACCCAGAGTAACTCACAGGACTTGCTGGCTTGCCTTCTGTTTCTGAAATCTCAGGGTCATTAAGAGTTCTTGCAACTCTGCTGCTGGACTCTGTCATGTGTGAATCGTATCTTGACTTTAGTATAAAATCGTGCACTGTCTTATTGTGGAGTAAAGTTTATCAGTTGTGCTGTGCTCCTGGGTATGACTCCCTGCTGGAGGGTGTGTTTGGACTACCTCTATGGTAGCATCCACACATCCATGGGGTGTCTCCCTGGGCACTGGTCAAAAAGCTGAAAACAACAGTTTATATTTTCTTAAATTAACACTCTTCTCAAATGGTTCTTTTCCAAAAAAGTTATTCGTAGCTTTAATTGTTTATTTCACAATCATGTGCTTGTGTTCAAAACTTCATATCCCACAATGCATTATTTCTGGGTTGATCAATCCAACATCGTTGCCTTCATCCCTATGCATTTCGGCATAGCGCCTTCGTCAGGGGAATGTCTATAAGATCAAGATTAATATGTATTTAATAAGCGGAATCTCCTCCTAAATAATATAACCACCTTGCTTTAAATGGTGTCTAAATACCATGCGTTCAGTATGTGACCTCTATCACGGGTTACGTGAGATTGAGTGCTCTTTAACTCGAAGTTCCTATTGGTAGCAATCGCTTGCCGCTTCTGCCGACGTTTATTGCATGCAGCTATTACAAACTCAAGTGCTCTTTAAGTCGGTGTGCTTGTGTAAAAAACACAGTCACATGCCACTGGTACAACATGACATTCACGTATGAACGTTATGGTATGGATGGCGATTCAAACCTTTATATACTTGATGAGCCACAATAACACCAACTGAAGCATCGCCTAGAGTTGATATAATTATCGCATATGAGCAAAGTCATTAATTGACTGAGCCGTTTCCAGAAGACGTTGTTTAATTCACAACTTTATTAACATATTGAGCCGTTTTTCATTAGACAAACCTCCAGCCTGCTTTCTATGTCTAGGACAGAACGCTAGCACGTAACACGTCAATCACCATTTAACAGAGAGGCATGGTAGAACACTGTTAACGCAGCAGCTTCAGAAATGAGGAGCGCGTAACTTCCATATACTGGTAAGCCAGTCAAATTGGGGATTGTTAACCAATAGAGCGGGAGGGTATTTTTGGAAGATGGTTAGCCACGCACTGGAAGCTTTAATGACATTACACTACATACGCCAGTACCGGGGGCGCGTGACTGTTTTTTTTACACAAGCACTCCGACTTAAAGAGCACTTCAGTTTGTAACAGCAGCATGCAATAAACGTCGACAGAAGCGGCAAGCGATTGCTACTAATAGGCACTTCGAGTTAAAGAGCACTGAATCTCATGTAACCCGTGATAGAGGTCACACACTGAAAGCATGGTATTTAGACACCTTTTGAGACACCATTTAAAGCGAGGGGGTTATATTATTTAGGTGGAGATTTCCCTTATTAAATACATATTAAACTTGATCTTATAGACATTCCCCTGACTGAGTCGTATCTTGCCCGAGGGGGGCCTCTCCAGTCCTGGGCCTCAGAGGTGGGTTCTGCAGCTGTTTTAAACATTAACGTCAATGCATCAGTGAAATTGTGTGGATTGGACTTTACGCATCACTCTTCAATGCCAATGCAGCGGCTGCTTGACGACATCAATCCAACAGCCAGTGTAGCTTGATGACGATGATCTAAGTGGCTTGTCAACAAGGCAGTGCCTGCATCGTACAGGGGTTCACCCACGAAGCTTCCATCGATCGCATAGATCAACGCCGATGCTCACCTCCATCTACGGGATCAATGATGCCATGGCGCCTTCTCGTCTCCTCGCCCGAGTCTTCAACGTCAGCCTTTTTCTCCATCCAAGGTTCTTTATCA
Organism: Triturus cristatus; assembly: GCF_964204655.1. Lineage (NCBI taxonomy): Eukaryota > Metazoa > Chordata > Amphibia > Caudata > Salamandridae > Triturus > Triturus cristatus. The sequence goes on along the minus strand of NC_140585.1, from coordinate 1,010,316,445 downwards.
GTGGGGCTGTCTTAGTCATGTAGCTGGCCTACCTTCCATCAAGGTTGGCCTGAACTTTGGATTGACCCCTATCTAGCAAGACCTTAAGTAACCTTTTAGCTCTATTGACGTCTAAACACTATTTTTGTTTATTCTTAAAAAATTAATAACTCTGGTTTTACCTAATGGATGTCTGTTCTTTTGTTCTATATTTTCTCATAAAATCAGTCTTTCTTTTCTAAACCTGTGTGGATTCTTTTTGTGCTGTTTTCATTGTGTTACTGTGTGTGTTGCTCAAATAATTTACACATTGCCTTTTAAGTTAAGCTTGCTTTCTCTGTGCAAAGATACCAGAGGGTGAGCACAGGTTAATTTAAAGTGTGTATCTAGCTTACCCTGACTAGGATTGTGGTTCCTAATTGGACAGGGTGCATACCTCTGCCAACTAGAGACCCACTTTCTAACACCTTAGCGCTTCTTCATCTCAACCATGGTAGTTTTAACGGAAAATGTTGGGGCCCCATGTAGAATGAGAAGAGGGGCCCCTGGGTCTGCTATATCTCACAGATATCCATGGACCTTCAGTGGAATGGGGTACCTCTGAAGGCCTTGGTGCCCCCTTACAGGTTGGGGGCCCCCTGCAATGCAAGAGCAGCAGGAGCCTGTCTTACACCCCTTGTTAGACCTGGCACCTTGGCGTGGGTCTCCCTTCCATTTTTTTGCTGTGTTTTTGCTGGTGTTACATGCTTTGGGCACTGTCACAGTGCAAGTGCTCCCTATAGTAAATTGATATATGGATTAGTGATTCCATGATTGGCTGAAGTGCACCGACTTGCCAGTCCCTAAACCTTCCTTTTTCTGCATATTAGTCACCCCTATGGTAGGCCCAAGGGCAGGGTGCATTGTAGGTAAAAGGTAGGACATGCCCTGTTGTGTGTGGCATGTCCTAATAGTGAATTAAAGCCATTTTCGTTTTTCACTATTGCAAGGCTACCTGTTACCCCTAGCCCAGAATGGGCAGTTTGATTATTACATTCTATAATCCTAACTGACTCAGGGAACTAGGTAGAAATTCAAGTTTAGTATGCCTGAACTCAGAATGATAATATACATCTTTTAGTGAAGTTGGTTTTAACATTCAGTGAATGAAAATACCACTTTTAGAAAGTAGGTATTTTCTTGTCTAACCACCCAAGCCTGCCTCTGCTAGTTTGTGTATTCCTTGTCTGGAATTTGAGTGACAGGGGCTGGGGGATTACAGGAGACAGGGTGAGTCAGCACAGGGCTGAATAGAGAGATCTGCATGCAGATGGGTGGGAGGAGTTGCACCTGGGACCTGAATAGGGCTGTGCCTTCCCTCCACAAGGCTGGCTCCACCTCCTGTGGTGCGTCTGATGTCTCTGCCCTGCACTGTGAAAGGAAAGAAGGAGTCATGTAAACAGAGTGCTCCAGGACTGACCAGAACTGGTTTGGATGAGGCAAAGGCCTCTCTGCCTTCAGAGAACAAAGAGAAACTGTGTATAAAAAGGGGGACCCAGACCCCAGAACTTTAGATCGTTTTGGGAAACAAGAAGAAACCTTTGCTGAGGAGAGTAACCAGAGAGACTAAGGAGAGAATATCCCTAAACGTGAGGGATTGGCCTGCAGTGGTTGCCTAACTGCCAAAGAGAGGCAAGAGGAACTTTGTGTGTACTTTCATCAACTTGTGAAGGATCTCCAAGGGCTTGAGAAAGAGCTTACCTTCTGCTGAAGTCTCAGGGGCAACAGACTTCTACCACCAGCTCCCCAAGAGTTCTTTGGAAGAGCCTGCAGTTGTGTTGGGGTTTCTGAGGCACTGCATGTCGCAAGGAGCTGGAAGCGCGACTCATGAAGAAGCAGCTTGTCGCCGCCACAGCCGCTGTTGTCGCATCACTAAACAAGGGTGTCGCCGCTGTAGCTGTCGCATCGCATCGCAGAAGCGTCTCGCAGCACTGAAGAAGCGTGTCACCGCCGCAGCCGCTGTCGTCGCATCACTGAAGAAGGGAGCCGCCACTGTAGCTGTCGCATCGCAGAAGCGTCTCGCATCACCAGTGTAGCGTTGCGCTGCTGCAGCCGCTGTCGTCACATCACTGAACAAGGGTGTCACTGCTGTTGCTGTCGCATCGCATCGAAGAAGAGTCTCGCATCACCGGAGAAGAGTGTCGCCACTGCAGCCACTGTCATCGCATCGCTGAACAAGAGTGTCGCCGCTGCAGTTGTCGCATCGGCTCACCGAAGTGTCTCGCATCACCGGAGAAGCATGTCGCAGGGCCTGTCGCGGCTCAGAAGAATCGTTGAGTCGCCTCACGGCCATCGAGTGTTCACTCATCGTGTCGCATCAAGAAGAAGACGCCATCTTTGTTTCATTGCACCGGATCTTCATCGCATCACGGCATTGCGGACCGCATCGCCACGGAAGCACAGTAAGAAACCGACGCATCACCTTCCCTGCAACACTTTCATTGTATAGCGTTACGCATCCAAAGGTACATTGAACTCGAAATGTCGCATTTTAACATCTAAAGAGAACTAAGCTAATTCTACCATTTTAAGTACAGTATTGTGGATTTTTGTCGTTTGTGATCTTGTGATAAGTTTATATGAAGAATAGTTATTTTTTATATAAAACTTGTGTGGTGTCCATCTGTAGTGTTGTCACTGGGTTACTGTATGTGTTCACAAATGCTTACACACTGCCTCTGAGATAAGCCTGTCTGCTTGCCTCAAGCTACCAAGGGGTGAGCAGGGGTTATTTTAGGAGTGCACCCCCTTACCCTGACTAGACGCAAGGGTCTCTATTAGTCAAAGGTACCTATCTGCCAAAAAGAGACCCCCAAATCTAACACCCCTGTTCAAACAGCCGTCCGTCCCAAACCAGGAACACAGAGAGCGCAGATGTTGAAATCAACAGTAACACAAAGAATTTAAAGATGCTGAAATTGACAACCACCTTAACAAATTAGAACATTTCCTCGGTTTGGATGGGGGTAGTTAACCACAGCCTTAAGGAATGAAAAGTGTGTCTTACTGTATATTCTCTTTTATCTTCTGTAACCATAAGCTGATATAACAGTAAAGGTGGGTAGCAGAGTCAATACAATGCTCACTTATATTCTCAGGACACAAGGTTCCAATTAGTCAGGAGCAGTACCCTCAAAATGCCCACTGTCTATCAGCATTGACCGCATTCAGAGAGTTGCCAGAGTTTCACAGTGGCTGCAAAAGGTTTGGAGACTTAGGGAGGGTACCATACGGAAAGAGATCTGGGAGGACACAATGGAATAGTGAGTAGGAAATGTCTCTCAGATTAGGGTGACCTCTTTCACCCTTTCTTTAGTTTACACTATCTACTTTAACTTAAATATTTTTGAAACCATCACTTGAAACATGTTTTCTGTTCAATATGATCTTGCTCACCTTATCAATTATCTTTGAGTTCAAATAATGCATGTTCAAAGATTTGCAACTAACTTGTTCAAAGAATTAACTTAAACTTCAAAAATATCCATACAAAACAATCTGATTTGTCTCTTGTTCATAAGATTAATAAATATATGAGTCTTCCTCATTCAAACAATTGTTTTTGCAAATGAATCCTGCTGAAAACTAGAGCAGCGTAATTTAGGCTTTATTTTACATCATTTTACAATTATTTAATATATTATACTCCCTGTGTGCCTTAACTTCCTTAACATGTGTAAAGTGTTTAGATTTATTAATTAAATGCAATCCTTTAGAGGTTACTGATTTACATATGAGTGTGCTAATGTTAGTTGAAACATGTAATCAGTATACTCTTATAATTATGTTTTCATTTATTCTACAAGTTATACCTGCGCCTGCATACTCATATATATGAAGTTCAATTTAACTACTGAGTTAACTTAGCCTGACTACAGTACTCCATTGCGTTTTGCCTTAGCAGTGTATGCTTTCTTTCTTTTTGCTGGTATATTATCATGCTTCTTGTTAGTTAGGGAAAGGCGTGCGTGCACTAGTCTGTCGATAGTGAGGCCGGAAGGGAGGAACTTGGCAGTAAACATCAATAATTAATGGTCATAAGAGGCCTTCTGTTTATCATGTACCAGGACAGTGAGATGTACAAGGTTGCTGTCTACCGTCCAAGTTTCAATGCGATGGGAAACTTAAGGGAGGTTGTAAATGCTCCTCTCAAGTAATGATTTGGTTGGCTCCTGGTCGTGTGAAAGGAGATAAGGATGTTTCTGAAAACTCCTGTTATTTTAATTGGTGTTCCCACAATTAGCGAGGCATATTCCCTTTAGACTCGGAGAGGTAATGACTACTCTGCTTAAATTTTTCTTGCAAGTGTGAATCTTTGGACTAAGCCCTTATCCCCTTTTTCCAAAGCGTATACAGAAGTCTATGTTATGTGGACACTTTCTATGCTTCCTAAATAGAATCCCTGAATAGATGATCTTGAAGTCAGTTTATATTTAGAAGAGGGAAGGGAAGTGTATTTGCAGAACACCTATTCACTTTGATTTGTTTTATTATTTTTGTGGCTGTCACTATTATGTATCTCATTTTATTACTGAAATATTTCAGCTTACCTTCTGCATTGTGGTATCTCTTAATGTTATTTTTATTTTGCCTATATACTGGATTGAATAGTACACTTAAATAAAATCAATGTAACCATATCTGTAGATTCCTGATACTTATTGTGGAGCTACATTGGCTTCACAAGCTAAACATTTATTGTTGTTGTCTTCTCCTTTACAGCACCTCAAGTCAACCAACAAAGATCCATAAGACCAATGGGGAAAAATCTTTAACAACTTTACTAAAAGACTGCGTTGTAAGTACCAGCGCACAGTCAAAACAATAGTTTAACATTACTGACTTCACACAATAACTTTGTCCCGGATCAAAATGTCTCATCAAGATTCCAAAATGTATCACACTCAAAGGCCAACACTGCCATGCAGTCTCTGAAAACTGGAGTTTCTATAATAGCATCCAAGTACAAGGCCCCACTCTTTTGATAAAAGTTTGTAACTAAAGAAAGCAAACGTTCAATATTGTTCTTAGTGACTTATCTCCATTTTCTACTCTAGTACCAGTTAATGCAGCCACATTTCTTCTGAATTAAACTGTTGGCCACTAATGAGGACCATTAATTGGTAGCCAATTTACAGATTAGTTATAAAGTTTAAATATCGGGGCCCGATTCACAAAGGTAAACTTATACGTTTTGTCTAAACTTAGACCAAACGTCTACATTTATGACTTTTGGAATTTACTGTCTTTAAGTCAGCACTCGGGTGGGTCTTCGCCACAGGTGAGGACATAAAGATAGTACTCGCATATGCCCTTTGTGAATTCCCAAAGTCATAACTTAGACCAAAAGTCTATGTTAACCTTTGTGATCAGGCCCACTATTCTCAAATTATAACTCTTTCTATCGTGCAATAAAAATCAATATATTGTAAGCACGGTTTCTATGGAAAGAACATTAATACACAAAGGGCCTGATGTACAACCCTTTTTTGCAGCCGCAAACAGGAGATCCTCCCGTTTGTGGCCGCAAAAAAAGGGTAATAGCACGTACAAATACCATTTTGCGAGTCACTGACTCACAAAATAGCATTTGCGCCTCTCGCTATTAGGAAGGGGCCTCCCTTCCTAATAGCGAGTCAACATGCTAAGTACTAATGTTTTGCGGCTGCATTTGCAGTCGCAAAACACTCGCAGTTTACCACTACTTCCAGTATGTGGTAAACAACTCGCAAAGGGGAACCCTTCCACTTTGTGATCCCAGAGACCACTGCCTGCCCTAAAAAAATTAAACTGAAAAGTTTAATTTAACTGTTTTAAATGCATCCTGTTTTCCTTTAAGGAAAACGGGCTGCATTTTAAAAAAAAACTGCTTTGTTAAAAAAGCAGTCACAGACATGGTGGTCAGCTGACCCCAGCACGCCACCATCCCTGTGAATTCTAGCCATTCCTAAAGGGGTCGCAAACTGCACCTGCCTCATTATTATTCATGAGGCATGCAATTTGCGACCCCATTAGAAATTGCAAACAGTGTCGGAGACACTGTTGTGCATTCCAATTAGCGAGTCACAAATTGCGAGTCACAAATCGCGAGTCGCAAATGCGACGCAATTGGCAACTCTCTAATTGGCGGGTCGTACATCTGGTCCCAAGACTCCAAAGATATAGATAATTTAGTTACCGTATTAAAGATCCAAAATCAATGCATATAAGCAACATTTTATGTAGTTCAGTCATGAGACTTACAGCAGGTAGTATAAAACAACACATTTAGTCAAAGTAAATCTATTGCTGAAAAAAGAATCCATAAAGAGGATGGTTCAGGCTAAGCGTTCCTATCACCAACAAAGGTGAGAGGATGGTTTAACAGAGTTCTCTTAGTGTGGGCAAAGGGCAAATTTAAAGTCCACTGAGGAAAATCCATGGGCATGGGCAAGGGGAATGGAGCAATAGTCAGAAATGTTTAGGTCTGATCTCTCACTAGACGGATGTATGTCGTTACAACGCACACTTTTACAACGCATGCACTTACAACGCATTTTTTACAACGCAACATCCATTACAACGCATTCCATTACATAGCATGACACTACAACGCATTTTTAAAAACTACCTTTACAACGCATTCCATTACATCGCATACTACCTTTACAACGCATACCATTACAACGCATAAAATTAAATTGCATTTAAGGTAAGTATTAGATAGTATAGGGGTAAAAATTACTTTTCTAACTCCAGGGGGTGCAACAGTAGGGTAAGTGTTGGATAGTATAGGGGTACAAATTACTATTCTAACTCCAGGGGGTGCAACAGTAGGGAAAGTGTTGGATAGTATAGGGGTAAAAATTACTATTCTAACTCCAGGGGGTGCAACAGTAGGGTAAGTGTTGGATAGTATAGGGGTAAAAATTACTATTCTAACTCCAGGGGGTGCAACAGTAGGGAAAGTGTTGGATAGTATAGGGGTAAAAATTACTATTCTAACTCCAGGGGGTGCAACAGTAGGGTAAGTGTTGGATAGTATAGGGGTAAACATTACTATTCTAACTCTAGGGGGTGCAACAGTAGGGAAAGTGTTGGCTAGTATAGGGGTAAAAATTACTATTCTAACTCCAGGGGGTGCAACAGTAGGGTAAGTGTTGGATAGTATAGGGGTAAACATTACTATTCTAACTCCAGGGGGTGCAACAGTAGGGTAAGTGTTGGATAGTATAGGGGTAAAAAATTACTATTCTAACTCCGGGGGGTGCAACAGTAGGGTAAGTGTAGGATAGTATAGGGGTAAAAATTACTATTCTAACTCCAGGGGGTGCAACAGTAGGGTAAGTGTTGGATAGTGTAGTGTAATATTATGCGTTGTAATGGTATGCGTTGTAAAGGTAGTATGCGATGTAATGGAATGCGTTGTAAAGGTAGTTTTTAAAAATGCGTTGTAGTGTCATGCTATGTAATGGAATGCGTTGTAATGGATGTTGCGTTGTAAAAAATGCGTTGTAAGTGTAGTGTGTTGTAAAAGTTGCGTTGTAAATGTTGTTCCCCCTCACTAGACAGCTCCATCAGATCGAGCAGGCAAGTTCATCAGCAAAGAGAAAAAAACAAAAGCATGAAAAGGTAATCAGGCAGGCGATCAGCAATAGATGATGGAGAAAAGACACAGACCCGGAGGATGTGGGAAAAATCGCTGCCTCCTCTTTGGAAAGTTACTTTTTATACCCTAAATTGTCCATTTGAGACATCAACCATCACCATACAATGGTTTGACTGTAATGTAACCATTCTTCGAATCACCAGGTACAAAATTGATACGCCAACATATTTTTTCCCATGTCGCTCATGAGAAACGACTGTCCATTCCATCTACACAGATACGTCGAAAAAGAGCTTATTCACTTTGCTCCTCTTCGTGGATTAAGTGGAGGGTCATGTACCAATAAATTCACTCAGAAAGAAGTACTGAAAAAAGTATTTTATGGATTAAAGAATGTTGCGTAAACGGAGCAGATAAAGCAACATTTGAGGAAACGTAACAAAAATCCAATACACCAGGCTATGAAATAATGCAGCCTAAGGAAAAAAGGCAATTCAATCCATTTCAAAGTTAGCATTTCTTATTTAGTAAAATAAACTCAGAATTTGGTTCAAGCAAAACAAAATAAATCAAGCATGTCATATATGGAAATAATTGTAATGTTGTCATTGATTTTTGCACAAAAATGTTCAACTCTAATTATGGCATGCTACAAAAAATGTTAAAAGTACCTACGTGCAAACTATACTTAAAATTATTACAATAAAATAATTTTTGTAAATCCTAGACTCTAATAATGTCACACATTTCTACTGAAGCTTTCAGTCATGTATCATATTGCATAATGATTTTGCACCACTTTATCATTTGTTTTCATGCCTTACAATAGAGAATTCAAAAGATGCTAAATTGCAATAATAATATTTGCACAATTGCATGTAAGACTCATTTGTTACATAGCATATTAATACATATGCGTGTCTTTGCATCATAAAAAGCATTTCATCAGTAATCTTTCATAATGACTTTGTTAAAATAATAATCAGTTAATAAACAGGCCTCCGATGTAGCTGTCACTAATTTCTCTGCTTGCCTGCAGGACTTGTCATCTTGGTGGACAAATAACTGCCTAAAACTTAATGGCAGTGAAACAGAGACTCTAGTGGTGGGACAATCTCCCTCCATCTCCCTCCATCTGGTCATCGGCATGGTGGCCACAAGTATTGGGTCCTACACCCCCCACCAGGGAAAACAGGTTAAAAACCTGGGTGTATGGTTAGACTCCAATCCTTCTTTTGAGGCTCACACCACAAAGGTGGCTGGGAAGTTCTTTGGAACCTTGAGAGTACTTCGGAAAACATTGGACGCGCTTCCTACCTCAGCCAGGAAAACCCTAGTCCACGCGTTAGTAACTTCCCAACTGGACTACGGAAATGCTCCCTACCTGGGAGCAACAAATAAAAGCCTTCATAGCCTTTGATGCATTCACAATGCAGCTGCTCGCCTTGTTCTGATGCTCCACCAGGAAGGCTCTTGTGGACCTACATTGGCTACCAATTGTGGAGAGAATCTTCTTCAAAACCCTGTGCATTCCTCGCTGCTCCTGGATGTGCTGCCTCACCCATGTGGCTCCTTCCCTCCTCCACCCTTCCTCGTACCCCTCCTCTGTAGGTATGATCTTTCTCCGTTCCCCTATCTGTTTTCCCTGTGCATTTGATGGTTTCTTTCCTTACCCTTTCCTCCTCCCTCTTCTCTTGTATGTATTCTTGTTCACATGTTTATATTTTAGCATATTATCTTCGACTGAAATCTTCTGCTTATATAAGAGTTATATTCCTTGCTCCTCCTGGTGCACTTACTCTTTAGCTTTTCATTTATCCTCTTCTTCTCCTCTTTTCCAGCATGTTTACACTGGTTCTCGCTTTCTTCTTCTTTTTTCATGTCTTTTCCAAGGTACATGGGCTTTCCATTCTTTGATATGTTTTTTTCACATTTTCGTAGATAGGTTATCGTTATGTCCTTGAATATTTTGTCATGGAATGTGAAGGGTATTAACTCCCCAATTAAGCGTCAAAGAATTTTGTCACACCTAGCCAAATTGAATGTTGATATTGCATTCCTTCAAGAAACGCACTTAAACGATGTAGAATCAGTTAAGCTCAAACGTGGATGGGTGGGCGAACTCTTTTACTCACAGGGTGATGGCAAACGGAATGGTGTGGCAATCCTTTGTCGCAAGTCTCTGTCATTTCAGGTTCTTACTCAAGAATCGGACGTTTCCGGTCGTTGGGTTTTTGCCAAGCTATCACTCAGAGGTGTTCCAATTTCCCTTCTTAATGTTTATGGCCCAACTACGGGTGAACCCTCCTTTTGGGCTGATTTTTCTCCATTACTAACTAAATTTATGGACCACAACTTTATTTTGGCGGGTGATTGTAATCAACCTCTAGATCCCTTTATTGATAGGAAATCTATGGCCCCCTATATTCCCAACAAACCCCACAAGCTATTTAGTCATGCTATCTCACAGCATAAATTGGTGGATTCCTGGCGCCTTTGCAACCCCAAATTACGGGAGTACACTTTTTACTCTCCATGTCATCGCTCCCAGTCAAGACTTGACTATGTTTTTGTCTCCCACAACCTTGCTCAATCACTATTACATTCTGAGATTGGCCCGATATTACTTTCGGATCACGCCCCCGTCCTTACAAGCGTTGATGTGTTCCCTAAGGTTAATGGTCCCAGAAGATGGAGATTTAATAACTCGCTCCTAACTGATCCCAAGTTTACGTCTACTTTCACTTCCTTTTTTGATGAATTTTTTCTGATTAATGACCACACTGATATTCCGGACCATACTATCTGGGACGCTTTTAAAGCGGCTGCGCGTGACTTTATCATCAGATACGTTGCGAGTAAGCGCGGGGCTGCCAGAAGATCCACCAAACAGCTCCTTTTAGATATTAAGAAGTTGGAACACGCATACTTTACCTCCCACTCTGAGGATAGCTTGACAGCCCTTGTTGCTGCAAAATTGAAATTTAATGAGAAAGCTACGGAGGACGCCTCCTTATACTTGTTAAAATCTACTGCTAAATTTTATGGGGGTAGGAATAAAGCAGGGAAGCTCCTAGCTAACTATTTAAAGATTAAGCATGATAAGTTCAATATTGAATCTGTTTATGACTCTAATGACACTCTGAAGCATAAAGATGTTGATATTTTGGCTGCCTTCTCCCATTTTTATGAAACATTATACACATCTGGAACTCAGCCCTCCCCCAACTCTCTTGCCCATTTTTTCTCCACCATTCACGCACCACCCACTTTTCCTCTTGACCTTTCCTCCTTAGAATCTGACATCACACAAAAGGAACTACTCACTGCTTTGCAACACCTTAAGCTTAATAAGGCCCCTGGCCCCGACGGTTTTACCGTTGAATTCTATCTTCATTTTTCTAAGCTGTTGATCCCACGCCTACACTCTCTTCTCCGTACTTTTATTGCCCAAGGTACTTCCTCAGGGACATTCTCGGATGCTCACATATGTTTAATACCTAAACCTGGGAAGGATGTACAACATTGCAAAAATTATAGGCCCATATCTTTAGTCAATATTGACTATAAACTTTTTGCTAAAGTACTGGCGGTCCGATTGGATCACCTACTCCCGGATCTTCTTGGGGAAGAGCAATCCGGGTTTGTTAAGGGCCGACATATTACGGATAATACCAGACTTCTATTTAATATTCTATCAAAGTCTTCCCGCTGTCAACATTCACTTGCAGCGATTGCCCTTGACGCCGAAAAAGCGTTTGATCGAGTTGAGTGGCGATATCTTTTTCACACTCTTACTTGGTTTGGCTTTGGCCCCAAATTTATTTCTTTAGTTTCCCTGTTATACTCGCACCCCAGAGCCGCAGTAATTGCCAATGGTCAAATTTCTTCTTATTTCAATCTGGGTAGGGGCGTTCGTCAGGGTTGCCCCCTCTCCCCTTTTCTTTTTAACCTCGCTCTAGAACCCTTTTTATCTAGAATACGTCAAAATCCTGCTATCCATGGCTCTCAGTTTGCGGACCTTCATCTTAAACTTGCTGCTTATGCAGATGATATCTTACTTTTCCTCTCCAATCCCGCGGAATCTGTCCCTGCTTTTCTGGCTGAAGTTCGGAATTATTCCTCCCTCTCTGGGTATAGACTTAATCATGATAAATGTGAGATCCTACCCCTGACCAAATTCACTTTCAAACAAGAATTTTGTGACTCTCAATTTACTTGGTGCCCCACTCACATTAAATATCTGGGGCTATATATCACCCCCTCCATTCCTGACACTATCTCTCTTTGTTTGTCCAAATGTACACAAAAAATCACGGACCTTACTACAAAGTGGCATCCCCTATATCTCTCCTGGTGGGGTCGCCTTGATACTATTAAAATGATGATTTCCCCCATTATTCTCTACACCTTATCCAATATCCCAGTATCTATTCCAATGAAATTCTTTAAGAAGATCAACTTAACGTTATCTTCATTTTTGTGGAGTTCTAAAAAACCTAGAATGTCTCTTGCTAGACTTATACGCCCCGCCTCTGAGGGTGGTGTCAACTTCCCTGACTTTCCTGCATATCAGAAGGCCTTTTTGCTACGTCAAGCTTCCCTCTGGCTACATGATATCATTGTTCCCTGCCCTTTGTGGCTCAAGGTTGAGCGCACTCTCCTTTCTCCATTCTCTTTTACAGAATATCTTGCTTTTTCTCGTAAACCTTCTTCGATTCCTACTCCTATCCACAAATATACCCTTAAGCTCTTGTTATCTGAGGCCCCTGGCCCTCCCATGACTGTCACCGATTTCCTCTTTTCCACCATTTGGCATAATAAATATCTTCTAATCGGTAATAAGCCCTTCTATTGGAAAACATGGAGGTCCCGAGGTTTGATATGGATTTCGCAACTCTTTTCTGATTCCATCTTTCTCTCTTTCTCTGATCTTAGTTCTTCCTTTGGTCTACCTTTATCTTTTGCCCCTAAATACTTATTACTTAAAAGTACCGTTTTAGAGGTTTGTGAGAGGCTCTCGGGTTCTTCTTCTCCCTCCCCTGTTCAACAACTCCCAACGCTCCAACTCCATTCTCTTCTACGTACAAGCCCCAAAGCATCCCTTATCTATAAACATCTTCACGCACATCCATCACTTAAACCTAAATCTAAGGTTGAGATCCAATGGGAGACCGACCTTGGAACAGAATGGCCGATATCTCTCTGGGATAAAATATGGACAAAACTCCGTAAAACTTCCAGAGCAGCCTCCCTGACACAATCTTTATTCTTTATATACAACAGATTACTTCACACTCCTTCTACACTGCACAAACGCTTTCCCAATACCCCAGACATTTGCTGGTCGTGTGGCTCCCCTAATGCTACCTTATTTCACATGATATTTCTCTGTAAGTATGTGCATGACTTTTGGTTACAGGTATGGGCTCAAGTCAATGTTATTTTTCATACTTGTATTCCTTTTTCCCTCACTCATCTTTTCTTGGGTAGCCTGTCCCCGGGTTGGGATAATGTGGATATGTGTGTTCGCATTGTAGATCTGTTATTAGCTGTAGCCTTTCAGCAGATTACTGTAAATTGGAAAACTGCATCTAATGTTTCTTTCAAAGGATGGTGGTATAATGTCTGTCATAACCACAGACTCGATAATGCTTTTGTTTTTCCTGTTCAATTAGCTACTAAACGAGCAGAAATGTGGCTCCCCATTACGTTGTACCTAGATAAATGTACTGCTCATTCGTCTCGCCCAACGCCTGCCCAACAAGAGGTTTCCAAACCCCCTTGATACCCTTTCCACATCCAAGTTTTTTCTTAATTGCATTGTTCTTTTTCTCTGTTTCTCTTCTTTTTCAATGCCCATGATTAACTGTTCAGATACTCATTGCCCATGATTATTGTTTTATTGCATATTTTCCTCTACGTGCCACATTCTGTTATTCCCCCCTCCCCCCTTCCTCCCCACTTTCCCCCTCCTTTCCCCTTCTAAACTGATGTTATGTAATGGTTTATCCTTTTCCACTGACTAATAAAATTTTATTGAACTCAAAAAAAACCCTGTGCATTAGCCATTGCATCCTGCAGAGGAAAGGTCCTAGTTACCTGCACAATCTGCTTACTCCTTACAATCCGACTCGCCATCTCAGAACATCCGGAACCTACTTGGTTGAGGTTCCTAAAGTAAACAAAGCTAGAATGGGCGATTGGTATTTCAGCTATCTCGCTTCCAAGAACTGGAATACCCTCCCTCTCGTCCACCATGCTGAACCACTGGAATCACTCTTTCGGAAGAAACTGAAGACTTGGCTCTTCTGTGCATAGGTCTCCCCTCTCCTTTCTGCTCCATCTTTTACAAATGTCGAGTCTGTACCTCAGCGTGGGGACACACCAGAGAGTGTAACCAGGTGCTTTACAAGCTTGCCTATCATTATTATTATTATTATTATTCTTACACATGTTCAATTCATTATTCTATTAATTCTGCTATTTCTAATTCAAGCACTCTTTTACAGTGCTGATACTTCAACTTTTCTCAGTTTCAGTGTTTGTTTGCTAGCACATTAGAATTGTATGGCCAAAATCGGTTTTTATGTTGTGTTAAGAATGCTCAGCTTTTACACTGCTTTAATCTCTATTAAGTGTATGACCATAACAGTAGCTTCAACACCACTCCATTCTCAAGCTCCTTTTGTTTGCAATTGAGCAAGACAGGCAATAGACGGCAGGGGCCAGTTAAGGAGAATATAATCTGCCATGAACAACAGAGTAGAATGTGAATTGTCTTGTAACAGGATTGTATTCTCACTACAAATCCATCATCCCCATGGCATCCACATAGGCCAGTAAGGGCTCTGGGCCATCTCCATGGTGGGACCCTGATACCCTGTCCCTCTCTGGGTCCATGGTAGTGTTCAGGTCACCCCCATAACTACAATGCCCTGAGGTATCTCCAATAGAAAAGCACTTAGGGCAGGTAGTGAATCAACATGGAGTTTTGTTGGTATAGAAATCGAGCATAAGTTGAGCACCTGTCCTATCAGTGCAAAATACATGCCTTAGGGATTGTGCCAGGCCCAACCAGGAATAAGAGGGATAGATGTTTTAGGCAGTATACCCATCCCCCTAGAGCCCGCTGTGAAATGACCAAGTAGAGTGCTGCCATCGCTATCAAGTGCTTTATAGTGGATGCCTTCCAAGAGTGTCTCCTGCCGGAGAACTATTTCTGGGATATGTCTGCAAAAATATTGCTGAACTACTGTACTCCTAATTTATTGCCTCGGCTATTGACTTTCCATGTCATAACCCTCAAGTTGGAGCCTACCCTGGGATCCATGGGGTGTGTCTTGTGAGGACCCTCAATGTCAAGTGGGTGTGTCATGGCATCAAGTATGACGGAGCCCCAAAAGTTGTGCTCCCACTCACTGAGTGGAAAGAGGTTCCCTTCCCCATTCCATCCTAATTGCCTGTCTGAGTGTTTTCTACTGCTGAGCTAAACCAAAGTGATAAGAAACAACTGAACAAAATCGAACAAAAGAGTAATAACCCAAACTGCATAACACCCCTACCCTGCTATCCTGCTCAGTGGGTTAAAAACCAACCATCACCCCAACTTGCAGAGTGCCTGTCATAACATAAGCTATAATAGGGTGAGCCATCGCCGTCAAGAGTGTCCACCAATCACTACTTATTTCCTTTTCCATGTGTGGCTTTGCATGTTGACTGCTCGTTCCTGTTATGTCCAGGACTACTCTCACCCACGCAATCCGTATATAGCATAGGAGTTCAAACCACAAAGGATACAATCAATGTCCAATTTTAGCATTAGCACATGTTCAGATGTGTGGGACCATCTGCTGCATGGAATGTAGATGAGTAACCAATGTTAGTGCTCTATGTCCTTCACAGGCCCCATCTCCAGCCGGCTGGGCAGCGTCGCTCACATCATCCTCTCCTTGTTGATCTCTGGGGCATTGATTCCGCGTACCACGTGAATATGAGCGGTCCACCATGGGCCTACCCTTTAGACACTCTAGTGCCTCCCTTGACATGTTGAAGTGCTACGACTTCCCTTCTGACACTACTCAGATTCTTGCCGGGTACAACATCATGTACTTAGTCTTTTCTACGTAACTCCCACTTTACTGCCTCAAAGCTCTGGTGCTCACATTGCACTTGCAGCATACATTCTGGAAAGAAACACACCATTGCATTATCATATTGCAAGTCTCCATGAGAGTTGGCTGCTTGTGGAATAACATCTCTATCCTGATAGTTCAAAATCCTGGCTAGGATCATATGGGGAGGTGCCCCCGGCCTCAGCTTTGGGACAGGCACTGATTGTGAAAAGGTTTGACAGATGTTTGCGGTGCAAATGATTAAGTACAAGATCCTTCAAAAATAGATCGACACAAGGTCCCTCCACTCCGATGGGGACTCTCACCACCCTGACGTTGTTCTTATGAGCACACCCTTCCTGATCCAGCAGTTTCTCTGCCATGGCAGTCTATTGCTTTGTGAGGAATTTTACTTGCTCTTTCAACCTCTTGGGTGTGGATTGTAACTGGTTATTATTAGTTTCAGCTGTAGTGATCTTTTCTGATATTTTACAGAAATCTGCTCTGAAGAGGTTCACATCAACAGTGAGAGCATCCAACTTTGGTTCTATAGTACCCTTTAGGTTGCTTATGGCTGCTATGATGGCACTGAGCAATGGCTCTGTTGCATCTACTTGATCCATCGATTGGCTAGACACACTCGGCGTCGGCCTTAGTACTGTGTACTTGTCCATTTTGTTGATCTGTGCAGGCACCAATACTTTGGATTTTACCATTGCCGCACATGATATGAAGTCTGACTTTGTATTGGAGGACAGATTACGGTGAGCAGTTAGTCATGTTGCAGATCCCAACTAGACCTAGCCCCGATTGTCACCGATTCAGTTGAGGCAGCCCCCTAGTGTTGCACAAGTTGAGGTTGCCTCTTTTAGATTGTCTCTGCCAATGCACCCGTTGGGCACAGTATAATGAACCCCAGGTCCTGACCGAACCACTGTAGAGCCCCGGGCTGTCCAGGGCACGTGTGCAGGGCACTTCCACCCCAGAGCGGGCTTACCACGCCTTGCCCCCCCAGGCGACCTTGACGTATATCACCCCGACCAGGTAGCAAGTGACCGTCCTCATCCGTACACTCACACTGTGGCAAGGCACACTCACGCTGAAGTGTCTACCACTCTCTCCGGTTGTCTCACACCTCACCCTCTCACCTGCATATCGCCACCAGGTTCCCCTCATTGCCGGAGGGTTTGCGTAGTCCCTCCAGATAGGCCATCCTTCCTATTCCCATTAGCAGTGCTGCTTCTCAGGGCTTACTAATGGACTAGTAGGGAAATTTAGGTCTAACATTTCTGCTGCAATCTAGACTTTCTTGTGCAATAAACCAGCAGTGCCATCTCCACAATACCAACAAAAACTTAGCACTACAGATACACGTGTGTTCGATTCCCGGTCAGCAATGATAGTTTTTTGAGCTGCTCATATGTTAATGACAGACCCTCTGTATTAGCAGGGAAGCCCACAGTTTTTTTAACTCTGCAATAAGACACAAATCAGTTTAGAGGATGAGTCAAGCGGGGGGGGGGGGGGGGAGTCCCCGACCCCCATGTATCACAGAGCTGCAAGAAACCATCAAGCCGCGGGGCCCAGCAGACGTAATAAGGTGACTTGCCAAAGATCAGGCCTCCTTCTTCTGGGCCATACACGAAAGCAGGTAGCAGTCCATAAGTCAGGCAGAATATCTACCGGTACGGGGTGGGCACATGGGGCAAATTGATGGAAAAAGCAGATACCATCTTGGCCTAATTACACAGCTCCAACTCACCGCACCAACGGGGATGCTGCTTTCCACACATTGGAGCCCCCTCAGCCACACAGCAGTCTGCCAACACCCAGTGACAATGGCCAAGCTGACCCTCTTCATCCCTCTCTGTAACACAACTTTCCCTCAGGGCGTCTCCTTGACCCCATGCCCCCGTTCGTGGTCTCCTCTATCTGGGCTGCTAAACATACTCCTGAGACGTAGGCTCTTGCTCCTCCGTTTCGTCTCCGGTGATGGTCAGACCTCCGTCTCCTCTGGCCACTCTCTCCTCACTGGGTCCCGTCCAAGCCACCCACAGGAGATCCCGGGGGCCAGACATCAGGCCAGGCAGAGCCTCGACATGCCCTAGTTTGTGTGGATAACTCCAGAAGGGCGTGCGCAGCCTCCCCTCAGTGCATTGAAGGCCATCTCAGCCAGTGAAACTCTCTGCCCAGACTCAAGGCCCCGACCGACCACCCATATAGGCAGGGGGGCAAGGGTACCACCATTCTCGGCTCCGCCTACTTCTCTGCACACTCCGGTGTTCATTTGTCACGAGCAAGAATGGATTTATTGGCATATTTCAGGAATTAACGGTAGAACTGGCTTGGAGCTCTGCTAGTGTGCGACCATCACCGCCGGCCCCAATGCACGCTCCTCACTCAGTCTTTCCTGACCTGTCAAATGTAGCTCCTTTTCATGGTAGCTTGGTAATAGGAGTGACTTTGGAGGCAACGTAATCTATGAATTGTCTATAAGAGTTTGCAAATTCCCCAAAACACACTGAACTTCGTGTAGGCATAGTGGTCAAGGTCAATCTTTCATTGCTTGAACTTTACTTTCCACCATGGTTTATCCCTGCAATAATAACATAAACCTAAAAGATTCTACTTCTGTAACATGGACGTCACATTTTGCCACTTTCAATATAGCCCATGTTGGCGAAGAATGTAAAGAACTGTCTTCACAAATGCTTAATATGTTTGTGTACTTAATTTGAGGCTAAAAAGATATCCTCAATATAAACAATGAAACATTGGTGTAGATACTCCTGAAGAACATCATTCACGAAAAAAATATATGGTGCTAGTTCATTGGAAAGTCCAAGTACCATAACACAATATTAAAATGAGCCACAGCAAGTCCTAAATACCATCTTTCACTGATCACCATCTTGAAATGGGACAAAATGGTAAACTCTGAAATCTAATATGGTATAAATCACAGCCGAAAACTATAAAGAGTAGAACAGGAAAACAATTTTTATGGTTATGCTGCTTGGAGCTTTGTTATCTACACAAGTTTATAATTCCCTGTATGCCTTTGAAATAAATGCATAAGAAATGTGTCAGATGTTTTTGCAAGTCTAATGAAGCCATTATTGTGAATATTTACATACATTTTCGTGGAGAAGTTGATTTTCACTCTTCATAACAGCATAAATTTGACAACAAAGCACTCTGGAATTTAATATTACATCAATCTGACAGGCATAACTTCAATGGGACAGCAAGGTCTCAGCATTTTCCCACTAAAAACATCTTGGAATGAGGAATACAGCTGTGCTAAAACAGTTTCCTTTTCTGAAGCCAAAATCACAATAAAGGTTTGATATTATTCAAATTAAGTTTACTTAAAGATCTACTCACAATAACTCAGGGCATAATCAAAATTACACAACATTTGGGGGCAAATAAAATTTGAATTGTTCCTGATGATCATTATGTTTTGAAGTAATATAATAGCTGAACTGGTCTGATAGAGCTATACCTCAATCTCTTAGTGAAATCATAAAAAATATTTCCTCATTGGTTGTATGAACCTTTATTGGTAAACTTGAAGTAGTGTAAGGAAGATGACATTTCAAATTTTGTGAAGCCAATGTGACTCCACAATGAAAATGAAGGGTCAATAAATTCAACCATAAAGGTTTATTTTAGAACATTAATCCAACTAGTATATATTCAAAGCAGAAATAAATTGAAAAGATATAACAATAAGGTGTGTAGACCAAATTGTTCCAGTAAATTCAACTGTAATAAAATAAACTGCAAAAAAGTAACAGCCGCAATGCAAAAGAAACAGATTGATGCAATCAGGTGTTCCATAGAGAACCTTTCTTTTTTTAAACATAAGCTAAATTCAATTCTAGAAATTATTTCTAAAAGGGGAGCACGGAAGGTGTCAACATCAGCGGGAACCTCAGTAGATGTTCTGGGAAATAGGAAGAGCATTCATTACGAAGCTTCACTCTCCTAGATTTCAGCAGAGAGAGATATGTTCCCTCTCAGAGTCAAGATGAAGTATGTCCAACGAACTATGAAAACACCAATTAAAAAATTATCCCAACACCTTCTAGAATACCCATATCTCATTCCCACCACTGAGAATCAAGCAGGTAACTTTGTTCCAGGGCAGTCAGTGCACTCCTTCAGTTTCCTATCTACAAATAATGAAGTGGCCAGCTGTTGTCCTTGGAAGTTGCTTTCTTCAGGTACACACTGAACAGAAGGCATTCTCTTATCATTGGTTCCTCTCAGTTTTTGCCAGCTTTCTTCTCCCAGGCCTCAGTATCAGCCATCCAATAAATACAATAAGCCTTTCACTAGACACCTAGAAAAAACGATAATGCACCTGCAAAGAAAAGAAAACAACATACTGGCAGTGTAGAGGCAGACGGTTCAGTTAAGGCATACTCTCAGGCTAACTTAACTCAAGAA
Organism: Triturus cristatus; assembly: GCF_964204655.1. Lineage (NCBI taxonomy): Eukaryota > Metazoa > Chordata > Amphibia > Caudata > Salamandridae > Triturus > Triturus cristatus. The sequence goes on along the minus strand of NC_140585.1, from coordinate 1,010,296,267 downwards.
TCTAAACTGGATGCACGTTATGGCATCATAAATCAATGAAAGCAAACAATCATTAATAACATACATATGAAATGACCATAATTACATGATTCTATTGATCATCTTAACACACTGTGTATAAACTCTATGGGACTGATTATGATGTCGGTGGGTCTGATACCGACAGTGCATCGGTGTCGGACCTACCAACATTTACCCCTGTGGTCCGCCCGCAAAATTGCGATGGGACAGGCAGAGACATTTGGTGGAGGGACTGTCTGCGTTGCTTCCAACATGCTCAAGGAACCCATTGGGGAGTCGAAAAGACAATATAATCCCTTAAGGATGGCGGTTCCGCCGTCAGAATTATGATTTCTGTTTCCGACAGCCTTTCAATGTCAGCCTACCTATGTTCGGTGATTCAAGACTGATACGGTGTTGGGCGTACGCAAGACTGCCCGACATCCGAATCAGCCCCTTAGTGATTACAATTGTTACATGTTAATAATTCATTTAAATCTGTCGCACATGTTGATGAGTTTAAATCAGACATTGCATCTAATGTCGTATATGACTGTATATAATAGGGTGGAGCCTAAATTTTGCTGCTCCAGGTCTAATGTGATATGTGATGGGGCCTGATTTAATGGTGTCACATCACCTGCTTGAAATACTTCTCACTTGTTTTACTGAGAATGCTTAATCCTAAGGATTCACTATACGAAACATCAATTAAATTTCTAGTGGCACAAGAATCTTTTATCATCATGTCTTCCAATTTTGGCTTGATCTGGTTACAATGTCAAATGTGGCACTCTTATTTGCAATGTTGTATTCACGAGTCTCTACTCCTTTTCTCATTGGGTACTCCTATTTCAGCCTTGAGTGATTTAATGTCTCATTGCTGTGGTCTTCGAACGAGGGGACTTAGGACATATGGTGTCCCTATTTCCCCACAATATAAGCACAACCCACCCTTTCTATGGTTTTATTTTTTATCTTTTGATTCTGGGACTCTTATTCGTTTTATTTCCATAGGTCTGGGATTATCAGGTAAATGAACAAGCCTTTTCTTTGTCTAAGCTGCATTTTTGGGTCAATATTATACATGTCCTCCTTTCCCTCAGAAAAATTACGATCTTAGAATTAAGTGAAACTAAACAAATCTGTTCATGAAGTGGTCTGTGGCTCTGTTAGCACAAATACATCTTTAATTTCATCTTTACTTCCTTGATAATATGTGCCAGTGCTCTTCTTTTTGGGGTATCCAGTCTAAGAGACCAAATGGTTGTACTGGGTTAGACATGTTACTAGGGGCCAGATGTACTAACATTAGGAATACCGAATTACTAATTGTGATTCTTTCAGATTTGCAATTTGGAAATCGGTGTTCATAATGTATTAAACTCTTTTGAGTTTCATTTGTGATTCCAATTGTGTCGCAAGTAGACCTACATCTTGCATAGTAATGAGGTAGGTCACAATTTGTTATCCATTAAAAATCACAGCCATCCCAGGTATGTTGATCTGCTGAGGTCAGGGGACCATCATGTCTGTGATTGCTTTTCAATGAAGCAATCTTTTTTTTTTAATGCAACCTCTTTAAGGAAAACAGAATGCATTTAAAAATAAAAAGTGAAACTTTGCAGTTTAATTTTTTAAGAGCAGGCAGTGGTCCACTATTTTGAAGGGACGCTCTTAACACGCAACTTCCAAATACTGAATCACAAACACAAATTGAGAATCGGTAATGTGTTACTGAATAAAAATTTGTGTTTTGCAAATATGTAAAAGCATTTTCTGTCCACAAAAATGCTTCGTAAATGTGGCCCTTGGTTTTTATTTCCTTACTTTAATTATAACAATGCTCTATCTGCTGACAATATGGCTATCCTATGGCCAAAAAGTCCTTGCAAATTATGTTTTAAACTTACTTCAAATATATAAAAATGGATATGTTGAAACAGGACTGTTCAAGCAGCATCATCATCGCCTGAAAAAAATGTAAAAAGCCCACCCTCGGTTGAAAGTCTGAGAATGCAGCTGATTTGACCATAAAACGCAGTTGCTCTTGAATAATAAAACACGTAATCTTGGTAGGATCACGTGTAAACCTCTCAGGCAGAGCTAACTAACACTGTTGTTGGAAAAGTCACTGATAGGGTGGAAGTGGGAGCTACACTAGTTTCATTTAATACTTTTGCCCCTTCTGTTGGTAATACTGGGGTTCCCAATCTGGGCATATCAATGGGACCATGCACTCTAGTAGTGTCCTGCAGATGTGCTACTCGTGTTGCTCATGCAGCTGTCTCAGATGTGGATGTGATTAGATCTTCTTTGCATGTTGTTAACCATCATCTTGCGCCTATTCTGTTTGGTAGTCATTTTAAGCAAGTGTACGCGTGGGCAGTCACTCTCCCAAGGGTCCAATTCTTCAAGAGCAGCGCCCTCAAAATGCCCAATTTTGAGATAGTTGCCAGAGCATGAGAGTGGAAGGATGAGAGGAGAGGAATTAGGACGAGTACTGCACGACAGGAGCTCTGGAACAACACAACTGAAGAGTGAGTATGAATCTTATCTCGGATAAGGTTAAATCTTTCACCCCTTCTTTAGTCTATATCTGTAAGGATAAGGGTATCATGCATAATTGCTCTTCCTTATGTTTAATACTGCTTATCCCTGTGACGACATAACATAAGTAATTAACTTAAATATTCTGAAACCATCACATGCAAAATAATGTATGTTTAATATGATATTACTGACATTATCAATTGTCATTGAGGTCAAGGAGAGCGTTCAAAATTCTGAAACTGACCCACACAAAGAGTTCACTTAAAGGTTGATAAATATATAAAAATCCTATCTATGATTCATACAATTATTTTTTCAAATGAATCCTGCTGGGGAAAAAACTCAGCACTATTGAATTCATACAATAATCTTGCCCGGAAACACAATATTTCATCAGTCCCAAATGCATCACACTCAAAGGATCACACTACCCTCGCTGTTTATCTCTCAGAATTGGAGCTTGTATAGGAGTGCAAGTACGAGCCCTACTCTTACGATATAAAGTCTGTACCTACAGAATGCGTGTACAGGCCCTCTATCGTGAATGTTGACAGTGCTCTTAGGGGCATATGTATCAAATACCGTTATTGCGATTCTCAAATAACGATTTTTAGAGAATCGCTATTTGAGAATCGCAAAACGGGATGTAATAAAAAAATCCCAAATATTTTGCGATTCCTTGGCATTCCTTAATTGCGATTCGCAAATTGTCAATCACAATTAAGGAATACCTTCCCATTCATTCCTATGGGCTAGGAGGCCCATAGGAATGAATGGCAAGACATTCTCAATTTGCGATTCGCAATTATAGAATCGCAAAATGAGAATGCAATTTCAAGGGTGCCAGGGTGTCAAAAGGACACCCTGTACACCCCTGAAATATGTATGTTTGCACATGTGGCCTACATACATGCCCTAGGGCATGTATGTGCGCCACATGGCACTTTGAAAAATGCAAAAAAGTGAATTTTTCATAGAAATCGGAAATTACCAACAACTTGAAGTTGGTGGTAATTTGCGATTCCTTACGGCCAATTCACACTTTTTCTGTGCTTAATACATTGCATTTAAGGAATCGCAATTTGCGATTCCTTATATGCAATCGCAAAATAGAGAATCGCAAATTTTGCGATTATTTAATTTGCGATGCCCTTCTGGGATGATACATCCCAAAAGGCCTTTTCCCGTTGGCAAACGGGCCGATTCTGAGAATCGGCCTGTTTGCGAACGGGAAAAGGGCTTGATACATATGCCCCTTGGTGACTTATCTCCTCAACCCTCTTTAGTATCAGGTAATACTGCCACATTTCTTCTGAATCTACAAAAAGGCAAAACGCTTCCTGGCATAGTTCAAGAATATCTTGCGGAACATTCTGGTTGTGGTCCCTCTTTATCGGATGAGGAATAAAGACGGCTGCCGAGATTTACTCCCAAACTCACGAGATTTGCTTAGTCGGAAACTTGGGGGAGAATAACTTTGCTGTGCACTCCACCAATACTTCCAGCATGGTTTATGCCCATTATACACATGGCCATAATTGCGCGTCGAAGACCTTGCCTTTCTCTTTTGCTTTGCATATGAGCAAAATGGGCTAAGGCCAGTTGAGGACTCATCGTGACGCAGGAATCCCACACATGCACAAGAAAGAGTTTATATGTTCATACGCACCCTCACACACTCGCATGCATGCAAATATGGAGGTTTTGAAACCTGTGGAAACCAAAATATATGACATGTAATGTGGGCCACACAAATATCCGCGGACGATTTCCAGCAATGAATCAATTAACTTCTCAAGAGGGGGCTATGACAGCTGTGAATCATGCCAGTTATTAATTAAAAGCTAGATTTTGATTCATAAAGGAATAAGTGTCCGGTTATAGGGACATACATTGAGATTAACATGGACGTGAACATGGGATGGCTCCTATATTGGTGTTTTGAAATAAAATTGTTGGTGCCACGATACGAAGTCAGATGGGGGAAAGAACAGGTCCTTCGTTGCTAAAAGAAATATGCTGCCTTTGATTCCATCAATCAACGCGATAGCTGTGAGATAGGCGATCTTCGAGACCTGAAGGAAAAAGTCAAGAGTTGTGCAATCCATCATCCAAGACATTCTAATGGATGAATAGACTCTTGACACCAGGAGAAACACGTTGTGATTTTGTCTTTTTGTCAAGCTCACCAAATGGAATATTTTGGCTTGATATAATAAACCTAATTTGTATGCTGTTATTTACTAAACCAAGACTTGGTGTGGTACTGATTCAGCTTGACTGGTTTCTGTGATAAATATTCGATTTGGAACAACGATGCTTGCTCTTCTGATGACTAGTTTTCTGTCTATAAAGTATAGTACTTTTTCTTGGCTTACTTCTGGTGCCTTTATACCAAATTTGTACCATCTTGTGACCCTCCTTGCCAGATTATTTCCATATCTTTCCCATCTACTTCCACGTCCACCTCCCTCTTCTTCTCCCTTCCTCCACCCAGTAACTCGTTTCCCATTTAATTGTAATATCACATTGTATGCTTCTCTCACCTTTTTCACCCCTCTCCAAATTTTTCCTCACAATCTCTATGCTTCTAGCTATTTCTTACCACCAGCTCAATGCTTCTCTTTCTAACGGTAATCTAAGTCCCGGCTTTGATGTTCTTTTTTAGTCCTGTGATTCCCGATACAAGAATGAATTTTGAAAAGAGGGGATCACACATAAAATGTGAGTTGAAGTTTCTTTCCTCATTAACGCCACCAACACATCACACAACCGCCCATCCCTGAATCCCCTCAACCCCAACATTCCACATTGTGACCTGGTTATGCCCCGGTACCGTGCCAAACCAACACATTCTTCCCCTTTAAAGAGAATAAAACAATATATAGGAAAGCGAATCATACTTAACAATGACCATATGTGCACCATCATGGCTGATAAAACTACATACAGAGTAAAACCACCCACACAGTACTATAATGGATAAGACACTTGATCCCCTTAAATTTAATACATGCAGAAATGAGAGTTCACAACACACGTTTGTTTAAGAGACATCAAAAAATGAAATTCTTGGGGCAAACCACTTTGTGCCTTTCACTACTTGCCCTGATAACACATGTTTCCTTTCAACACTCCTGCTCTGATGACCCTCCAAAATGAGTACGCAGCAGGTCCATCTTGCTCCCAGGAATGACAGAAATCCTGTCTCAGTTCCACACCTTGCCATCAATGATGTGGCCTACACTTTGAGACACCTTTACCACTTGTTTAGGAGATGAAAACCTGGGATCACCTTTGAGAACATGTCCTGGCTTCTTGATTCTGACCCAACATCCCACTCTCACATCACGGAAATTAGGTTTCACACCAACATCTCCATACCTCTTTTGTACTTTCTTCCTCACATCCACCACCCCAGACAGACTTGCCTCATCAATATGATTACGACCCATGCATCCCTGCTTGAGTTTAGAACTGGCAACTCTACCCCACAATGGGACAAAAAGAGAGACTCCTGGAGAGCAATTGGGGGTTGTCCTGTAGGCCCACAAAATGTCATCCATAGCTGATTTCCAACTTAAATTGTTGACTGCAACTGCAGCTGGTCCTTTAAAATGCGGTAAAGCGTTCAACCAGACCATTGCTTCTGGGATGGTACAATGAGGTTTTCACATGCTTGATGTACTGTGAATCTCAAAATAACTTAATTCCTTCTGACACCAATTGCATGCCATTGTCTGTCATGATTTCAGCAGAGTAACTCTCCCTCAAAAATACTTTGCTTAGGAATTGAATAACCAAAGCAAAGATGACACTTTTTACAAATCTTCAACTTCAGGCTGCTTTGGCATATAGTCCATAAGGACAATGGCAAATTTAGACTTCTCACCCAAAATATTTGTTGGGCCAGCAATGACTAATGCCAATTTATCCCACAGAACCAAAGCAGAATCCACAGGGTTAACTGGGGTTGGTTGGGTCACCTTGGAGTTATTACTCATTACACAAGGTCTACAGTCTCAGAAAAAATACTCCACTAGTTCGTCCACTCCAGGCCACCAGAAATCCTCACGCACTCTACGCTTCATTGCTCTTATGCTGATATGATCCCGCATGAGCTTATTCAAGAATCTTTTGTCTCACAGTAGTAGGTGCAACCAACTGGCCTAGCCTCTGTAGTAGACCATCATCACATGTCAATTCAGTAGCCACATGCCAATACAGAGTGAAATTCCCATCCAGAGACTTAGAATTAGGCCACCCTTGGGGGATCCATGACATAACTTTGCAAAGAACAGGATCCCTGTGTAACTCCTCTCTCCATTCATTCTCTCCCAACGCCCCCCTCAACACACTGTTGATATAATTTGCCAAACACAGCACTTCTTCCTCATTATCATCCACCTCGTCTCTGTCTGAGGCATTCTGGACAAGAAGTCAGAGATGATTATATTCTTGCCCGAAGCATACTTAATGTTATAATGAACTCTTGTAAGCGATGTCTCAATTTGGGAATCCTGGGAGTAGCTTTGTCACACCGTTTAGTGCTGAACAACTCATTGAACAGTTTGTGATCTGTTCCTAACAGGAAAGGATCACCCATATGTGTGTGAGGAAATGCTATGCACCCCACCAAAGTGCTAAAACCTCCTTCTCAA